>NC_090319.1:290143305-290759705 GCF_040869045.1 Eurosta solidaginis | reverse complement strand
TAAATGTCTGATTTAAAGCGTTTTGCGCGCTGTTTTGCAAACTCTTCCGAATACCAATTGTTACCCACAATTTTTACGTTGACCAGACATAAAAAATTAATAATTATATTACCTTCACGCCCTCTTATTATAATATTTACAAGCATTGGCTAACTCCAGTATATATATATTAGGGCGGGTCGATTTAAAAATCGCTCATTGCTCTGTGAAAATCGTATTCTAGGGATCAAAATAGGAAACTTTGCCGAAGGAACCATACGTCTAAAATGAATATTGATGTCCCCCCACCCCCCCCCCCCCCCCTTTGGGTCGAACTTTTGGGTAGGGGCAATTTCAATTCTACCTGCTGTGTCTTGTGGTGCTTAAAAAACAACACAAGCAATTTTACGATCTGCAATTGTGTCACAGTGATACCTTCATTTTTTTAAAACGGTTGAATAAAAAACCCACACAACTATGGTTAAGACATGAAAATGCATCACAGTGATACCTTGGTTTTAAAAGGGTTGTAAAAACGCTAATTTCTAATAATTTTTTTAATTTATTTTCTATTACTAAGTTAAATTCATTTTTTCATTTACATATGTTCTGACTAAATAAATTTCTAAAGAGAAAAATAAACTCTAAAAAGAAAAAAACATATGCATTTCAAAGTGAGATTTTTCAAAATTTGCCCTTATGACCCAAAAAGGGGGACATCAGAATTCGTTTTAGAGGTATGGTTCCTTCAGCAAAGTTTCTTATTTGGTCCCAAGAATATGATTTTCATAGAGAAATGGGCGAATTTTTGCCTCCCCACAAATAAACCCAGCCTAATATATATATATACATATATATACATACGCATAAATACATACAAAACAGCTGCGCCAATCAAAAATTTGCCTTTTAATAGATACACTCATAAATTAGCAAGCAACATTAAAATCAAAACTAAAATTTATCCATAGGGATTGTCTTGTAAATTTTTCTTTCATTCCTGTACGCTTATAAGCATTTTTTACAACAAAATATTTATGTACAGTCAAAGCTTTTATTTACCACTTATTTTTTATCACACACATTTGAGTCATTAAGTTGTTAAAATGTGAAATTCGATATAAACTTCTGTCACGCGCGTAAAAATCTGACGTATTAATTAACTTGTCGGTCCAATTGTATATGTATCGTAGTAAACGTTTTTCGGTATATATATGTAAATTGATTCAGTTATTAACTCATTCATATGAATGATTAAGGTAGCTTGTTGGCGTGATTGTTAATTTAATATAATTTTATTGTCCGCAATGATTTATGATTGACATTGAAAACGATAAACTAGTATAATAGTAGCACAACCGATCAAGAAAAAGGTCATAATTTTTATTTTGTAATATTCCTTTTTCCTTTGGGGTCACCTATCATATATTGGTGTAATAACCCTGTAGTAACTAGTGATACAAATTTGTCTGCTTGAGAACTGGACCTAAAGTACCAAATAAGAACTAGTTCGCCAGTAGCTAAACTTTGTCCAGTTCAACAATCGACTGTTTTATTTTGGAAGTTCCATATCAAATACACAATTAGAGCTTTTGGAATTTTTTCAAAATTATTTATTTAGAATACTGTCATGTTCTCCTCTTCAATTACTACATGCTACATGTTAGTGATAACGCAGGCCGACAAAATTTGATAAAAAGTCCAGGACATGAAACGGGCTTGTTGTTGTTGTTGCTGTATTAACGATAAAGACACTGCCCGAAGGTCCTGGGGAGTGTTGTCGATGTAGATGGTCCTTTGCCGGATATAGATTCGGTACGCTCCGATAACAAAGCAACATTAAGGTACTAGCCCGACCATCTCAGGAACGATTTATATGACCACATTCAACTTTCAGGCCATCCCTCCTTCCACACCCCTTAGTTCCACGAGGAGCTTGGGGTCGCCAGAGCCTCGTCTGATAATGAAAAAGATTCGCCACGGGTAGGTGAGAGGGTTGCGCTACACAACCCCTTGAATAGATGGGCTTCTATAGGCTTTTCGTTCTTTACATCTGAGTTTCGAATAAAATTTTTCATATTGGTTAACATTTTCGAGATATTCTGATATAAAGAAATGAACATCACGTTTTTCGGCAGCATTCAATACGTAGTTTTGCGAAAATAACTGATTTTTAATAAAAATCTTTATATACCTCTTGGAATCGTTATAATTTCCCACACAAACTGTCTATTTTTTTAACGATATTTAACAGTTATATATTTATAATACGCTTTTGAGCGCTACGTACTTTATCGTTGCGAATAAAAGCAATTTTCGTAGCAAATTTTCAGGTGAGCTTGCTTATATTGTGTTTGGAGTTGTGCAGCAGGTGGTTGAGTAGCTAACTAACAAGCCTAAAGTAGAGTTTTTGGTTTATTAAGGATCGCATGAAATTTGATAATATTTCCCCATTAAAACATATGGTTCAGCCAATTTTGAAAACAATTTTAAAGTTTGTCTGAAGTTGGAAAGAAAAATCATTTATTAATGTAAGCGGGTGTAAAATTTTGTTCGAGTTAGGTTACATATTACAGTAGCTTCGTATTCTCCTTTGAGTAATAAAATTTCAAAACTTCTTTGATTGCTAGTTAAAGGCAAGTAACAATAAATTAGAGTGAAAGTCGAGTCAAAATGTCCCAGCCGTCATTATGGAGTGTCCCTTAGTTCAAACACAATTTCTTATACCGCAAACGGAGCCTTCCATAAAATAAAACAACATTTTCCTGGTTAATATAAGCACTCTTAAATTTTATATGCTTTATTTTGTATTAAAAAAACAGAAAAAGGTTTTTGTAACGAGCAAGCGCAGTAATATAGCAAAAAAATTTATTTTAAGCACTTTCAGGTACAAACATCTTGAAAACCAGAACGAATTCCCTATTTTTAGCTAACTACCTCATTCTTCATTCGGTCTTGAACTAAGCGTCAAACCACGTCAAATTCCAAACAAAAAATTTTGAGGGCGAATACTCTCATTCGATCTTATTCCATTCTATATCGAAACAAAAACAAAAACTGTAGTGAACTAAGGTAAAATCGACCAATTAAATTAAAGAAAAAGGTTAGTTGTTAGAAAAATTATGGTAAACTGAATTTATTGGTTAAAAAAAGTTGGAATGAGGAGGTAGCAAGATGGTTGGCAATAATATAATATATTTCAAGCTGCAGCTATCAAGCAGGGTTATTAATTGGGTTTGGTTTTAAAAATTCTGTAATATTCGTAGCTATACAAAATGAAAACTAAAATGCCCTATTTACAACTTTTGGAGTACCAGAACAAACTTGTAGAATTTTGTTCTGGTTTGGAACTAATAATATACTGTCACGAATATTAGCAACACTAAGGGACACTATCATCTCTAAGCCGATACTAAGTAGTCATTTGTATCTACATAAACAAATCAATCATTATGTCGACACATATCTACGTACACGCAGCGGAGAGAAACGCTCAAACACATGCATATATCTTATCTGAGATGCTCAAAAATTAGGCAATCATTTGTGCAAGTATCACTCACATATACACGCGCATATGAGAAGCTATAAACGTGCATCTGTAGCTGGTAACTAAGTAGCAAATTCTAGAAACGCATAGAAGTATGCGAACGAGGAAATCGAAGAGTATAAAAAAACGCAAGCTGAGCAATCATGGGATCAGTTTGATTTAATCACGCGATTGGTTGTTAAGTGTTATTGTGAAGTACTTTAATAAAGGCCATTTTGCGTTATTGGATTTAGCGATACGAACGTTAGTAGAAAGTTGCAAATAAGCTGAATTGCACTAAATTCGTTACAACACTATCGGCAGAGTAACTATATCCAGACTGAATATGTTTTCGCTATTGCAAAATTTGGGAAAAATTAATGCAACGATGGACCATTTCCACCGCCTAGAGCGCCTCCTTTTTAGCTCGAGAGGGGAAAACATGTGAATGAGATTGGAGGCAGTCTTGTATGGGTTCTTAATGTACCAGAAACACCAGTTCATAATAAGAAATTTTCCCTAGAGGGAATACGTACATTACTCTAGCAAAGCAAAGACATATAAATCAACGACCGGACACTGTTCAAAGCTAAACAAATAATAGAAACCTCTGCGAAATCTGAAACCATTAGGTCACTGAGCTAACTAATAAAAAGTAGCGTTATCTCGCTTAGCCCAGTTTTATCCCATTTTTATGCTATCAACCAGAAACCAAGACATCCTTTCTCTATATTTATTGGTGCGCAGCATAGTTATTTTTTGTTAATTAATGTAAAAGCTAGATTTGAATAAATTATTTAAATGGAAGAAAAAACTTATTTTGTTACATTCATACCTTCACACACCGCCCCCTTTTCCACCAGCTCTATGACGGAGATATAGAAAATTTAACAACTGGCTTCACACGCTTTTTCACATCCCCAATCTCCGCGCATTTCCGCTCCCACTTCCAACCTGAATAATCTAATATATAGAACTTAAAAAATAAAATAAATGTAAGGCGCGATAACCTCCGAAGAGATTATAGGCCGAGCTTCTCTTCCAATTTGCGTCGTGCTCCTTTTGAATTTTTTCTACAATTTGCCGGACGGGACCAACTTGTTTTGTGCCGACTCCGAACGGCATCTGCGAGACAGATGAGCTTTCACTGAGAGCTTTTCATGGCAGAAATACATTCGGAGTGCTTGCCAAACACTGCCGAGGGGCGACCCCGCTTAGAAAAATTTTCTTATATTTGAAAAACCTTATTTCTAAAATTTTGTTGTTGCTTTGCCCGGGGATTGAACCCAGGTTCTTTGGTGTGGTAGGCGGAGCACGCTAATTATAGAGTGCTTACCTGAAACAGGGGCGACTTTGTTAAATTTTTTTTTTTTTTTTTTTTCATACTTCGCTACACCATATAATTACTGACGTAAAATATTAGTTAACTTAGTTATATACCCCAAAGGTTTTAAGTTTGTGCTACCATTCGATTTTGAAAGGAATTTTTTAAAAGTGGACGTGTTCGCAAACTGATTTTGTGATAAAGCGTATGTATGAGTGTACAATCTATAGCCAAACTTCAACACAATATCTTGAATGGCTTTTGATTTACTTACTTAATTGGTGCTTAACCGCTTTATTTGAGGTTGTCATGGTCCTTGTTTCTGCAGCATATAATAGGCTTTTGATTTCCTGCTTGCCAAATTTGAAAATTTTCTTCTTATTAATATTTTTATCACAAAGATCAACCTTCATATAAATTTCCCCAATTTCTCCGGCTTTAAATATTAAATATTTACAGCTTTTTTTTGTTTTTTCGAATTGTCGATATCGATATTTTTTAAAAATGGGCGTAGTCGCTAACCGATTTGGTTAATTTTCATAAAGGCTATTTACAGTGTCAAGGACAACCTAAATGCCGAATTATTCAAATTTTCTTCTTCTAAGTATATGTGGGATTGGCTTTGCTGTTTCACGTAATAAAGTCAATTTGCTGATATTACTGAAAAACGAGCGGACATAATTAGAACTAGTACCTTTTAATGCGATAGCTCTCCGCTGAATCGGATTTATTTATTGTATCAGTTTGTTTGTAGAAGGTTTGTCCGCCAGATTGAATAAATTGAAGTTTTACATTGACACTACGTCAAGCTTATTGATAGTATTTTTTAAACTATCGGAAGCATCTATAATTTTCAGTTTTAAAACATAATATAATAATATAATATGGTATATATACAAAGAACTTAAAATTTTTGTTTCACTGACATTCATTCCCACCTCCACTTCCACTCTTGCTTCTACTTAGACATTCATTTATACTCCTACACCTCTGCCACATATTGTTTTTTTTTTTATATTTAAAATTTCTATTCTGGACATTGGATACCTGTTTAAATAAGCCGCAGTCTCAGTTCCTGTCGATTTCTGGTCCACTTCCCGAAAAAAAAGTATCGGCAATAATAATATATGGCAGCGGTGGTGTGATGGTAACGTTCTCCTCTTACCACACCAAAAATCCCGGGTTGACGCCCCGGGCAAAGCAACATCGAAACATTAGAGACACGATTTTTTAATTAGAAGAAAATTTTTAGAAGCGGGTTCGCCCCTCAACAGTGTTTGGCAAGCACGCCGAGTGTATTTCTGCCATGAAAAGTTTCTCAATGAAAACGAACCGTGAGTAAAATAGGAACAGTTTGAGGGTTGCTGTGAAGCTATACTGCAAATTTAAACAAAATTTGGCGGAGTGATTTCGGAGTCCATACGTATGTTTTTTATATATGTATATAGAATAGATAGAAAATTATGTGTTCTATAGTGCAAAAACATTAGCATATACATATAAACATACCAAAAAATAGCACTACTGTTCAAGACTTTTAACGAAATTTTTTATCGAAAGAGCATTTTTCAAGAGATGTATGCAGTTTTTACTATTTATGTTGCATTGAATTGGCAACACGCATAAATATGTATGCCAAGGTAATATGAAATGATAATGCATATATACATGCACAGTATAAATTCGATACATAACTACCTGTTAATTTACTCCCGAAGATAAAGAAACGCTAGCTTTTTCACCATTCGATATAACTCAACATGAATGCGACACATAATGTGATGTAGTGAAAGTCCCACTCAAAGCAAGTTTGCTCTATAGTTCACAGCGAACAAACGCATGCACTGCCTTATTTGGAAGAAATGTTACTTTTATTTAACTTTTAATTTTAATTTTTTCAGAGCGAAGGTAAATATTTCAAAGTGTTACTGCAAAAAAAAAAAATATATTCCAGTCGATCCATCCGTTTTTGATTTGTAGCTTTGTAAACAAAACTAGCCCAATATAAAATAATTAAAACTTTTATATTTTACTACATTTTGGCAATTTGCCACGCCCCTTTAAAAAATACCTTAAAATCATATTAAAAATGTCCATTTCACGTAGCTAAGCTTTCAAATGCAAAAAACCGTTATAAAATTGGACCATTCTGTCTGAAGTTATGGAATTTCAACGGTATTTTGTCTTTTTTAGACTTTATTTTATAAAATTGATGGATTAATAGAGGTTGACCTTTTTTTGGGAATGCTTGTTATTTGAATAACTAAATAAAAAGTTTTTCAAAGTGACACATATTAGAAAGGCTGTTTTAAGGTTTGCACTTAATTGTTATAAATGTAATAATCTTACAAGAAGGTCTCGGAGAAGAATTTGAAATATTATAATAATAAATATTCTTTATTTTAATTTCATTTTCACAGTAATAACAAAAGAAGACATAAAAAGTATACTTTTTTGAAAGATAACTTTAGTCTTAAATATCAAATATGTTTTATTATATAATGAAGGATGTATGATCTACAAGCAGGGCTGGATCTCGTGACAACAAGGGAACAAAACGCATATTTTTCAAGCCTTCTCAACTAATAAATAGTGATAAAATATTATTAAAAGTTTCACTCACTTTTAAGATAAAAAATATAAAAATTTTACTTTTTCTTCCCAAACATAAAGTTTGTTGGAGCAAATTTGGAAGATATTTTACCCATTACGCTATAGGTCGCTTTATCATTAAATCGGCTCTGTTTAATGACACAGATTGTTATTCGAACATATTGTTAAGTAAAACGCTCTCATTTAATTTGCATAATCACAATTAAATCATATTTATATTGCTTTGCTTTCATTAAATAATTAAGTATTTATTTACATATTTGTGTGAGTCATTTGAAGCTGGCTTAGTGTTATAGAATTTAAAGACATTAAATTTACTTCTTTTGTGCATTAAAGAAGTTACTATTTAGTGTAATTAAATATTTATTATATATTGTTACGAATATTAGCAACACTAAGGGATACTGCCAACTCTAAGCCGATGCTAAACAGTGACTTGCATGCACATCCATAAATCAATCATTATGTATATACACAAACGAATCAATAAATTATGTCTACACATATGTACGTACACGCAGGGAAAAACAGTGCACAAACACATGCATGTATTTTATCTGAGATGTTCCCGAAAGTATGCAATTGTAATTGTGGAAGTGTCGCTCACAAATACGCGCGCATTTGAGAAGCTATACACGTGCATCTATAGTTATAATTATATGGCAGTAACTAAGTAAATTATGGAAGCGCCTAGAAGATGCAACGAAGAAATCACAAAGTATAAAAGCACCAAAGGTATAGTTATTTATTGTGAAGTACTTTAATAAAGGCCATTTTTTCATTATTCAATATTGGAGTTATTTACTCAAACAGTTTAGTGATTCGAACGTTAGCAGAATATTGCAAATAAGGAGAATTGCAGTAAATTCGTTACAATATGTATTAGGCCGGGTCGATTTGTGGGTAGCCAAAAAAATCGCCCATTGCTCTGTGAAAATCATATTCTAGGGATCAAAATAAGAAACTTTGCCGAAGGAACCATACCTCTAAAACGAATTCTGATGTCCCCTCCTTTGGGGTGTAGGGGTAAATTTTGAAAAATCCCACTTTGAAATGCCTATGTTTTTTTCTTTTTGGAGTTTATTTTTCTCTTTAGAAATTTATTTAGTCAGAACATATGTAAATGAAAAATGAATTTAACTTAGTAATAGAAAAGAAATTAAAAAAAAAAATATTAGAAATTAGCGTTTTTACAACCCCCTTTTAAAATAAAGGCATCACTGTGATGCATTTGCCTGTCGTAAACATAGTTATGTGGGTTTTTTATTCAATCGTTTTAAAAAATGAAGGTATCACTGTGACACAATTGCAGATCGTAAAAGTTCTTGTGTTGTTTTTTTTAAGCCACCACAAGATACAGCAGGTAGAATTGAAATTGCGCCTACCTAAAAGTTCGAGCCAAAGGGGGGGGGGGACATCAGAATTCGTTTTACGATTACGTTACGATTTTCCAGAGAAATGAGCGATTTTTAAATCGACCCGCCCTAATATATATATATATATATATATATATAATTATGTAATTATCTTTACACAAATATATTTATATAAGTAGTTATTATGCATATATAAAAATGTATAACTTCTCCCAACACCATATTGTAGTCCTTGGCTTGCGATTCAATTCTCCCCTTATCAACGTCCTAATTAAAATTAGATATTGAGTCGTTCATCTTGGTCCTACGAACACCTGCCGGACAAGGCTGGCTCAGCGGTCCAGTATTAAATACGGCGAAAGAACCGTCCATCACAGCGGCGCCCCTTACTGTGGTAAGGCCATCAATACTTTTCGAGGTGGCTCAGTATCGAGAAGGGTCCGTTCGAATACAGCCGAATATATCCCCTGACTGAAAATCGTATAATAAGCACGGTCCGCATAACACCCTAGATTAGGGGTTGGCAGTTTTTGGTCACAGCTATCCCGCAGTCCTCCTATGAGGAAAAACGGCGTATATGCCAGCCCTAAACCGCTCCGTCTCATCGTCGGGCGCTATGGAGTTCGGCTAAACCCACACACCAACGAAAAGTTGCCTACCCTAGTGAGGGTAGAGAACCTTAGAAATGAAAATACCAAATTCAAAAACCAACGCACAACTATAGCTCGCTCAAGAATCGAAGTGAACCGACAACATAGGAAGAAGAGCTGTTTTGGTCTCTTAGTACGAATGATAGCAAGCCCATAATTTTTTTTAATAAATAAGCGATAAATTTTCGATAACAAATTGAAAATGTTTCCATGATATATCGGTGCATTAAAAAAATCGATAACTTTTATATTTCGCTAAATAAAAGATGACTTTTCGAAAGCATATGAATAAACTTTTGAATACAAATCGATAACTTTTAAACAAAAAGCGATTACTTTTTGATAACCCAACGATAACTTTTTGATAGGTCATAGCTAATGTTTCGCTAACAAATCAATAACTTTCCGAAAGTAGACCGATGACTCCTTGAAGAAAAATCGGTAGCTCTGCGATAACTTTTTATAACACTTCCGATGTTACCGGAGAACTCGTCTCTACCTCGTCGACAACACACCTATAAAAAACTCGCGAAGAAGAAGATCTCAAACAGATAACAAATCGTTAAAACTTCGATAAAAATGGAGAACACTCCATCCGTTTTTAATTCTGGCCTGGGTTTCGACTTCTAAAGTTTCTTTTCCTTTCCCTCCTTTTCTTTTCCCATTCGTTCCTTTTCCTCTTCTATGCGTTCCTTCCTTTTCTTTTCTTTGCTTGCCTTTAACTTGATTTGCTGTCCGAACATGTTGCGTCAATATGTGGCAATTTCCTTCGGAAAAAATGTGAGAAAGTGGTATACGGAGAACTGGCAAATGCTTCAAATGATGGTACGAAATAATACTAATTTAATTCAGAATTCTGTATAAATGTTCGAAGTACACCTTTTCACATTTGAATTCAAATTAGAAGTAAACTAGACAAGTTAAAATATATGTTTGTTCGGAAAAAATTATCTGTAGCAAAAGTCCTCTTTTACAGTGAAATTGTACAAAAATTTTAAAGTAATGACATAGGTCGATTTAAAATTTTCATCAGTTCATAAAAATAAATTTTAAGATATACAAACATTCAACATCATGCGTGAATTAAAATTTTACAACGCCTAAATGTATGCATAAGGTTTTATACAACGATAAAGTAATCATTCACTGCATGTAAGCTTGTATTGTATATACAACATACATATGTATATATGAATTTAAGCTAGTGAAACACTTACCTGGTCTATCCAATTCGTGTATAAGTTCGTCCGGTTCCAAATATGAAGCTGCGACCACAAATGTTGCACGCGTCAAAGACGACGACCGCCACTCACGTCCGCCATTTGTAAAGAGAATTAAACATACACCGAAAAGCCACCACAGATATAATGTTGTTGCTGTATGTGATGAGGCAATTGGTGCGCATGTAGAATGACGCTTTCCATTTACTAACGCAGACACATTCGTAGACGATGATGCAGGTGCTGATGATGACGATGATGGCAATGGAGTCGCTGTTGACGCTGTACCCACAGGGATATGCCTCGCTGTTGATGTCACTGGCAATGACGACGATGATGTGCTATCACAAACAATATCATCACCACCACACATTGACGTTGAAGTACATAAAGACATTGCTGCTGCTGCTGCTGCTGTTGTTGTTGTTGTTAAAACAAATGATGAGCATGTGATCGTTGATGAAGTGCTACAAGAGGACTGACGCAATGTTTGTGTTGAATTAATTTCATTGCTGTCGGTGGTTATGAGGTGGTTACTATTACTGCTACTATTGTTGTTGTTATTGTTATTGTGTTTGTTGCTGTTGCGGCTTGTTATGCAATGTGTATCTTTATAATGTTGTGCTGGCCAACGCCAACAGCGTTGTCGTTGTTGTTTCTGTGGCTGTGGCTGCTGCTCCTCTTTATCCAGTTGCTGTAGTTTTTGTTGTTGTTGGCTTTCATGTTTTGGCAGTTGTTGTTGCATAAAATAATGTTGCTCTCGCTGCTCAGGTGCGTGTAACGGAAGTTGCTGCTTATGCATTTCGTTTTCTTGTAGTAATTGCTCGCTACATCGTTCAACAGCCATTTGATGTTGCTGCTGTTGTGGCTGGCAGCGGTCGTGTAAAAGTTGATGCTGTCGCTCTTTATGTTGATAATGTTGATTATGTTGGTGGTGGTGGTGGAGTTGGTTATGCTGTTGGTTGCAGTGTTGCTTGTGATGCATATTGCTGGACTTGCGGTTGCATTTATTTGCATAACGCATTAGGTCAGCATGCTGATCTAGTTGTTGTTTTTGTTGTGCCGCATTTAACCTTATTCGCTGTTCGCTGTTGTGTAATCGTTGTAGCTCTGCCGTTTTACTCAATAATACAACAATTTCGCTTTCTGTTGCACTGATGTTAACATAGTTTCTGTCGTTGTTGTTGTTGTTTACGCAGCTATTTTTGCTGTTAATTGTATTGAAAAAGTTTGCGTTAACCATCATATTCATATTAAATTTAATCATTATTTATTTTTTTCACATTCTCAATTATCGTATTTTTGCTTCGCTTATTTGTTATTTTTATTGCAGGTGAAAGGAAACAAAAAAAAAAACTGTATGTGTGTTAGTTTTGTCGCGCTTGTTGATTGTTCAATTCATTGTGTGTAAACATTCGTTCACTTTTTGTTTATCTATTTTTTATGCTTCGTTATGTACACTGCCCTTCACTGCTTCCTTACATCCTCCTACGTTTTACATTATTTGTTATTCGCCTCTTTTTGTGGCCCTACAAGTTTTTTATGCACCCAATTTTTTTTCTGTATCCTACAAAAAAGCTTCATTAGTAAGTGCTTGTGTATTGTTCACAAATAATAAATTAATTTATTTATATTTGCATTTGTGTCTGCAATAACAAACGCTATTGTTATTACATTTTAAATATATATAGTTTATCAATACGGTTCATTGGAATTGAGTTTATTTTAAGTCTATTCTAAATAAAATTTAAATTTGATACAGTTTTATTATTTAAAAAAATGTAGAATAAACATTTATTTTCACCTCCATTCCGATAACAATTTTTTTTTAGGATTTCACTTTTGCCCACAGAACTGATATTTAAATGCTTTTATTAAATTTTTTAGGTAGCAGGATTGGTATTTTTTTTCGAGTTAAATCATTTTCTACAAGAGCATGTAGATGAACTAATAATCTGAGGCACAGTGATACACGATGAAATACTATCCAATTGCATTTCGGCAAGCTCTGCGCATCATATTAAGGTGGTGTGATGCCAAAGGACTGTCTATAAATCCTAACAAAACAATTCTAGTGCCCTTTCGCCAGAGAATAAAACTGTCCATGCGAGTACCATCTACAGGTGTCACCAAAGTCTGATTTTCAATGGACACAGAATGGAATGCTCATCTGGATGCCTTCTTTAACAAATCCACAAGAGATTACTTCGCCTTCACTCGAATATATGGTAAAATATTGTGGAGTATCTCCCAGAATGGTATGCTGCACATTTAAGTGATAGTACAAAAGGTTTTGCAAATTTAATAGAGGGCATCTGCACTGCGAACGAAAAGATAGAGGCTGTAAAGGATTGGTCACGACTACAGAACCTACATGAATTGAGAAGTTTCCTTGGGCTGTGCACATATTACCGACGATTTGTACCAAACTTTTCCAGCGTAGCCCAAAGCCTCCATGAGCTTACAAGAAAACATAAAGCTTTTGAATGGAAGAAGGAGCAAGAAGTGGCTTTCCAAACATTGAAGGAGCGTTTGTGCACTGCCCCAATATTGGCATATCCGATTCGAGGAGCAACATTTATTCTAGATACAGATGCGAGTGGATATGCTATAGGAGGCGTTTTATCACAAATGGTCGATAGACGGGAGAAGGTAGTTGCATATTACAGCCGTTCGACTGGAAAACCAGAGAGGAACTATTGCGTTACATGGAGAGAGCTGTTGGCATTTGTAGAGTGTTTTAAAAATTTTCACAAATACCTCTACGGCCAGTGAATCCGCGTCAGAACAGATCACGCAGCGATCAAATAGCCTCTGCAGTTCCGTAATCCGGAAGGACAATTAGCACGGTGGATCGAGCGACTACAAAGCTATGACTTTTCATGGAGCATCGAAAAGGTATTACCCATGGAATTGCTGATGCAATGTCACGAAGACCATGTAGTTTGGAATTCAAGAAGCGTTCAAAGGTCGAGGCCAAACAAGACATTATAGATGTCCGGTTAATGACTATAACGTGTACGGATGAATGGAACAAGGAACAACTAAAGAAGTGTCAGCTCCAAGATATAGATCTGTCACATGTTATGTAAGGGCTCGAAAGAAACGAAAGACCAAATAGAGAGGAGATGTCAGCAGAGAGTCCCATTGCGAAATCATATTGGGCACAGTGGAACAGTTTAGAGTTGATATCCGGTTGCTTGCATCGAGTATGGGAGAGCGAGGATGGTCAAAGTAAGAGGAAACTGATAGCTGTTCCAAGGAAAAGGATTCCCGACGTTCTCAGTGAACTACATAACGGTCCAAGTGGAGGTCATCTTGCTTGGTAACCGTCAGTCGGTCACTGAGTGGGTCACCAACTGCGAGGTTTGCAACAGAGCGAAAGGGCCCAAAACACGAAGTCATGGCCCGATGAAGCAGTATATTTCAGGTGCACCATTTGAAAGGATCGCCATGGATGTCAAAGGTCCATTTCCTACTAGCAACCGCGGAAACAAATACGTACTGGTGGTTATAAATTATTTCAGTAAATGGCCAGAGGTATACCCAATCCCAAACCAAGAAGCGGAAGCAGAAGCAGAAGTGGTTACAAACGATTGGGTTGCAAGGTTTGGTGTACCAATGGAGTTACATTCTGACCAAGGCAGGAATTTTAAATCAGCTGTGTTCCAAGAAATGTGTAAGAAGTTGGGCATCCGAAAAACACGGACAACTACATTTCTATTCTCAGTCCGATGGTATGGTGGAACGTTTCAATAGAACCTTGGAGGAGCATTTAAGGAAAGTAGTAGACAAGTACCATAAGGAGTGGGATACACACATAGCATTATTCTTGATGGCTTACCGATCGGCAGTGCATGAGACAACGGGCCAAACTCCCGCAAAGGTTATTTTTGGCTATGACCTTCGAATACCAGCTGAATTGAAGTATGGAATAGATGCCGATGCGGAGAGAAATGTCAAAAACTCCACTGGTGTCTTGGAAGAAGAGCTGAAAGAGATACACGATCTGGTAAGGCAGCGAGCAAAGATTATGAGTGACAAGATGAAAGCCAGTAAAGATAAAGCAATTAATTCGGAAGGTTTTCAGGAAGGAGATTTGGTGCTGTTATACAACCCACAACGAAAAAAAGGTTTGTTCCGAAATTGCAGTGTAATTGGGAAGGCCCATACAAAGTTGTAAAACGGATCAACGATGTAGTGTACCGCATACAAACCTTTGGCAAACAACGAACCAAAATGAAAGTGGTTCATTTGGAAAGCCTGGCAGCGTTTAGATCGAGACATTTGTCTGATAGCGACAATCAGACTTAGGTGGAGTGCAGTGTGACGGATATTAGCAACACTAAGGGATACTATCATATCTAAGCCAACACTTAGCAGTGACTTGTATGCACATCAATAAATCAATCATAATGTCTATACATATGTCCATACAGGCAACGGAGAGCATCGCACAAACTCATGAATATATCTGAGATACTCCCTATAGTAGGAAATAATTTGTGCAAGTATCATATACACGCGCATATGAGAAGCTATAAACATAGTTATAGCTGGTAATTTTATAGCTGGTAACTAACTAGTAAATTCTAGAAACAGAAGCGCCTAGAAATATGCCAACGAGGAAACCAAACAGTATAAAAGCAGCAAAAGTTGAGGCACGACAAGTCAGTTTGATTTAAGCAAGCTATCAGTTGCGAAGTATAAGTGTTATTGTGAAGTACTTTAATAAAAGCCATTTTGCATTACTGAATAGTGGAGTTAGTTATTCAACAGTTTCGTGATTCGAACGTTAGTAGAAGATTGCAAATAAGCGGAACTGTACAAAATTCGTTACAATATATAAAGTTAACAGGTAAAAAGTATAATATAATAGAAACCCTAAACAGCTGGGTATAAAAATTCTCATAAGGTGCTAATAGTTACTTTGTTTGTATCTGTGTTTTAAACAGTACATACTTATATCAATGACAGTTAGAAAATTGTTATCCTTTTAACCGTTGCTGTACGTATGACCGAAAATTTCTGGAGATACCCGAAATCAACTGTTTGCCATTCCTTTTGCATCTCTAGCGATTTTTTTCGGTTGTCCTATTCTCAAAACTTTGCCTTCGTCTGATTGCAATTTCACATAAATTTCTGCGTTATTGGTTACCATCGCAGATATGGGCGTGTATTTGTACCCACAATCACAAAAAAATATGCCAATCTATAGTGTTACCAGAACTTGTTTGAGGATCAAACTTTTTAACTCCAATCAGTTGCCAGGACTTACATATATTAAAGAATAACTCCGTACTCTTGGCAAATAGAAGTTTTCCCGGATTCAGCTAAATTGCCGCCTCGAGACGTGGCAAATCTGTCGCCCCTAATAGCTCCATCCTTGTGCTGGTGAGCGCGCAGGACACGAATACAAAAACGGTTGATTTTCTTACTGCAGATTGTACTTCTTACATTTGGTGTTACTGACAAGGTCTATCTTATAAGCATGTGACGCCAGAAGGTATTGTCAAGTTAGGAAGCCCATCGTAGGCCTTAAATCTTTCTCTTTCTTCTGATATCATTATATATTTTTAAACACAAAATTTAACGTTGGCATAACTGAACTGCCCTTCATCTGCTTTTGTATTAGTTTTTTTTACGCCGATAACAATCCGCATGGTATGCTTCAGAGATCTGCTTAGAGTATTAATAAAATTAGTGCACTTAGTCATGAGCCAAAAAATTGTGTCTAAATATGTACTTAGTCAAGTACAGATAAATACTATGAGTGAGTTGCACATAAAATAGAAAATACATACGAGTGCCCCGTAACACATATGTCTCATACATACATATATGACATTGTTGAGTATAAACTGATGTCGTAGTCGCTTTAACTCAGTAGCACGTTGATTTCGTGTTTAATACACTGTATACTTCGTTTATCATCGGTTTTAATTTGGCGCCATATTCAGTTTAGTTTCGTGTACATCGTTGTGTTGCTAGCGTCAGAAGACTGATATGACTTTATTCATTTTGTTGCACTGTTGGTCTTACCTACTCCAATTAGTGTTTTCGTATAACAGAGTTGACTTTCTTTCTTAATAAGACAATTGGCTACTGATCTGCTTCGTGGCTTATGAGCGGTTATTCATTTTACGAAGCATGGCTATGTAAATGTGTGTTAGTGGATATAAGTGTTTGAAATTCTTTGTTTGCATATGCACTAATACTCATTTTATGGTTAGTCCACTAATAACCTTAAAAGATGAATAATTGTAGCTCGCTGGTATTCTTTCCTGCAAGATTTATAGAATATGCAATGAAAGACTGATTGGTATGAAGTCTATATTACGTACGTGGGAGCTCTCACCAGCTTTTGGAAGGAAGGTAAAACTTTTCTTCGTAGAGGAAAAAAAAAATTATTTATGAAATAAAAAATGAATTTGCGCCTAACTTATATCCCCAACTCTATAGTTAGTCCGTTCTAATTAACTCGTTGTAAAAAATTTGTACATACAGTGATCAAAGTTTTTATGATTACACAAACAATTCTTAGAATATTTTTTTGTTTTTCCTTATTATATCTATTTGTTACGAATTGCCCATTCAATTTTGATTTATTTACTTTTTAAGTGGAACGCATACCATCAATACGAGGATACTTTTTTTTTGTTAGTGCTGTTTCCTGTTCTGCAATTATTATTTGCACACGTGTGATACCTCTTACATTTATATATTTATATATGTAGTTAAGTACATATCAATTTTTTTTTTTTCGTCCTACTGCTTTTTATTGGAAAATTTCTATTGTCAGATTTTGATTGTTATTTTTTTGCAGGAAGTATTGTTTGTTGTTCATTATTTGTTATTTACTTTGAGTGCCAACAACGTTTTTACTGCATCAATGCCACGTTTTCCGTTTTGCACTTTGTTATTTAATTCAATGTTTGCTTTCTACTTTATACCAGTACCGCACTTTCAATTAAAGTACAACTGGCGCAGTTGTCGTTTCCTGCCTGATTGTGTGTTGATGTGGTTAACAGTTGGGTGACTATTCTAGTGCTAAGCAGCGCATCGTGTTAACACTTGACGGGGTGTTGCAGTTAGGTGACATTGAAGTTTTTTAATCAAGCTTTGCGCATTGAATTTTAATCTGGAATTAATAAAGAGATATAATGTTATGAATAGTTATTTAAGGAGAATTGATATTACAGTTACTGGTAGAAATAGTGAATTGAAAGTTTTATATTTATATTAATGATTAATAAATAATTAAGTAAACACACTTTAGTTTTCGGAAAATATTTGTGGTAATCACGAGATTGATATCAGCTTACAGTTTACAAAAAAAATTCATTGTAGATATCTGCTAAGAAGATATATTGATAACGAGCTACCGTGAATATTGTCAGTTCATTCCACATATAAAGGTTACACATACCCCATGGCATATGGCCGTAGTTACATCCCTGCAGTCAAAAGCCAAAGTACTCAGCAAACATTCTAGTTCATTAACTATAACCTCGTGGTGTTATTCATACTAGTTAGTATTTGAATAACTTTTTCGAGATAGTGCTTTCTGTAGCCAATTTCCAATGCATACTTCAGTTGACAATGGTAGATATCGTCCAAATCAACGGCCCCATATACACAAGCATGACGAGTCGACCCTCAGCGTTACCTCAACAGAGGTTAAAGAAGCCATTGAAAAGGCTAAGCCTTCCACATCAATAAACCCCGACGGAAAACTTATGTCGATGCCAAAACACCTTGTCCACGAGGGCACCAGAAGCCGAGCACATTTTTTATACTTTTCGTTAGAAGCCTTTGCCAGTCCAGAACAACAGAGAATTACACAGATGAACTCACTACCAAAGAAAGGAAATCCAGCCAGTATCTACGGATATTATTCAGTAAAAAAAAACGTTTAAACCCTTATGATTCTCTCAATTAAATGAAATTCTTCAGTTATCTAGCCATCAGCATGACTTCCGTAAAGTGCATATAACTACCACTATTCTGAACTCCATTAATACTCATCATAGGACGGCCTGTTCTGACACAGTCAAGCACGATTAGTTCGTTCCTTCTCCGTTAGATAGAAAAATAATTTATTGAAGATTGCACAGCGACCAATGGTCAGCACCTCATACCAGCCGAATTCCATGAAGAAACCTAGTAGATCTCTTGGCTTGAGGGATTAAACGTGGGAATGTTCTGGTAATGGTGGACCCAGAAACTTAGCCCTGCGTCTTTCTTTTAGTTTTTATACTCAGCGTGCTTTGCACACAGAGTATATTAACTTTGATTGGATAACGGTTGGTTGTACAGGTATAAAGGAATCGAGATAGATATAGACTTCCATATATCAAAATCATCAGTGTCGAAAACAATTTTGATTGAGCCATGTCCGTCCGTCCGTCTGTCCGTTAACACGATAACTTGAGTAAATATTGAGATATCTTCACCAAATTTGGTACAAGAGCTTATCTCGACCCAGAATAGATTAGTATTGAAAATGAACGAAATCGGATGATAACCACGCCCACTTTTTATATATATAACATTTTGGAACACACATAAAACCGGATTATTTAGTAAATAATACACCTAGAATGTTGAAATTTGACGTCTGGACTGACGTTAAGACTCTTGATAAAATTTTGAAAAATGTTTTTAAAATGGGCGTGGCACCGCCCACTTGTGATAAAATTAATTGTACAAATATTATTAATCATAAATCAAAAATCGTTAAACCTATCGTAACAAAATTCGGCAGAGAGATTGCCTTTACTATAAGGAATTATTTGAAGAACAATTAACGAAATCGGACTAGACGCGAGATTTTCAGATTGGAAAAATTTATTAAACTAACAAAGTTTTCGTTAGCAAAATCGTGCGAATAACGTTGATAGGTGAAGTTTTTTCACATTTGAAAATTAATATAAATATTTAATATAAAACTAAGGAAAAATGAGATACAAAAAGAGTGCGCAAAATATCGTAAGGCTCATTACGCTGGCACTCCTGTTTGGCACATGGCCATAGAGTACTTGTCATACATCCGTTGCATTAAGTCACTCCCATTTAGTTTTTGATTTTTTGACGCAGCGGTAGTAAAAGCAGGAATGTCCTCAATCGATATACTGCCAAACGAAATGACGCTGCTTTCTTAGGAAGAAACTACATGCCCCGAAGCAAGAGAGATAAATATGTTGAAATGGAACTGAAAAGGGATAACTCTTAAACGGGGCGCTGGACATATCAGCAAAGTGTATTTATGCTTAACTCTGGTCGTCACCGACAGTACATGAGACATAGATGATATTTTCTTGCATATTAGTCTCTAATTTATATGCAAAAAAAAAAAAAATAAAAAAGAAGTTGATCACTGATGTATACTGGAACGATTTTCCGTCATACCTTGTCAAATTTTGTTTTGAGACAAACAGGTTTCGGCGTTGAGCCATCATCAGTGTCGAACGAAAATCGATTTATCCACCCTGTCGGAAAGTCAACAAAATAAGATAAGTTGATCACTCTTTTTTAAGTGTTTTTTTTCCCGATCGGATACATTCCTGCCATTACTTGCGAGGCAGCTTCGCTGACTTTACGCGAATTTAGCGTCTGAAAAAAAAAATAAAAAAAAAAACAAATGTTGATAAATTTGTGCACAGCGGAAATACTGCTTAAAATATAAACGCAATGTTACAAAGCTCTTATAGCGCGCCTATAATAATTTCACACAATTTGGTTTAAAAAGGAGTAGAAGTAGTAAGATTAGTATGTACACAAATCGTGAATAAATGAATAGCAACAAAAAGGCAACACTTAGAGACCAATTTCAAAGCGAGCAGCGGGGCATTCATATCACTGAGTGGATAAAGGCATCTCCATTTACACTAGTATAGAGTATGAATTTTGGAGATATCGAGTTCAATACTCAGGTCCCGAGGAGTAAGCTGATGAAGAAGTGAAATTCAGAAACATTTGCTTATAATATTTCTCTAATATCAATAACAAAAACAATTGCATAAAGCAATATGAGCATGTCTCGCTAATTAAATACAGATAAAACAAGTAAGGAAGGTTAAGTTCGGGTGTAACCGAACATTACATACTCAGTTGAGAGCTATGGTGACAACATAAGGGAAAATAACCATGCAGGAAAATGAACCGAGGGAAACCCTGGAATGTGTTTGTATGACATGCGTATCAAATGAAAGGCATTAAAGAGTATTTTATGAGGGAGTGGGCCATAGTTCTATAGGTGGACGCCATTTAGGGATATAGCCATAAAGATGGACCAGGGGTGACTCTAGAATGTGTTTGTACGATATGGGTATCAAATTAAAGGTATTAATGAGGGTTTTAAAAGGGAGTGGTGGTTGTTGTATAGGTGGTCGCCTTTTCGAGATATCGCCATAAAGGTGGACCAGGGGTGACTCTAGAATGCGCTTGTACGATATGGGTATCAAATGAAAGGTGTTAATGAGTATTTTAAAAGGGAGTAATCCTTAGTTCCATAGGTGGACGCCGTTTCGAGATATCGCCATAAAGGTGGACCAGGGGTGACACTAGAATTTGTTTGTACAATATGGGTATCAAAAGAAAGGTGTTAATGAGTATTTTAAAAGGGAGTAATCCTTAGTTCCATAGGCGGACGCCGTTTCAAGATATCGCGATAAAGGTGGACCAGGGGTGACCCTAGAATTTGTTTTTACAATATGGGCATCAAACGAAAGGTGTTAATGAGTATTTTAAAAGGGAGTGGGCCTTAGTTCTATAGGTGGACGCCGTTTCGATATATCGCCACAAAGGTGGACCAGGGGTGACTCTATAATGTGTTTGTACGATATGGGTATCAAATTAAAGGTATTAATGAGGGTTTTAAAAGGGAGTGGTGGTTGTTGTATAGGTGGTCGCATTTTCGAGATATCGCCATAAAGGTGGACCAGGGGTGACCCTAAAATTTGTTTGTACAATATGGGTATCAAACCAAAGGTGTTAATGAGTATTTTAAAAGGGAGTATTCCTTAGTTCCATAGGTGGACGCCGTTTCGAGGTATCGCCATAAAGGTGGAGCAGGGGTGACCCTAGAATTTGTTTGTACGATATGGGTATCAAATTAAAGGTATTAATGAGAGTTTTAAAAGGGGGTGGTGGTAGTGGTATATGTGAAGGCGTTTTCCAGATATCGACCAAAATGTGGACCAGGGTGACCCAGAACATTATCTGTTGGATACCGCTAATTTATTTATATATGTAATACCTGCCAAGATTTTAAGGGTTTTTTATTTCGCCCTGCAAAACTTTTTCATTTTCTTCTACTTAATATGGTAGGTGGCACAACCATTTTATAAAGTTTTTTCTAAAGTTATATTTCGGGTCAATAAAGCAATCCAATTACCTTACCATGTTTCATCCCTTTTTTCGTATTTGGTATAGAATTATGGTATATTTTTCATTTTTCGTAATTTTCGATATCGAAAAATTGGGCGTGGTCATAGTCGGATTTCGTTCATTTTTTATACCAAGATAAAGTGAGTTCAAGTAAGCACGTGAACTAAGTTCATTAAAGATATGTCGATTTTTGCTTAAATTATCATGTTAACGGCCATGCGGAAGGACAGACGGACGACTGTGTATAAAAACTGGGCGTGGCATCAACCGATTCCGCCCATTTTCACAGAAAACAGTTAACGTCATAAAATCTATGCCCCTACCAAATTTCAAAAGGATTGGTTATTTTTTGTTCGACTTATGGCGTTAAAAGTATCCTAAACAAATTAAATGAAAAAGGGCGGAGCCACGCCCATTTTAAAATTTTCTTTTATTTTTGTATTTTGTTGCACCACATCATTACTGGAGTTGAATGTTGACATAATTTACTTATATACTGTAAAGATATTAAATTTTTTGTTAAAATTTTACTTTAAAAAAAATTTTTTTTTAAAGTGGGCGTGGTCCTTCTCCGATTTTGGTAATTTTTATTAAGCGTACATATAGTAATAGGAGTAATATTCCTGCCAAATTTCATCATGATATCTTCAACGACTGCCAAATTACAGCTTGCAAAATTTTAAATTACCTTCTTTTAAAAGTGGGCGGTGCCACGCCCATTGTCCAAAATTTTATTAATTTTCTATTCTGCGTCATAAGTTCAACTCATCTACCAAGTTTCGCCGCTTTATCTGTCTTATGTAATGAATTATCGCACTTTTTCGGTTTTTCGAAATTTTCGATATCGAAAAAGTGGGCGTGGTTATAGTCCGATATCGTTCATTTTAAATAGCGATCTGAGATGAGTGCTCAGGAACCTACATACCAAATTTCATCAAGATACCTCAAAATTTACTCAAGTTATCGTGTTAACGGACGGACGGACGGACATGGCTCAATCAAATTTTTTTCGATTCTGATTATTTTGATATATGGAAGTCTATATCTATCTCGATTCCTTTATATATGTACAACCAACCGTTATCCAATCAAACTCAATATACTCTGTGAGCTCTGCTCAACTGAGTATAAAAATAAAACTTAGAAAAGTGCCAAAGTTTTTTCTCTTCGCAACTAATTAACGCTTCACGTCCATAAATATTTTGCCTCACAATAATGTTGCTTCCACAAGTTCACCAATGGTTGGAACCAAATTAACTTGTGGTCAGCATCAATAATTTTTCAGCGTTAGCGACTACCCTCGATCTTTTTTCTCTGAAAATTTCCAGGACTTCCTTGAGTATCACTAGCAGGTGTGGAATGATCTGTTCGCGAGGAGGGCCACTGCTAGTCATTTTGAATACTTATCCCATGGCAAGAGTTTCACTGACGACATTACGCCTGAGCATAGACTTAACTGATACAACAACAGCCCCACAGACGGTCTTCCCTTCGTGTGTATGAATTTGTTGCCTTACACCTGCGGGTCCATTCAAAATCCCTTCCTTTCCATTGCTGAAGTATGCAACGCTACTTTTATTTTAACGCAAGTTGGAATTAACCGATTTCATTATATCATATCGACCAATACTTATCCTGTCACCAGTGGTAGTGATAGTGAGCTTAAGTCTATCAAAATATTTTTAGACAGTAAGCTACGCTACTTCAAAACGAAAGTTGACTTCGTTTTTTCTGATTCCAAATAATCTTATTGTGATAAGCCTCTATGCAATTCTCGGTGACACGTATTTGTGTCTGCTATAGTTTTGAATCTTTGTATCGAAAGTACTTACTCCACGAGAAGAATGTCTTTTTGTAGGTTACTGCGGCGGATTTTGGCCTACATACGGTATAGGATTAACAGTAACCACCCTTATCTTATTAGTGACCACATATATGATCTACATCTATGGTATCCTCAAGAGCTTCGGAAACTATTCCGCGTTCACCTACATTCCGTATGAGCACAGCGAGGATGATTCTGCAAAGTGAAAAGACAATCAGTTCGAGCTTGTACTTCAAGCAATAAAGATGTCAGAGATGAACTCTCTCCCTATACACATACTACAAGAAAAAAGGTTGCGTTTGTATTCGAAGCTCTGCCGGCCTCGCCGGTCCTCATATTCATAGCATAGTAAAATAGATGAAGCTACAGTTAGACAAGCAAACTATGTATAATAATTTCGATGTTTCAGAAAAAAAACTTATTACTTTTATATCATAAATCATTTGATACGCATAGCAACACTTCTTATATTTTCAGCATATTTCCATTAATAACTTAATACAAAGATGAAATGTGAAAGTTGTGTAAGCTACACAAATAAATCGAACATATTAATGAACACTGTAAACAAAAAATAAAAAAAAAAAAAACAAATACCATTTCATAAAATACTCAGTTTAATGTAATGATAATAATTACAGCCGCAAATATAATTGTCAAAAGGTTTGTGAGTATGGACATTAAATGCACACAAATTTTAATATAAAAGCGTATAAATAAAATAAAATTTATATATATAGATACATATGAGTAAATAAATCTGCAAGTGAAAAAAAATATTTTCAACAACATATGTACGTATTTACAAAACACATTCCCTTGTTAAATATAATAAACCAAATAGGGTAATAAGTAAACATTAAGCAAGTGCATCATTAAAACATCAATTATCCGTATAAACAAAGTGTATAATATGCATTTAAGTGCATAGTGCAAAAGGTAGACCCTTTTATGTTTCTGAAAACTGAAAAACAGGCTCCGACTCGACTCCATGCGATGGCAGCATCTTAAGGGTTCCCCACTCTTCCCACTATATGATTTTAGAATTTTTACCAGTCCGTTGTCTAAGAAATCCTAAAGGCTTTCTCCTTCTGCAACCACTCAAAGAGATGCTGCAGCTGACATATGGATGGTCTGATAAAGATGGCCTATCTTTGACAACTCCATTCATATTCTGATATATTATAGGCAGAGCTCAATGTGATATCAAACACGCTACTTGACGTTGGCTTAACATATGTGGGAACGCTACGCTGTTAGCCACCTGTAGACTACTCTGTTATATATACCAAAAAAAGGGACTATATCGTTAATATCGTCCCCTCCCCTCCCCACACACTGAAATGTACAATCGCACATGTGCCTTTGACAAACTATCCTTTGCATGCTTCTTGATACACCAGCCTTTTGCATTTCTTCTGGTAGGGCTTCTATGTTAAACTCCATGTAGCAAGATGTAAGGACGACCATCGATAGGTCTTTGTTGCTGAAGTTAGTTGGTATACACGTGTATAGGTGTTTCCTGACCATGACTGCAGCTCTAACCGTGCTTGCAGTCTTTGCGTTATAAATGCTGAATCCGCGAGTGGTGAGTTCAGAAAACCTTCCTCCACGTGAGAGCTATGCTTCTTTTATCAGATACATAAAAACGAATCATCCTCAAGAGTAAGGAAAATCTCGCTCCATGCCACTTTGCTGTGTTAGAGGTTTATCTGTACGATTCGCAGTGCCGTGAAGCTCTTTTCCAAATTCTCCGCCACGCAATGGATCTTTGTCGCTAATTTCAGGTTTTGGAGATCTGTTTCTGACTCCTCGTCTCGTAGCGTCTTATTATTATTTTTAAGACTCGCAGTATCGTTGAGCTATGTTGCTACCACAAATACCTCTCCTTCTGCTGCTATGCTTTCGTCGTTTGACAGCTCTTCCAGTTTCTCTAGGTCTCTTTCTACCTTCCTTGCTTTAAGCTAATTGTTAAGATCGATTAAACTATTCAACTGATTTTCCGCGTCCAATACTTTGACCACTGCACCTATGCCCTATCATTTGTCGCTCCTTTCAGCTTCTCGGGGTGCTTTTCTACCTCCCCTGCTTTCAGCTTATTTTGGTTACTGTGGTCAGAGAACTTTTCTTTCTCAGGCGCAAATATGTAAATACGGCCAGCACCTTAAGAAATTCACTCCACTTTTGTGTGCAACGCATCCTCCAATTACTTAATAATTTGGAGGGTGTAGCGATTACTTCCAGCCGTGGGTCAATATACATGTAGCAACTTCCAATATGGTTTATATATACGGATTTTTATGATGCAGTATTTCAGTGTATCCGCCGTCTTCACCATACGTGGTACCTAAACCTTGGAATTTGGTTTTCGTGAGTATCAGTACCGTCTCCACCAACCTCAACCGTGTGCCTTCTTGTTTCGAGGGTCCGAAGCAACTATCTTCAGCCATTCTAAATTCCCGTTGTTGATGCAAATCTTCTATTAATTCCCATTGTACCATTCAGCTGCTTCGAAGGGCTGTAGCGCCTTATTAGATTCATTATGCATAATTTTGATCACCATGCTAATACACTCTATCTACCCATCGATAACTTATCGATAAATAAAAGACGGCGTTTCGAGCAAAACTGATAACTTTTCGAAAAAAAAGCGAAATCCCCTCGCTAACAAAGTGATAACAAAGCTATGATAAATTTGTAATTATGCAATAACAAAACGTCCTTCTATAACAAATCCTTATGGCTGAGAAAAATTTTTACGTAACGAAAGATAAAGATTCGATAAAGTACAGATAACTCTTTGATAAAAAGTCGATGGCTTATCAATATAATTTGTTATATTACTTACTTACTTAATTGGCGCTTAACCGTTTAAACGGTTATGGCCGTCCAACAAGTCGCGCTCCTTCTCTCTTCCAACCGGCGCAAATTTGTAACACCAAGGGAGTTTAAATCGTTTTCCACCTGGTCCTTCCAACGGAGTGGGGGCCGCCCTCTACCTCTGCTTCCATAGGCGGGTTCCGATAGAAACACTTTCTTGGCCGGAGCGTCATCTTTCATTCGCATAACATGGCCTAGCCAGCGCAGCCACTGCGTTTTAATTCGCTGGACTATGTTGATGTCTGCGTATAGCTCGTACAGCTCATCGTTAAATCTTCTTCGGTACTCGCCATCGCCAATGTGTAGAGGACCATAAATCTTTCGAAGAACTTTTCTCTCGAACATTCCCAGAGTCGCTTCATCTGCTGTTGTTATGGTCCATGCTTCTGCACCATATAGCAGGATTGGTACGATAAGTGACTTGTAGTGTATGATTTTCGTTTGCCGAGAGAGGACTTTCCTTTTCAATTGCCTACCTAGCCCATTACGTTTACGTTTCTTCAGTAAATATTGTTACACGTTAATAATTTAAAAAAACTATGCGCAATCCCAGGATCACCCTAACGTTAATGTATGTAAGCGCTCACATACGTTAATATGACACACACATATACATTCATCGAGCTACAACACGCAGTTACAATTACGAAAAAAAAGAAAAATAAACAAACTCAGAAAATAATTTTCTGAAATGGTTGATTAAATGCCCAGGCAAAATGAAATGTAAATATTAACGGTAAATAAATCAGTGATAGATTTGTATATAAAAAATTAAGATTTATGCATACACAGTGCATTTAAATATACATACATATATGCCCAAGTGATTGATCGATTTTTTTCACATTATTATTGGGCATACATACATACTTAAGCGTACGGTATTTATTCAGTACTAAAAAAATAATTTATTTAATAAGATTCAATCTTAATTGGAATCTTCATAAGCTTAAAGCAGAGAGGAAGAATATTAAATAAATGAAACGAAATAATTAATAAGTTCAGTTGACTGCGGATTAGCAGGATTGTGTCCTGGAAATTTTTTCCTATAACTTAAAGCTCTTTCTAAGCAGGGGAAGTAAGATGAGAATACGAAAATAGCTTTGCCAACTTTTATCAAATTTCTTCAAGCGAATTTTTCTTCCGTAAACTTCTGTGAATTTTGTAATTGGAACCAGGCGAACGAATAACAAACAAGTTTTTTAAAAAATTCGATTACTTATTTAGAGTTTTCCGGATTTTTTATTTATTTATTTTTTTTTTTTTTTTTGAATATGCAGTTTTGTTGTTCAATCAATTCTAGTCTAACAAATAACATTTTTAACAATATTTTTTTACCCAGCTGTACTTGTATACCTGGTGTTATAACTTTGATTGGATAACGGTTTTTTGTACAGTTATAAAGGAATCGAGATATGTAGATATAGACTTCCATATATCAAAATCATCAGTATAAAAACAAATTTATTAAGCCGTGTCCGTCCCTCCGTCCTTCTGTCCGTCCGTTAACTGGATAGCTTGAGAAAATATTGAGATATCTTCACCAAATTTGATATACGGATTACCTGGACCGAGAATCGATTGTTATTGAAAATGAGCGAAATCGAACGATAACCACGCCCACTTTTTCGATATCGAAAATATAGAAAAATGGAAAAAATTAGATAATTCAAAAACGAATATCGCCAAAATAATAAAATAAAAAGGTGAATTGGTTTTATGACGCAAAATATACTTTCAAGAAAAAATTTGGAATATGGGCGTGGCATTACCCACATTTAGAAGAAGAACGTTTGGAAGTTTGAAAAGCCGTAAATCAAAAGCCCTTAAAGAATTACACTGATATTTGGCAGAGGCACTATCCTTGCCAAATTATAAAGACTGAGTGAAGATAATCATAATCGGTTAAAGACCACGCCCACTTTACCTAAAGGTCTTACCTTTAGAAAGTTTGCAATAACTCTATGGTATTTAACTACATTTGACTGATATTCTACCTCAGTGGTGGTATGGTTGAGCTAAGAACAAAACTTAAACAAGTTTTGAAAATGGGCGTTATACGTCTGTTTCTTTGTTACCCTTAATGCCATAAGTCAAACAAAAATATTCCAATTCGAACAAAAATTTAGCATAAAAAATTTTTTCATAGCTTCAACTGTTCGCTATGAGAGTGAGCAAAATCGTCGAAAAGAAAAGATGCAAACATTTTGAAATTTACGAATTTTTGTATTTTTGCGAAAATATTTTTGAGATTGAATTGCACATGATACAGCAAATTTGTCATAAGGCGATACCAACTCAACAAAAAAAAAAAAAAAAAAAAATATGTAAATTTTTAAATTTTTATGAGGTATTTTTTGCAACTATCAACGTAAAAAGTATAAATATTTACAGAAGCGTTAAAAAGTATGAACTGCTAAATTGCAACTAAAATAGTAAAGCAAAATTCTTATCCTCCTCTTAGGAGAGCAGTGCTTTTTAAAATCACACTACTAACCACTACTACCCTGCAAAAATCGCGAGTACTCCATGCGTGCATGTGTGGAGTACTCGCTATGGATCAAGCGAATGCTCCAAAATTAACCACAATTCATAAAAAAAATATGGTCCAATCTACATTGCGATGTCCTAGGACTGGATCATATACTCCAGCTCAGCATTACATCAGAGTAATCCTTGAAGTACTCCAGTATGACACAAGTGGACCACATGATCCAACGATTTTTGCAGGGTAAGAAGTTTATTCAAAAAAATACGGATAGAACCAAAAATATCTAGTTGAAAAACTGTATATGCCAATAATTTTAAAAAAAGTTGCCCTTCTCTCCACATCGTCTCGCTTGTTGCTACTTTACTGTGTTACTTACTACGCATGGTGCCCCCGTAAGGGAAGGCTCCTTTCAATTACTGTTCAATGCACACATCAGGCCGCTCAGATACATAGTAGGGCACCGTGGACATTGGATAAGCCATCACACTAGTAACAAGATGCCTGTTAATTGACTAGAACAGGTCTATGTTTTTGGATTGTTGTTAAGTTCAATACCTGCCAAGAACAGCTTGTTGAGCGCCAAAAAATAGGTTCGTTTAAAGAAATCCTAAGCATTACTTAGTAACTTTTTCTATAATTTAGACAATAATTACATATTTTAAATATTTTCCGCTTTCTTTTATTGTATGAAATAGGCAAGGGCAACTAACAACGAAATTATTTTTTTGAGCAGTTTAATTTTTTTTTTTTTTTTCAAGGAAATGGTAGCGCTGGGAATGCCAGAACACAATTTATGTCAAATGGGGGCAATGGCGGCCAAGAAAAGAAGTAGAACTACATCTCTATATATGTATGTGTCATGGGTTTTCATAGACAATCCATGTAAGTTTTTTTTTTTTTAATTATCAAAAAATAAAGCGGAGCTATTTAGTTGAGAAAATTTGATAAAACATTACACGGCTATTTTTAATAATATACAGATGCTAACAAGATTTAATTGGTACTAACTCTGCCTACGCAAGGCGGTCTATGCCTTGAACTGGCGAATTTTGCTTTGCTCAGGGGTTTGTTTTTGGATAGAAAACTGTGAGCCAGTAAAAGATCTAGGTATCTCTTTTATTTTCTTGAGTGCAGATTTTAAGGGATGCTGACTAAGCCCCAATATTTTTCGGTAGGTTATTATTTTATGACATTAGATGTTATTCTAGATTTATTGATTTTTAAAAAGCAGCAGACAAGGCAACATCAAAATTTTAGAAATAATGTTTTTCAATTAGAAGAAAATTTTTCTAAGCGAGGTCGCCCCTCGGCAGTGTTTGGCAAGCACTCCGAGTGTATTTCTGCCATGAAAAGCTCTCAGTGAAAACTCATCTTCCTCGCAGAAGCCGTTCGGAGTCGGCATAAAACAAGTAGGTCCCGTCCCGCCAATTTGTAGGAAAAATTAAAAGGGAGCACGACGCAAATTGGAAGAGAAGCTCGGCCTAAAAACCCTTTAGAGGTTATCGCGCCTAACATTTATTTTATTTTAATATCTCGATCTCAGACACATTTAGAAGAATTTTGTAACAAAAATATTGTATTTTGATATAACTCCATGTTACGTTTCAGTTTACATGTCTCTGTATTGGTGAGAATTTACTATTCCGCAGTTTGCACACGTTTTTTTTCTCTCATATTGCATTGTGATCGGGTTTGAAAGTACGTTTTATGTCCGAAGACTTTAGCTACATGGGAAATTACTCAAAAGTCGATATCACAATTCTGCTAGTTTGTAGTGAAATTCTCGGAAAACCCTGAATTGGACCTTATTCTAAAAAGTAAAACAGATTTAGGTCGCATACAAAAGCTTTAACTTCCTGACCAATCCTCTGCCACATTTTTTAGCTACATATATCATTAATTTGGCTAACAAATTCAACCTTTCCGCCACATCAGTCATACAAGTGGCTTGTCCTTAGGGAAATTGCTCAAAAGTCGATAACAAAATTCTCCAATTTTGTACTGAAATTCTCGGAAAAACCTGAATTTAATCTTATGCTATAAAGTAAAATAGATTTAGGTCACACACAAAAGCTTTAACTTCATGACCAATCTTACAGATGCTCTGCCACATTTTTTAGCTACATATATCATTAACTTGGCTAACAAATTCAACCTTTCCACCACATTAGTTATACAAGTGGGTTGTCTTTAGGGAGTTTGCTGTTATAACGCCTAGTTTTTTTTTTTTTAATAAGAACGACCTACTCAAACCAAAATGTATTAATATGCATTGACTAGCATTACGTTCGTACTCATTATTTAAACTTTGTAATTAAGCCACCCAAATAGATGATAATTAATTAGATTCATACTCATTTTTATAGCACCGCATTCATTATTTCAAGTTTGCAGGTGATTAATTTTAAACCTTTTTAGTTGTCATGAACTCTTACGAATAACAAAGGTTTCAAAGACTTTGGAAAAATTCTACACATATAAATAAATAAAGGAAAGCTAGCAGAATAAATAGTGACCATGAAATCACGCATCCATCACACTCTATTTATATTTGTATATATACATTTAAATATGCACAAATACATTTTTTTTTTTTTTATTTTTTTTTTTTTACAAATGCAGTAATTTTCATCCAGTTTTTTCGACGGAAGTACATTCAATGGCTAACACGAAAATGTCAGTGACAATTTTTATAGAGTTTCGTCAGTTAAATTCTTTTTTTAACGTCATGGGTTAAATATTACAGCATAACCTTCGATATATCGGACATTAATAAAACTAAATTTGTATGCATCAAGTTTGTGGTGTCTGGAGCCTCCACATGGTGTAGTCGAAAGGAAACTATTTCTTCAACAATGGCAACCCTTCGTTTATCGATCTGTCATACAAAGTCATAAAAAATTTGAGTCGATTATTTTGAAAACATGTGGCAATTTTGAATTATTTATATACATATTTCTGATTTTCTTTGAGTGAAAGCTTTTTAGCCCAATTAATTTTAGTCTAACAAAGTATGAGTAATAGGTCGTTCAAAATTCGCATTGAGATTTTACAATATTTTTTCACAGAATATTTCAGATTTTCTTTCACATAAAAAATTAAGCTAATCGTCGTTCTTATGGAAGAACAAAATACTTAATGATGGAAATCGTGCTAACCTTTTTGCATTATAACAACCACTAACTTACTAAGATTCTTTGTGACAAATTCTTAACACTTTCTCAAGATTTTGAGTCTTTTAGAAACAGACGCCCATATTATGTATGTCACAGTGAATGTTTGCGTCGCATTTACTCACATAAATAGCGCGCAAAATTAAATAACTAATAATAATTCGCGCTAAAGGATTACAAAAATTATTCACTACGTTGTTCGAGAATTAGCAGAATCACCGATTTATTAGAAAATTAAAAAAAAATAAGTAGCACGGAGGTATAGTTATTATAGTTATTAAAAAATCCACAATAAAATAATTATTTTGATTTTCCTATTACTAAGAATTAGTTTTTGAAATAAAACTATGAAAATAAGGATAGCGAGAAAAGATAGTGACAAAACTATAGTATAACTATTAGTTATAGTGAATGAATTAGTTGAAGCGAATGAATGGTCTTATATGATACGAATTTTCTTGCACTTGGGTGAAAGTGACTCCTCCTCGAAAGTTTGCCCAAAGAAAACTGAGTGGTCAGTCAATAACTTCTTAGATTTCTCAATATCTATTTTTTATACCTTGAACATGCTATGATGGTTCAAAAAGTACCGTAACTAGTACTTAAAATGATCATTCTATTTAAGCTTTCCGTTAGGTTTCATGCAAGCAGTGGTGTATCCAGGGGGGGGGGGGGGAGGGGGGGGGGTGGAGTATTGCCCTCCCCCCTTCGTCGCTCAACTTCTTATTTTACTTCGTAATTTATATTAAAATTACCAATTTTCCTTCTGATTTAGCAAAAAAATACAAGAGAAAATCAAAATCTCTATATAAGAACGTACGTGGGAAGGTAATATTAATGTTTAATTTTGTCATAGAGTATACAGTACTCATGAAATTCCATATCGTCGATCCCAACGAAGACTATCTCAGTTCGTTATTTGCGTCGAAGACTAGCTCAGTTCGCTTATTTGCGTCGAAGACTATCTCCTAGTTCCTTTTGATTTATGAAAAACTGACACCTTTCGCTTGTTTGCTAATTTTGTATTTTTTTGTTTAATTTGGTTTATTTTTGTATTATTTTACTTTATTTTATTTTTGTTTAGTTTATCTTATTTTATTTATTTTTATTTATAGAATTAATAAAAAAAAATAAAAACCTAAGTAATTAACACAAAAATAAACAAAATAAAATAATACAAAAATAAATAAAATTAAACTAAATAATACAAAATTAAGCAAACAAGCGAAAGGTGTTAATTTTTAAAAAATAAAACGAACTGATATAGTCTTAGACTAAATTTGAACTGAGATAGTCTTCCATGAAACCAACTATATAATCACTTCAACAATTTTCAAATATTTTAAATCAAAAGTGCACGTGATTTTAGCAAAAAAAAAGATTATTGTATGTAAATACTGGTAATGAATTAAGATTCGTGATTTTTGATACATAACGATAACTCACTTTTCAAAAGTTACCAAGTACATCTGGCATCCTCATATTTTGAAATACAATCCTGTAGCTGCTGTCAAATCTTGAAAAATTCAAATGTGATGTTTTCAGTTATCGCATATTAATAGAGCGCCTCATTAAAATAATCAAAACGTGCGAAAGTGAGAAAAATAATTAAAAATGGATATTAGAGTGTTTTTTAAGCGGGGCAAAAGCTTATCTGAAAGTGAACCTGATCCATTTTTGAGAGATTGAGTGTTAAGGAGCGAAGACTAAATTTCGTTTTATAACAGACAGAATTAAAGTTTTAAATAAAGCTTTTCAATTTAATTGAAATAAATGAATAATAACACAATTTAATTGAAATAATGCAAGTATTTCCCTTGAAGTAAACGATTTTGCATAAGTATATGCATATATATATGTATATGATGGTAAGTATTGCTTATTTATAAAGAAATACACACAGATGGTAAACCTAGTTACGGTGTGTCTCAATTTCTATTTAACTTAAAATAAATTATTGCTAATACCACTCCCCCCCCCTTGAAAAATCCTGGTTACGCCACTGCATACAGGTATCTAAAAACATATATATGTACTATACATAAATACAAGTACATATCATGCGTCCTAATTTAAGCTACATGCTTCCCATGTAACTACATATATGCTCACATATTACTTGTTTTTTCCATTTATCCCCTAACTAACATTTTCGCTTTTAAAAAACTTACAAGCGCATGCCACAAAGGCAACAGAAACCACTCAGTTGATAGAAAATACTTATAAGTGAAAGTAAGAAAAAAACAACAAAAACTGTGCTCAACATAATAAACCTTTTTTTTACATATGTTGATTGTACGATGAGGTGGTCAAGCAGCCAGCATGTACGCTACGACGCTCACACCCATATACGTACATGTGTATGTATGTAAACATACTCAGAAATGATGTCCATTGATGTCACTCATACGACATGGTCTACCCATTTTCTATTTCTATAGTTAGTCTCATTTTTAACCTTTTCTCATTCGTTCTGGCAATACATAGAAACTGGGTGAGCTAAAAATCGTGAACAAAAAAATATTAGAGTACCTTATTTAATGCTTTATTAAGCGTACGTTGCCAGTTAAAAATGTTTGTTATACTCAGCACTTAGCTATGAGAAAAAGGTTTAGAATCTTCATTCTCCTCGGAAAACCGTCTGTTATCCATCTGGCTCAGGCGGCTGACTTCTTTGTGTCAAATTGTGTTTGATATTGGCACAAGCTCAATTTAACTTGGGAGTCCGATCATAGCCATTTTAAAATAAACGATTTTGTTGTTGTTGTTGTAGCGATAAAGACACTACCCGAAGGATATGAGGAGTATTATGGCTGTTGTTGGTCCTTTGCTTGATATATATGCAATACGACCATCTCGTGAACGACTTAATATGTAAACATTGAACTTTCTAGACCATCCCAGTCAACCACCATCCCATTTCATTAGTTACCTTGGGTTGCCAAAGCCAATTGGTTGTGCGGAAGCTGTCAATTACGCTCATTAACAGTCGTCATTACAATGATGGTAAAGTAAGCGAAGCATCTTCGGCGCACCAAAATATTAATGGGTCGATAATTTGTCGCAAACTATTCGAAGATAAAAAATTTTTCGCGCTTTTATATATGCTTTTTGTAAGGTGCTTCGCTAACTTCACGTTCACTAAGCGAATCACTCCAAAACAGAACCGAAAACGCCAAAAATTGTTTACGTTTACAATTAATTAGCGCATAATATGCGAAAAAATACTGACCTATTAAGTTTTTGATTCACCGAAGGTGCTTCGCTAAATTCATATTATTTCAATCACCCTGTATATCACTAAATACATAAAAAACGTATAGAGAATGAACCTGAACTTTGTGTACTTAGATATGTTTTAAAGATGTCTGTGAGTTATTACTTTTATGGTCAAGAGTACATGGTGTATGACACCTTCGTTTGTATTTACTTATTAAATGGTCAAGTGACTGGTGGTTGAACTAAGTAAATTGTTGCTAATGACATTGACAAAGTTTAGAGCAAAATCTAGGTAGTAAAAGAAAAGATACTAAGTAATGCATATTATTCGTTTTGATACAAATACCTATTAAAAAATATTACAAGTGCTGCCAAAGGTAATAATTGAGTTGAGCTAGCGGTGTCACGCCCATTTAAAAAATGTTTTTCAAATTTTTATCAAGAGGCTCAATATCAGTCCACACGTCAAATTTCAACATTGTAGGTGTATTATTTACTAAATAATCATTGTATTTTCCAAAACGTTATATATATAAAAAGTCGGCGTGGTTATCATCCGATTTCACTCATTTTCAATACCAATCTATCCTGGGTCCATACAAGCTCGTGTACGGAATTTGGTGAATATATCTCAATATTTGCTCAAGTTATCGTGTTAACGGACAGACGGATGGACGGACAGACGGATGGACGGACATGGTTCAATCAAATTTTTTTTCGATACTGATGATTTCGATATATGGAAGTCTATATCTATCTCGATTCCTTTATACCTGTACAACCAACCATTATCCAATCAAAGTTATAATACCCTGTGTACAAGTACAGCTGGGTATAAAAAATTTGCGGAGTGTGGAAATTTAGAGGTCGAATTTTAAGTAACTCACCGATAATATTGAGAATTATTATTATTTGTTATAAGCAAGTAAGGAAGGCTAAGTTCGCATGTAACCGAACGATACATACTCAGCTAAGAGATTTGGAGACAAAAGGGAAAATCACCATTCAAAAATTAACCTATGGTAACACTGGAATGTGTTTGTATGACATGGGTTTCAAATGGAAGGTATTAAAAAGTATTTTAAAATGGAGTGGACCATTTTGGGATATCGCCATAAAGGTGGGCAAGAGGTCACTCTAGAATGTGTTTGTACGATATGGGTACCAAAGGAAGGTGTTAATGAGTATTTTAAAAGGGAGTGGGTCCTAGTTCTATAGGCGGATGCCTTTTCGAGTTATCGCCATAAAGGTGGACCAGGGGTGACCAGAATGCATTTGTAAGATATGGGTATCAAATGAAAGGTGTTAATGGGTATTTTAAAAGGGAGTGGGCCTTAGTTCTATAGGTGGGCGCCTTTTCGATATATCGCCACAAGGGTGGACCAGGGGTGACTCTAGAATGTGTTTGTACGATATGGGTATTAAACAAAAGGTGTTAATGAGTATTTTAAAAGGGCGTGGGGTTTAGTTCTATAGGTGGACGCCTTTTCGAGATATCGCCATAAAGGTGGACCAGGGGTGACTCTAGAATGGCTTTGTACGATATGGGTATCAAATTAAAGGTATTAATGAGGGGTTTAAAAGGGACTGGCCCTTATACGCGAAGGCGTTTTCGAGATATCGATGAAAATGTGGACCAGGATGACCCAGAACATCATCTGTCGGGTACCGCTAATTTATTTATATATGTACATAATACCACCAACAGTATTCCGGCCAAGATTCCAAGAGCTTTTGATTTCGCCCTGCAGAACTTTTTCATTTTCTTCTACTTAATATGGTAGGTGTCACACCCATTTTACAAAGTTTTTTCTAAAGTTATATTTTGCGTCAATAAACCAATCCAATTACCATGTTTCATCCCTTTTTTCATATTTGGTATAGAATTATGGAATTGTTTTTATTTTTCGTAATTTTCGATATCGGAAAAGTGGGCGTGGTCATAGTCGGATTTCGGCCATTTTTTATACCAAGATAAAGTGAGTTCAGATAAGTACTTAAACTAAGTTTAGTAAAGATATATCGACTTTTGCTCAATTTATCGTGTTAACGGCCGAGCGGAAGTACAGAAAGTCGACTGTGTATAAAAACTGGGCGCGGCTTCAACCAATTTCTCCCATTTTCACAGAAAACAGTTATCGTCGTAGAATCTGGGCCGCTACCAAATTTCACAAGGATTGGTAAACTTTTTTTTTTTTAATTTGACTTAAAATAATTTTTTTTTTTTAAGTGGGCGTGCTCGTCATCCGATTTTGCTAATTTTTATTTAGCACACATATAGTAATAGGAGTAACTTTCCTGCCAATCTTCATCATGATATCTTCAGCGGCTGCGGAATTACAGCTTGCAACACTTTTAAATTACCTTCTTTTAAAAGTTGGCGGCGCCACGCCCATTGTCCAAAATTTTACTAATTTTCTATTATGCGTAAAAAGGTCAACTCACCTACCAAGTTTCATCGATTTATCCATCTTTGGTAATGAATTATCGTACTTTTTCCGTTTTTCGAAATTTCTGATATCGAACAAGTGGGCGTAGTTATAGTCCGATTTCGTTCATTTTAAATAGCGATCTGAGATGAGTGCGCAGGAACCCACATACCAAATTTCATCAAGATACCTCAAAATTTAATCAAGTTATCATGTTCACGGACAGACAGACGGACGGACATGGCTAAACGAATTTCTTTTTTCCCCAGGTCATTTTGATATATATCTATATCTATCTCAATTAGTTTATGCCGTTACTGGGTACCGTTATGCGAACAAAGTTAATATACTCTGTGAGCTCTGCTCATAAATAAAATAAATGTAAGGCGCGATAACCTCCGAAGAGATCTAAGGCCGAGCTTCTCTTCCAATTTGCGTCGTGCTCCTCTTGCTTTTCCCTACAAATTGGCCGGACGGGACCTACATGCTTTATGCCGACTCCGAACGGCATCTGCAAGGCAGATGAGTTTTCACTGAGAGCTTTTCATGGCAGAAATACACCCGGAGCGCTTGCCAAACACTGCCGAGGGGCGAACCCGCTTAAACAAATTTTCTTCTATTTGAAAAACCTTATTTCTAAAATTTTAATGTTGCTTTGTCCGGGGTGTGAACCCAGGGCATACGGTGTGGTAGGCGGAGCACGCTACCATCATACCACGGTGGCCGCCAGCTGAGTATAATAATGAGTCGCTAGACAGCGCACGGGTTGTTGTTATTGTTGTTGTAGAGATAAGGACACTCCCCGAAGGCCTTGGGGAGTGTTATCGATGTTGATGGTCCTATTCCGGCAAGTTCCGGTACCAAGCCCGACCATCTCGGGAACGATTTGTTATGACCACACGCGACCTTCTATTTTTAAGAAGTTTTCCAGAAAGCTAAAGAATTTAAATTTTAAATTCAATTAAGAGGAAGAAGTCAGTTTAAGACCTAACACAAAGAGTTCCATTATGGAGCACAGTGATCGGTATATTCAGGAAACTCGTTCGAAAGAATGGGAGGGATGCGATCGAATTTTAGAGACCTGTCATTGACCTTTAGACTTTAAACTTCAACGAAAAAGAAAAAAAGTAAGCACCAAGCAAATGTGAAAGAAATCGCACGTCTGAAGCCTTCTATTGTTTCGAATCGCTCGAAGAGGTCTTTTACGGAGCCTTATTAAGACTGCAGGGTACTTAAGATCTACAATCGCCAGATGCATTAGATCCTAGAGGAGACACATGAAAAAAATCGACACTCCACATCTTTTTGTCCACTTCAAAGTGCCCTTGAAAGAGACAAAAAATAAGTTGCTGCTTTGTCTGAATTAAAAATCCCTGCAAAGTTAATTGGTTCATATAATACGTTAAAAGCTTTTATTTTGGGTTGATTAGAAATAGGAACGCGTCTCATAAACAACTGAAATAAGTCATACCGATTACCACATCTATGTCAATTTAACTTTAACGCTAACATTAACTAACCTAATAAGCAAGTACTGACATTACATACTCTACGAAAAGTATGAAAAAAGCACTTTTTTAATATACATTATCTAGTCCGCATGAAATGATTTATGAAGTAACTAGTTTTTTTTCCTCTGGATAATATGGTGAATATGTTTAATGATATGCGATAAATATGTAATAAGATGGTATATAGATAAAGGACACACAAGTAATGACAAATGATATTGCATTCTCAAAAATGATATATATGTACTTGGCCATGAAATAAATGAACCCTTCATTTAGGCGAATAAGGTAATAAATGAAATGAAGCGTTAAAAAGTGTAGTTATCAGCTATCTAATGATATCACATTAAGTGTAAAAAGAGCAACTTTGTGTTTTCAAGTGTCAAAATTAGAACAGGCTGCTCGGTCCCTTGTAAGACGATTCTAATTCACACGGAAGGCTAACAGGATTCATGTTTGCGTGGAAAAGTGGCAAAGTACAATATTTCCATGGAAGACACGTTTTCGCTGTTGGCGTGGAAGACTTAAACTTTTTAGTTATTTTTTGTGAATAGGTTTTACTATTGCTCTATTTTTAGAAACAACAATAAGTAACCATGCTGTTATTTTGATATTCCCAAAGGGGTCATCTTTGCTTAATAAAGAAACAACATGGAAGGCTTTGTGGAGATATTCAAGGTTTGAACTAAACAGCTGTGCCCTGGTTCATTCTACGAACGATGACAATTTGTTATTAAGTTCAAGCGAATTAAAGCTTCTACAGTGAATTAAAACTCTAATTTATTGTTTAAATATTTTACACCACTCTCTAAGAAATTTTCTACACCAAATGGCCACACATTTGAGCGTTCATATATTTATAGCTCTAGATGCATTCTAAAATAGCAGTAGTGGTCTCCAGAGCTTCGAGCACAAAATTAGTGGCCTTTCACTTATAAAGAGCGAAAAAGTTTTCGCTTTGAACTTAGGTTCTTGCTATGCACAAACTTTTCTATTCATTATTCTTTTTCGCATAGTAATATATACCAAAAATGTGAGAGTTTTAAATTTTTTGCTCAGAACAACTTCCTAATGAGCACTCAAATACTCTTACATTTACGTATCATTACTTCCATATTATGAACTCACACACTATGTATGCGTAAGCACTGAAATAGGAAACCACTAAATGAGGCAAAACCTTTCATGAAAGGCGAACAATTGCCAATGATTTTCATATACCCAGCTGCAATGGCTCAATGTATTTAATGATAAGGATAAGGATAAGAATAATGATAAGGATTAGAATAAGGATAAAGATAAGGATAAGGATAAGGATAAGGATAAGAATAAGAATAAGGATAATAATAAGGATAAGGATAAGGATAAGAATAAGGATAATAATAAGGATAAGGATAAGGATAATGATAAGGATAAGGATTAGTATAAGGATAAGGATAAGGATAAGGATTGGAATAAGGATAAGGATAAGTATAAGGATAAGGATAAGGATAAGGACAAGGATAATAATAAGGATAAGGATAAGGATAATGATAAGGATAAGGATTAGTATAAGGATAAGGATAAGGATAAGGATTAGAATAAGGATAAGGATAAGTATAAGGATAAGGATAAGGATAAGGACAAGGTTAACGATAAGGAAAATGATAAGGATAACCATAACGATAAGGATAATGATACGGACAAGGACAAAAATAAGGATAAGGATAAGGATAAGGATAAGAACAAGGATAAGGATAAGGATAAGGATAAGAATAAGAATAAGGATAATAATAAGGATAAGGATAAGGATAAGGATTAGTATAAGGATAAGGATAAGGATTAGAATAAGGATAAGGATAAGTATAAGGATAAGGACAAGGATAACGATAAGGAAAATGATAAGGATAACCATAACGATAAGGATAAGGATAATGATAAGGACAAGGACAAGGATAAGGATAAGGATAAGGATAAGAACAAGGATAAGGATAAAGATAAGGATAAAGATTAAGATAAGGCACAACTATTTCTTTTCATCAGGATAGCATCGATATTTCTCATCACCCTGCGATCGGAATCCGCCAAAAAATATCATGAGGAAATTTCCCTGTCATTTTCAAGTGATTGAATAGAAAACAGAAGCTTATTTTATGACGAAGTCGATCTTCAATATCCGACAGGCAAAGTTTCCTACATATTTCAATTATGTTGATATAGCAATATGAGGGCTGACACACAAACGTGTACATTTTTAGTATCCAAGCACTAAATGCAATTGTAGTAGATTTTCAGGTGGGAAAATAGTTTCTTCTAATTAACATAACTAGATATGTATTTCTATGCCTGACAAGAATTCAGTGCTTTTCGTCTATCAGTAGGGAAGATGCGTGCGTTAACACACATCGTATCTTGCTTATGTAGTTAATCACAAATTGAGTTTTTTTATGCTTAACTTATGCCAACTTATTTCTGTTCACATGTACTACGCTATATAGTTTTGATAATATCTAAAATGTACACAAAAGTGTTATTGTATTAAAGTTCTGCCGTTAATGCCCTTAAATATGAATAGAAGGAAATTTGTTGTACTAGTACAAAGTAAATCTGCCGACAAGAACTCAACCCCAAATTTAACTTATTTAATTTGAAATGTGTGCATTTATATGTAGATATATGTGTGTTTGGGTATGTAAGACAAATTATGGTGTTGCCTTTTTGGTAGAATATAACAATTATGGTTATTTGGTTTGTTTGTGTCTAGTTTGGCTAGCTCGTCTCCGCTGTATGGTTTTTAACCAAAAGTGCTCTGTTTGCTTCTGCGGTTGCCAATTGTGAGCATATTTTCGAGTATTTACATAAATTATCGCCATGGATGTCCAAGTAATTGCGAAACATACTGATTGTGTTCCATATATATGTAAGTATATAGTTTTTGTTATCCATTATTTATGAGTTCATGCATAGCCGATTTGTTAGATCTACAAAATAGTGTGTTGTGTCGAGTCGGATATATATATTGTCGGTTAGGATGAACTTTTTTCAAAAACTTAAAGAGCCTTCCTTTACTTACAGAGATTTAAAGATACACTGATATTTATTGATTTTTTTTTATGCTCATAATTAAAATTTTTGCATCACCCGTAATTACTAATTTTTTGCTTAAAAACTGCAGCCATTTCCTTCAAGTTTTTCTTGAATAATTTTTTTATCAGTCGCCTGGTTTTGCGATATTAGAACGCTCACACGGCAAACTCAAAAAAAAAACCGTGGTCCTATTCACAATAGCTACAACCAGAGCAACAAGGCAGCGAGTGATGGTGGATTACCTACGGAGGTATTCAAATACGGCATCGAGGAGTCGATAAGGTACAAAATCAGCTTGTTTGCAAAATATGGTCGGAAGACTGCATATCTGACGAATGCAATCTAAGTGTTCTTTGGCCAATGCACAAGAAGGGGCATTCTACTCTGCACCAACTATTGCGGAATCAGCCTTCTAAGTATCACATACATGTTACGGTCAAGCACTGTGAATCGGCTGATTCCACCTTCTCAGCGCGACTTCAGACCGAGTAAATCTACTATCTACAAGTTTTTAACTATGCGCCAAATCTTGGAAAAAAAACGCAAAAAAATAACTGGCACCATACGGAACCACATATATGCCGCTATGTCTGAACTTGCTTTCCCTGCAAAAGTTAAACGACTGAGCAAAATGACATTGAGCAATAACATCAGGTTAGACAGAATTGGAGAGGGACCTCTCTGGGCCCGTCGATACTAAACGAGGTTTCAAGTTGATTGACCGTCCTTAGATTTCTTTAATTTAATGCTGGAGAAAATGACACTAACTGCAGAACTTAGCCGCTCTGGAAAAATATTTTATTAGATCGTGTAATCACTGGCGTATGCTAATGACATTGACATTGATATAATCGAATGACTGCGCCGTCAGTTCTGCTTACTCCAAACTGGAAAAAGAAGCAGAAAGATGGGTTTGATGGTGAATGAGAACAAATCATATACCAGCTGAGACGTCTCTCTTGACAACTTCGGTTTCGAAATAGTAAAGGACTTCGTTAGTTTGAGAATAGCATTAACATAAACATCAACGTCAGCTTAGAAATCTATAGAGGAATCACCCTTGCTATAAAATGCTACTTTGGACTAGGTAGAGAACTGAAAAGTTCATTTCTCTCCCAACAAACGAAGACCATGCTCTAGAAGTCACTTATCGTACCCGGCCTGTTATAGGGTGCAGCAGCATAGACTATGAAACCATTAAATGAAGCGTGTGCATATTTGAGACAGAAGTTCTTCGAAATATCTATGAGACTCTTCTTGTCAGTGACGGCCCAAAACATATATTAATTAATGCCTTTGGAAGTATGTAACACTTATTTAAATTTTTTTTGTATTAACTCATTTGCATTTAATATACTTTCATTATAGTTCACTTCAACAATAGCGAAGGAGAAGAAAACTCTTTATTATACACCAATACTACAAATTACACTCACACTCACAAAATTTCCTTCCACACATTTACCTCGCCTTTTACGTAGTTCTGACATGGAAATTCAACTGAATATGAATTTTTCTGCATATTTGTGTTTAAAGTGAAAGTTTTCTAAAGCAAGCCAAAGTTAAGTTTCAGTGTCTTAATTAAGTGGGCATACTCAAACAAATACCACTCACACATATACAAGCCATGTGGCAGACTTTAGAGTCATCTCTATTCTCAGTATTCATATGGTCTGGACTAAATTTTGTACTTGTAACCGCAGATACCAACATCAAATGTGGCTTATTTGTAAATAAAGTGTTATTCTGTCATTTGAGGTCCGTTGGTAACAATTTTTTTTTTTAATGAGAGAAGACCTAAATAATAATTAGAACGTTTTTATTTTTCATGGGTTTTTTGGATAATCGTATCAGATTTTACATCTTTCATTCCAATCATTTGTGAAAAGCGAAGACTCGTAAGTCTTACAAACAATTTCAAAGCGCTATTCGTCTTATCATGTCATAGTTCCCAACTGCTGGTGCTCCACATGAACCAAAATTTAGTTCTTATTATATATCCCTGATGAAAGCGAAGGAAAATAAAGACCCGTTGTCTGTTTGGGTGGCTGCTGTTCTGTTTGAATGCCAAACATTTGATACACATTCACTTGGAACCAATTGCTGCTGTTTTATAATGACTAGTCATTGTTCTGTTCAAACAATTGGGATGGACAATGAACCTCTCGAAACTCCGGCAGTATATACATAACTGCATATTATTATAAACCTAGTGTGACCTAGGGCTAAGCATTTACACAGTAGGCGTGCAACTGTTTCATTACTTCCTTTCTCGCTGTAGCTTCTGTAAATGTTGTTGAAAGGGAAACCCATTCTTTCGGCATGCACGCTGAGCGGCCAGCGTTCACTGAGTGTGGCAGTTATTCTTAAGACTTCTTTACTTGCCTTTTTCTCTGTTCCCGTAATTCAGTAGGGTTTGCTAAGTTATCTTGCAGGTTTTCAAAGAGAACCAGTTGGAGACCGCTTACTGATTGAATTTGCCAAATATGTTTCTTTTTGATAAATTTAAGTGGATTGTGCATTTCGATAGCCTCCGCAGGATTCACCAGGGCCTCTGCCTTTGAAAGCTCATCTGCCTTCTCGTTGCTCTCAATACCCCTGTGCCCAAGTAGCCATACAAGAGTTATGTTTTTTAAGTCAACTACGATTTGAAGCGACTTCTTGCCATTGCTGACGGCCTAAGATAAATTGAAGGCGGAGTTAAGCTCTATTTGGCTATCTGAGTAGATGCACACCTCGCGCCCTTTCAACGAGCCATCCGATAGGAGCGTACACGTTCTCTCTTTAGATTTGAGCATACCGCATTGGATATTCTACCTTTTTAACAGAACTTTTTATTATGAGACAAAAGTCAGGGTCAAATAATATTAGTAGGATAAAATCATTGAGACCTCAGAGGTTTCCATGACTTTGTTATGAAGGATCCCGCATTCTTTGTATACTCCTGACTTTTTCAAAAAAGGTCATATTAACTTTCCATTCCGGGTTTTTGAATTACAAAGGAGCCGTTAAGTTTTTATGGCACCAATCAAACCCGCCGTGGTGTGATGGTAGCGTGCTCCGCCTACCACAACGAAGATCCTGGATTCACGCCCCGGGCAAAGCAACATCAAAATTTTAGAAACAAGTTTTTTCAATTAGAAGAAAATTTTTCTAAGCGAGGTCGCCCCTCGGCAGTGTTTGGCAAGCACTCCGAGTGTATTTCTGCCATGAAAATCTCTCGGAGTCGGCATAAAACAAGTAGGTTCCGTCCCGCTAATTTGTAGGAAAAATTTAAAAGGAGCGCGACGCAAATTGGAAGAGAAGCTCGGCCCAAAATCTCTTCGGAGATTATAGCGCCTTACATTTATTTTATTTAATCAATCCCTAGAATCTATAACTATATAGTTTGCTTAAACTTGCGTAAACTTTTTTCTTTAGGCTCACCTTTTCTTCGATTTTTACGGAATATAAACCAGTCTGTATGACATAGAGTTCCACGGTGCACAGGGTTAACTTTCATATACATATATAGACCAATAAAGGAATAATCAAATATCTCTGAAGCTAAAAACACCAGGGCCATACTACGCGGCTGGCACTTTCAAAATATCGTTGTTCTAAGAATGGAAAAAATTGCACGGAATCGGGGAGAGGGATGTGCCACTTCCCATACAAATTTCAATTTCCATATCGCAGATACAGATACCAAAATGGCTAAAGGTAATATTTGACTAAAATTGGGGACTACTGAAAAAACGGGTGCGCCGGTTGCAATACAAGCTGAAATTTTCATATCGCACATATCTTTAACCAGTGCAGCTACATCACTGGAATTTAGTGGAGGTGCCTATATTGCGAATATAATATTTTTTTTTGGAAAAGTGGGAACTATATAAAAGCCACATGATTCCAGCTCAAGGCCTTGACAATAATAATTCATATACCTTTCATGAGATATACATATAAAGTTTGTAACGAATCTTAAAATTGTAAGTTCTTTAAAGAGAAGGGATTAACTCACTAATAAGTATACGGTAATAATCAAGATTGCGATCTGAAATAATTCAGCCGTGTCCATTAGTCTGTTTAAACGCAAGCTAGTTCCTCAATTCTTGAGATATCTTGATGAAATTTGGTAGGCTGGTATATTTTGCTTCCTGTTGAGACATTTGTCGGAACTAACCGGATCGGTTTATTATGGCATATATCTCCCATACAACCGACTTTTCAGAATAAATGGTTTTTGTCGTATTTCCTCAATTTATCAAATTTCACCCAGACGCTTTCATATATGGCATATTTTTGTGTCTGAAAAAAAAAAAAACGGTTGGCCGTATATATTGTATATATTCTATTCAACCGTTTGTTCACATAAGAAGCTATTCGTAATATCTGCCCCCAATTTAACAGCCAGATGCTTTAGGTTTCACTAAAAATTACGTATGTTGCATTTATTGTTGTCTGAAAATCGGTTAGATCGGGCATATACATATAATATGCATTTCAGACAAGCTATTTTTCAAATATGTGACTCGTTGTCATAGCTTCCTCAGGTAGACAATAAGAAATGTGAAGCCTTGTTTGAGAATCACCGATCTATTATGCATTTGATATTTATCGAAAATTTTGCTTAAGTATGTACATCTGTAATTTTTATGTTACTTATATTTTCTTCATTCGATCATTTGAATATTGCGAATGGAATAAGATTATTGTTCAGCTCTATTCCTACTTGTAGTCAACTAGTTTTGATATCCAATTTTGTGTGGCAAAAACTCATTTACACTTTCCTTGTCTGGTTGAAAATGGTACTACATTTTAAGTTGCAGATCCATTTACTGACATTTGATAAGTCGCATCTACCTTTCATTATCGGCAATGAAATTGGGAGAAGTCGCAACAAAACCACACAAATTTCAACATAGCGAAATTTTTTTAGTTTCCTCGCTGTTCATATTCTTTTATGCAGCTTTATACATAATCATGTATGTATGGTACATATATTCTTTATTAGTTTCTTGCAAACTTTTGATTGCCTTACTTGTTTTATTATTATACTCAGTTGAGCAGAGCTCACAGACTATATTAACTTTGATTGGATAACAGTTGGTTGTACAGGTATAAAGAAATCGAGATATATATAGACTTCCATATATCAAAGGCGTGACACCGCCCACTTTTAAAAGAAGGTAATTTAAAGGTTTTGCAATCTGTAATTTGGCAGTCGTTGAAGATATCTTGATGAAATTTGGCAGGAACGTTACTCCTATTACTATATGTGTTCTTAATAAAAATTAGCGAAATCGGAGAACGACCACGCCCACTTTAAAAAAAATATTTTTTAAAGTCAAATTTTAAAAGAAAAGTTAATATCTTTACAGTATATAAGTAAATTATGTCAACATTCAACTCCAGTAATGATATGGTGCAACAAACTACAAAAATAAAAGAAAATTTCAAAATGGGCGTGGCTCCGCCCTTTTTCATTTAATTTGTCTAGGATACTTTTAATGCCATAAGTCGAACAAAAATTTACTAATCCTTGTGAAATTTGGTAGGAGCTTAGATCCTAGGACGATAACTGTTTTCTGTGAAAAATGGCGAAATCGGTTGAAGCCACGCCCAGCTTTTATACACAGTCGACCGTCTGTCCTTCCGCTCGGCCCTTAACACGATAACTTGAGCAGAAATCGATATATCTTTACTAAACTTAGTTCACGTACTTATCTCAACTGACTTTGTATTGGTATAAAAAATGGCCGAAATCCGACTATGACCACGTCCACTTTTTCGATATCGAAAATTACGAAAAATGAAAAAATGCCATAATTCTATACCAAATACGAAAAAAGGGATGAAACATGGTAATTGTATTGGTCTATTGACGCAAAATATAACTTTAGAAAAAAACTTTGGTAAAATGGGTGTGACACCTACCATATTAAGTAGAAGAAAATGAAAAAGCTCTGCAGGGCGAAATCAAAAGCCCTTGAAATCTTGGCAGGAATACTGTTCGTGGTATGACATATATAAATAAACTAGTGGTACCCGAAAGATGATGTTCTAGGTCACTCTGGTCCACATTTTGGTCGATATCTCGAAAACGCCTTCACATATACAACTACCACCACTCCCTTTTAAACCCTCGTTAATACCTTTATTTGATACCCATATCGTACAAACACATTTTAGAGTTACCCCTGGTCCACCTTTATGGCGATATCTAGAAAAGGCGTCCACCTATAGAACTAAGGCCCACTCCCTTTTAAAATACTCATTATCACCTTTCTTTTGATACCCATATTGTACCAACGCATTATAGAGTCAACCCTGATCCACCTTTATAATGATATCTCGAAAAGGCTTCCACCTATAGAAATAAGGCCCAATCTGTTTCAAAATACTCATTAACACCTTTCATTTGATACCCATATCGTACAAACAAATTCTAGAGTCAGCCCTGGTCCACCTTTATGGCGATATCGCTAAATGGCGTCCACCTATAGAACTATGGCCCACTCCCCCTTAAAATACTATTTAATACCTTCCATTTGATACGAATGTCATACAAACACATTCCAGGGTTACCCTAGGTTCATTTTCCTACATTGTGATTTTCCCTTATTTTGTCTCCATAGCTCTCAGCTGAGTATGTAATGTTCGGTTACACCCGAACTTAGCCTTCCTTACTTGTTTTTTATTTCATTTTATGTTAGTTATTGTTACATGGTCAGTTAGTTCTCGGCATCGTTCAACCATCTTAGAAAAAATTGGCCAAACGAATTTTCCTTAAGTATTGCTGACACAGACTTATTGTACAAAGAAAAAAGGCTTTAATAAGACGGACATACGAACTGATGAAAAAGAGAGTAATAAACATACACAGCTTATAAGGGCATATAATAACAACAAACTTTATTAATGAGTGAAATACGATATTCAAAAAAAAAAAACAATGAAAGTATTCCAGCGTAGAAAACCCATAAGTAATAAATTCAAATAGATTGAATGTGAAGCAGATGCATTAAACTTCTTGAAATCAGTTTTGTTAAGTTTGTATTTTTATTAGAGATATAATTGTTATCTGTCCCACCCATCACAAGCCAAAATGAGCGATTTGTTCATTTAGTTGTAAAATAAATTAGTGTATTAGAAAAATTAGCTCTGCTTCCCACTACATTTTATATTAGACAAATTTGCTCAACTCTTGTTGGGTGGCTGAAATAAGATAGTGAAATTTTCTCTTCTCAGATACTCCAATTTTACTGTGCCACATATTAACATAAGAAATATTGTATTTTAAATATAAATATTGATAAAAGAGAGCAACAACTAATTTCAAAAAATCCCACCCGTCACTTTGGAATACTCCGTATATCTCTCTGATTGTGTATGAATTCCCTCAAGCTAGTGCTGTTTTATTTTCAATACATATATACATTTTTCCATTTCCTTAACAAAAAATTTGATGATTTATCCTGTGGGTACAAATAAAAGTACTAACACATCTTTACACAAATATATTCTTTATCGAAAAAATTAGCGTTTTTTGTCTATGAAGCAGAGATATGATGTATGCATCAGAATTGGGCCAAATTTATTCGAAGGATGAATAAAATATGAGCAATTTTTCACGCTTTAAAAGAGTTGACTTCGTTGTTCGTTTCAAGAGATTTTATTTAACTGAATAAACTGAATAAGAAATTATTGGAATAATGAATAATAATCAAGTCGTTTTATTAAAAAGCCAAAGGCGGGAAAGATCAGTTAATTGTATCCTAATTCCCCAGACTCATTAGCTTGACATAATTTCAGGTCAAAACCTTTAAAAGGCCTTTGAATGCCTATAAAAAGTCCAACGTGGTTCACAAACTGTTCTTCAACATGCTTACATGAAAATCAAGGCGCACTGCCTCTGGTGGTTATACACATTCAGAGCCTTCTTAGACATTGCCAAGGCTTTCAATAATGTATTTAACAAGGCAATCATGCACGATCTTAAGTTAGTTGAATTACATCTAACCTTAGCGAGATGGATAGGCTGCATGCGTAGTTGCTGCTGCGCAGTGAGAGCTGTTTGAGGCCACAAAATCGGTGGGCAGGGGCACAACGCAGGGCGGGAAATATACCACATTGTTCCCTACTTGCACTTCGGTGCATCACTTAAAGCTACAATCGACGTGGAAGTTTTGCGTAAGACCTCTCAAATGACATATGAGGCGGTACACCTGTACATCGATGATTCCAAAGTAATTGAAGGAGCATGGTCTGCGGTTAGTATTCCTACATACTACACTAGCACAACACTTTGTTCGCATGATCTGGAAGTCTCCCATCCATAGTACTCCAAGGTAGGACATAGATGTAAATATTCTAGATTGCATAGTCCAGAAGACAATTATAAACATGTAAAATAGATTTAAGTTAGGCTTAGGAAAGCCGTAATAAATAAATACATTAGATTACATTAATCCGGAAATAAAAAGATCCTTCAAACTTCCAAATCATTGTAGTTTAGCCAGAATAGTAGAAATACTTTAAGGTAATAATTTAAACTGCAGCCGTTTCAACTTTTATATCAAAAGCCAGGCAGCAATTGAAGCAATAACTTCGCATAGCTCAGATTTTAAAAGTATGTTAGAGTATACGCAATCTCTGGAAATAATCGGGATAGGAAGAGGCATAGATTTATTTTGGGTACCAGGGCATATGGGAATAGATGATGAGAACACGATAGCTGCAAATACTCGAACAAGAAGGAAAAGCGTGAAGCCAAGCGCGGGTCTGCAAAGTGTTGAAGATTATGTGCAGGTCTTAAAACCTTAGACTTACAAAGTTACTTCTATAATTGAAAATAGAGTACTGTAGACTCATGACGGTTATTCTGGCTGTACACTCTCTTCTGGTGTCACATGCCTTTTAATTGGGGTTAGTCAGTGATAGCAAATGTAAGAAGTATGCATTGGAGGAGGAAACAATCGAGCACGTTTTGTGCTAGTGCCCTGCGCTTTCCGGGCTAAGAATCCAGCTATTTGGAGTGATAACGCTGTCCGATCTAGAAGCAGCAAGTGATAAAAGTCCCAGAAAGCTTCTAGTATTTGCGAAGAGGACGGAGTTATTTTATAACATAGGTCCTGGTTTTTGATAAGGTACTTATTTTGGTCTTTAGATAAACTTCTAGTACTACGACGGACTCTGACGGTATATGTGAGATCCTCATGGACTGGCTAGTTCCACCTAACCTAAGTAGCGTAGGTCCTAGAAAGTTTAAAGTATTTGCCAAGAGAACGGAGTTAGGTACTGGTTTCGGATGGGATTTTTACTTTGGTGGTTGAGCATACTTTTGGTTACACTATAGATGCATTCGTTCTGTGTGAGGCCCTCAACCTTACTTAAACTTTCAGTATTTAATATTCCAACACAACATTCTATGCATGAGTTCGCATTTGTATATAATATTCAACTTTAGATATTTTTCAATTAACTAAACGTATTTATAATTTTTGTTTTATAATCTTTTACTTTAATCTTTAGATATATATTGCAGAGCTTTTTTCACCACATTTTAGTATTTACTTGGCATCGAGCCAAATTAAATTCAGGTCATTCAAACCCTAACCAAAGCTTGTAACAGGGAATGCAGTACTAACAAATGCATCTATATATAAGCATTTAGTATGTTAGTTTATAAGTTCGAGCATACTGGTGTGTTAATGATAGTATTTGTTCATACTGTGGCCGTAAAATGCACCAAACAATTGGCAGTTGACACATGTTAGGGTGAATCTTGTTTCCACAAGAATTTTTTTTTGCTAAACTGAAAGCAGATCTATATGTAATGCAGCTCATCCATAAACTCATCACTCAAAGCTGTCGCGGACAATTTTTTATAAATAATTACTAATTACTTCAATATATTCGTAAATACGTACAAAAATGCAGATATGCAAACATACAAGCTACTTCAAACAACAGCCTAATGCATTTACCCTGACTACAGAGTGATAGCAAAGAATGCAATCATTTGGTACCACTTACACTCAGGGCTCACTACCCACCAAAAAATTTCACACTTTATAGACTTATTAAATAGTAAGTAATAAGAGTTGTCGGCGGCAGCCAGCAAAAGGGCCTGAGTATTGTGCAGTTCGATGTGTAAACATACAGTGCTCGTATAGGGGTTTAAGGGGGACACAAATTGTTTTGGTCTTTTTGGGATTAATTTTATCGGCTTTTTATCGATAATAGCCGATACCGACAAGTTTTTGTTTTACTGTAAGCTTACGATCGGTTCGTTTTCGAAAAGTCATCGGTTTGTTACTGGTTTTATATGGGGTTGTTATCGAAGGTTTACCGATGTGACATCAATTTCATATTGAAGTTTTATCAATACCGATAACAAATGATTAATACTACAAAATAAAAATACGATAAAAAAATGTTAAGGACTGACTACCTTTATATAAATGAACCAAAAAATAGAAGGCAATTTTTCCTTTAATACAGACATAGCTTTTTGAATTTTGACTAAAAACTTTAACAATAGCTCTTGTAAAAGGATTTTGGGATTTAAAACTATAAAGGTGGTACGAAATATTTCAATTTAAGGTAAACCATGTACTTGGGATTAACTAATTGATTATTTAAAATTTAAACACGTGCTCTAATTTTATAATTTTAAATCCCAAAATCCTTTTACAAGAGCTATTGTTAAAGTTTTTTAGTCAAAATTCAATAAGACTATGTCTGTGTTAAAGTAAAAATTGCCTTCTATTTCTTGGTCCATTTATATAAAGCTAGTCCTTAAAATTTTTGTATCACCTTTTTTAGTACTGCCGACAAAAAGGCAATTGCAACTTTGATTAGTAATTTAAGTAATTCCTAAGTGAAAATTCTTCTTTTTATTTATTTGATCAAAATAGCACGATTTAAGAGAATTAGTGGAATTTTAGCGGACAACACTGGCGAAAACAACAGAATTCCACATCGCATCATAACAAGATAATTCCACCTCGTTTGTCAGCTTCTTAATTTGCACAGCTGAAAATAGTGGTGCAATTCGCATACGCCTGAAAGTCTAAAATAATCGTGGGGAAATTTGCGTACGCATAAAAGTATGCAAGGACGTGGAATTCAATCAACTCAATTCAAAGAAATAAATTTCAAAGTGTCAAATTTCGTCATCGCTAATCGGAGGGATAAACCAATAACCCATCGATCTAAAAGCGATAACTCATTAATAACGATTTTTGTCGAAACCAAATTTATAAAACTTCATTTGTTAACACAACGTTCGATTTCGCTTCCGGCTTCGGTTTTGACCTTTACTTTTTCTCTTCCTCTCCCTTTTTTTTCTTTTACATTTTTATACTCAGTTGAGCAGAGCTCACAGAGTATATTAAGTTTGATTGGATAACGGTTGGTTGTACATATATAAAGGAATCGAGATAGATATAGACTTCCATATATCAAAATAATCAGGATCGAAAAAAAATTTGATTGAGCCATGTCCGTCCGTCCGTCCGTCCGTTAACACGATAACTTGAGTAAATTTTGAGGTATCTTGATGAAATTTGGTATGTAGGTTCCTGAGCACTCATCTCAGATCGCTATTTAAAATGAATCGATATCGGACTATAACCACGCCCACTTTTTCGATATCGAAAATTTCGAAAAACCGAAAAAGTGCGATAACTCATTACAAAAGACAGATAAAGCGACGAAACTTGGTAGATGGGTTGACGTTATGACGCAGAATAGAAAATTAGTAAGATTTTGGACAATGGGCGTGGCACCGCCCACTTCTACAAGAAGGTAATTTAAAAGTTTTGCAAGCTGTAATTTGGCAGTCGTTGAAGATATCATGATGAAATTTGGCAGGAACGTTACTACTATTACTCTATATGTGCTAAATAAAAATTAGCAAAATTGGATGAAGAACACGCCCACTTTTTAAAAAAAAATTTTTTTAAATTAAAATTTTAACAAAAAATTTAATATCTTTACTGTATATAAGTAAATTAAGTCAAAATTCAACTCCAGTAATGATATGATGCAACAAAATACAAAAATAAAAGAAAATTTCAAAATGGGCGTGGCTCCGCCCATTTTAATTTAGTTTGTCTAGAATACTTTTATTGCCATAAGTCGAACAAAAATTTACCAATCCTTCTCAAATTTGGTAGGAGCATAGATTCTATGACGGTAACTGTTCTCTGTGAAAATGGGCGAAATCGGTGGAAGCCACGCCCAGTTTTTATACACAGTCCACCGTCTGTCCTTCCGCTCGGCCATTAACACAATAACTTGAGCAAAATCCGATATATCTTTACTAAACTTAGCCCACGTACTTACCTGAGCTCACTTTTTCTTGGTATAAAAAATAGCCGAAATCTGACCATAACCACGCCCACTTTATCGATATCGAAAATTACGAAAAATGAAAAAAATGCCATAATTCTATACCAAATACGAAAAAAGGGATGAAACATGGTAACTGGATTGGTTTATTGACGCAAAATATAACTTTGGAAAAAACTTTGTAAAATGGGTGTGACACCTACCATATTAAGTAGAAGAAAATGAAAAAGTTCTACAAGGCGAAATCAACAGCCCTTGGAATCTTGGCAGGAATACTGTTAGTGGTATTGCATATATAAATAAATTAGCAGTACCCGACAGATGATTTTCTGGATCACCTGGTCCACATTTTGGTCGATATCGCGAGAACGCCTTCACATATACATCTAAGGGCCACTCGCTTTTAAAACCCTCATTAATACCTTTAATTTGATATCCATATCGTACAAAAACATACCAGAGTCACCCCTGTCCCACCCTAATGGCGATATCTCGAAAAGGCGTCCACCTATAGACCTAATGCCCCCTCCCTCTTAAAATGCTCAGTAACACCTTTCGTTTGATACCCATATCGTACAAACACATTCTAGAGTCACCCCTGGCCCACCCTAATGGCGATATCTCGAAAAGGCGTCCACCTATAGACCTAATGCCCACTCCCTCTTAAAATGCTCAGTAACACCTTTCGTTTGATACCCATATCGTACAAACATTCTAGAGTCACCCCTGGCCCACCCTAATGGCGATATCTCGAAAGGGCGTCCACCTATAGACCTAATGCCCACTCCCTCTTAAAATGCTCAGTAACACCTTTCGTTTGATGCACATATCGTACAAACACATTCTAGAGTCACCCCTGGCCCACCCTAATGACGATATCTCGAAAAGGCGTCCACCTATAGACCTCATGCCCACTCCCTCTTAAAATGCTCAGTAACACCTTTCGTTTGATACCCATACCGTACAAACATTCTAGAGTCACCCCTGGCCCACCCTAATGGCGATATCTCGAAAAGGCGTCCACCTATAGACCTAATGCCCACTCCCTCTTAAAATGCTCAGTAACACCTTTCATTTGATTCCCATATCGTACAAACACATTCTAGAGACACCCCTGGTCCACCTTTATGGCGATATCTCGAAACGGCGTCCACCTATGGAACTAAGGATCACTCCTTTTCAAAATACTCATTAACAGCTTTCATTTGATACCCATATCGTACAAACACATTATAGAATCACCCCTGGTCCACCTTAATGGGGACATCTCGAAAAGGCGTCCACCGATAGACCTAAGGCCCACTCCCTCTTAAAATGCTCAGTAACACCTTTCATTTGATACCCATATCGTACAAACAAATTCTAGAGTCAGCCCTGGTCTACCTTTATGGCGATATCCCTAAATGGCGTTCATCCATAGAACTATGGCCTATTCTCTCTTAAAATACTCTTTAATACCTTTCATTTGATACACATGTTATACAACCACATTCCAGGGTTACCCCAGATTGATTTTCCTTATTCTGTCTCCATAGCTCTCAACTGAGTATGTTATGTTCGGTTACACCCGAACTTAGCCTTCCTTACTTGTTTTTCTTTTCCTTTTCCTACTTACTTCCCTTTCCTTACATTGATTTGCTGTTTGATTTCGCTCTTATTTCTTCTAATTTGAACAAAAAATTGCTGAGTTTTTTATTCCAAAGTTTCAACTGCGGCCAAAATTTCGGTTACAGTGCTGGATGCCATATAACCGCTAACACAATTTTATTTGCTGAGTTTATTGCAATGCTCACTCACTATTTGTATTTTCTCGCATGAGTTGAATTTGTACAGCTGCAGCTTATATGCGTGCAATGGAATCCCTGTATCTACAGCTGTCACAAGTTCTGTCTTGTGAGTTTGTATGTAGAGAAAATAACACAAGATATAAAAAAAATTATTCTCTACGCTTGACCATTCCGCAGTTTTTGCGCCACTTCTTCTTCTGTAATAATTTTTGGCTATTCAGCAAATGACTTCACACAAGCTTTCAATTGACTGACTTTTTATACCTTTCATGAAAATGAAATGGTATATTAATTTCGTCACGAAACCGAAAATTGTAAGTCCTTAAAGGAAAATAGATAGACCCACCATTAAGTATACCGAAATAATCAGGTTGAAGAGCTGAGTTGATTTAGCCATGTCCGTCTGTCCGTCTGTCCGTCTGTCCGTCTGTCCGTCTGTCTGTTTGTATGCAAACTAGTCCCTCAATTTTTGAGATAGCTTGATAAAATTTGGTGAGCGGGTGTATTTGGGTGTCCGATTAGACATTTGTCGGAACCGACCGGATCGGACCACTATAGCATATATCCTCCATACAACCGATTTTTCAGAAAAAGAGGATTTTTGTAATATCTTACCCAATTTAACAGATTGAAGCTTCAAACTTCACCATATACTTTCGTATATTGCACATATTGTAGCCTGAAAAAATTGATGAGATCGGTCGTATATATAGTATATATCCCCCACAACCGATTGTTCAGATAAGGAACTTTTCGTAATTACTGCCCCATTTTAAGAGCTAGAGGCTTCAAATTTCAACGAATGCTTAGGTATATAGCATATATTGTTGTCTGAAAAAATCATAAAGATCGGTGGTATATATAGTATATATATGGTGGTATATATAGTATATATATATAGTATATATATATATATATTTTTGGCAAATTTTAGCCCCATTTTAACAGCTAGAAGCTTCAAATTTCACCGAATACTTACGTATATAGCATATATTGTTGTCTGAAAAAATCATAGAGATCGGTTGTATATATAATATATATCTCATACAACCGATTGTTCAGATAAGAAACTTTTCGCAATTTCTACCCCATTTTAACAGCTATAAGCTTCAAATTTCACCGATTGCTTACGTATATCGCATATATTGTTGTCTGAAAAAATCAAAGAGATCGGTTGTATATATAGTATATATCTTATACAACCGATTGTTCAGATAAGAAACTTTTCGCAATTTCTACCCCATTTTAACAGCTGTAAGCTTCAAATTTCACCAATTGCTTACGCATATAGCATATATTGTTGTCTGAAAAAATCATAGAGATCGTTTGTATATATAGTATATATCTCATACAACCGATTGTTCAGATAAGAAACTTTTCGCAATTTCTACCCCATTTTAACAGCTAGAAGCTTCAAATTTCACCAAATGCTTACGTATATAGCATATATTGTTGTCTGGAAAAATCATAGAGATCGGTGGTATATATAGTATATATCTCATACAACCGATTGTTCAGATAAGAAACTTTGCGCAATTTCTGCCCCGTTTTAACAGCTAGAAGCTTCAAATTTCACAAAATGCTTACGGATATAGCATATATTGTTGTCTGAAAAAATTATAGAGATCGGTGGTATATATATTATACACTTCATACAAACTGTCATTTTTGCCCCTTTTTTACGGCTAGAATAATTTATATATATATATATATAAATATATAAATATATTGTTGAAATACGTGATTCGTAGTCATAGTTTTTACACGCAGACCACAAAAAACCAGAAACTTTGCATCCTCACACAAAGTACCTACCTGTTTTTTATTTTATAAATAAAAAAAAAAATTTATAATTTATTTATCTTAAAAATCGTTAAGGTATTCAGATCTGTTCACTATATATTTCTTATCTTATACATCCGATTATTCGGAGATTACGAACGGGATAAGATTATTGTTCAGCCCCATTCATGAAAGGTATGAAGCCTTCGGCATAGCCGAAGACAGTCCCGTTCTTACTTGTTTGACTTTGCAGTCATTTATTAAAAAAAACACAACTGCTTGTACCCCAAAATTTTTTAATGGAGTTAAATAAGCTACAGAGTGTTGAAAATTTAATGTCAAAAATCAAAGAGGCTGTGGTACTCATATATCTGAAAAGATAATGTTGCATATATCTGTAGGGATGTGAAAAGCTTTGAACTGCAAAATACCCGAGAGGGACAAATATAACCTTATGAAGTTGGCGAAACATCTTCGGCACCCTCAAAAACTGGTTTGCAGTTTCTCGATCGAAATGCGGCTGAGCTGGTATTTTGTTGCATATTAGTCGGTAGTTGGTACGAAAACGAAAATATTGTCACTATTTTTAGTACTTTTTTTTCGAAAAATAGACGTACACTTGGCGAAGCTTACTTGTAAAAATGGACACTTTTTCCTGATTTAAATGCAACTAATGCAACTGGCGGCCACCGTGGTGTGATGGTAGCGTGCTCCGCCTATCACACCGTATGCCTATCACAACTCCCGGGCAAAGCAACATCAAAATTTTAGAAATAAGATTTTTCAATTAGAAGAAAATTTTTCTAAGCGGGGTCGCCCCTCGGCAGTGTCTGGCAAGCGCTCCGATTGTATTTCTGCCATGAAAAGCTCTCAGTGAAAACTCATCTGCCTTGCAGATGCCGTTCGGAGTCGGCATAAAACATGTAGGTCCCGTCCGGCCAATTTGTAGGGAAAAATCAAGAGGAGCACGACGCAAATTGGAAGAGAAGCTCGGCCTTAGATCTCTTCGGAGGTTATCGCGCCTTACATTTATTAAGTTATTATTTTGTTGCGTTTTAGTTGCAAATTTGTTGCAAAAAGAAAAATTTTGTCACTCACTGCCAAGTTATTTTTATTTTGAGTACTTCTCAAAGTGGAAGTGAACTCACAAATACTGACAACCTTTCCTGATTGAAATGCGATTTAGCTGGTATTTTGTTACCAGTTCTCGCTTTTTTTTGTGAAAAGAAAAATATTTTCACTCCTTTCCAAGTGATTTTTGTTTTGGGTGCTTTGCAAAGTGGAAGTGAACATAGAGAAATACTCCCGTGAAAACTGATACCTCTTCCTGACTTAAATGTTACCTAGCTGCTATTTTGCTGCGTATAAGGTGCTAATTAGTTACATAAATAAAAAAGCTGCCACTTTCTTTTAAGTGCTTTTTGGAGCTTAACAAAGTGAAGGTGAACTTAGCGAAGCAGCCTTATAAAAGCTGACTGCCTTTTCTGATTAAAGTGTGACTTAACTAGTATATTGTTGCGTATTAGTCGCTTATTAGTTCCGAGAAGGGAAGTGTTGTCAATTTTTTGGAGGACTCAGCTAAAATATTCTGGAGGAATATCTTCGCTTCCCTTAAAATTGTGCAGTAAAGTAACATTTAATAATATAAAAAATATTTTAATATTTTATAATTCTTAAACCTTTTACGGGCAAACAAGTTAATGTAAATATATTTCTTGTCATTATAAAATTCATATTAACGTGAAATATTTAATTTCTTCTCCAGAAATTATCATGGTTATAGAAGTCAATATAGACCCTCCCAGCGAAATAAAAAAATTTTAAAAATATTTATTTGTCTCAAAATGAAAGAAACAGGCCTATTCTTATATGGCTATTGCCAGAACACATACCTACTTGGCAAACGACGATTTAAAAGTCATATCATATTTTGTAATAGGAAATTATAACTTAAGCGCAGAATTGATTAGTTATTCGAAACAATTATTCGATCTTAGATATATGTAATTACAATTTACTTAAAAAAGAGTGACACTTTTTTCCGTTCGCAACTGATTAGCAACAAAATACCTGCCAAGTCTCATTTCGATGAGAGAAGTGTAAGTCAGTTTTAACGAAAGTTTTTTGAAAGCTCACGAAGCACCCAAGAAAAGGCACTTAAAATTGAGTGACAAAATTTTTGGTTTTGCAACGCGACAAATGCCAGTTATGCCGCATTTAGATCAATGTTTGATAAGTTAGCTTTTACAAATGTGCTTTACTACCTTCACGTGAACTCAGCAAAACACCTTTTAAGAAAGTACTTCGGAAAGCGCGAACGATATTTTCCTTTCGCACCTAATTAGCACATAAATAGCGGCAAAATACTGACTTACTAATTTTTTGTTCCACCGAAGATACTTCGCTAACTGCACGTTCATCTTTTCGTTAGCTTCACGTTTTACTGAAATTAAAGACTATGCTACAATAAAAATTTTTGCGGCAATTGCAATGAAAATTTGAAATAAATTAAAAAGCTGGTCATCAAAGCAATGTTAGTTAAGCACAAATAAAAGCAATATTTGTGGTAATGGTAAACATACAGATTTCATCGAACAAAAGCAAAAGCACAAAAAAAAAGAAAAACAAAGAAACAGTGCAAGCGAATGCGTTTATTTCAGTGCACACAAAATAAGGTCCCCTAAGCTAGCCCAACTTGTCCAGCCCAATCAAAAAACGAGAATGTACTAAATTGCACAATATTTAATGCAAATTTAATATGGGTTAAAAAAATTTATTGCACTTGTTTTTTAAAAAATATCGAGGTTTAAGTTTAAGCTAGCTCAACCCATATGCCCAATCAAAAACTTAAAACGTATTTAATTAGAGTATATTTAATGCTAATTTAAGACGGGTTAATTTAATTTATTACACTTGTTTTTTTTTTTTAATATTAAAAAAAATATGCCATGAATAACTCTGTTCTCACTTCGCCACACACTTCGCTTGTTTCTTTAATAAAAAGACGTTTAGTTTCCGTCGTAAACGTTATAAATTCACTTTATTTATAACTAGAATTATTTCTAAACAATTATTTTTATAATTAATTATAATTATTACACTTGTTTTTTGAAAAATATCGAGGGCTTAAACTTAAAGCTAGCCCAACCCTCGCTATTTTTTAAAAAACAAATGTAATAAATTTAATTAACCCGTATTAAATTAGCATTAAATATGCTCTAATTAAATACGTTTTCGTTTTTTGATTGGGCATACGGGTTGCGCTAGCTTGTAGTGATGGAACGACATTTCGCTATTGGTAATTGCATCGTCGTGAATGAAAAATTGCTAATAGCGATAGCCATTGCTATCCAAATATATCAGTGATTGGCGATTTTCCTTCAGCATGAAATTCTAATACTAATAGTGATAGCGGCGATGCAATCACGGATAATGAAATATCGTTGATCGCTACTAGCTATCCATATATATCAGTGATTGGCATTTTGGCAGCATTTCGCCAATAGCGATATTTCTTCATTAAGCTATATTTCTTCATGATGCTATATTCCTTCACTCGGTTGTGTTTACTTTTAGCTAGTTTGCTCTTTCAGGCGACGTTATTTTGAATTAATAGTTTTATAAACGACGTTTTGATCTGGTTGGCTGCGAAAATTTGGCTGTATTAATTTATTAAAAATCCGTTTTAATACCGGGTGAAAAACGAGAGCACATTTTAGTAAAACAAGTAAGGAAGGCTAAGTTCGGGTGTAACCGAACATTACATACTCAGTTGAGAGCTATGGAGACAAAATAAGGAAAATCACCATGTACGAAAATGAACCTAGGGTAACCCTGGAATGTGGTTGTATGACATGTGTATCAAATGGAAGGTATTAAAGAGTATTTTAAGAGAGAGTAGGCCATAGTTCTATGGATGGACGCCATTTAGGGATATCGCCATAAAGGTGGACCAGGGCTGACTCTAGAATTTGTTTGTACGATATGGGTATCAAATGAAAGGTGTTACTGAGCATTTTAAGAGGGAGTGGGCCTTAGGTCTATCGGTGGACGCCTTTTCGAGATATCGCCATTAAGGTGGACCAGGGGTGACTCTAGAATGTGTTTGTACGATATGGGTATCAAATGAAAGGTGGTAATGAGTATTTTAAAAGGGAATGGGCTTTAGTTCTATAGGTGAACGCCTTTTCGAGAAATCGCCATAAAGGTGGACCAGGGTGACTCTAGCATATGTTTGTACGATATGGGTATCAAATGAAAGCTGTTAATGAGTATTTTGAACAGAAGTGATCCTTAGTTCCATAGGTGGACGCCGTTTCGAGATATCGCCATAAAGGTGGACCAGGGGTGTCTCTAGAATGTGTTTGTACGATATGGGAATCAAATGAAAGGTGTTACTGAGCATTTTAAGAGGGAGTGGGCATTAGGTCAATAGGTGGACGCCTTTTCGAGATATCGCCATTAGGGTGGGCCAGGGGTGACTCTAGAATGTTTGTACGAAATGGGTATCAAACGAAAAGTGTTACTGAGCATTTTAAGAGGGAGTGGGCATTAGGTCTATAGGTGGAAGCCTTCTCGAAATGTCGCCATTAGGGTGGGCAAGGGGTGACTCTAGAATGTGTTTGTATGATATGGGTATCAAATGAAAGATGGTAATGAGTATTTTAAAAGGGAGTAATCCTTAGTTCTATAGGTGGACGCCTTTTCGAGATATCGCCATAAAGGTGGCCCAGGGGGTAACTCTAGAATATTTGTACGATCTGGGTATCAAACGAAAGGTGTTACTGAGCATTTTAAGAGGGAGTGGGCATGAGGTCTATAGGTGGACGCCTTTTCGAGATATCGTCATTAGGGTGGGCCAGGGGTGACTCTAGAATGTGCTTGTACGATATGGGTATCAAACGAAAGGTGTTACTGAGCATTTTAACAGGGAGTAGGCATTAGGTCTATAGGTGGACGCCTTTTCGAGATATCGCCATTGGGGTGGGCAAGGGGTGACTCTAGAATGTGTTTGTACGATATGGGTATCAAATGAAACGTGGTAATGAGTATTTTAAAAGGGAGTAATCCTTAGTTCTATAGGTGGACGCCTTTTCGAGATATCGCCATAAAGGTGGACCAAGGGTGACTCTAGAATGTTTGTACGATATGGGTATCAAACGAAAGGTGTTATTGAGCATTTTAAGAGGGAGTGGGCATTAGGTATATAGGTGGACGTCTTTTCGAGATATCGCCATTAGGGTGGGTCAGGGGTGACTCTAGAATGTTTGTACGATATGGGTATCAAACGAAAGGTGTTACTGTGCATTTTAAGAGGGAGTGGGCATTAGGTCTATAAGTGGACGCCTTTTCGAGATATCGCCATTAGGGTGGGCCAGGGGTGACTCTAGAATGTTTGTACAATATGGTTATCAAACGAAAGGTGTTACTGAGCATTTTAAGAGGGAGTGGGCATTAGGGCTATAGGTGGACGCCTTTTCGAGATATCGCCATTAGGTTGGCCCAGGGGTGACTCTAGAATGTGTTTGTACGATATCAAGTTAAAGGTATTAATGCGGGTTTTAAAAGCGAGTGGCCCTTAGATGTATATGTGAAGGCGTTCTCGCGATATCGACCAAAATGTGGACCAGGTGATCCAGAAAATCATCTGTCGGGTACTGCTAATTTATTTATATATGCAATACCACTAACAGTATTCCTGCCAAGATTTCAAGGGCTGTTGATTTCGCCTTGTAGAACTTTTTTATTTTCTTCTACTTAATATGGTAGGTGTCACACCCATTTTACAAAGTTTTTTCCAAAGTTATATTTTGCGTCAATAAGCCAATCCAGTTACCATGTTTCATCCCTTTTTTCGTATTTGGTATAGAATTATGGCATTTTTTACATTTTTCGTAATTTTCGATATCGATAAAGTGGGCGTGGTTATGGTCGGATTTCGGCCATTTTTTACTCCAAGATAAAGTGAGTTCGGATAAGTACGTGGGCTAAGTTTAGTAAAGATATATCGGTATTTGCTCAAGTTATTGTGTTAAAGGCCGAGCGGGAGGACAGACGGTGGACTGTGTATAAAAACTGGGCGTGGCTTCCACCGATTTCGCCCATTTTCACAGAGAACAGTTACCGTCATAGAATCTATTCCCCTACCAAATTTAAGAAGGATTAGTAAATTTTTGTTCGACTTATGGCATTAAAAGTATTCTAGACAAACTAAATGAAAATGGGCGGAGCCACGCCCATTTTTAAATTTTCTTTTATTTTTGTATTTTGTTGCATCATATCATTACTGGAGTTGAATTTTGACTTAATTTACTTATATACAGTAAAGATATAAAATTTTTTGTTAAAATTTGAATTTAAAAAAAAAAATTTTTAAAAAGTGGGCGTGCTCTTCATCCAATTTTGCTAATTTTTATTTAGCACATATATAGTAATAGTAGTAACGCTCCTGCCAAATTTCATCACGAATGCCAAATTACAGCTTGCAAAACTTTTAAATTACCTTCTTGTAAAAGTGGGCGGTGCCACGCCCTTTGTCCAAAATCTTACTAATTTTCTATTCTGTGTCACAACGTCAACCCATCTACCAAGTTTCATCGCTTTAACCGCCTTTGGCAATGAATTATCGCATTTTTTCGGTTTTTCGAAATTTTCGATATCGAAAAAGTGGGCGTGGTTATAGTCCGATATCGTTCATTTTAAACAGCGAACTGAGAAGAGAGCCCAGGAATCTACATATCAAATTTCATCAAGATACCTCAAAATTTACTCAAGTTATCGTGTTAATGGGCAGACGGACGGACGGACGGACATGGATCAATCAAATTTTTTTTCGATACTGATGATTTTGATATATAGAAGTCTATATCTATCTCGATTCCTTTATACCTGTACAACCAACCGTTATCCAATCAAAGTTAATATACTCTGTGAGCTCTGCTCAACTGAGTATAAAAAGAAGTGAAATGTGGCAATTATATGAGCCATAAATGAAACGCAATCAAAGCCCGGTGATAATTGTAAAAGTTCCCGGTCATATAAATATTTCATGAGGTATATATAAAAGAGATTAAATGACTAAATTTTTTTGTGAATGACGCAATAGACTTGGGTCTTTAGACTTGGTCTAAGATTGGTTGCCTGTGTAGTTCCTAAGTTAATACTTCTAGGCAGTAGCCGTTAGCAGTTTTATAAAATTTGTGTTTTTGATGGAAAAATAAAAAAATTATAGAAATATATATCACTCGTCTTATTGCAAACAGATTAACTCAAACTTTCGGTTTTTTGGGAGAGTGCAATTCAAGTTTTGTCATATTATATGGTTGAATTCTCCGGCTAATTTCTAGAGCACTGAAGTTGGTGGCTAATTTTCTGTCAAAGAATATTTTTTTAATAGTTTGAAGAATTTGGTATACTTTTCCTCTGCATTTTCTTTAAAAATTAATTCACTTTACTGTAAAAACATTATGTAGCAAATACAAATTTCAGAATAAATTCATACGGAGTATTTCTGAATACATCGGTGTTGTATAAAAATAATAGTTTCATCTCATTGAGTGTAACACGAGACTGAAGATAATGTCGTCAGCCAGTTAATAATATATATCATAATATCTCAGAAAATTAGGATTTCACATTACATCAGTTTACAATAAAAGGTACAAAGTTTTTCCCCCATTTTGGTTCATATATTCTGTATACTAAATTAAATTAATGTATAACATTCAATCTACTGTGGTAAACAAACTTAAACATTCATTTTTTATATCCAAGTATACAAACTGCTGATTCGCTTATTAAAAATAAATTAAAGCGATCGCTATAGCTGTAAAAATAGCCCCAATTCAAAAATCGCCATATCTATTTTCACTGACAGCTCAAAATCGCTGTATCGTCCACCACTACTAGCTTAAACTTAAGCTAGCCCAACCCTCGATATTTAAAAACAGGTGTAATAAATTTAATTAACCCCTATTAAATTAGCATTAAATATTGTGCAATTTAGTACGGTCTCGTTTTTTGATTGGGCTGGAAAAGTTGGGCTAGCTTAAGGGACCTCACAAAATACCTTACACAAGTTTAATGTTGACTGCTATTGCAGAAAAGTAACAAAGAAGCACACCAGTTGCGTACTTTGCAAAATAAACAAAAATGCACATATATTTACATTCATACATATGTATGTGTATACGCCCGTTTAGCTTGTGCAATCAGACCTTTTAATTAATGCACATTCCATGTAAGTTTATGGCTTAATCATTTATATATATAAGTATATGCAGATGTAATACAGCTCAGCGCAACTCATCTGCAGCGATTAATGCGGTGTACGGGGCTATTGATGTGGTGACTGGCTACTAGCGCATTCAAAGCCGCAAGCTGGCATCAAGGCAAATACTTGTAATATGTGTTATTGATTTCCCATGATTAGCTGCATTTTTCATATGAGTATAGGTGTAGCATTGGATATATGCTATTAGGTAAATATACAGACGGGTTTATGTGCACAACATTTCTGTGACACTGCTCTAGTGACGCCTAATATCTCACACAAAATGTTTACTCATACTGCTACTAATATTTACACACAGAGAACTATAATTACCACTATAATAATAATAATCCTAAAAAAAAAATATCTTGTCTTAATCACTATGATATAATATCGTAAAGAAATTCACTTTATTAGCCGCTTGACCCAATTAATGCGATAAATGTAATGAATAAATCAATGAACGCCTGCAGCGCTGCAGCTGTTGCAACTTGGTATGTAGCGGAGCTTTGATTTCGTATAACTAATTGCAGAATATTCGACTGAAGAGAGCAAAGCTGAAATAAGAAGAAATTCTTAAAAAAAATCGTATTGTTCATTAAAGTACTTACGAACTATATACAAAAGATGCTCGTGAGAACTCAAAACACTTTAGCAGAAACAATTTATTTCGAGCTTTTTGTGAAGAGCTTCGTCAGATTCTTATCGATAAAAACTGATACCGACAAGTTATTATTTTTAAATTAGCTTATCGGATTAGTAATCGTCGAGTCATCATCGGCTTCTTATTGGTTTCATACCCGTAAAAATTTGTAAGACTCCAACAATAAGTCGATAACATGCCAATAGCAAATTGATAAGTTTTTAATAACAAATCGAAAACTTTTCGGTAGTAAATTTAGAGCTTTTTGATAACAAATCGAAAAGTTTTTGATGACATTTTGATAACACATTTTAAAAACGTTGATAACAAATTGCTAACACTGCGGTAAAAAAACGGTAACTTTTGATACATTTTTGATAATATATCGATAACATTTCGGAAGTTAGTATATACATTGTCGGTATTAAATGGATATTTTTTGATTAAAAATCGATAACTTTTCAAAAAAAAATATTTAAATTTTTTGTAATAAATCGAAAACCAATAAGTTCTTAATAACCTTTCGATACATTTTTGATAACAATTAGACAATTTTTCGATAAATTATAGATAAAAAACTAATATTTTTCTTTTTATTTACTTCATAGCACTCCGTAAACAAATCGGTTACTTTCCGATAAAATATCGGTAACTTTTGAATTAGTAAGCAATAACCTTTCTGTAGCTAGTCGATATCTTTCCAATATAAAACCACTAAGTTGTCATTAAATGTAGATAACTCATCGATAAATGCGTTATCGTTGGAAAGTCTACTGCACTACTATAACAAATCGATAATTTGTGTAAAATCGTTGCAATATACAAAAATCGTCACTACGACACATTTTTTTCCTAAGTATTGGACCAAAGCAATGTTTCGAGTGATTTCACGTTTACACGCCGATAACAATTCATAAACAAGTCGGTAAATTTCCGATAACATATCGGTAACTTTTTAACTAAAGCGCAATAACTCTTCTGTTGCTAGTCGATATCTTTTCGATATAAAACCACTAAATTGTTACTAAATGTTGATAACTCATCGATAACATGCATTATCGTTGGAAAGTCTATTGCACTACGATAACAAATCGATAACTTTTGAAAATCGTTGCAATACACAAAAATCATCACTAGGAAAAAATGATTTGTTTCCTAAGTATTGGACCAAAGCAATGTTTCGAGTGATTTCATCCTTTCTTCGAATTTCGCTTTTCTAATAGAAATAATGACTTTCGAAGTTCGAAATTTGACTCATTCGAATATATTTCTTTCAAATATTATGCTCAAAAAATTTAAATAGTTTGTATATAAATGTGGTTTTCCTTTTGAAGTTTATATAATAGGATTTTTAAGAACTCACAAGAAAAATCTTCGAAAAAATATAAAAAGTTTTTTTGTTTTAGGTTTTTTGAGGTTCGAGCAAAACTATTTTTCACTTAAGCTTGAAACGAACCCCTGACCCCCATCGCGTTAAGGGGCTTAGAATATACCAAAAACAAGCATTAGAGAATACTGAAATACTGTAATGATTGAAGGGGTTCTGTAGCGCAACTCTTTCAAGAGATTGTCATCGCAATTTATAGCTTCTCCAACCCTATTGTTACATATCCGTAGCGAAATCTGTTTGTTAAGTAGTCGAAGCTGTGGCGACCCCAACTTTTTCATGGAGTTAAGGGGTGGGGGATAGCCTAGAAGGTTCAAATATTAAACCTTCGCGGAGCCTATTTACTGCTGCAACAAAAACAATAAAAACAACTTTTTTTTTAAATTTTATTTTATCCAATACAACAATAGAATTAAATATATAAGGAAATGTCCAGTTTCGAACTTTGAAAGCTAGTATCTACGTTTTGGAGGGTAACTTCGAACACGGCTAAATCATTTTGTTTGCTTGTGGGTCAAACTTCGTTTGAAATAAATTTTGCCGTATGGTGTAATTTTACCAAGGAAATAAGACTAAATAAAAATCTCGATCGAAAAAATTTAAAAAATTTCGAACCTATGCCGAAAAGCATAGTTTCGTTAGATATCGAGAAGTAACTACTATGAGTATTACACTAACAGCATCAACTAAAGTTTCATTGGCCACACAAATATTTACTGTGATAAAATCAAACACTAATGAAGCACATTTCATAATTAGTGTAAATGGCAGTGAAGAAGATTTGCAGAATTTGTCGGCTTAAAAAATTTAAACGGCGATAACCCAATAAAAATCCTTAATTCTTAACTAACTGGTATTCTTTGGTTACAATGTATACATCTTAATGTTCAGCTGGTGGCAAGAAATTCGAGTTTAAAGCAAGCGAAGTAATAACGTAGAATAGTATATACGTAGATGTAGTAGCTTAGTAATAGGAAGTTTACTCAATAAAAAAAAAAAAAAAAAGAAATTAAGAGCTGATTTTTTATACTTCGCATAGATATAAAAAGTAATGTTCTCTCTCGATGAACTCTCTTCAAGTCCTTTATAACTTGTATTACGCTAGAACTCATGGACCGTGCCGAGAGAGGATGAGATGACCCTTGAAATCTTCCAGAGAAAAGTTTTTCGAAAGATGTATGGTGTCTTAAGTGATGCCAATGGCGAGTATCAAAGGAGGTATAATGATGAGCTGTATGAATTTTACGCAGATATGTAGATACTACAGCGAGTTAAAGCTCAAAAGCTTCACTGGCAAGGTTATTTTATGCGAATAGATGAAGACGCTCCGGCGAGAGGAAGAGAATGACCTTCAGTGAGTTGAGGGAGGCAGGTGGGAGAATAGTTGACCTCTCTTGGTGCGTCCAAAATGGCGACAGTAGGGATAGCTGGCGTGACTTGCTACAAAACGGCAAACATCGTTCAGGTGGTCATACGCCAAGTAATGATGATGGTCGTGATTAAGCTCAATATATAAAGTTATGAAAAGAAATTCCAGAATGTTGCTCAAATAAATGAAACAGAAGGATTAAGCGGTATAAAAACCCTTTGTGTTGTGGCGGAAAACATAATAACTATGAGTTTACCATAAGCTTGAGTTGGAGTATCTGAGTGTTTGCATTTGCTACTCCAGAGCAGCAGTACCAACGAAAAAAAAAAAAAACAAATAAGGAAGTCTAAGTTCGGTTGAAATATAATATTCCATATCCAGCTGTATACTTGAAATGCTGTTGTTGTTTGTTTTGTGTGCTTAATAGTGTTACAAGGCTGCGCAGTAATACTGTAACGAATTTAGAGAAATTCCGCTTATTTGCAACCTTCTGTTAACGTTCATATAGCTAAACTGTTGAATAAAACACTCCAATATTCTGTATTACAAAATGGTCTTTATTAGACTACTTTAAACTTCACTTCGCAACTGATAGCGTGCTTAAATCAAACTGATCCTTTGACTACTCAGCTTGCGCTCTTTTATACTCTCTGCCCAAATGTGTAGACGTTTCTTCTGCTAGAAGTTTCTACTTGGTTACCAGCTATACATTACCAGCTATAACTACAGATACACGTTTATAGCCTCTCGCATAACCATATGCGCATGTATATGTGAGTACTACTTCGACCGATGACTACATCTGTACGTGAGTTATCTCTTCTTTGCCTTGTATGTATGTGGGCAAATGACGATTAATGTGTTTATGTAGCTTGCTTAATGTTTTGTTGTTGTGCATTTATTTAGTGATGTGGATATTCGTCACTATACATATACATATGGTTCTATTCTTAACTAATTTTTCTTCGAGCTTTGGCTCCCGAAACATAGAAAATTGCTTAGTCATAAAAATGGCGGTGCCACGCCAATTTTTTCAAATTTAAAGTTTTTCCTATTAATTGTTATAAATCCAATTGGGAAATGAAACATCATTAATATAAAGCTCTTTTCTGCAAATATATATCTTATTTTATTCGTCCACTTATATAAAAGTGGGCGTGATCCTTAACCTTATTTCGCTATGATTTGTGGGACTATTTCGAAACCCTTAAAGAGGCATTTTTGGATTATCTTAGGGTTACAGGAGGATCAGTTGCTTGTTTCGTGATTACTTCAAGGTAAATTTGAAATTATTTTAGGAAGTCTTGTGGGATTTTGTCGGAATATCTCGGGGTCACTAAAAAAAGAATCATTTTCGGGCTTAACTAGATTACTTTTGGAATGAATTATTAGTTTATTTTTGGGTCTTTGAGGAGATGATTTTGTGATGATTTTGAGGACTCTTCCGGGGTCCAAATAACCTACAGTCTATATTAAACGAAAATTGTGGGTTTGAATGTGTTGTTTACATAAAGCATCCTAAGTTTCCTTTGAAAAAAAAAATAAACTTTCTCTGTTAGTTTTACCGATTTTTTTTAAAAGATATTAAACCATACTTACGAGACAGTTCATCTATTATTTTAGGTTTGTAGCTTTGTAAGTTACAGAGATGTCAAGACTAATACGTTCTTAACCATTTTTTTGTGGAAAGTGGGCATGTCAATTGGCATTTTTATACTCAGCTGAGCAGAGCTCACAGAGTATATTAACTTTGTTCGCATAACGGTAATCCGTAACGGCATAAACTAATTGAGTAAATTTTGAGGTATCTTGATGAAATTTTGTATGTAGGTTCCTGAGAGCTCATCTCAGATCTCTATTTAAAATGAACGAAATCGGAGTACAACCACGCCCACTTTTTCGATATCGAAAATTTCGAAAAACCGAAAAGTGCGATAATTCATTACCAAAGACGTATAAAGTGATGAAACTTGGTAGTTGCGTTGACCTTATGACGCAAAATAGAAAATTAGTAAAATGTTGGATAACGGGCGTAGCGCCGCCCACTTTTAAAAGAAGGTAATTTAAAAGTTTTGCAAGCTGTAATTTAGCAGTCGTTGAAGATATCATGATGAAATTTGGCAGGCACGTTACGCCTATTACTGTATGTGTGCTCAATACAAATTAGCAAAATCGGATGATGAACACGCCCACTTTAAAAAAACATTTTTTTAAAGTCAAATTTTAACAAAAAATTTAATAACTTTACAGTATATAAATAAATTATGTCAACATTCAACTCCAATAATGATATGGTGCAATAAAACACAAAAATAAAAAAAAAATTTCAAAATGGGCGTGACTCCGCCCTTTTTCATTTAATTCGTCTATAATACTTTTAATGCCATAAGTTGAACACAAATTTACTAATCCTTGTGAAATTTGGTAGGGGCATAGACTCTATGACGATAAATGTTTTCTATGAAAATGGGCGAAATCGGTTGAAGCCAAGCCCAGTTTTTATACATAGTCGACCGTCTGTCCTTCCGCTCGGCCGTTAACACGATAACTTGAACAAAAATCGATATATCTTTACTAAACTTAGTTCACGTACTTAGCTGAACTCACTTTATTTTGGTATAAAAAATGGCCGAAATCCGACTATGACCACGCCCACTTTTTCGATATCGAAAATTACTAAAAATGAAAAAAATGCCATAATTCTGTACCAAGTATGAAAAAAGAGATGAAACATGGTAATTGTATTGGTTTATTGACGCAATATATAACTTAAGAAAAAACTTTGTAAAATGGGTGTGACATCTACCATATTAAGTAGAAGAAAATGAAAAAGTTCTGCAGGGCGAAATCAAAAGCCCTTGGAATCTTGGCAGGAATACTGTTCGTGGTATGACATATATAAATAAATTAGTGGTACCCGAAAGATGATGTTCTAGGTCACTCTGGTCCAAATTTTGGCCGATATCTCGAAAACGCCTTCACATATACAACTAAGGGCCACTCCCGTTTGAAACCTTCATTAATACCTTTAATTTGATACCCATATCGTACAAACACATTCAAGAGTCACCCCTGGTCCACTTATCGCGATATCCTGAAATTGCGTACACCTATAGAACTACGACGCACTCCCTTTTAAAATACTCTTTAGTACCCCATGTCATACAAACGCATTCCAGGGTTACCCTAGGTTCATTTTGCTAAATGGTAATTTTCCCTTATTTTGTATCCAAAGTTCTCAGCTGAGTATGTAATGTTCGGCTACACCCGAACTTAACGTTCTTTACTTCTTTCCTTTAAGTTTTCTTTATTAAAAATAAATAAATGGCGCGCTAACCTCCGAAGAGATCTAAGGGTGAGCTTCTCTTCCAATTTGCGCCGTGCTCCTATTGATTTTCCCTACAAATCGGCCGGACGGGACATACATGGTTTATGCCGACCCCGAACGGCATCTGCAAGGCAGGCATCTGCAAGGTTTTCACTGAGAGCTTTTCATAATACACCCGAAGCGCTTGCCAAACACTGCCGAGGGGCGACCCCGCTTAGACAAATTTTCTTCTAATTGAAAAATCTTATTTCTAAAATTTGGTGTTGCTTTGCCCGGGGTGTGAACCCAGGGCATACGGTGTGGTAGGCGGAGCACGCTACCATCACACCATGGTGGCCGCCAGTTTTCTTTATTAGTTCCTCCTTAAATTATGAAGAATCATGCCCTAAAATTGGGAAGAATCGTGCATAAGTTCATTATTTTAGCTTAAATCGTTCTCAAGATATCCCAACCGAAATCCGATTAAAAACTTATTGAATTATATGGCTATGCCACATCCACTCTTGCAAATTTTAATGCGGATTGAGTTACCTCATCGTAGACAACCTAAAATACAAACATGAAGTTAAACCTTAATTGGATTCTGCAATATCGAAGAATTATATTTATGAGAATTATTTGAGACACAAAATTAGGCATGTTTACAATAAAATTACGTCCTTTTTCCTGCAGAAGCCTTTCTAATAATCTGGCCACAATCATTCTTGCATAAGATATTTGCACCAGTCTGGAAACTTTTTGTCTCATGACGCCCACCCTTTACAATTTATAATATTTTAATGAATTTCTTATCGCAACTGCCTGTTCCAATAAGCATTTGTGCAATACACGTGTATGGACTTATAAACATATACAGATGTATGTATGTAGGTAGGTTTGTTTTCTTCAACTTATGTATTTGCATATAATATACTTTTAATTTATTTATGCGTGCAGAAATAAAACTTCAATAAAAAATGTATGCTGAAAAATGCGCATGATATCAAACCGTGATGGTTCGACATATCTGCATCAGTGTTGCACTGAAGAGAGCTTCCGAAAACTATTCGTAGTTCAACTTCATGTCGTGTGATCGCAGCGACAGAGATTCGAAAAAGTAAGCAGTCATGCGGCAGTTACCCACCGACGTGTGCCGTACGTACGGACGTTTGTCGTACGAAGCACGTTTGACCGAACTCTCAAGCCCGTAGGAATCAATGTGTGCGTCTGTGTACATGTACATAACATATTTGTGTGTGTATTGTTTACAACAAAGCACTGTTGCCATTGGCCAGTTTGCATGCATGCTTATGGAAACATCAACTTTTTCCAATTTAATTTTTGATATTGTAAAAGGCCGGAATACATATTAAATAAGTATAAATAGATTACATATTTATAATCAGCACTTTTACATAATTATTTCGAATTATTTTCACAATTTTTCAAACTTTAATTAGGTGTTTTTGCATAAAACTGCAAACGGTCAAAAATTAGCGCACAAAAGTTTACTAGGCAACTCTGTCTAGTAAGAGAGCGATCAGCTGACACGTTCTTACGGAAAAAATCAAAATTGTTTTGATTTCTACGTTCCGGGCTACGTACGTCCGGGCGTTGCACGTCGGTGAGTTTTCGTTTACATTGCACACTCATAAGATAGGTCGTGTCAGCTGACACGTTTTTGGTACGTACGTTCGTGAGTAACTGCCGCATCAATCAGTTTCAGCTTGTACTTCAAGCAGGAAACTTCTCATGCGTGAACTCTGAGCTCAAACATGCTTTGTATTCGAAGCCCTGCCAGCATTGTGCACCACTGATCTACATATATTTGTTTAGTCGCAAGCACGTGAATTATTTATGAAGATATAAGGATGCCGTTTGAACTTTTCTTATAAGAGAATATGCTGGTATTTGTATATTTGTGGCAGTTGATTTGATTTTAAAGTACAATGAACACTCGGCAAAAACCACTTAGGTAAAACATTTCCTTTGAAAATTCTATTGAATAAGTAGGAATTTCTTATTTTCGTGTACAAATTTTCACTAATTTAAGTACACATTATTCTTCAACTTCTTTAAAAAAATAAAAAACTTCTTTAATCAATTTTATTTAATCCCAACAGAGTTTTAAACAATTTTTTAGTATTCCCGGAGTACTCTTTAGCGAGCAATGGACTACGTTCCACAACTTTTGAGTGCAGGCAATCTATTTTAAGCTCCACTTATTAAAGATAATGGCGGCCGCCGTGGTGTGGTGACAACGCGCTCCGTCTAAACCCAACGAAAGTCGTGGATTGAACTCCCATGCAAAGTAATATCAAAAATTTAGAAAAAGTTTTTCTAATCGGAGTCACCCCTAAGAAATTTTTTGGAAAACACTCCGAATGTATATCTGTGATAAAGAGCTTCTCACAGAGTCGAAAACAAAAGCGAAACGATTTTACACAAAGAAAAAAGCAGAGGTAGATAGGCGTAGTACAATGAGCTTGAGCTGGTTGCCATCAGTAATAACTCCCATAAATTTTCCCAAAACATTAGGCGACAGGCAGAAAGTTTTTATTCCGGGGAAAAATTTTGTGAAAAAGAAAAGGAACACGTAGTAAGCGATATTCAGAGAGTTCTTTGATTATGGAGACAGCAATTAAACACCAAGGGCAAGTGATGAACCCTAGCTCGCAATCAATGATGATGCAATTAATGATCCTCCACTAGACTTCAACGGAATTAGAGTAATAGTAATATCTTATATATAAATATACAAGATGAAAAAATGTGGAAGCGTTTTCTGCTAAACTATAATTCGAAGGCATACAAATTATATATATATTGATAGGAAATTTAGAGCTGCACTGTTATCCATAAATAAAAAAAATTTGAAAAATCATTTTAATATAAAAAATGTAACATAAATGTCACACCACTACACATGCACTTATTCACACTATAAACACGCTGTGCGTGTATACTTGCTTTTTGTGTACTATGCTGAATCGTGAGCATGGCCGAGGAGTTGCTTTGTACACAATAAATATTAAACAAAAATACATAGCTGATCATGCATCAAGTCTATTTCTTTTCTTTCCTTTGCTTTCCTTTCTTTTCCATTCTAATCTTTTATTTTCCTTTCCTTTGTTTTCTTTTCTTTGCTTTGCTTTCCTTTCTTTTCCTTTCATTTCCTTTCCTTTCTTTTCCTTTCATTTCCTTTCCTTTCATTTCCTTTAATTTCGTTTCCTTTCCTTTCCTTTCTTTTCCTTTCCTCACCTTTCCTTTTCCTAACTTTTGTTTACGAGAGGCAGATTAATTAAATCATACCCTTCCTGCCAGAGCAATATAAAATTTCCCTATTTTGAGATTACCTATTCATTATAATACCCATCGAATGTTCCTATTATTATATTAAAATGACAAATTATATTTCTTTTATTTTAATTACCCTTCCATTGATTTTCCTTCCTTTCCTTTCCTTTCCTTCCCTTTCCTTTCCTTTCCTTTCCTTTCCTTTCTTTCCTATCCTTTGCTTTCCTGTGGTTGAATTTCAACCACTGGGCGAACTCCAGTTATTAAAAAATTACAAGGCCGCAGGCGATGATGGATTACATACGGTGCTATTCAATTGCGGTGGTGAGGAGCTGGTTAGGCCCATGCGTCAAATTCTATACAAAAAATGGCCGGACAAGTGTATTCCTGACGATTGGAGTCAAAATGTTCTTAGCCCAAAAAAGGCGGAAACTGAAAACTGCACCAACTATCGCGGAATCAGCTTTTTTAGCATTGCGCATTATGCGAAAAATTTAAGTCCAGCGTGATTTGCCGTTATCAGTACAGCTTTGGACTCAGTAAATCTATCACTAACTATGCGCTTAATCCTGAAAAAAATAGAAGGAAAACAAGTAAGGAAGGTTAAGTTCGGGTGTAACCGAACATTACATACTCAGTTGAGAGCTATGGTGACAACATAAGGGAAAATAACCATGTAGGAAAATGAACCGAGGGAAACCCTGGAATGTGTTTGTATGACATGCGTATCAAATGAAAGGCATTAAAGAGTATTTTATGAGGGAGTGGGCCATAGTTCTATAGGTGGACGCCATTTAGGGATATAGCCATAAAGGTGGATCAGGGTTGACTCTAGAATGCGTTTGTACGATATGGGTATCAAATGAAAGGTGTTAATGAGTATTTTAAAAGGGAGTAATCCTTAGTTCCATAGGTGGACGCCGTTTCGAGATATCGCCATAAAGGTGGACCAGGGGTGACCCTAGAATTTGTTTGTACAATATGGGCATCAAACGAATGGTGTTAATGAGTATTTTAAAAGGGAGTGTGCCTTAGTTCTATAGGTGGACGCCGTTTCGAAATATCGTCACAAAGGTGGACCAGGGGTGACTCTAGAATGTGTTTGTACGATATGGGTATCAAATTAAAGGTATTAATGAGGGTTTTAAAAGGGAGTGGTGGTTGTTGTATAAGTGGTCGCATTTTCGAGATATCGCCATAAAGGTGGACCAGGGGTGACCCTAGAATTTGTTTGTACAATATGGGTATCAAAAGAAAGGTGTTAATGAGTATTTTAAAAGGGAGTAATCCTTAGTTCCATAGGTGGACGCCGTTTCGAGATATCGCCATAAAGGTGGGCCAGGGGTGACCCTAGAATATGTTTGTACAATATGGGCATCAAACGAAAAGAGTTAATGAGTATTTTAAAAGGGAGTGGGCCTTAGTACTATAGATGGACGCCTTTTCGAGGTATCGCAATAAAGGTGGACCAGGGGTGACTCTATACTTTGTTTGTGCGATATGGGTATCAAATGAAAGGTGTTAGTGAGTATTTTTAAAAGGGAGTGGGCCTTCGTTCTATAGGTGTTCGCCTTTTCGAAATAGGGCCATAAAGGTAGACCAGGGGTGACTTCAGAATATGTTTATACGATATGGGCATCAAATGAAAGGTGTTAATGAGTATTTTAAAAGGGCGTGGGGCTTAGTTCCATAGGTGGACGCCGTTTCGAGATGTCGCCATAAAGGCGGAGCAGGGGCGACCCTAGAATTTGTACAATATGGGTATCAAAAGAAAGGTGTTAATGAGTTTTTTAAAAGGGAGTAATCTTTAGTTCCATAGGTGGACGCCGTTTCGAGATATCGCCATAAAGGTGGGCCAGGGGTGACCCTAGAATATGTTTGTACAATATGGGCATCAAACGAAAAGAGTTAATGAGTATTTTAAAAGGGAGTGGGCCTTAGTACTATAGATGGACGCCTTTTCGAGGTATCGCAATAAAGGTGGACCAGGGGTGACTCTATACTTTGTTTGTGCGATATGGGTATCAAATGAAAGGTGTTAATGAGTATTTTTAAAAGGGAGTGGGCCTTCGTTCTATAGGTGTTCGCCTTTTCGAGATAGCGCCATAAAGGTGGACCAGGGGTGACTTCAGAATATGTTTGTACGATATGGGTATCAAATGAAAGGTGTTAATGAGTATTTTAAAAGGGCGTGGGGCTTAGTTCTATAGGTGGACGCCTTTTCGAGATATCGCCATAAAGGTGGACCAGGGGATTTCGTTCATTTTTCCTACCAAGATAAAGTGAGTTCAAGTAAGCACGTGAACTAAGTTCATTAAAGATATGTCGATTTTTGCTGTAGTTATCGTGTTAACGGCCATGCGGAAGGACAGACGGACGACTGTGTATAAAAACTGGGCGTGGCATCAACCGATTCCGCCCATTTTCACAGAAAACAGTTAACGTCATAAAACCTATGCCCTACCAAATTTCAAAAGGATTGGTTAATTTTTGTTCGACTTATGGCGGTAAAAGTATCCTAGACAAATTAAATGAAAAAGGGCGGAGCCACGCCCATTTTGAAATTTTCTTTTATTTTTGTATTTTGTTGCACCACGTAATTACTAGAGTTGAATGTTGACAAAATTTACTTATATACTGTAAAGATATTAAATTTTTTGTTAAAATTTTACTTAAAAAATTTTTTTTTTTAAAAGTGGGCGTGGTCCTTCTCCGATTTTGCTAATTTTTATTAAGCGTACATATAGTAATAGGAGTAACGTTCCTGCCAAATTTCATCATGATATCTTCAACGACTGCCAAATTACAGCTTGCAAAATTTTAAATTTCCTTCTTTTAAAAGTGGGCGGTGCCAGGCCCATTGTCAAAAATTTTACTAATTTTCTATTCTGCGTCATAAGTTCAACTCATCTACCAAGTTTCGTCGCTTTATCTGTCTTTTGTAATGAATTATCGCACTTTTTCGGTTTTTCGAATTTTTCGATATCGAAAAAGTGGGCGTGGTTATAGTCCGATATCGTTCATTTTAAATAGCGATCTGAGACCTACGTACCAAATTTCATCAAGATACCTCAAAATTTACTCAAGTTATCGTGTTAACGGACGGACGGACGGACGGACGGACGGACGGACATGCTCAATCAAATTTTTTTTCGATCCTGATTATTTTGATATATGGAAGTCTATATCTATCTCGATTCCTTTATATATGTACAACCAACCGTTATCCAATCAAACTTAATATACTCTGTGAGCTCTGCTCAACTGAGTATAAAAATTACACACATCACCTTTCCGTTGATTTTGAAGCCGTCTTTAACAGCATGGAAAGGACTTAACCACTTGCTATCATCAAGTTGGGGATGAGCTCATTTGCGCCTTGCCAACCACGTCATAATTCCGAAATAGTGAAAGACCTCTCTTATTATCACAAACAAAAACATCAGCTTTAAATCACTCTTGCCAATTAAGGTTACTGTTACGCCGCTGCGCAAAACGAAATGCAGCGCCGTCGCTTATCTTCACCAAAGGGTTTCATCTTCTTCTTTGTGCTGCCTTCCGCTGTCATCGCTGTTTCATCACTATTGCTAAAGTCTACTAGTTTTCTTTCCTTTTATAAATTTTCTTTCGAAACGTGGATACCTAATAGTTGCAGGTTAAATTATTTGTTAAATTACATTGAATTTGTATAATTGAAGTTTATATATTTAATAATTTAACTGCACGTTGATAAATACAGCAATTAAGTCTTTGTGAGCAAGCATATCGTTTGTAGATAAGAACACAAGTGTAAGATAGCCAAAATTTTACATGTTATACAAATCTGAATAAATTTCAATAAATTCCAGATTTTAGCCTACTGTCTGCAAGACGATTGCTGAAAATACTGTTTTTTAATTGAACTCACAGTTACTTTGGACTATGTTTGCACTTTTAAAGTAAAGACTTCTTTCAGCAAACGAAAACCATACTCTGAAAGTCAATTGTCGTACCCGTCCTGCTGTATGTGCACAAGCTTGTACCATAGCGACATCAGATGCGGCGGCTCTGGGAGTGTTCGAAAATTCTTCGAAAAATGTACGGACCGCTACGAGTTGGCGTAGGCGAGTACCGCAGAATATTTAAAGATGAGCTGTATGGACGGACGGACCAAACCTTTTGCCGGTTAAGCACTAATAAAGTAATGTTCGTAGGCATTGAAAACAGTAAATTTAGAGCTGGCTTTGACTATGTCGTATGTCTTATGTCGATGGAGAAACTAAACGAATAGAATTTGAATGCATTTTCAAGAAACCCACCCTCACATATCATTTGGAAAATGTCCGGTTAAGTTTGAAGTATAGCCCATCTGATGCTACAGCTCTAGTTTTGAACCATTCGATTTGGTTGCTAGTCATTGTATTTTAATGTTGGTTATAATTTACAATATACTCTTTACTAAAATGTTCGAGAAAGTGGGTTTTAAAGTGTTGTTAGCATCATTGTTAAGCTGACAATAAAGCAAAAATAAAATAAAGTAGGAAGTAAGCAATTGCAGAATGAAATTCTTGATAAAAATACAATAACAATATTTTTTGAAGCCATATAGATACAGCTAACCAAGCATTTGTGAAAAAAACATAAACAACAACAACATATACAAGTACAACATAAAATGAATTATTAAGGATAACCAGTGAGAATAAAAATAAAAATACAACAACAATAATAATAACAAAACTGGTATCTTTCTTCATGGTGGCCAATGAAACGGAAAACATTGAAATATTGCTTGACTTGACTTTTACGATAGCATAACTGGCTGCACTTGTTCGCACAGTGGTGCCAAATAGCAAACAATATTCAGACCAAACAACGATGCGTAGGCAACACATATGTATGTCCAACTAGTCGTAGGGTCCGCCAACTGCACACACATATATATATATATTAGGGCGGGTCGATTAAAAATCGCTAATTGCTCATTGCTCTATGAAAATCGTATTCTAGGGATCAAAATAAGAAACTTTGCCGAAGGAACCATACCTCTAAAACAAATTTTGATGCCCCCCCCCCCTTTGGGTAGAACTTTTTGGTAGGGGCAATTTCAATTCTACCTGCTGTGTCTTGTGGTGGCTTAAAAAAAACAACGCAAGCAATTTTACGATCTGCAATTGTGTCACAGTGATACCTTCATTTTTTAAAACGGTTGAATAAAAAACCCACCCAACTATGTTTACGACAGGCAAATGCATCACAGTGATGCCTTGGTTTTAAAAGGGGGTTGTAAAAACGCTAATTTCTAATAATTTTTTTTTAATTTCTTTTCTATTACTAAGTTAAATTCATTTGTTCATTACATATGTTCTGACTAAATAAATTTCTAAAGAGAAAAATCAACTCCAAAAAGAAAAAACATAGGCATTTCAAGGTGGGATTTTTCAAAATTTGTCCCTGCGACCCAAAGGGGGGGACATCAGAATTCGTTTTAGAGGTATAGTTCCTTCGGCAAAGTCTCTTATTTTGATCCCTAGAATATGATTTTCACAGAGCAATGGGCGATTTTTTTGCCTCCCCACAAATCGACCCGGCCTAATATATATATATATATATATATATATATATATATATATATATATATATATATGTATGTATGTATGTACGTATGTATGATAACCGAATAACAATGATTGCGGGTAGTGAAGCGGAAGTATTGTGTGACAATTTGTAACAAGTAGCGGAAAAATTAGGAAATATTGTCAGCGGGAGTGTAAAGATAGCAAGTGGCCCTTTAGACCAAACTACAGTTAAGAAAGGAGACAATAACAATAACTATATATGTATAGCGCGTATATTTCATTGAGTGTGGTAAAGCAGCAAGAATATGCAAATTGAAATTATAAATAAAAATGCAACATTTTATAAACAAGCAACAAACACACACACAAAAGCAACAACACAAGTGAAGGCAAAAACATGGCAAGCAACAAGCGATAAAGCAAATAAAATTTATACAGCAATGAACGTCGTGAATAAAATTCGTAGAATGGTTTCTTTTTTGTTGTCATCTGCATTAGACGAGCTCGCTCACAAAACTTGCTCAAAGAAATTTGTCAGTTATGCTTTACTGCAATGCGAAATATTGTTGAATGTAGATTTACATACGAGTTCATTTAATTTATTATTATTTGCTTGCTTTTTGATAATTTATTATTATTTTTTTTTTTTGACAAATACTTTACATTATTTGCGATTTAATATTTAGGAAAAAAATTGTGTTTATTTGACATTTGGCAAAAAGTCAAATCCAATTTAGTATTTTTGTTTGTGCAGCTGCTTTTTTTTTCATAGAAACTTATGTGCGTAAGTATTTTTGTATATAGATAAAGTTGTTGATAAATATGTAAATATGTGTTAACATATATTTCTTTAAAACTTTTATATGGCACTTTCTTTTGGCTTTCGGCATACGATTATTTATTCAAAAGCTCTGTTTAGGGATTTTAAAGCTCATAATTTAGAGCAAACACCGCTGTTAAAATGATTTATTTGTATTTGTATACATATTACAAAAACCATAAATCAATGCGCTTACATTAAATATACACTGAAAAAACAAAGGCGTGAGTACCAAGTACTCGTGAAGTTCGGTGTGTAAAATACAGATATACTTCTGGGAAACTAATATTTTAAAGTTACTTTGAGCTCACCCAGAGGTTAAAATAAAACCACAACAGAGGTAAATTTACAAGATACAAAAAACTTCGGGCTTTCTGAGAATAGTATCGACGGCTTCGTATGTTTAGCAACAGATAGCGACAAGTTTTTATTTTATTATTAGTTTTTTAATGTAGCGAACTACTATATTCGAATTTTTGGTTTGTTATCAGTTTGATATCGATTTGTTATTAGCTTGACATCCTTATCTCATTGGCTTCCTATCGGCTTGTTATCGGTGGGATTCACATGTGTCATAAATTTTACCGGTACTTGATTCATAACGAACGGATGAGTCGCCGTTAAAAGATCAAAAAAAATGGTAACACTCCGATAATAAATGGATAAGTTTTCGACAAAAAATCAATACATTTTTGATAACAAAATCGATAATATTCTACAACAGGCCGATAAGAAATGTGTCGCACTACGAAAATAAATCTATAAGTTTCAAAAAAGATATTGATCTTGATATATTTTATTTAATTATTTATTATATTTATTTTATTTTACTTTATTTCATTTTATTTTATTCTATTTGATTTTATTTTATTTTATTTTTTTTAATTTTTAATTTCTATTTTATTTCATTTTATTTTATCTAATTTAACTTAATTTTATTTCATTTCATTTTATTTAAGTTTATTTTATTTAATTATATTTTAATTTGTTTTATTTTATTTTAATTTATATTATTTTATTTATTTTATGATATTTTATTATATTTAAATTAATTATAAGATCGCGGGTTCGAATCGAGCTCAAGGCCTAACAATAATTTTTTATCATTATTATTGTTATGATAAATTTTTTCTTAAATAAAAAAATTTTTAATTTAGAATAGAAGAAAGAAAAAATTTAGACAACTGCCAAAGCTCATTGTATAGATCCATTTCGGGAACTGCTAAATTCTTTCATCGGCAACGTTTAGGCGCCGCTGCTATAACCATTCAGCCATCACAGCGGTTTTTTGTTTGTCTTCATTAATCCTACTTCTATTCTGGTTCGTGCCAATTGATATTCACAACACTGCGACATCTGTTGCAGAATAGATGTGTAAATTGGACTTGTTTGATGGCAATGCTGCCATATTGTCATATTTTATTGACACTTTTTCCCCGTGCTCTGGGATGTATTAACAATTTTTGTTGTTATATCGGCCTACTAATTTGTAAGACCGCGGGTTCGCGTCGAGCTCAAGGCCTAACAATAATTTTTTATCTTTATTATTGTTATGATACATTTTTTCTTAATTGAAAAAATTTTTAAATTAGAATAGAAGGAAGAAAAAATTTTGACAACTGCCAAAGCTCGTTGTATAGATCCATTTCGGGAACTGCTAAATTCCTTCATCGGCAACGTTTAGGCGCCGCTGCTATAACCATTCAGCCATCACAGCGGTTTTTTGTTTGTCTTCATTAATCCTACTTCTATTCTGGTTCGTGCCAATTTTTTCTTTCTTCTATTCTAATTTAAAAATTTTTTTCAATTAAGAAAAAATGTATCATAACAATAATAATGATAAAAAATTATTGTTAGGCCTTGAGCTCGATTCGAACCCGCGATCTTACAAATCAGTAGGCCGATATAACAACAAAAATTGTAAATTAATTATATTTTGTTTTATATTATTTTACTTTATTTCAATTAGTTTAATTTAGTTTACTTTAATTTAATTTTATCTTATTTTATTTTATTTAAATTGTTTTGTTCTTTTTAAGTTAATTTAACTTTGTTTAATTTAATTAAATTTAATGTTATTTTTTTGTGTTTTTATTTTATTATATTTTATATTATTTTATTTAACGTTAACTACTATTTTTATACCCAGCTGTACTTGTACACAGGGTATTATGACTTTGATTGGATAACGGTTGGTTGTACAGGTATAAAGGAATCGAGATAGATATAGACTTCCATATATCAAAATCATCAATATCGAAAAAAAATTTGATTGAGCCATGTACGTCCGTCCATCCGCCTGTCCGTTAACATGATAACTTGAGTAAATATTGAGATATCTTCACCAAATTCCGTACACGCTTATCTGGACCCAGAATAGATTGGTATTGAAAATGAGCGAAATCGGATGATAACCACGCCCACTTTTTATATATATATCATTTTGGAAAACACAAAAAACCAGATTATTTAATAAATAATACACCTAGAATGTTGAAATTTGACGTGTGGACTGATATTGAGGCTCTTGATAAAAATTTGAAAAATTTTTTTAAATAAAATCAATTTTACAAATATTATTAATCATAAATCAAAAATCGTTAAGCCTTTACTATAAGGAATGCTTTGAAGAAAAATTAACAAAATCGGACAAGGACCATGCCCACTTTTGTATAAAAGATTTTTAAAAGGGTCGTGGATGAATAATATAAGCTATATCTTTGCAAAAAAGAACTTCATATCAATGGTATTTAATTTCCCAAGTGGATCTATAACAATAAATAGAAAAAAATTCAAATTTTAAAAATTGGGCGTGGCACCGACCCTTTTATGACTACGCCATTTTCTATGTTTCGGGAGCCATAACTCGAAGAAAAATTAGTTCGGAATAGAACCATATGTATTTGTATTATTGCGCAGCCTTGTAAAACTATTAACCACACAAAATAAACAACAACAGCATTTCGAGTGTACAGCTGGGTATGTAATGTTAGATTTCCTTACTTGTTTTCATTGCTTGTACATTTATATTTCATCTAAATCTAACCAGATATTGATCCCAAAAAGAAACAAAATTTAACTTAAAGCTGAATACCTCACCACCTTGATTTGTTTTAGTAAACACTATCTGTCTCTTTATCTTCAGAAAAGTAGCAGTGTTTACATCCCTTCATGCACTAGAATGCATAAAAATTATGTAAATTCTCAGAGATTTAAATTTAAATTTAGGTAATGTGCTGTGTTATTGGGCAATATCAACTCTACCACGTACATTGTTCCCACAACACGGTACATTGTAGTCATCATTACATTCCATTCTACTCCATACATATAGCCCTCACCATGTCAACGCTTACATATACTCATACAGTCGTATTACAAAAAACTACGATGATATTTACGCTTACACCGCGGTGGTATGGTAGCTTTTAGGATTTTCTTTATTGGTGCATCAACAAATTATACCGCAGACTCTACTACTTCCAATACTTAGGACCAATCCGTTTACACGTATAGCACCTCGCACGCCAGTCATCCACCTCTAAGGGCCCCTTCAGAACTAAGGTACGGAATAAGGTAGTCTGTTCGTTCAGTATGTAATGACGCTATATTACTATGACCGTATGGCCCTCGCTCAAGCTGCTCCGAGGCATTGAACAAGTAGGAGCATCCTTAAAGAAATCCTAGAAACTGCAATCCTTGAGAAAATACAATCTATTTGTAAAGCGCACAAATTGTTTTTCCGCTGTTAGCTTACATGGCGTATACGTGATAATTTTCCTATAGCAAAACTTTGCGGAAAATAGCATAACTGTGATAATACATAAAAATAAAATAAATGTAAGGCGCGATAACCTCCGAAGAGATCTAAGGCCGAGCTTCTCTTCCAATTTGCGTCGTGCTCCTCTTGATTTTCCCCTACAAATTGGCCGGACGGGACCTACATGTTTTATGCCGACTCCGAACGGCATCTGCAAGGCAGATGAGTTCTCACTGAGAGCTTTTCATGGCAGAAATACAATCGGAGCGCTTGCCAGACACTGCCGAGGGGCGACCCCGCTTAGAAAAATTTCTTCTAATTGAAAAATCTTATTTCTAAAATTTTGATGTTGCTTTGCCCGGGAGTTGAACCCAGGGCATACGGTGTGATAGGCGGAGCACGCTACCATCACACCACGGTGGTCGCCGATAATACATATCTTACTAAAAAACAAAGAAGTGCACGCAACGCGCATATATTTATATAAATGCCACATTTCAGCATTTTCTGGAAATATTCTTACGCGTAATACTATTTCCAAAAAACACCGTAACCAACCAGGTTAGCTGAGGGTGCTGTAAAACCGATTGCGACAACCAGGATTCTAACTGTCACTATCATATGTCTTGAATACTTTGTAATATTTTCTGTAGAAACAAATACACAAAAACACAAACCAAACGAACATTTCACTGGAGCGTGTCACACATTGCTATGAGAAAAGTGAGCTCAGATGGTAGCGGAAATTCAAATAAAATAATATTTATTATATTTTTTTTTTTGTGATTGTACGAGCCTTTAGGTTGCAAAATTTATTTATGTTTATTATAGTGGTTACTGAACATAAATACAAACAACCACAATTGTAGATATAAATATGTGCATATGTATTGTGATTTGAGGTTGACGTATACACAAAAAGCTATGTTCGTATGTGTTGGCGCTAACACGGAAGGATGCCTTTGCAAAGGTTTTGGATTTTCGTGTGACTGATTTTTGATTGTTAGCGATATTTTCATATAACTATAGTAAACGTTACTTTGATATATCGTCATACAAAAAAGCGTATTATAGATAGAATAGATATTTGGAATATTCATATATCCGTGTTGTGAACTTGTTACAATATAATTTTCTAGGTGTGAATATGCACGACAATGACACTAAGTGGAACATTTATTTTATTTTTTTGTGTCTTTTTTAAGCTAAGCTGCACATTTGAAATTTCTTTATGTTATTTGTGGAAAATTTTTTATACACTGCTATGTCATATTTTTATTATTTGCTATGTCATCTTAATTTTTTTTTATATATTCGCTGAAGTTTTATTAACACTGTTTCGCCCCATTCAATGAGTGCAAGTACTCGTAAATTGTCATCAAAGTCGCCTAACGAAGTCCAGGGAAATTAGCAGTCTAAATAGGCTTGAACAATGGGGATGTTTCTGGTAGCGGCGGAGTTCCACATTTCAATTCAAAAGATGGTTGCTGTCATAAGGAGACAAATCGTATGCAGGACATACATTACGTATGCCAGGATTGATTATGTTACAGTATTCGGAACGAAGTTGGACTAGAGTAGCTCATGGCTCTCTTGGTAGACTGCTTTATTTTCTGATAGGGTTGGATGGTGTATACTGACAACGGGCTTACCGGGCGCAACCTACCAAAGGTGTTGCTTCCCTATGATTACCTGGATCAAACGGCTGCTAAGGCAGGTGCGGGTTTTATCATAGTATTTTCGGATCAGTTTCGTTATCCCCAAAAGGCGCGACTAGATCAAGCAGTTATTTACTGCAGTGCCAGGTTCTGGACCTTCAATTGATGAACTAGTTTTCAAAATAAATAGCCATTTGTGTCTGTTTAAGAAGGGGTGAAGAGTGAACCTTTTATGTCTTGGAGTAGTGTGACTTGGTTGATTGTGTCAAAATCTTTTGACAGGTCAGTGCTACGAGCACCGTTCTGTAATGGGGTTTTGAGGCTCGTCTACTACTGAAGGCTAGCCATCATGCTAAATACGTAGTAAATTTCAAGAATGTCCCTGAAAAGGAGGTGGAAAAATAACTATATAATACAGCTGAAAAATTTTACGCTACAACCACACATGCTTAGAAAATATATATGTACACATATAAAAAAAATATATATACATACACATATACAAGTATACTAGGATAAAATCCTTGCGACAGACTCCCCTACTCACACAATAAAATGGGGAAATATTTGTATGTCAAAATAAATCGTTTTATTGTGAACAATAATTATTATAATAACATAAAGAGGCATAAAATAGAAGGAAATGATAGCAGAACATTCACAACCAGTGCAATACGCCTTTCAAATACACATACACACATTCAATCATACAAATATACATTCATATGAGCAACAAGCATTTCTGTCAATAAGTTAAAATGACTTATGGGTATATGATATATATTTTTTTTATATATATCAGACGTATGTTCGTTTGAATGGTAAAAAACGAGTGAAAACAAAAGTACGATTTCATTTTTTTTTTTTATTTATTTATTGCACACTCATTTATGGCACTTAGCGATGATGTCTTTACTCAAAGTGTGTCTTATCTTGTATGCAATTATAATTTTGCTGTTTTCAACAGAAATTCAAATGTTTTTGTAAGAGCTCGCTTCTTAAATGGAAATATGTTAAGGTATATTACAGGATTTGTCATTAGCGCTTCCATCTGAGTATTCATGCATGTATGGCAAGGACCACAAATCATCAGAAGAAACCTTCTCTCGAATAACCTAAGATCTAGCATACCCTCTTTCGACATTGTACACGATACCGATGCATACAGCACGAATAAGGTGAGATACAAGTACTTATGGAGTATGATTTTTGTGATGTCGGAAGAGCGGATAACCCTCTTGCGCCCCTGATCCTTGGGATGCTGTTCATCAATTCATAATGTTATGTATGGAAGCCTTATAATTAGACTAGTCGTATCAGGTATTTTCAGAACCGAAAAGTTGTTTTGGAACCAGGATTTTTATTTCAACCGGTATTTTTTATTACCTGGTGCGTTTAAAAAACCGAGTACTTTTTTTAGAGCAGAGTACTTTTGAACAAACGGGTACTTATTTAAAACCAGGAGCATTTTTGAATCGGATACTTTTTAGAACCGGTTTTTTAACCGGGTACTATTTTCAAATCGGATACTCTTTTAAACCGAGTATTTTTCAAGAAATATGTAGCTTTTACGAACCGGAAACTTTATAAAAACCGTGCAATTATTTTAGGCGGGTACTTCCTTTAAACAGTTAAACAGGACTTTCTTGGACCTTTGCGCCATCAACTTGGAGGTATCGGGATTTCTGAAAAATTGTTTGGGACATCTTCGGCACAATTTGGGGGAGGTTTCGGATTTTTTCTGTCATCTTTCGGATTATTTTCTGAAACGATTTGGCACTACTTCAATATGGTTACGGTTATTTTGAGGCTTCCTCTACGTGATTGCTTTTCAGATAATTTCGGGGATATTTTGGGATAACACACTCCGGGCTTTAATAAATGTATATCCAGACGACACTTCTTGGATAGTAGCTGTTTTGTAATCAATTAGTTTAGCCATTCTGAAACATCCGACATCGAACTTCGAGATATGCAAACATCCTAATTTTTACATGGATGATAAGTGTATGGTTCACGGTTCAAATATATTATGGTGTATTTGGTTTGGGTGTCCAGACATATGCCTTTGCGACTCAAAGCTATACGAATTTTAATGGCATTCGGCACGCAGAAATTCAATAGTCCACAGGGATATATTAGCTCTTTTATTGGGAAAAATCTTGTAAATTTTTTATCGAAGTGATTTAATTTGGTTGAAATCAGATAAAGAAAAATGCAATAGTGTAAAAGAAGAGTATCTGTAAATTGCTATAGCTCTTCGTAAATTTATCCTAGAGCAACAAAATTTGGTATTCAGGCAATTTCGGGGCTACTTTGGAACTATTAGAGGTGATTTCCACAATAAATTCGGGACAGTTCGGGATTGTGTTCAACATCATTAAGGGACTGTTTCCGAATAACTTCAGGATGATTTCGGGCCGTGTCGGATGCTGTTCGGAATCATTTCAAGATAATTTCTAGATAACTTTGGCATTGTTCTGGGACTTTTACGGGATTAATAAAGGATTATTTTAAGGACTGTTCAAGATTTTTTAGGGCTATTTCATTACCGCTTGTGTAGTTTCTTTGTTGTTTTCATAATAATGTCGCTGAAACCATTTGCTGACTATTTCATAACTATCTCCATATATTTTAGAGACTTTCTTCGTGAGCATTTCAAAACTATTTTGAAACGTTTCGTGAATATTCTCAAAGTCAATTTGAGGCTTTCTAAGAATCACATCGGAAGGACTGCTACGAAATTTTTTTAATATCGCCGCACAGTTTCGAGATTACCTTCGCAACTATTTCAAGACCATTTAGAGATCACATCGTAAAAAAAATTTCAGGTGGGTATTTAACTTCGCCTTTTTTTAGTACCTCCTCCTTTCTATGGATCATTATGGGTTTATTTCTGAACTATTTCGCGATTGTGTGCGCCATAATGTCGGGATATTTTTGGAATTATTTAAAGTTTATTTTCTGGAAAAATATTCTTATTTTTAAATTATTGCAATTTAATCAAACTTGTCATCTATTCGAGCAAAGTTTCCTTCACATCAAGGTTTGTTTTATTAGAATTCCATATAAAGTTATTTTTATATAAAATTTTCTTCATATACAAATGTACACCTAGCATGGGCCTTTGTAGAACACAAAGCATGCACTGCGAGTTGTCATGTTTGCTTAGTTTCATATTTGATTTTTGACATTTTTATGCAAGCTTAGTTTCTTTTGCAGAAAAAGAAAGGATAAAAAAGTTTTAATATGGTAGGCTTTGTGGTGAAAAAACAAAAAAAAAATCGTACATTAATTTCGAAAAATATCTCTCTTTAGCTTATGCTAATACCATGCCTACAGCTTTTCTAATTGCAAGTTAAATCTGTTGGATATAAACAAACCAAAATACTAAAAGCAAACAACATACATTTTCTATATATATATATTTTTTTATATTTGCATTAGTTTTTAGAATTTAATAGATATTAAAAAAAAAAACTCGAAAAACATGCCACCCACACTAACATGCACACATTTCACAATAAAATATATATTTAAAATAATAGAATATTAAAAAAACATTTGCTTATTGCTTTTTATGAGAGTCTCTATGCTCGCATGTAAAATCATCAAATAAAAATCAAAAGGCAAGAAGTTGCAATGACGCTTAATTGCTGATGTAATGCATGCCATTTGCTAGATTGCATTTTAAGATACGCCATCCGAAAATGATACAAGTGTGTATAAAGTGCCAAAGATTATATGGGGTATTCCATCCCATTTCGACCAATTTTGAATCCGACCCCTTTAGAATTGGCTGAAAGTTTTTCTTCTTTTTCTAGCTTACGAAAGACGTTTTTCAGAAGTTTTTAAAATTTTTTCATCCAACTCAAAAAAAGTTATGAATTTTTAAAAAAACACCGTTTTTGTTTTCAAAATGCTATAACTTTTTCAAAAATTGGCCGTTTGTAATCTTTTTGTTTTAAATATATTTTTAAATGTACTTTTCGGAAAAAATTCAAAAAAATTTTTAAAGATATTTTTGTTGTAATATTTCAGTTTTCGAGATTTTTCGAATTTCGCCCTTTTTTTCTCATAAAAAACTTCAATCAATTCTGCAATCATCCCCACTAATCCCGGAGTGGGCCGAGAAATTTTTTTTTTTTGTTTAATTGAAAAAAAAAAACTTTAAAATTTGTTTTGTATTTTTTCCGAAAAGTACATTTAAAAACATATTAAAAAAAAAAAATGATCCCAAATGGTCAATTTTTGAAAAAGTTATAGCATTTTGAAAAAAAAACACCGTTTTTTTTTTTTAATATTTAAAACTTATTTTGAGTTGGAAAACGGTGTTTTTTTCAAAAAGCTATAACTTTTTCAAAAATTGACCGTTTGGGACCATTTTTTTTTTTAATATTTTTTTCAATGTACTTTTCGGAAAAATACACCAAAAAATTTAAAGTTTTTTTTTTCAATTAAATAAAAAAAAATAATAATAATCGGCCCACTACGGGATTAGTGGGGATGATTGCAGAATTGATTGAAGTTTTTTATGAGAAAAAAAAGGCGAAATTCGAAAAATTTCGAAAAACTGAAAAATTACAAAAAAAACTTTAAAAAATTTTTTGAATTTTTTCTGAAAAGTACATTTAAAAACACATTTTTTTAAAAAAAAAAAGATCTCAAACGATCAAATTTTGAAAAAGTTATAGAATCTTGTAAACAAAAACGGTGTTTTTTTTTAAATTCATAACTTTTTTTGAGTTGGATGAAAAAATTTGAAAAACTTCTGAAAAACGTCTTTCGTAAGCTAGAAAAAGAAGAAAAACTTTCAGCCAATTCCAAAGGGGTCGGGTTCAAAATTGGTCGAAACGGGATGGAATACCCCATATACATATCTATGTAAGTTTCTATTGGATTATTCCGAAAAAAAAATTTTTAGATGTGTAACATTTTTGCTCACTGTATTGGGAAGACTGAATGTAAGCGCAAGGCGTAAGTGTAAGCGTAGCCTTTGTAAGTCGCATGCTATATTAGTGATAGATGTAAATGCAGGCGTACCCTATGGTATTAGTAAAATTTATGGAGTACTAGAGAATGTGTAAGCGTAGGCGCATGGTGAGGTATTTGAATGCTGAATAAAGTAAAAGAGAGTGTAAGAATAATGATAAATATACTGATGCGTAATGTGGGAATAATGTGCGTGGTGGAATTGATATGAGCGAAATGACACACCACGTCATCTATATATAAATCATCTATACATAAATTAAAGTCTTTGAGAATATATACACAATTTTTATACTTGCCAGAGCAGGAAGAGATGTGTACACTGCTGTTTTCTTGGAGATAAATAGTAATAGAGTGAACTGAAATTTGTTTCTTATACAGTATCGGGTTAGATACACATGAAATAGAAAAGTACACGCAAAGAAAAAACCAATATATATATATATATATACAATACAACACCAAATAAAAAAAAATTTAGAAAGTAAACTATTAGGTGCAGTGAAATAACTCCCAAATGCAATAACTCCCAACAAAAAAATGAATGAGTCAAATATTTTCCATACAAATTGGGACTTATTTCATAACGAAATAGCTCCCAATTCATTGGGACTTATTTCATAATTTTTGCTGGTAATTATTTCATAACGAAATAACTCCCAAATGAAATAATCCCCAATAAAATTTCTTTGGGAGTTATTTCATAATTTTTTGAGATTGGGAGTTATTTAACTTTTATTGGGACTTACTTCATTGTTTGTAATTCAGGCATTGGGAATTATCTCATTTTTGTTGGGAGTTATTTCATTTTCTTAAAAATACAATTTTATCAAACTTTGACGTTCTTCTAGCAGTTTCTATGGGTCGGCTATACATTAAGGGACCAATTGATTTCATTCGTAAACCAAAGGCGTTTGAACTTGGAAATTTTGCACATAGGTTCTTAAGGAGTCCCCAACGAGAATCAGTAAGTAATTTTTAATTGTTATTAACAATTTACTAGTAATTAGTAATTAAAATTACCATGGTATAACTATCACTTTTTATCTACATACGAACACTTTCACAGGAATTTTTTACATAAGTACACTTTATAATGTTTATAAAACCACAATCAACTATTTTCATTTGTTTAAATTTGCGTATTATTGTAAAATTGATGATTTATTTGTTTACTTTCCGCGAACGCAAGCATTTTATCTAACTCACTGCTTGCTTGGTGGTACCAGATGCTTTAAATTGTTCCAACGAATGAAAAATTTTTAAATAGTACCAACGAAGGAAATGGACCTTTTTCATTCAACTATATTTATTTATTTTACAAAAAAATAGAAAATTTGGAATAAAAAATCGCGCGATGCACAGTAATTCTGCGTAGAAGGACATCACCGTGGCGGTAGCCACGGTTATACCACACACCCAGACTTGGCATGGCGTAGCCCAGGGTAATTTTTTATAAGCGCGGCCGAAGGCCGCCTATGCAGAAGGGTGTTCTACGCAGACTTGTTCCTTTTATTTTTTACTTTTAATAAAGTATGTTAGTTTCATAAAAAAAGTTCGATTTTTTAAAATAAATCACGTTTACTTCGACTACACTATTCAAGTTTTCTTGTAATTGTAACTTTTACATATGTACATAATAGTCTTCTGTATTTTTCAAATCTCATTGTAACTGATTATATAGTATAAAGATACCATTTCAAACTTTGATTTGGGATTTGTTTCATTTTTTTGGGACTTATTTCATTTGGGAGCGATTTCATTTTTTTTTGGATTTGTGGTTTCATTATGAAATAACTGGCAAATATTGGGAGTTATTTCATTTCCTTCTTTGGGAGTTATTATATTTATTAAAGTTGGGAGTTATTTCATTTTTATTGGGACTTGTTTCATTGGGAGTTATTTCATTCGGGAGATATTTCACTGCACCAAACTATTATACTTTATAAGAAATTAAATAAATTAAAATAAAATAAGCAAAGTAAAATACAATAAAATATCAAAAACTAAAGGATTTGAAATAAAATAAAAAAAATAAAATAAAATGAAATAAAACAAAACAAAATAAAATAAAATAAAATAAAATAAACTAAAATAATAAATGAGTTAAAATAAAATTAAATTAAATTAAAAATAGGGAAAAGTAAAGTAAAATAAAATAATATAAATAATTAAAATGAAATAAAATCAATAAAACGAAATTAAAAAAAATTTAAAATGTACATAAATTAAATCAAATTAAGTAAAATAAAATTAAATATAATTAATAAAAAATTTAATAAATGAAAATAAAATAAATTGAAGTAAGGAAAAGTAAAGTATATTAAAAAAGTGAAATGAAATAAAATAAAAAAAAGGTTAAATGAAATTAATTATAATTAGATTAAATTAAATAAAAAACAAGTAAAGGTGTCTAAGTTCGGGTGTAACCGAACATTATATACTCAGCGTGAGCTTCAGTTGTGCATATCATTTCAGGTAAATTACTTTTCTACATAACACGAGGCACCGCACGTTTAAAAAAAATGTCTCCCCATTTCCTCTTACAATAAAACTATTTTTTGCTAAGTTATAGCTTATTATTCTAGTCTGCGACCCCTTTAAACTTCTTTTATATCTATCTAGAAATATTTCTTTATTAGAAATATATCTTTACTAGAAATATTTTCTACTATAGGGAAAATTTTGGTACCCAATTTTATTACGATCCGTTAATTTTTCTTCGAGTTATGGCTCCCGAAACATTGAAAATTGCTTAGACAAAAAAGGGGCGGTGCCATGCCCATTTTTTTTTAATTTGAAGTTTTTCTTTTTTTATTGTTATAAATCCAATTGGGAAATGAAATACCATTGATATAAAGCTCTTTTTTGCAAAGATATAGCTTATTTTATTCGTACAAGACCCTTTTAAAAATATTTTATACAAAAGTGGGCGTGGTCCTTAACCGATTACGTTAAGTTTTCTTCAAAGTATTCCTTATAGTACAGGCAAAATCTCTGCCGAATTTTGTTACAATAGGTTCACCGATTTTTGATTTATGATTAATAATATTTGTAAAATTAATTTTATCACAAGTGGGCGGTGCCACGCCCATTTAAATTTTTTTTTTCAAATTTTTATCACGATTCTCAATATCAGACCACATGTCAAATTTCAATATTCTAGGTGTATTATTTACTAAATAATCAGGTTTTTTGTGTTTTCCAATATGCTATATATATAAAAAGTGGGCATGGTTATCATCCGATTTCGCTCATTTGCAATATCGATCTATTCTGGGTCCAGTTAAGCCCGTGTACCAAATTTGGTGAAGATATCTCAATTTTTACTCAAGTTATCGTGTTAACGGGCGGACGGACGGGCATGGCTCAATCAAATTTTTTTTCGATACTGATGATTTTGATATATGGAAGTCTATATCTATCTCGATTCCTTTATACCTGAACAATCACCAGTTATCCAATCAAAGTTAGTATACTCTGTGTGCAAACCACGCTGAGTATAATGAAGAAATTCCAATTTATTCGAGGGAATAAGAAAATAATACGAGGTAATGAAATTAAAGGTGTCTTTGAGCCCGATGGAAGCCGAGAAAATTGGTATGTGCAATTAGCTGATATTTTGTTGCGTACTATTAGCTAATTACTGGACTGATCTTATTTTAATATTTTTCTGTAAAATTCTCCTTTTTACACTTCTTTTGATGTATTGCCTAAACAAAGTTCAACTACTTCGTAAGCTTTAAATAATTTACTTTATTTCTATTTAATCCTAATAGTGAAATGCCACTTTCCGTCACCATGATCTTATTATACTTCATCTAACATATTATTATTTTTCAAGACCACATCAATTGTCCAAATTTTTGTTAGTGCCATCGCATGATCATATTCTAAGTGTTCATTTAAATTTTGTAGGCAAGTTGCAAATGCGGCAAGTGCCAGATGATATTTAAGTAACAACATATGAGCATCATAACTTTTATTTTATTACAATTAAGTTATACCATTTTCATATTATAAACATACACTATTAAGAAAATGTATTAGTCAGCATCTAGCAAAGCCTGAAATTGTACACAGCTCTTCCTATTCTTCGCATATCATCACTGTCAGTGTAAAGAGCAGATGTGGCAGTAACTGGAATGTAAACAAGTAAGGAAGGTTAAGTACGGGTGTAACCGAACATTACATACTCAGTTGAGAGCTATAGTGACAACATAAGGGAAAATAACCATGTAGGAAAATGAACCGAGGGAAACCCTGGAATGTGTTTGTATAACATGTGTATCAAACGAAAGGCATTAAAGAGTATTTTATGAGGGAGTGGGCCATAGTTCTATAGGTGGACTCTAGAATGCGTTTGTGCGATATGGGTATCAAATTAAAGGTGTTAATGAGTACTTTAAAAGGGAGTAATCCTTAGTTCCATAGGTGGACGCCGTTTCGAGATATCGCCACAAAGGTGGAACAGGGGTGACCCTAGAATTTGTTTGTACAATATGGACATCAAACGAATGGTGTTAATGAGTATTTTAAAAGGGAGTGGGCCTTGGTTCTATAGGTGGATTCCGTTTCGAAATATCGCCATAAAGGTGGACCAGGGTTGACTCTAGAATGTGTTTGTACGATAGGGGTATCAAATTAAAGGTATTAATGAGGGTTTTAAAATGGAGTGGTGGTTGTTATATAGGTGGTCGCCTTTTCGAGATATCGCCATAAAGGTGGACCAGGGGTGACTCTAGAATGCGTTTGTACGATATGGGTATCAAATGAAAGGTGTTAATGAGTATTTTAAAAGGGAGTAATCCTTAGTTCCATAGGTGGAAGCCGTTTCGAGATATCGCCATAAAGGTGGACCAGGGGTGACCCTAGAATTTGTTTGTTCAATATGGGTATCAAAAGAAAGGTGTTAATAAGTATTTTAAAAGGGAGTAATCCTTAGTCCCATAGGTGGACGCCGTTTCGAGATATCGCCATAAAGGTGGACCAGGGGTGACCCTAGAATTTGTTTGTACAATATGGGCATCAAACGAAAGGTGTTAATGAGTATTTTAAAAGGGAGTGGGCCTTAGTTCTATAGGTGGACGCCGTTTCGAAATATCGCCATAAAGGTGGACCAGGGGTGACTCTAGAATTTGTTTGTACAATATGGGTATCAAAAGAAAGGTGTTAATGAGTATTTTAAAAGGGAGTAATCCTTAGTTCCATAGGCGGACGCCGTTTCGAGATATCGCCATAAAGGTGGGCCAGAATTCGTTTGTGCAATATGGGTATCAAACGAAAGGAGTTAATGAGTATTTTAAAAGGGAGTGGGCCTTAGTTCTATAGGTGGACGCCTTTTCGAGGTATCGCAATAAAGGTGGACCAGGGGTGACTCTAGACTTTGTTAGTACGATATGGGTTTCAAATGAAAGGTGTTAATGAGTATTTTTAAAAGGGAGTGGGCCTTCGTTCTATAGGTGTTCGCCTTTTCGAGATATCGCCATAAAGGTGGACCAAGGGTGACTTTAGAATATGTTTGTACGATATGGGTATCAAAAGAAAGGTATTAATGAGTATTTTAAAAGGGAGTAACCCTTAGTTCCATAGGTGGACGCCGTTTCGAGATATCGCCATAAAGGTGGGCCAGGGGTGACTCTAGAATTCGTTTGTGGAATACGGGTATCAAACGAAAGAAGTTAATGAGTATTTTAAAATGGAGTGGGCCTTAGTTCTATAGGTGGACGCCTTTTCGAGATATCGCCATAAAGGTGGACCAGGGGTGACTCTAGAATGAGTTTGTACGATATGGGTATCAAATTAAAGGTATTAATGGGAGTTTTAAAAGGGAGTGGAGTAGTTGTATATGTGAAGACGTTTTCCAGATATCGACCAAAATGTGGACCAGGGTGACCCAGAACATCATCTGCTGGATACCGCTAATTTATTTATATATGTAATACCTGCCAAGATTTTAAGGGTTTTTTATTTCGCCCTGCAGAACTTATTCATTTTCTTCTACTTAATATGGGAGGTGTCACAACCATTTTATAAAGTTTTTTCTAAAGTTATATTTCGCTTCAATAAAACAATCCAATTACCTTACCATGTTTCATCCCTTTTTTCGTATTTGGTATAGAATTATGGCATTTTTTTTTCATTTTTCGTAATTTTTGATATCGAAAAAGTGGGCGTGGTCATAGTCGGATTTCGTTCATTTTTCATACCAAGATAAAGTGAGTTCAAGTAAGCACGTGAACTAAGTTCATTAAAGATATGTCGATTTTTGCTCAAGTTATCGTGTTAACGGCCATGCGGAAGGACAGACGGACGACTGTGTATAAAAACTGGGCGTAGCATCAACCGATTTCGCCCATTTTCACACAAAACAGTTAACGTCATAAAATCTATGCCCCTACCTTCAAAAGGATTGGTTAATTTTTGTTCGACTTATGGCGTTAAAAGTATCCTAGACAAATTAAATGAAAAAGGGCGGAGCCACGCCCATTTTGAAATTTTCTTTTATTTTTGTATTTTGTTGCACTATATCATTACTGGAGTTGAATGTTGACATAATTTACTTATATACTGTAAAGATATTAAATTTTTTGTTAAAATTTTACTTTAAAAAAAAAATTTTTTTAAAAGTGGGCGTGGTCCTTCTCCGATTTTGCTAATTTTTATTAAGCGGACATATAGTAATAGGAGTAACGTTCCTGCCAAATTTCATTATGATATCTTCAACGACTGCCAAATTACAGCTTGCAAAACTTTTAAATTATCTTCTTTTAAAAGTGGGCGGTGCAACGCCCATTGTCCTAAATTTTACTAATTTTCTATTCTGCGTCATAAGTTTAACTCATCTACCAATTTTCGTCGCTTTATCTCTCTTATGTAATGAATTATCGCAATTTTTCGGTTTTTCGAAATTTTCGATATCGAAAAAGTGGGCGTGGTTAAAGTCCGATATCGTTCATTTTAAATAGCGATCTGAGATGGGTGCTCAGGAACCTACATACCAAATTTCATCAAGATACCTCAAAATTTACTCAAGTTATCGTGTTAACGGACAGACGGACGGACGGACGTGGCTCAATCAAATTTTTTTTCGATCCTGATTATTTTGATATATGGAAGTCTATATCTATCTCGATTCCTTTATATATGTACAACCAACCGTTATCCAATCAAACTTAATATACTCTGTGAGCTCTGCTCGACTGAGTATAAAAATGTTCATATGATGCTAATATACATACAGGCAAAACATGTATAGAGCAATAAAGCTCTCCTAATGTGTGTACTAAATACCAGCGCCACAAATATGAAAGACTTCTATAAAGGCTGATATTATTTTAGAACATATTAAATTTTTGTTACAGACGGTCAGGATAGTTTTTACTGAACAAAATTTGAATAGCTCAATACTTCTCATTTATCTTATCAACACTGAGATGATGTGTGTGTGTTCTATAGGCTTTGAAAGTACTCAACCGATCTTCACGAAATTTTCAGTATAGGTTTTGTTATTTGGAGCCAGTATAAAATGTGCGGTAGATGAAAATTTAAATAACAAAAAAATTAGAAAGTACAGGTGGAGGAATTTTGCATTTGTGTATTTGTTTTATATTTAAGTAGGTGGAAGTGAGAGTGAAGAAGGAAGTGGGATTGTAAATCGGAGTTGAAGTGCAACAAGAATTTAATTTTGCTGTTTTTAAGTAATAATCTGAAGAGGTATACAAAATTTGATACATAAAATTTATATATGTGGTCAATCTGGCGGAAGAGGGTGATGTCGTGGGTGTGGTAGATAGAATGAATGCGGGGGTTGAACAATATTTTCTACTGTATAAGTAGATTTTATATGCCAGGTATTTAAGGTGCGAGAGGCAGAGGGCGTGAAAGTTGTAGTGAAAATGGGTGTGCTCTAAAATATAAATAGTGATATCTCTTTAATTATTAGAAGGAAATATCTAATATCTAGGCAAGAGAGGTCGAGGAAGTTGGAATGGGAGTGCGAGTTAGGATGAGAGTGAAGTGGAAATAGGAATGAATTTGGGAGTAAGGGGAAGAATTAGAATGAAGAGGAAGTGGTGATAAAGCGAATAAAGGAAGGGCAGGATTAGGGAGGAGAAATTGAAGTTAAGAAGAAAAGTAGTAAAGTTGTTGTCTATTAGATGATATAGTGAGTGAAAGAATGGAGGGAGGTCCACATTTCAAACATATTACAGAATAGCGTTTTTAAGAAACTCAAAAAATAATTTTTCAGGTTTAAGTAATTACGTTTCAATAAACATTTTAAGCACTATAAAAGAGCTCAGAATTTTATGTATTTGATGTTGAAAAGTTTGCCTTAGCAAATTAAAGCTATGGATCGTGAACAACTTTTTTCGTTTTCAATTTTTACTTTGCATATTTTGTTTTGTTTTGATAGTTGAAGCGGAGCCGCGAATAATGTTTTAAAAGCCAATTTTTGCGAAACGTGTTTTTTTTTGCAGATTTCCGTTACTGTTACTCTCTTGCATCTCTAAAGCATCAAATAAGTTAAAATTATGTACTAAAGGGCAATTAAAAAGCAATTAGAAGAAGTCAGTCCGTGGAAGAACGTAAGTTCACGCAAAATGATACGATCGCAGTTGTTCCAGGTAATTGATAAGTGTAACAGAGGTACAAAAAGGAAATGTAATGTTAAAAATTGGAAAGATATTAAAAACAAAAAGTTAAGAAATAGTGGAAATGCATATACAACCAGGAAAAACAAAAGTATCCCTCAAAAAAACGCTCCAGAGTAAATAATGTGGAAAACGTTTTAAGCGCACTTGCTGTAATTTTTATTTTATTTATTGTTTATATTTAGATTTGTGATTGTCGTCGCTATTTCAATTTCCAAAAATTTAGTGTTGGTCAAATGAAGGACTATTGGACTGAGAATTACGCAGAGTTCTATAAATCGATCTGCAGTAAATAAAGATAGTATATAAATCTCTTACTTGAAAGAGCACCCTTACACGATGGTTTTTCGCCCTCTTTATGTAAAAGTGACCGTAAAAACACTCGGAATTAATATTTAAAAAGAAGTAAACAAAAAAGATAGGTCGGAAAGTTATTGTGTAAATGGGCTCAAAAACCAAGCTTTATTCACAGTTTTTGGAATATTTTCATTTCTGTTTTGAACACATTTTTGTTTTGGTGCCGAATTAAACTTTTGTATGAAATAAATAAACTGTAAGCATTCTACAAAATACGCTTTATTTAAAAAACAGAACAATACATATTTTTTTTGCGATAATAACATTTTAAATCCGTTCCTACAAACCGTATTGCTCAGTGGAACAACGTTTTATCAGTACAGATGCTGTGCATAATGGAAAAACGTTTTAACTGCTGTCGCGCTTGGGACATGGAACGTTTTTCCACTGAAAAAAGTTTTAAAATGACCGCTTACTTATAATTCGAAATTGAAATTCCTCAATTTTTTTCATATAAGTTATTAATGTCATTGTTTTGGACAAGCCAACAATACAGGAACAAAAAACAATCACAAAGCCTCCAAAAAACGTTTTTTTTCTTTCCTGTAAAACAACGATTTTGTCATTTACAACGTTATTTGCGGCTCCGCTTCAGTTGTTGATTTGCTATTCAATATTGAAAAAATAAATTACGGTTTTTGCTGTTTCGTATTTGCAATGACGTAGCAAATGCACAGCCGCAAATTTTTTTGACGTTTTGTGTAAAAATTCTACACCCGTTTGCTAATATGACGATGCTAGACCAAATTTCATAAAATCCTGTACTACCCTTATATATTTTTATTCGTTATATGAGTTCAAATTTAAAAGCTTTTTCATAGGAGCTTCAATACCATATAATACACTTGCAACTTTTTTTTTCGACATATATGGGTTATCCCATCCCACTTCGACCAATTTTGAACCCGACCCCTTTAGAATTGGCTGAAAGTTTTTCTTCTTTTTCTAGCTTACGAAAGACGTTTTTCAGAAGTTTTTCAAATTTTTTCATCCAACTCAAAAAAAGTTATGAATTTAAAAAAAAAAACCGTTTTTTGTTTTCAAAAGGCTATACCTTTTTCAAAAATAGACCGTTTGGGATCTTTTTTTTTTAATTTTCTTTTAAATGTACTTTTCGGAAAAAATTCAAAAAAATTTTTAAAGTTTTTTTTTGTAATTTTTCAGTTTTTCGAGATTTTTCGAATTTGGCCCTTTTTTTTCTCATAAAAAACTTCAATCAATTCTGCAATCATCCCCACTAATCCCGGAGTGGGCCGAGAATTTTTTTTTTATTAAATTGAAAAAAAAAAACTAAAATTTTTTTTTGCATTTTTTCCGAAAAGTACATTTAAAAACATATTAAAAAAAAAAATGATCCCAAACGGTCAATTTTTGAGAACGTTATAGCATTTAAAAAAAAACGCTGTTTTCCAACTCAAAATAAGTTTTAAATATTAAAAAAAAAACGGTGTTTTTCTCAAAATGCTATAACTTTTTCAAAAATTTACCGTTTGGGATCATTTTTTTTTTATACTCAGTTGAGCAGAGTTCACAGAGTATATTAACTTTGATTGGATAACGGTTGGTTGTACAGGTATAAAGGAATCGAGATAGATATAGACTTCCATATATCAAAATCATCAGTATCGAAAAAAATTCGATTGAGCCATGTCCGTCCGTCCGTCCGTCTGTCCGTTAACACGATAACTTGAGTAAATTTTGAGGTATCTTGATGAAATTTGGTATGTAGGTTCCTGGGCACTCATCTCAGATTTCGAAAAATCGAAAAAGTGCGATAATTCATTAGCAAATACGGATTAAGCAATGAAACTTGGTAGGTGAGTTGAACTTATGACGCAGAATAGAAATCTAGTAAAATTTTGGACAATGGGTGTGGCACCGCCCACTTTTAAAAGAAGGTAATTTAGAAGTTTTGCAAGCTGTGATTTGGCAGTCGTTGAAGATATCATGATGAAATTTGGCAGAAACGTTACTCTTATTACTATATGTCTGCTTAATAAAATTTTTTTTAAATTCAAATTTTAAAAGAAAAGTTAATATCTTTACCGTATATAAGTAAATTATGTCAACATTCAACTCCAGTAATGATATGGTGCAACAAAATACAAAAATAAAAGAAAATTTCAAAATGGGCGTGGCTCCGCCCTTTTTCAATTAATTTGTCTAGGATACTTTTAATGCCATAAGTCGAACAAAAATTTACCAATCCTTGTGAAATTTGGTAGTGGCTTAGATTCTAGGACGATAACTGTTTTCTGTGAAAAAGGGCGAAATCGGTTGAAGCCACGCCCAGTTTTTATACACAGTCGACCGTCTGTCCTTCCGCCCGGCCGTTAACACGAAAACTTGAGCAAAAATCGATATATCTTTACTAAACTCAGTTCACGTACTTATCTGGACTCACTTTGTATTGATGTAAAAAATGGCCGAAATCCGACTATGACCACGCCCACTTTTTCGATATCGAAAATTACGAAAAATGAAAAAAATGCCATAATTATATACCAACTACGAAAAAAGCGATGAACCATGGTAATTGTATTGGTCTATTGACGCAAAATATAACTTTATAAAAAAACTTGCTAAAATGAGTGTGACACCTACCATATTAAGTAGAAGAAAATGAAAAAGTTTTGCAGGGCGAAATGAAAAGCCCTTGGAATCTTGGAAGGAATACTGTTCGTGGTATTACATATATAAATAAATTAGCGGTACGCGACCGATGACGGTCTGGATCACCCTGGTCCACATTTTGGTCGATATCTCGAAAACGCCTTCACACATACAACTAAGGGCCACTCCCTTTTAAAACCCTCATTAATACCTTTAATTTGAAACCCATATCGTACAAACACATTCTAGAGTCACCCCTGGTCCACGTTTATGGCGATATCTCGAAAAGGCGTCCACCTATAGATCTAAGGCCCACGCCCTTTTAAAATACTCATTAACACCTTTCACTTGATACCCATATCGTACAAACAAATTCTAGAGTCGCCCCTGGTCCACGTTTATGACGATATCCCGAAAAGGCGTCGACCCGTAGAACTAAGGCCCACTCCCTTTTAAAACACTTATTAACACCTTTCGTTTGATACCCATATTCTACAAGCGCATTCCAGAGTCAACGCTGGTCCACTTTTATAACGATATTCCGAAAAGGCGTCCACATATAGAACTAAAGCCCACACCCTCTTAAAATACTCATTAATACCTTTCACTTGATACTCATATCGTACAAACAAATTCCAGAGTCAGGCCTGGTCCACCTTTATGGCGATATCCCTTAATGTCGTCCAGGGTTACCCTAGGTTCTGTTTACAACATGGGATTTTCCCTTACTTTGTCTCCACAGCTCTCAACTGAGTATGTAACGTTCGGTTACACCCAAACTTAGCCTTGCTTACTTGTTAAATATGTTTTTAAATGTACTTTTCGGCCCACTCCGGGATTAGTGCGGATGATTGCAGAATTGATTGAAGTTTTCTATGAGAAAAAAAGGGCGAAATTCGAAAAATCTCGAAAAACTGAAAAATTACAAAAAAAAACTTTAAAATTTTTTTTTAATTTTTTCCGAAAAGTACATTTAAAAACAAATTTAAAAAAAAAAAAAAGATCCCAAACGGTCAATTTTTGAAAAAGTTATAGCATTTTGAAAACAAAAACGGCGTTTTTTTAAAAATTCATAACTTTTTTTGAGTTGGATGAAAAAATTGGAAAAACTTCTGAAAAACGTCTTTCGGAAGCTAGAAAAAGATGAAAAACTTTCAGCCAATTCTAAAGGGGTTTGGTTCAAAATTGGTCGAAATGGGATGGAATACCCCATGTGTATTTATTTGCTTATTACTAAACTCTTGTATGCTTTTCTTGCAATCCAAATAAACTAATTTAACTACCAAAGCGATTAAGCCATTGGAATTTATCTCAAATACCATTTCATGTCGAATATATTGAAAATAATTTGCTTGTCCTACAAGAAATTTTTGTAGCTTAGCAAGGAAGCAAATTGTTTTAAGGTAAATAATAAAAATTCAATATTCAATTTTATATTTATAAGCATACAATAATGGTTATTTTTGAATTAGATATATTTTGTTTGGCTTCGATCAAAGTGCTTTACTACCAATATTTATGTATGTACACTAGGTCGGATCAAATTGTATGGGAAAAAACTTCAGGTGCACATCCAGTTTTTGAATCTAATGGTCATACTGAGCAATATTGTTCATGGAACCATAGGTCTGAAATGAATTTCGAGCCCCCCTAGGTTAGGTTAGGTTGAATTGGCCGGTCCATGAGGACCTCACATAGACTGATTGAGTCCGTAGTATTAGCAGAAGTATGTTTTAACGACCAAACTGAAAATCCTATCAAAAACCAGGACCTATGTTATAAAACTCCGCCCTCTTGGCAAATACTAGAAGCTTCCTAGGACTTAAGCCACTTGCTACTTCTAGATCTGACAGCTGTATCACTCGTAATGGCTGGAGTCTTAGCCTGGCAAGTGCAGGGCACGAGCACAGAACGTGCTCGATCGTTTCCTCCTCCAACACGCACTTTCTACATCTGCTGTCACTGACCAAGCCTTATTTAAAGGCACGTGACGCCAGAAGGCAGTGTCCAGTCAGACTACCCGTCATGAGTCAACATTCCTCTCTTTTTAATGATAGAAGCAACTTTGTTAGTCTGAGGTTGTAAGACGTACACATAATCTTCGACACTTTACACTTTAAACCCACGCCTTTCCCGCTTGGTCGAGCATGTACCTTTCACCTTCGCTTAATCTCGCCCAGCCTAATTGGGACGTCTACTGAGCAAGCTTCAAGGGATGCGCCCTTTTTAGCTAGTTCGTCCGCCTTTTCATTCCCATCTATTCCCATATGCCCTGGGACCCAATATAAATGTATGCTTCTCCCTGTACCGATTCTCTGCAGAGACTGCTTACACTCTAACACACATTTAGATGTTGTGTTATGCGAGATTATTGCCTTAATTGCTGCAAGTGAACACGGTTGCATCTTAAGCTATTCTCTTACAGGCTTTGGTTACGGCTAATATTTCCGCTTGGAAAACGCTACAGTAATCCGGCAGCCTGTAGGATCTGCTTATTTCCGGATCAGCACAGTATACCGCAGACCCTACTCCTTTCACTACTTTGGAACCATCTGTGTACACATGTATCGCCTCGTCCGCCATTTGCGCATCCTTGCGCCAACCGTCCACCTCTATTGTGATCTTAATATCTCCCTCCAAGAGCAGATAGGGAATCAGGTCGTCTGTTGGTCTTGTGATTGATGACTCTATACTACTGTGGCCATATGGTCGGGGCTGCCCAGAGGCACCGAGCCTGGGGTTGTTAATGCTATGTTCTTTGCCACTAGGCCTACAGGTGGAATGTGCAGAATGACATACAGTGTAGCCTTCGGGGTTTTTTTAGGGCTCCCGCAATGCTAAGCATCGATAGTATGCATACCTCCCTCTAATTTTTTGAGGTATGTTGTTTTTTGTGTGGCTTTCCACCAAACAAGAACTCCATAGTATGGCATAGGGCTTACAATCGCTGTAAAATCCCAATGAGAAAGAGAGGGCGATAAGCCCCACGTACACCCCAGCATTCTTTTACATGAATAGAGTACCGTTGAGGCCTCTCCTCCACGTTGAGGTTCCATGACAGCTTACTGTCTAGGATGATTCCTAGATATTTTGTGCAAGGTTTCTCCTGTAAGGTCACCCTTCCTAGCTTAGGCCTGGCCCAATTTGGGACCTTCTACCTCTTTGTAAACAAGACCATATCCGTCTTCTCCGCATTGACTTTCAACCCGACATTAGCTGCCCAGGTATGAATATCCCGAAGTGCCCGATCCTTCAAAGAACTAATCGTTGGAAGGCACATTCCACTTATGACAATTGCAACGTCAACGACATCACCGTGGCGGTAGCCATGGTTATACCACACACCCGGACTTGGCAATTACTGTGCATCGCGCGATTTTTTATTCCAAATTTTCTATTTTTTTGTAAAATAAATAAATAGAGTTGAATGAAAAAGGTCAATTTTCCTCGTTGGTACTATTTATAAATTTTTCATTCGTTGGAACAATTTAAAGCATCTGGTATAACCAAGCAAGAAGTGAATTAGATAAAATGGGTGTATGCTTGTGTTCGCGGAAAGTAAACAAATAAATCATTAAATTTTACAATAATACGCAAACTTAAACAAACGAAAATTGTTGATTGTGGTTTTATGAACATTATAAAGTGTACTTATGTATAAAATTCTTGTGAAAGTGTTCGTATGTAGATAAAAAGTGATAGTTATACCATGGTAACTTTAACTACTAATTACTAGGAAATTATTAATAAAATTAAAAATTACTTACTGATTCTCGTTGTGGAACTCCCTGAGAACCAACGTGCAAAATTTCAAAGTTCAAGCCCTTTTGGTTTACGAATAAAACCAATTGGTCCCTTAATGTATAGCCGACCCATAGAAACTGTTAGAAGAACGTCAAAGTTTGATAAAATTGTATTTTTAAGAAAATGAAATAACTCCCAACAAAAATGAAATAACTCCCAATGCCTTAATTACAAACAATGAAGTAAGTCCCAATAAAAATGATATAACTCCCAATCTCAAAAAATTATGAAATAACTTCCAAAGAAATTTTATTGGGGATTATTTCATTTGGAAGTTATTTAATTATGAAATAATTACCAACAAAAATTATGAAATAAGTTGGGAGTTATTTCACTGCACCGCGGCAATGTCCAAGAAGACTCCTAGAGCATACTCCTTATATTTCAGGGATTTCTTTATGCTTATTACCACCCTATGTAATGCGGTGTCTACCGACTTGCCTTTGGTGTACGCATGCTGTGTTGTGGAGAGCAGCTTTTCATCCACGTTGGACTTTATGTACACATCTATCAGCCTCTCAAAGGTTTTCAGCAGAAATGATGTTCAGCTAATGGGTCTATAGTCTTTAGGATACACGTAACCGATCTTCCCCGCCTTTGGTAGGAAAGCTACACGAGTAGTTCGTGCGGTACCTGATTCAGCCTTACGCACCCATCGAAGATTATTTTAAGCCATGAGCCTCCCTAATTTTGTTAGAAAATTGTATATCCAAATCCGAAAAGCGGCTCTCACAAATAAAATACATGAAAATAAATGTCAAATTCGGATTCGGATTGGGATATAAATTTTATAACAAAATTAGGGAGGCTCGAAATTCATTTCAGACCTATGGTCCCACGGACAATATTACTCAGTATGACCCATACATGCAGAAACTGGATGTGCATCTGAAGTTGTTTTCCCCATACAATTTGACCCGCCCTAATATATATATATATATATATATATATTGAGTAATATTTTCCATGGGACCATATATATATATATGCCAATATACGAGCCATGATAGATCATTAAAGCATGTAGATATTATTTTACATAAAGAAAGATTACATTTACATAATTCTTAAACCAAAAATTTGCACTCACAGCAGCGAATCTGCTGTTAAAATGTTTTCGGATTAAAAGTTAAATTTGTTGAAGTTTTATATCATAATAAAATCCATGTATAACAAGTAAGGAAGGCTAAGTTCGGGTGCAACCGAACATTACATACTCAGCTGAGAGCTATGGAGACAAAATAAGGGAAAATCACCATGTAGGAAAATGAACTTAGGGTAACCCTGGAATGTGTTTGTATGACATGTGTATCAAATGGAAGATATTAAAGAGTATTTTAAGAGGGAGTAGGCCATAGTTCTTTGGTTGGACCCCATTTAGGGATATCGCAATTAAGGTGGACCAGGGCTCACTCTAGAATTTGTTTGTACGATATGGGTATCAAATGAAAGGTGTTAATGAGTATTTTAAAAGGGAGTGGTGGTAGTTGTATATGTGAAGGCGTTTTCGAGATATTGACCAAACTGTGGACCAGGGTGACCCAGAACATCATCTGTCGGGTACCGCTAATTCATTTATATATGTAATACCACGAACAGTATTCCTGCCAAGATTCCAAGGGCTTTTGATTTCGCCATGCAGAAATTTTTTTTAAGTGGGCGTGGTCGTTCTCAAATTTTGCTAATTTTTATTAAGCATATATATAGTAATAGGGGAAACGTTCCTGCCAAATTTCATCATGATATCTTCAACAGCTGCCAAATTACAGATTGCAAAACTTTTAAATTACTTTCTTTTAAAAGTGGTCGGGGTCGAAATTTTCGATATCGAAAAAGTGGGCGTGGTTATAGTCCGATATCGTTCATTTTAAATAGCGATTTGAGATGAGCGCCCGGAACCTTCATACCAAATTTCATCAAGATACCTCAAAATTTACTCAAGTTATCGTGTTAACGGGCAGACGGATGAACGGACGGACATGGCTCAATCAAATTTTTTTTCGATACTGATGATTTTGATATATGGAAGTCTATATCTATCTCGATTCCTTTATACCTGTACAACCAACCGTTATCCAATGAAAGTTAATATACTCTGTGAGCTCTACTCAACTGAGTATAAAAACAGGTAATAAATTACTTCCTTACTTAATTGGCGCTTAACCGTTTAAACAGCTATGGCCACCCAACAGGGCGCGTCAGTCGCTCCTTGTCTCTGCAAACAGGCGTCAATTGGTCACACCAAGAGAGTTTAAATATTTTTCCACCTGGTCCTTCCAGCGAAGTGGGGGACGCCCTCTACCTCTGCTTCCATAGGCGGGTTCCGATAGAAACACTTCCTTCGCTGGAGCATCAACTTTTATTCGCATAACATGGCTTAGCCAGAGCGGCCGCTGAGTTTTAGTTCGCTGGACTTTCTTGATGTCTGCGTAGAAACCGATTTACGGTGGGCTTCAATCTTTCGCACAATACACTCGACAAGACTTTAGATGTGATATTGTAAAGGCAGATTCCGCGATAGTTGGCGCCGTTTGCAGTATCCCCTTTCCTGTCGACTGGGCAAAGAACACTTAGATTCCAATCGTCGGGCATGCACACGTCCGCCCATCTTTTGCGAAGAAGCTGTTGCATTCGGCTCACCAACTCCTCGCCGCCGTATTTGAGTAGCTCCGCAGGCAATCCATCAGTGCCCGCGGCCTTGTTGTTTTACTATCTGGTTATTGCTATTCTGACTTCGTCATAATAGGGTGGTCGACATTTATTCCATCATCATCGTTTGCGGGATCGGGTTTGTCATCCCTGTTTGGTAAATCCCTGTCTCTATTTAAGAGAGTAGAGAAGTGTTCCCTCCATAATTTATGTACCCTCCGGACATCGGTTACAAGGTCGCCATTTTCGTTCTTACAGGAGTTTGCCCGGCCTTAAAACCTTCCGTCTGTCGCCGAATTTTTTTGTAAAATTTTCGGTCGTTATTCCTGGCGGCTAGCAGCTCAAACTCCTCACACTCACGCCTTTCTGCCTCTGCTTTTTTCTTCTTAACTCGCGATAGCGTTCACACACTCCTCTTGTTGCGCTCCCTTTTAACGTAGTCCTGTAGGCAGCGTCTTTTCTTTCAGTTGCAACGCGTCATTTTTCATCGTACCAGTTGTTTTTCCGTGGCCGCCGGTAACCATCTCTTTCCTCGGCGGCAGAACGAAGTGCTTTGGAGATATGCTCCCACTGCCCCTGCATTCCTTCAGGCTTATTTGAGCTCTCAGAGAGCAGATGTGAGAGTCGAGTTGCGAAATCATTGGCAATCTCTTGCGATTGCAGCCTTTTGACGTCTAGCTATCCTTGTGTTTTTTGTTCCTTGGTTAGGGCCCCGGATCGTGCGCACATCTAAAACACTGGAGGCAATCACAACGAGGTCGATCTGATTGCGAGTATTTCGATAGGGGGACAGCCATGTAGCTTGATGTGTATTTTTATACATGAACCTCGTGCTGGATATGACCATGTTTCGAGCACCGGCAAAGTCAATCAGCCTCAGTCGATTAGGAGAAGTTTCATTGTGTAGGCTGAACTTTCCGACTGTAGGGCCAAAAGCACCCCCTTTGTCCACGATGGCATTAAAGTCGCCAATCACGTGTAATAAATTACACACTATTTTAGGGATTATGCAACAACAAATAAAATTAATATTTATAAAATACAACGAAATGTTTATTTATATTTATAAATTTTTGATTTATACGAAAAACAATTTTTTTTCTCGTCACAAGTATTTAGTTCGTTTATTAAAACTGTCTGATTGGAATGAATTATAGACATTCTAGAATTCTTGTTTGCTTTATTTTTTTTTTTCAATGAAACAAATAATAGCCACCCCACAACGCCTCAAAACTCATAATGTCAACAGCATGCTTTGTGGCAATTTTGTGGTTAAATGAAAAATGGCTTAGCTTTAGCATGTTTACGATAATATTCAAAGCAAGGCAAATATGGAGATATTCCTTTTTGTCTTGATTTTGCTTTTATTTACACATATATATGTATGTGTGTTATTGTTTAAGCTATCATTGTCAACGGGCAAATTTGTGGTTGTGTAATAATGAAAATATCATTAATCAAAAATTTTACCAACCATGATTAAACCGCAGCCAAAACAAAGCAACAGCTCTGACCAAAGTTGTGTACAAGAAAAGTGTACAGAGCAGCCGTGAAATTGTGTATTTTGTAAGCATACCAAATGCATGTCATGTTCTGCTCACTGTAAGATTTAGGTTTTACATGAACAATGTCCGATCAACAATTTTACACATTACTTCATAAAAAAGTGTCCTAGAATGCAACAAAGCATTGGAAAGACTTCGCACAAGCCGGACCATACAACTTTGTTGCGTTCCCGGCCATAAAGTATTATAAGGCAAAGAAAGGCCAATGAGCTGGCAAAGGAGGGTGACAGTATACATTCCGATGCATGTGGGAGAAGTCATAAGTAGACAGGAGTTCCATATGATCGATCAAGCAGGAAACCATCAAGTCAAAATAAAAAAATAATTTTGGCTGTACTTGCAAGGATAAAAAAAAAACTAAAAAAAGCTCAAGAACCTCTCCAAATAAGATTCGGCTTTAGGGGCAGAGTTTTTCAATTCATTTTCTAATGAGTGGTAAAGAAAAAAACCTAGCAACAAAGCTCACTACACTCAAGAGAGTTCAATGGGCTTTGTTTACTTTCAGCCCATACATGCTACATCAGGGAGTAAACTAATAGATCTTTTGCCTTATTGATCTTATAGAAGGCATCTCTATTGTTCGGCTGCATTCCAAACATGTGAATGTAGGTCAACCCTTCTGCGTCATTAAGGTCATTTGATGACCTTTTTAAGATAAAATTGCCGATATCTTGAAAACGAAAAGCATTATTAAAATTTCCTGTTACCTTATCCTACATAATATTATTTTACATTTAAATTGACAAAAAAAAATTATTTTTTTGCATTAGTAAAAAAGTTATTCATAAACTTCCTTATTTGCCATTAAGGTCATCTGATGACCACAGGCAAATTAATATATACAGTTCAAACAACCATTGAAGCAATCGAATAATTTTGTATCAACTGTTACTCAAATCCACAATAATACCCTAAAATATAAAGAACAAGTAAGGAAGGCTAAGTTCGGGTGTAACCGAACATAACATACTCAGTTGAGAGCTATGGAGACAAAATAAGGAAAATCAATCTGGGGTAACCCTGGAATGTGGTTGTATAACATGTGTATCAAATGAAAGGTATTAAAGAGTATTTTAAGAGAGAGTAGGCCATAGTTGAAGGATGAACGCCATTTAGGGATATCGCCATAAAGGTAGACCAGGGCTGACTCTAGAATTTGTTTGTACGATATGGGTATCAAATGAAAGGTGTTACTGAGCATTTTAAGAGGGAGTGGGCCTTAGGTCTATCGGTGGACGCCTTTTCGAGATGTCCCCATTAAGGTGGACCAGGGGTGATTCTATAATGTGTTTGTACGATATGGGTATCAAATGAAAGCTGTTAATGAGTATTTTGAAAAGGAGTGATCCTTAGTTCCATAGGTGGACGCCGTTTCGAGATATCGCCATAAAGGTAGACCAGGGGTGTCTCTAGAATGTGTTTGTACGATATGGGAATCAAATGAAAGGTGTTACTGAGCATTTTAAGAGGGAGTGGGCATTAGGTCTATAGGTGGACGCCTTTTCGAGATATCGCCATTAGGGTGGGCCAGGGGTGACTCTAGAATGTTTGTACGGTATGGGTATCAAACGAAAGGTGTTACTGAGCATTTTAAGAGGGAGTGGGCATGAGGTCTATAGGTGGACGCCTTTTCGAGATATCGTCATTAGGGTGGGCCAGGGGTGACTCTAGAATGTGTTTGTACGATATGTGCATCAAACGAAAGGTGTTACTGAGCATTTTAAGAGGGAGTGGGCATTAGGTCTATAGGTGGACGCCCTTTCGATATATCGCCATTAGGGTGGGCCAGGGGTGACTCTAGAATGTTTGTACGATATGGGTATCAAACGAAAGGTGTTACTGAGCATTTTAAGAGGGAGTAGGCATTAGGTCTATAGGTGGACGCCTTTTCGAGATATCGCCATTAGGGTGGGCCAGGGGTGACTCTAGAATGTGTTTGTACGATATAGGTATCAAATGAAAGGTGGTAAGGAGTATTTTAAAAGGGAGTAATCCTTAGTTCTATAGGTGAACGCCTTTTCGAGATATCGCCATTAGGGTGGGCCAGGTGTGACTCTAGAATGTTTGTACGATATGGGTATCAAACGAAAGGTGTTACTGAGCATTTTAAGAGGGAGTGGGCATTAGGTCTATAGGTGGACGCCTTTTCGAGATATCGCCATTAGGGTGGGACAGGGGTGACTCTAGAATGTGTTTGTACGATATGGGCATCAAACGAAAGGTGTTACTGAGCATTTTAAGAGGGAGTGGGCATTAGGTCTATAGGTGGACGCCCTTTCGATATATCGCCATTAGGGTGGGCCAGGGGTGACTCTAGAATGTTTGTACGATATGGGTATCAAACGAAAGGTGTTACTGAGCATTTTAAGAGGGAGTGGGCATTAGGTCTATAGGTGGACGCCTTTTCGAGATATCGCCATTAGGGTGGGACAGGGGTGACTCTAGAATGTGTTTGTACGATATGTGCATCAAACGAAAGGTGTTACTGAGCATTTTAAGAGGGAGTGGGCATTAGGTCTATAGGTGGACGCCCTTTCGATATATCGCCATTAGGGTGGGCCAGGGGTGACTCTAGAATGTTTGTACGATATGGGTATCAAACGAAAGGTGTTACTGAGCATTTTAAGAGGGAGTGGGCATTAGGTCTATAGGTGGACGCCTTTTCGAGATATCGCCATTAGGGTGGGACAGGGGTGACTCTAGAATGTTTGTACGATATGGGTATCAAACTAAAGGTGATACTGAGCATTTTAAGAGGGAGTGGACATTAGGTCTATAGGTGGACGCCTTTTCGAGATATCGCCATTAGGGTGGGACAGGGGTGACTCTAGAATGTTTGTACGATATGGGTATCAAACGAAAGGTGTTACTGAGCATTTTAAGAGGGAGTGGGCATTAGGTCTATAGGTGGACGCCTTTTCGAGATATCGCCATTAGGGTGGGACAGGGGTGACTCTAGAATGTGTTTGTACGATATGTGCATCAAACGAAAGGTGTTACTGAGCATTTTAAGAGGGAGTGGGCATTAGGTCTATAGGTGGACGCCCTTTCGATATATCGCCATTAGGGTGTGCCAGGGGTGACTCTAGAATGTTTGTACGATATGGGTATCAAACGAAAGGTGTTACTGAGCATTTTAAGAGGGAGTGGGCATTAGGTCTATAGGTGGACGCCTTTTCGAGATATCGCCATTAGGGTGGGCCAGGGGTGACTCTAGAATGTTTGTACGGTATGGGTATCAAACGAAAGGTGTTACTGAGCATTTTAAGAGGGAGTGGGCATGAGGTCTATAGGTGGACGCCTTTTCGAGATATCGTCATTAGGGTGGGCCAGGGGTGACTCTAGAATGTGTTTGTACGATATGTGCATCAAACGAAAGGTGTTACTGAGCATTTTAAGAGGGAGTGGGCATTAGGTCTATAGGTGGACGCCCTTTCGATATATCGCCATTAGGGTGGGCCAGGGGTGACTCTAGAATGTTTGTACGATATGGGTATCAAACGAAAGGTGTTACTGAGCATTTTAAGAGGGAGTGGGCATTAGGTCTATAGGTGGACGCCTTTTCGAGATATCGCCATTAGGGTGGGACAGGGGTGACTCTAGAATGTTTGTACGATATGGGTATCAAACGAAAGGTGATACTGAGCATTTTAAGAGGGAGTTGACATTAGGTCTATAGGTGGACGCCTTTTCGAGATATCGCCATTAGGGTGGGCCAGGGGTGACTCTAGAATGTTTGTACGATATGGGTATCAAACGAAAGGTGTTACTGAGCATTTTAAGAGTGAGTGGACATTAGGTCTATATGTGGACGCCTTTTCGAGATATCGCCATTAGGGTGGGCCAGGGTGACTCTAGAATGTGTTTGTACGATATGGGTATCAAATGAAAGGTGGTAATGAGTATTTTAAAAGGGAGTAATCCTTAGTTCTATAGGTGGACGCCTTTTCGAAATATCGCCATTAGGGTGGGCCAGGTGTGACTCTAGAATGTTTGTACGATATGGGTATCAAACGAAAGCTGTTACTGAGCATTTTAAGAGGGAGTGGGCATTAGGTCTATAGGTGGACGCCTTTTCGAGATATCGCCATTAGGGTGGGCCAGGGGTGACTCTAGAATGTTTGTACGATATGGGTATCAAACGAAAGGTGTTACTGAGCATTTTAAGAGGGAGTGGACACTAGGTCTATAGGTGGACGCCTTTTCGAGATATCGCCATTAGGGTGGGCCAGGGGTGACTCTAGAATGTTTGTACGATATGGGTATCAAACGAAAGGTGTTACTGAGCATTTTAAGAGGGAGGGGGCATTAGGTCTATAGGTGGACGCCTTTTCGAGATATCGCCATTAGGGTGGGACAGAGGTGACTCTGGTATGTTTTTGTACGATATGGATATCAAATTAAAGGTATTAATGAGGGTTTTAAAAGCGAGTGGCCCTTAGATGTATATGTGAAGGCGTTCTCGCGATATCGACCAAAATGTGGACCAGGTGATCCAGAAAATCATCTGTCGGGTACTGCTAATTTATTTATATATGCAATACCACTAACAGTATTCCTGCCAAGATTCCAAGGGCTGTTGATTTCGCCTTGTAGAACTTTTTCATTTTCTTCTACTTAATATAGTAGGTGTCACACCCATTTTACAAAGTTTTTTCCAAAGTCATATTTTGCGTCAATAAACCAATCGAGTTACCATGTTTCATCACTTTTTTCGTATTTGGTATAGAATTATGGCATTTTTTTCATTTTTCGTAATTTTCGATATCGATAAAGTGGGCGTGGTTATGGTCAGATTTCGCCTATTTTTTATACCAAGAAAAAGTGAGCTCAGGTAAGTACGTGGGCAAAGTTTAGTAAAGATATATCGGATTTTGCTCAAGTTATTGTGTTAATGGCCGAGCGGAAGGACAGACGGTGGACTGTGTATAAAAACTGGGCGTGGCTTCCACCGATTTCGCCCATTTTCACAGAGAACAGTTACCGTCATAGAGTCTATGCTCCTACCAAATTTGAGAAGGATTGGTAAATTTTTGTTCGACTTATGGCAATAAAAGTATTCTAGACAAACTAAATGAAAATGGGCGGAGCCACGCCCATTTTAAAATTTTCTTTTATTTTTGTATTTTGTTGCATCATATCATTACTGGAGTTGAATTTTGACTTAATTTACTTATATACAGTAAAGATATTAAATTTTTTGTTAAAATTTGAATTTAAAAAAATTTTTTTTTAAAAGTGGGCGTGTTCTTCATCCAATTTTGCTAATTTTTATTTAGCACATATAGAGTAATAGTAGTAACGTTCCTGCCAAATTTCATCATGATATCTTCAACCACTGCCAAATTACAGCTTGCAAAACTTTTAAATTACCTTCTTGTAAAAGTGGGCGGTGCCACGCCCATTGTCCAAAATCTTACTAACTTTCTATTCTGCGTCATAACGTCAACCCATCTACCAAGTTTCGTCGCTTTATCTGTCTTTTGTAATGAGTTATCGCACTTTTTCGGTTTTTCGAAATTTTCGATATCGAAAAAGTGGGCGTGGTTATAGTCCGATATCGTTCATTTTAAATAGCGATCTGAGATGAGTACTCAGGAACCTACATACCAAATTTCAGCAAGATACCTCAAAATTTACTCAAGTTATCGTGTTAACGGACGGACGGACGGACGGACGGACGGACGGACATGGCTCAATCAAATTTTTTTTCGATCCTGATTATTTTGATATATGGAAGTCTATATCTATCTCGATTCCTTTATATATGTACAACCAACCGTTATCCAATCAAACTTAATATACTCTGTGAGCTCTGCTCAACTGAGTATAAAAATGTTGGGTGTGCTCTCTCAGCGCCATCTGTGATTTCGGCATAAGAATAATATGAATATAACAACTGTTCCACTTTTTGAATCCGAATTCGAATTTATATATGAGTAGGATTTGCTTTGATAGATGATTTCAAAAAAAGTAGCCGTTTTGTTTTAGATAGTTATAGTAGGCTGTGATTAATTTAAATGAAATAATTTGAAACAATAGCTGAGAGACCAAAAAGTACATATATGTTAGTAAACTTTTTCAACTTGGCGGAGCAAGAAGTTTTTGAAAGTCATAAAGTGAATTAGAAAATTGTGAAAAATATTGAAAGCATGGATAGACCTAGTGTAAGTATTATTTTCTATTTAGTGAAATTCAACATATTGTTGAAGCATTTATTTTGTACAGTGTTCGAGGTTATGTACTGAAAGGCAACTGCAGCAAATGGTAGATGAGATTTTCGATATTGATGATGATATAGATGATTGCAGTGATGTGAATGATGAAACCTTCGAAACTGAAGAGATTTTAGAGGATGAAAGCTCTGATTCTGATTCTGATACCCAATCTGAGCATGGCTATTAAGAAAATTCAGCATCACACAGCTCAAAAGATAAAAGTGTAGTGTGGTCGTTATCGCCTACTTTACCGGAAAGATAAAGGGTAACAAAAGAAAATATTATTCCAGGGAAACCTGGAATCACATAGTACGCTGTGCATCGTATAACTTCACTCAAAAGTTCATTTGACCTTTGCTTCACAAAGGAGATGAAAAAAATTGTAATAGAGTTTAGTAACATGGAAGGTACTAAGAGAAGCCCTGACAAATTCAAGAAAATAGATGAAATTGAGTTCGACGCGTATCTTGGAGTATTGCTTTTGGCAGGTAAAGAACTAAGTTCAAGGCAAAATATCCCATGATTTTAAATTTAACCACTTCATACAGGTGTTTACAGATCGCAATCTGAAAGCTTATGTAGCCTTTGGGATGAAACACACGGAAGGCCAATATTCCGTAGTATTATGTCCCAGGGTCGTTTCAGTGAAATCAGCAGAATTCTTCGCTTTGATGATAAAGAAAACCGCAGATCACTGAGACCCACTGACAAGCTGGCACCCATTCAAGATTTTTATCAAAAATGGGTTGAAAATCTTCCCTACTTGTTTGCACCGTACGAAAATGTTACAGTAGATGAACGCCAAATCCCTTTCAAGGGAAGATGTCCATTTATGGTTTACATGCACAGTAAACCTCATAAGTACGGTTTGAAAGCTTGGGTAGCAGCCGATGTCCGCACGAAGTTCTGTCTGAATTTTCAAATATACTTTGGAAAAGAGTCAATAAACTCACAGCCAGTAAGAAACCAGGGACAGCGCGTTGTTGTGGATCTGGTGAGCCCCTACCCTGGCCGTAATATAAAAACAGATAATTTTTTCACAACGTACGAATTGGCGCAAGAACTACTCAAACGAAATATTACTCTTGTTGGTACGGTGCGAGGTAACCGAAGGTTCCTTCCAGTATGCAGTACTAAAAAAGAGGATCGTAAACTGTCTGTATTTTGAAGTAGATTTTTCTTCAGCCAGCAAGTTTCGCTGGTACAATATGTTCCTAAGAAATACAAAATTGTCACAGTTTTAAGCACTCTACATCACGGAAAAGATGTGATTCCAAGCAATCCGAAAAAGCTACCAGAGTTTATTTCATACTACAACAGCACGAAAGGAGGAGCAGATACAATTGATCAATTGGTAGAAACATACTCCTGTAAAAGGCAAACAAAACGATGGTCTGTAGCTTTGTTTAGCAATATATCTGCTCTCAATGGATTTGTTTTGTGGACTGAAGTGAACCCCGAATGGAATTCGTCCAAAACTTATAAAAGGAGGCTTTATTTAGAAGAGCTTGGATTAGCTCTCGCGTTTGAGCATATGCAGCGTAGAGAACGTGTTCCAAGATCACAAGCATCAGCATCAATTATCCAAAAAATGAGAACCGAGTCTGAGGAACCAAACACACCAACGACTGAGTCTAGCCGTAAAAGGAAAGCGAGTCAAAGAGTACCTTGCGCTATCTATTAATCGGGTGAACGTCGGAAGACTTATGAGCACTGTAAGGTATGTGGAACTGCTGTATGCCCTCAGCATCGGACTACGGTCTCTATCACAACGTCTTATTGCGGAAACCATGCTCCATAAACTTAAAAATAATTTCTTTAGTGAAATAATATGAAATCTTTTTATTTTAATGTGTTTAAACATGAATTCAATTTTTTTTTTAAACCTGTGTAATAATTTTTGGACTGAAATATATGCGTGGTCATTTCGTGACCTTAATGACTAATTTGTAAGTTTTTCTTAATAATGCAGAAGGGTTAAGGTAATATTCACACCAAAGCTTTGAAAATCTGAGCAACTTTCCTCAACGCATCGACGAATTATATTTAGTACGTTTTTCTCAAATGGTATTGAGAAAATCTTGGATCTGCATATTGGGGAGATTAATCTAAACAAACTCCCTCTGTATAGGAATCAACCTGTCTATCGGTCAGGAAAATTCATGGACACATCTATTCATACTCTCACGAAGCCTTAAATTATAGTCCTCTTCGCTTTTATTGACATCTCAGCTACTTTAACGCGACACATCAAGCTTTCGAACAAGGTTAGTAATATGTATCACAGGGATGCACGAGGAAACATATTGAATCTCATGTAGCAAGGCCTGCGCGTCACAGAAAGGAGGTATGCTACCAAAGAACTGTATCAATCCAAACAAGTGCCTCTTACCAGGAGAAGGAAAATAATCATGCGAGAACCATCGAGTGGAACCAACATCTAATTTTCAATTGAAGGGAAATACCTAAGTGTTACACTGGACAGTGCCCTAACGTGACATTCTCATCTGTATGATACCTTAAACAAAATAGTAAGAGCTTTCTTTCCTATCCCCAGCAGGTTAGGGGGTTTAGAATATACCCACAGCAGGTATGGCTGTCGAAAGAGGCGACTAAAATACCAAATCGATTCAAGGGGATCTGTAGCGCAGCCCTTTCAAGGTGTTACCAGCGCAAAATATAGCTTCTTTAAACCAATTGTCAGCGTCACCTACCCGTAGCGAATCCCGTTACTTTAACAGCCGAGGCTCTGGTGACCCCAAGTTTCTCAAGTTCATCTAGGGGAGGAAGGGCGGTAAGGCCAAAGGGCCATCAACACCGATATCACTTCCCAAGCCCTTCGGGGAGTGTACTTTACAACAGCAACAACAACAAGCTTTCTTTCCTTGCACACTATGAATAAAAAGGGGACTATTCCCCAAAATCACATAATACCTTTGTGAAGCCAATAATCACTTTCCTCAGTTTGTTAGCCGAAGACCAAGCAAAGAAGAGCAAGAACATAACTAAGCAAACTGCATTGACTAGTTTATATTGGCATAACGGGTGCGATGAGAACATCCCCTGTTAATGCACTCAGTGCCGTAGTGGGAATACCTTCCTTCCCTATTCGGATAGAGAAAGGGTAACAATTTCTACTTAAGGCTTCACACTTACTCTGAGCTAATGAGCGAAAATATGACAGAGCATATGCAAGTAATAAGAAAATACATAGGAAATCTCGTATTTCAACTACGGTGACCACGCTCAAAATCACACGCAATTTGAGGTGGCCATTGTGGACATAACTCTTTTTTAGAAGAGGGAATCCATGTACTGATGAAGACTCAGAGGTCTGGTTCACGGATGAATCAAAACTTGATAACGAAAAAATTGCTATCCCGACACACAAATATGTCGCTATTCACATTCTCTAAGAATGCGTCGCTTGGGAAAGGCAGTGAGGTTACAATTGTATTGCTGGAAGCGCTTGAAATTATTTATTTTGATAGAAAATTTAAAAGAATTAAACATAGTGGCTGATGTTATAAGTATATATTAATATACTAAAAAAGATCCCTTCAGCCAACTAGAAATTATACATTTTATCATCGTCAAGTTGATATTCGAAATCAAACTTTGCTTTAAAAAGGCGTCCACAACTCTTTAAATTTACGATTATACGGAAAATGGACAGACGTTTAAGTGAAAGACCATACGACCATTGTATAGTCTTGGATTTAATCGTCTGTGCATTTTCAATATATGCGTAAATTCAAAGAGTAGAATTATAGCAACTGTCTTATTTTAAATTTTATCTTGAAGTTTAAGAAACTAGAAGTCTAGACATCATTCGAAAATTTGCATAAAATGTTGCCATTTTAACATCACTGTGCCACTGTATTCTTTTTCGTCACAATAATAACATGACAGACAAGGATAAATTAATAGAATTAAATCTGTATGATTTAGTGTTTGAAAATTAAGTAAAATAAAATACGTGTAAGGCGCGATAACCTTCAAAGAGATTTTAGGCCGAGCTTCTCTTTCAATTTGCTTCGTGCTCCTTTTAAATGCTTTACCTTTACCTTTTTATACCCGCTGTATTTGTACACGGTATTATAACTTTGACTGTATAACGGTTGGTTGTACAGGTATAAAGGAATCGAGATGGATATATCATCAGTATCGAAAAAAAAATTTGATTGAGCCATGTCCGTCCGTCCGTCCGTCCGTCCGTCTGTCTGTTAACACGATAACTTGAGTAAATATTGAGATATCTTCACTAAATTTGGTACACGAGCTTATCTGGACCCAGGATAGATTGGCATTGAAAATGATCGAAATCGGATGCTAACCACGCCCACTTTTTATATATATAACAATTTGGAAAACACAAAAAACTGATTATTTAGTAAATAATACACCTAGAATGTTGAAATTTGACGTATGGACTGATATTGTGACTCTTGATAAAAATTTTAAAACATTTTTTAAAATGGGGGTGGCACCGCCCACTTGTGATAAAATCAATTTTACAAATATTATTAATCATAAATCAAAAATCGTTAAACCTATCGCAACAAAATTCGGCAGAGGTTGCCTTTGATATAAGGAATGCTTTCAAGAAACATTAACGAAATCGGTTAAGAGCCACGCCCACTTTTATATAAAAGATGTTTAAAAGGGTCGTGGGCGAACAAAATGAGGGTATCTTTGCAAAAAAGAGCTTTGTATCAATGGCATATCATTTTCCAAGTGGATTTATAACAGTATAAATGTAAAATTTCAAATTTAAAAAATGGGCATGGCACCGCCCTTTTATGACTAAGCAATTTTCTATGTTTCGGGAGCCATAACTCGAAGAAAAATTAACGGATCGTAACAAAATTGGGTACATATATTCTCCTTATAGCAGGAAATAGTTCTAGTAAAAATGGATACGATTGGTTAAGGATCACGCCCACTTTTATATAAGTGACTTTAAAAAGGGTCGTAGGCAAAATTAATAAGTTAAATTTTAGCGAAAAATAGTTTTGTACCCATCGTATTTTTATTGTTCTGTTATATCTTTATTTTAAAATAAATAATAGGGAAATCCCCATATCTGAAGGAAAACAGCATTATTACCAACCCAAGGTCATTGGTGTTAGTGTATCCCTTTTGCTTCTTTTAAACGAAAATTAGTTCAGAAGAGAACCATATGTATATATTTTATTGCGCAGCCTTGTAACACTATTAAGCCCACAAAACAAACAACAACAGCATTTAGAGTGTACAGCTGGGTATGTAATGTTCGGTTTCACCCGAACTTAGACTTCCTTACTTGTTTTTCTTACATATTATTCTAAATGATGTTCATTTTAAGTTGGAATGTTTCAATGTAAGAAAAGAATGAATAAATCAAATGAAATCAAATCAATAATTTTTTCCTTTTGGCGGGACGGGACCTACTTGTTTTATGCCGACTGCGAACGGCATCTGCAAGGAAAATGAATTTTCACTGAAACCTTTTCATGGCAGAAATACACTCGGAGTGCTTGCCAAACACTGCCGAGGGGCGACCACGCTTAGAAAAATGTTCTCGTAATTGAAAAACCTTATTTCTAAAATATTGATGTTGCTTTGCCCGGAGCGTGAACCCACGATCTTCTGTGTGGTAGGCGGAGCACGCTACCATCACACCACGGCGGCTGAGGTGTTTAAAAATTTATGTCGCTAGGCTTTAACCGCCGTTAGGCAGCAACAAAGATTCTTAGTTGTATTTTCCTAAGATATTGCTAAGACGCACGCAACAACGAGTTCGCCTAAGCGCAAAATTATAAATATTTCATTGCTTTATCATTTATGCATAAATTTAGTAAATGAGTATGCTGTATAATTAAAATAAACTAGTAAGGAAGGCTAAGTTCGGGTGTAACCGAACATTACATACTCAGTTGAGAGCTATGGAGACAAAATAAGGGAAAATCACCATGTAGGAAATTGAACCTCGGGTAACCCTGGAATGTGTTTGTATGACAAGCGTATCAAATGAAAGGTATTAAAGAGTATTTTAAGAGGGAGTGGGCCATAGTTTTATAGGTGGACACCTTTTCGAGATATCGCCATAAAGGTGGACCAGGGCTGATTCTAGAATTTGTTTGTACGATATGGGTATCAAATGAAAGGTGTTAATGAGTATTTTAAAAGGGAGTGGGCCTTAGTTCTATAGGTGAACGCCTTTTCGGGATATCGTTATAAAGGTGGACCAGGGGTGACTCTAGAATTAGTTTGTACGATATGGGTACCAAATAAAACGTGTTAATGAGTATTTTAAAAGGGAGTGGGCCTTAGTTCTATGGGTGGACGCCTTTTCGAGATATTGCCATAAAGGTGGACCAGGGGTGACTCTAGAATTTGTTTGTACGATATGGGTATCAAATGAAAGGTGTTAATGAGTATTTTAAAAGGGGTGGGCCTTAGTTCTATAGGTAGACGCCTTTTCTAAATATCGCCATAAGGTGGACCAGGGGTGACTCTGGAATTTATTTGTACGATATGGGTATCAGATGAAAGGTGTTAATGAGTATTTTAAAAGGGAGTGGGCTTTAGTTCTATGGGTGGACGCCTTTTCGAGATATTGCCATAAAGGTGGACCAGGGGTGACTCTAGAATTTGTTTGTACGATATGAGTATCAAATGAAAGGTGTTAACGAGTATTTTAAAAGGGAGTGGGCCTTAATTCTATAGGTGGACGCATTTTCGGGATATCGTTATAAAGATGGACCATACGTTTGTACAATAAGGGTATCAAACGAAAGGTGTTAATGAGTGTTTTAAAAGGGAGTGGGCCTTAGTTCTATGGGTTGACGCCTTTTCGAGATATTGCCATAATGGTGGACCAGGGGTGACTCTAGAATTTGTTTGTACGATATGGGTATCAAATGAAAGGTGTTAACGAGTATTTTAAAAGGGAGTGGGCCTTAGTTCTATAGGTGAACGCCTTTTCGGGATATCGTTATAAAGGTGGACCAGGGGTGAATCTAGAATTAGTTTGTACGATATGGGTACCAAATAAAAGGTGCAAATTAGTATTTTAAAAGGGAGTGGGCCTTAGTTCTATGGGTGGACGCCTTTTTCGAAATATTGCCATAAAGGTGGACCAGGGGTGACTCTAGATTTAATTTGTACGATATGGGTATCAAATGAAAGGTGATAATGAGTATTTTAAAAGTGGGTGCGCCTTAGTTCTATGGGTGGACGCCTTTTCGAGATATCGTCATAAAGGTGGACCAAGGATGACTCTAGAATGCATTTGCACGATATGGGTATGAAATGAAAGGTGTTAATGAGTATTTTAAAAGGGAGTGGGGCTTAGTTCTATAGGTGGACGCCTTTTCGAGATAGCGCCATAAAGGTGGACCAGGGGTGACTTTAGAATTTTTTTACGATATGGGTATCAAATGAAAGGTGTTAACGAGTATTTTAAAAGGGAGTGGGCCTTAATTCTATAGGTGGACGCCTTTTCGGGATATCGTTATAAAGGTGGACCAGGGTTGACTCTAGATTTAATTTGTACGATATGGGTATCAAATGAAAGGTGATAATGAGTATTTTAAAAGTGGGTGCGCCTTAGTTCTATAGGTGGACGCCTTTTCGGGATATCGTTATAAAGGTGGACCAGGGGTGACTCTAGAATTAGTTTGTACGATATGGGTACCAAATAAAAGGTGTTAATGAGTATTTTAAAAGGGAGTGGGCCTTAATTCTATGGGTGGACACCTTTTCGAGATATTGCCATAAAGGTGGACCAGGGGTGACTCTAGAATTTGTTTGTACGATATGGGTATCAAATGAAAGGTGTTAATGAGTATTTTAAAAGGGAGTGGGCCTTAGTTCAATAGGTGGACGCCTTTTCAAGATATCGCCATAAAGGTGGACCAGGGGTGACTTTAGAATTTTTTTACGATATGGGTATCAAATGAAAAGTGTTAACGAGTATTTTAAAAGGGAGCGGGCCTTAATTCTATAGGTGGACGCCTTTTCGAGATATCGCCATAAAGGTGGGCCAGGGGTGACTCTAGAATTTGTTTGTACGATATGGGTATCAAATGAAAGGTGTTAATGAGTATTTTAAAAGGGGTGGGCCTTAGTTCTATAGGTAGACGCCTTTTCTAAATATCGCCATAAGGTGGACCAGGGGTGACTCTGGAATTTATTTGTACGATATGGGTATCAGATGAAAGGTGTTAATGAGTATTTTAAAAGGGAGTGGGCTTTAGTTCTATGGGTGGACGCCTTTTCGAGATATCGCCATAAAGGTGGACCAGGGATGACTCTAGAATGCGTTTGTACATTATGGGTAACAAACGAAAAGTAATAATGAGTATTTTAAAAGGGAGTGGGCCTTAGTTCTATAGGTGGAAGCCTTTTCGATATATCGCCACAAAGGTGGACCAGGGGTGGCTCTATAATGTGTTTGTACAATATGGATGTCAAATTAAAGGTATTAATAAGAATTGTAAAAGGTAGTGTTGGTAGTTGTATATGTGAAGGCGTTTTCGAGATACCGACCAAAATGTGGACCAGGGTGACCCAGAACATCATCTGTCGGGTACCGATAATTTATTTATATATGTAATACCACGAACAGTATTCCTGCCATGATTCCAAGGGCTTTTGATTTCGCCCTGCAGAACTTTTTCGTTTTCTATTACTTAATATGGTAGGTGTCACACCTATTTTATAAAGTTTTTTTCTAAAGTTATATTTTGCGTCAATAAACCAATCCAATCACCATGTTTCAACCCTTTTGTCGTATTTGGTATAGAATTATGGCACTTTTTCCATTTTTCGTAATTTTCGATATCGAAAAAGTGGGCGTGGTCATAGTCAAATTTCGGCCATTTTTTATACCAATAGAAAGTGAGTTCAGATAATTATGTGAACTGAGTTTAGTAAAGATATATCGATTTTTGCTCAAGTTATCGTGTTAATGGCCGAGCGGAAGGACAGACGGTCGACTGTGTATAAAAACTGGGCGTAGCCTCAACCGATTTCGCCCTTATTTACAGAAAACAGTTATCGTCCTAGAATCTAAGCCGCTACCAAATTTCACAAGGATTGGTAAATTTTTGTTCGACTTATGGCATTAAATGTATCCTAGACAAATCAAATGAAAAATTGAAATTTTCACTTAATTTTTGTATTTTGTTTCACCATATCATTACTGGAGTTGAATGTTGACATAATTTACTTATATACTGTAAAGATATTAAATTTTTTGTAAAAATTTCACTTAAAAAAAAATTTTTTTTAAAAGTGGGCGTGGTCGTTCTCCGATTTTGCTAATTTTTGTTAAGCATACATATAGTAATAGTAGTAACGTTCCTGCCAAATTTCATCATGATATCTTCAACGACTGCCAAATTACAGCTTGCAAAACTTCTAAATTACCTTCTTTTAAAAGTGGGCGGTGCCACGCCCATTGTCCAAAATTTTACTTAGTTTCTATTCTGCGTCATAAGTTCAACGCACCTACCAAGTTTCATCGCTTTATCCCTCTTTGGTAATGACATATCGCAATTTTTCGATTTTTCGAAATTTTCCATATCGAAAAAGTGGGCGTGGTTATAGTCCGATATCGTTCATTTTAAATAGCGATCTGAGATGAGCGCCCAGGAATCTACATACCAAATTTCGTCAAGATATCGCAAAATTTGCTCAAGTTATCGTGTTATCGGACAGACGGACGGACGGACGGACGGACATGGTTTAATCAAATTTTTTTTGATACTGATGATTTTGATATATGGAAGTCTATATCTATCTAGATTCCTTTATACCTGTACAACCAACCGTTATCCAATCAAAGTTAATATACTCTGTGAGCTCTGCTCAACTGAGTATAAAAATATATTGTTTTTCTATTAACATACTGACAAATAGCTAAGATCTAACGTTTAAATACTCATCATTTTGGAACAGGTTTTGCGTGTTTTGTATGCGTCCATATATGACATTTGTTGAGACAGCACTTAAATTGTTGATGGTTAAAAGAATTTTAAAATTTGTATTATTGCTGTTGATGTTTATCAGCAACACAAAGTCTCAAGAATGTTGGTATTATATAACACAATAATAATAACAGTTAAGAAATGACATTGGCAATCTCGAGCAATTAAAAAACTCATAAATATTTTGAAAACGATGATAGCAGAAAATATTATGTTACAGCGTTTTGTATAATCTTTTGTTATAAAATCAATAAAGCTTTATTCGTACGCATGATACTCATTTATTTTGTTTATAGGTCTGAATTGTAAAATATCTTACTGATTTGCTAACTTTATACATTTTCTGTAAAATGATAATTCTCAACATGTGTTCTTTTTTTTTGCCTTATAAATTGATTTAAGTAGTAATAGTTATTTGCTTTTCTCGAGAACACCCATTTCAATAAAACACTTAACTAACCCGTAAATACAGAGAATACTTGTATGATTTATCTGCCCGTACTGTACCTTCAACAAATTAAGGTCAATAAGAGCTTTACCAGGTCAATTAAACCGAATCCACTTCACACAAATTGTTGATTCTGTATGAACTGATTTAACAATAAAATCAACCGAAAAATTTCACGCCACAACTCTTCTAAAAAATATACAAATAAATCACTATTTTCTGAAGATATTGTTGTTGCATTTTTCAGGCCTTGGTCCCTGCACTTTCGTTGCAGTAGACGTAGCGCGTTACCATTAAACCACCAAACCACGGTGGCCGCTTAGCTCTGGTGTCTTAGCTGACAATTTTTAATATCACCCTAAAAAATATCGAAAACTGGTAAACGTAACTGCGACTGTTGAAATGACAGGTTCCTCTAACTAAGAGAGGTTTCTTAAAGTCGTAAGAACTAATTAGTGCGCGCCGTGAGCGTAAGCTTCTCTTTAAAATTAGCCGATATGTTTACATCATATTGACATTTTTCGCTGTTGGAATGATCAATTACGCCAGTTCTTTTAAATTTAAGAAATTCAAAGACACACAGTTATATATATATTATGGGGTGGGCCAAAAAAAATCGATTTTCGTTTTTTTCAAAGGGTACACAGATTTTAGAATTCCTGACAATAAATGGAGTATAATGACCAAATATGAGTTTTTTATGTTAATGGGAAAGCGTGCCTCAACGACGTTTTTTGTTTTCGTGAAAAGCTTTTATGTAAATGAATATATCTTCTCACCAAAAAATCGTATAGCCGACTTTTACCCCAGTTTTTGCAGGGAATTGAACGCTCTACAAAAAAGGTCTTATAAATTTTTTTCATTAATGTGACCATTACAAAGTTCTTCGAGGTCGAAAATTGACTAATTTCTGAAACCCATAAGGTTTTGTTAAAAGTTGTGTAGCTCAAAAACAGCAAAATATTAAGTAACGAGTTTTAGATATTTAAATGGGAAATTTCAGGGTCTACAAAAAAGGTTAAATGCATTTTTTTCATTTACCAAACCGTAAAAGAGATATTCACGGTTAAAAACGGAACATTTAAAATCGGCATTAAAATTGCAGAATTTGGATGTTAACATTTTGTAGTTGCCTACATTGCTGCCCATATCTGGTTTGCAAAAACAACAAGAACCGAAACTAACCAGTTTTGCAAGTGTCCTAGAGAAGATTTATTGTATTTAATTTTATAATGTATTTACGCCTGCCTGAGATTCTTTACGAATACATAAATGTGCCACCGCACAAGCATACATTCATGCACGTACCTAACGCTTGTTAACAGTGATTCAAGAAGATCTTTTTAAAGAAAGGATTAGGTATATATTTAAATCTCTTATCCCACTAACAGGTAGCTACAGCATTTCTTTTCACTTTATACAACACAAAAGAAAAAAAGTTGCACATCATATTTAAAACAAAAAAATTATTAAGTAAGTAGTCGTTATCAATTTGTTAGCCGTATAAGATGAATAACGAAATTACTTTCATAGGCATCCCAATGCCAAACATTCTCGAGCTGAAATTGCCAACCATGAAAGAAGTTATGTGCGTATTTTTTTACCAGTTAAATAATCTTAAAGCTTCTGTCTCAAAAAGTGCTAAAAATGCAGCAGCTCAGGCTATAGAGCTTTGGAAAACATATGGTATTCTTACTACCAAACGTCAATATATAGAGAGAAGAATTGTTCGATGTTATTATAAGTGGCGAAGTATAACAAAAAATTATAAACGCAAGAAATCACCATCCCAGAAGAAGAAAGAATCGTCACTTCAAAAAGATTTTAAAATGTTATTCGATGTTGTGCATAGGTCCCATCTCAATTGTTCTTCAATTCATTTCGATATTTGGGCTTTGTTAACATTTTTTTTTTACTTCACAGGAATTCGCAATGGAACATGTGTAGGAATTGAAAAAGTCTTAGGAAGAGAATTGATATACTTGCCGTGTCGCCATCACATTTATGAGATCATTTTAAGGAGTGCATTTGAAGTATATTGGCCAGCATCATCGGGACCGAACGTTCCAATATTTGACGATTTAAGAAGAAGTGGGGCGACATTGATAATACCAAATATAAAGCTGGTATTGAGGATCCCATTATCGGTAATATTGTTTTAGAGAAAAAAAAGATATATATACTTTCATCATGGAATGCTTGCAGGTATGTACAGAAAAAGAGTACCTAGTACCGATTTATACTTGGGTATACCTTATGTGAGTTTAACTTTTTTTATTTATATTATAGTCAAAACAGCCTCGTGACGATTACAAGGAGTTTTTAGAACTGTCACTAATTTTTCTTGGAGTGTTGTCGCAGGATGAAGTTTCGTTTAAATATCCTGGTGCAGTTCATCACGCAAGATGGGACATACAATTTTCTAACAAAATTAGGGGACTCGAAATTCATTTCAAACCTATAGTCCCATGGACAATATTACTCAGTATGACCCATAGATTCAGAACCTGGATGTGCTTTCTCTTTTAATGAAGTAAAAATCTCACCTGAAGTTTTTTTCCCCATACAATTTGACCCGCCCTAATTTACACACATATATACATATATATAGTTATGTTAATGACCAGGCAAGCCACCTGCTGTTAAATTGGACAAGCAATTATTATTATTTTCAAACAATAATAATAAAATAAGCATAAGATTTTTTCATCAAATATAAAATAGACATTAAGCTTCATTTACCCTGTTTTTCTTCCCTTTTTTCGACCACAAAAAATTTAGAGATCATTTTGTAGTCTTTTACCAAAAACATATATAATTTTAATGCTCAAAAAGTAATTTTAATTAATTACTAAGTAGTTCACAGGGAACACAGGGATATGGTAAAAATCGTAGAGCTCTTCACGTATTTAGGTTATAAATGATTTTCTCAATAACTTTCGGGAAATTTTAAAATTTTTTCTCAGTCTGCGATTAAAGTAATTTGCATTCGGCAACACATTTAAGAAATTAAATTTAATCTGGATTTTCTTTTTCAACAACAACTAAAAATGACTGGAACAATCACAAAATTAGTAAAATTTATCAATTTTATAATTATACTCAGCTGAGCAGAGCTCACAGAGTATATTAACTTTGTTCGCATAACGGTAATCCGTAACGGCATAAACTAATCGAGATAGATATAGAGTTCTATATATCAAAATGATCTGGGCGAAAAAAGTATTTCATTTAGCCATGTCCGTCCGTCCGTCCGTCCGTCTGTAAACACGATAGCTTGAATAAATTTTGAGGTATCTTGATGAAATTTGGTATGTAGGTACCTGTGCGCTCATCTCAGATCGCTATTTAAAATGAATGAAATCGGACTACAACCACGCCCACTTTTTCGATATCAAAAATTTCGAAAAACTGAAAAAGTGCCATAACTCATTACCAATGACGGCTAAAGCGATGAAGCTTGGTAGGTGCATTGACCTTATGACGCAAAATAGAAAATAAGTAAAATTTTGTACAATGGGCGTGGAACCGCCCACTTTTAAAAGAAGGTAATTTAAAAGTTTTGCAAGCTGCAATTTCGCAGTCGTTGAAGATATCATGATGAAATTTGGCAGGAACGTTACTCCTATTACTGTACGTATGCTGTATAAAAATTAGCAGAATCGGAAGACGAACACGCCCACTTTAAAACAAAAATTTTTTTAAAGTCAAATTTTAACAAAAAATTTAATATCTTTACAATATATAAGTAAATTATGTCAACATTTAACTCAAGTAATTACATGGTGCAATAAATACAAAAATAAAAGAAAATTTCAAAATGGGCGTGGCTCTGCCCTTTTTCATTTAATTCGTCTAGAATACTTTTAATGCCATAAGTCGAACAAACATTCACCAATCCTTGTGAAATTTGGTAGGGGCATAGATTCTATGACATAACTGTTTTCCGTGAAAATGGACGAAATCGGTTGAAGCCACTCCCAGTTTTTATACACAGTCAACCGTCTGTCCTTCCGCTCGGCCGTTAACACGATAACTTTAGCAAAAATCGATATATCTTTACTAAACTTAGTTCACGTACTTATCTGAAGTCACTTTATCTTGGTATAAAAATGGCCGAAATCCGACTATGACCACGGCCAATTTTTAGATATCGAAAATTACGAAAAATAAAAAATGCCATAATTCTATACCAAATATGAAAAAAGAGATGAAACATGGTAATTGGATTGGTTTATTGACGCAAAATATAACTTTAGAAACAACTTTGTAAAATTGGTGTGACACCTACCATATTAAGTAGAAAGCTCTGCAGGGCGAAATCAAAAGCTTTTGAGTCTTGGCAGGAATACTGTTCGTGGTATTACAAATATAAATAAATTAGTGGTACCCGACAGATGATGTTCTGGTTCACCCTGGTCCACATTTTATTCGATATCTCGAAAACTCCTTCCGCTATACAACTAAGGGCCACTCCCTTTTAAAACCCTCATTAACACCTTTCATTTGATACCCATATCGTTCAAACACATTCTGGTCACCCCTGGTCCACTTTTATGGCGATATCTCGAAAAGGCGTCCGCCTATAGTACTAAGGCCCACTCCCTTTTAAAATACTATTTAATACCTTTCATTTGAAACCCATGCCATACAAACACATTCCAGGGTTACCCTAGGTTCATTTTGCTAAATGGTCATTTTCCCTTATTTTGCCTCCAAAGCTCTCAGCTGAGTATGTAATGTTCGGTTACACCCGAACTTAGCCTTCCTTACTTGTTTTATTCTATTATTATTCGAAAAATGAATCATTGTTATATTTTAGTAAAACTGATTTATAAACTAAGGGAAAAAATCTACTTAAATGGCATAACCGCATACCGTATAAAAGTGGATCGTCATTCCGGGAACGCTGAATGCTTATAAGGCATCAATATTCATACAACATTCTTAGCATACAAGATGCGTAGTCATAGAAAGCAAATACTAGGAACAAAAACTTGCATACAAAATACGAAGTTGTCATTTCGAGAACGTGTCATTTTAGGAACTTTCTCGGAAACTATAATCTTTCCAAAAAGATTTCGAATATAAATTGTATTATTTTTTGCAAGGTTTTCGGAAACGGGTTTCAGCATTGGTATGCAATTTTGTGCTCTGACAAATTATAACGCAATCTATCTAATAATGGCAGTGCACAATAATTAGAGTAAAAAAGATGATTGTTTCATTTTTAATGAAACCAAATTTTCCACTTCTATGATTATTTGCCGGTTCAGAATTAAAAAAAAAGAGCATACATCTATTTTTGAGAAATTTTTGATAATTTCTACTAACAGTCTAGTCACATAAAACATTTAAGAGTCTTACCGAAACACGTAATAATTATAAGAGTAAACTCTACTGTGTATAAATCTTTTATCTCACCTGGAAAGGAAAGAAAAATTGGAAATTAGTGATATTAAAAATAATGGTTAGGTATATGAAATTGAAATACAACTATTAATATTTCATGGGTATGTATAAATGCAGAATACTAGTTTTATTCATTTATAAATGAGGCAGATATTATAACCCTCTAGGAATCCATTATAATTCAGTTTTTTGTGTCATCAAAAATAAAATAAAAATTATCAAGTGGAGAAGTTTAAGTTCTAGCAAAACCGCAATTTATATGTATAGGCATCAAGTGGACTCATATATATACATAAATTAAGTAAACATTTTGGCTTTTGATTTATGGCTTGCAAAATTTTCAAATGTTCTTCTTCTCAACGTAAGCCCATTTTCCAATATTTTACAGACTTTCTATTTCCCGTCACAAAGTCAAAGCACGTATCAAATCCATTACTTTATAAGGCTTTGGTAAAGAGTTGATGCATTTTTTCCATTTATTGAAATTTTAATATACATTTTTAATAAATTTAGCGTGGTGGTTAACCGATTCCATTTATTTTCACAAAGTGTATAGACTATGGCAAGAACAACCCCAATGCCACGATGTCTTCAACCACTTTTGAGTTAAGGCTTGAGAAACATCAAAATTTTCTTCTTCTAAATCAGAGCAAAGTCACACTCATTTTCCAAATTTCTGTTCCTCGTCATAATGTCAACTCACATATCAAATTTCGTTACTTTGGTATAGAATTATAAGATTTTTTTTTGCGAAATTGACGATTCACGATAGTATAGCTGGATTTCGCTTATTTTCAGTACCAATCTATTCAGGATCCAGATATGCCAGTGTACAAAATTTCGCAAAGACATCTGAATTTTTACTCAAGTTATCTATCTCGTTAACGCTTTATGGTTACAGCCAGAGCAGAATAGCGCTATCTAATATCAGGCAAACGGAATATATGGTCCCGTGCCTGAGCTTCGGAAGAGATATTGGGGCCACAATTGAGGTGGAAGGTTTGTGCCAAAGTGTTAGTAAATAATAATTACCTGTAAATATACACATATTTATATTTTTACATATTTATAAGGTATTTATAATTTTATTTATTTGAAATTTTTCTATCTTTTTACAAAACAATATTTATTTTTCTTGTTTGTTTTGCCATTTTTTTAGGATTTCTTCATGAGGTACTTCAATAGTAGAGTCGATGTTGAGTAGAGCCAGCCCATTCATCCTCTCCTGGTACATTTTATTTCTTAGATAAGTTTTTAACCTTCGAAGTGAAGAGAAAGAGCGTTCGCTAGGAGCAACGGAAACAGGAAGCGTTTTTAATATATCGATGTACCGTAGGGAAAAAAGACACGGAACAATTATTTAATGCATCAATGAACGTGCTTGGCCGCTCCTCCTTTGGGATTGTCAAACAATGCCTGAAAAATTTTGCTATGTTTTTTATTATGGCGTAATACAAAAAAAATATTCTTGATCATATTTTCATTTGATTTACTTGATGAGAGATTTCTTTCATTGCATTTTTATTGAGAGGTGGGTAAAGCCGCGTCAAAACCGCACATATTTTTTAATTGATCTCTAGAATTTCAACAACGAAGCAAAAATGTATAGGTAATGTCGATACAAAATTACACTGTTCGAGACTCCTCTTCGTTTGCAAGAAAAAATTTTTTTAAATAGAACATTTTAGTGAAAAGTTAATAACTCGCTGTATATTCTTTTTGTAGACAAAACATTTGCCTAATCTCAAAAAAAAAAATTATAGATTTATTGCAAAAAGGCTGTGAGTTAATAACTTTTCATTAAAATATTCCTTTTTTTAACACTGTATCTTGCAAACGAAGCGGAATCTCGAAAAATCGCTCAAGTGTATTTTTGTATCGACATTTTCTACATATCCTTGCAGTCTTTGTTGAAGTCTCAGAGATCAATGAAATTACATTGGCGGTTTTGACTTGGCTTTACTCAGGTGAAACGTACGAAAATGAGATGACTGAGCATGAAAATAAGGCAAAATTCAATATTTTATAAGGAGCGACTACCAATAACTTCTCGAAGTGTGAAATATTATTTAATTTTAGTTTTTCGCATTTTCATTATTGCTATTAATATTATTAATATTCTTAACATGGGTTTTAAAAGTGAATAGAGTAATTATTCTAGTAAAGACGTATATTTTAAATTTTCAGAAATTTGGGGGGGGGGGGGTTGAACCCCGACAACCCCCCTCCTGAATACGCGTCTGATCATGTGCAAGCCCTACGACATTAGACTCACAAAGTGGCTCCTGTCTCTGAAGAGGGAAGACTTAAGGCTCACGATGGGCATATTGACAGGACGATGCGTTCTGACGTCACATGCTTATAAGTTAAGCCTTGTCAGTCACAGCAAGTCTAGGAAGTATTAACTGCAGGAACAAACGGTTGAGCACGTTCTATGATCATGTCCTGCACTCGCCAGGTTAAGGCTCTAGCTATTACGGGCGGAAGAGTAGCTAGATCTTGAGGCAGCAATTAAGCTGGGTCGCAGAAAACTGCTAGTATTTGCCAAGAGGACGGAGTTATTCTATAACATATGTCCTGACACCTGATTGGGGTTCTTCCATTTTCCCGTCAAAAAAATTCTGGTACTACTATGGACACATTCAGTCTATATGAGGTCTTTATTGACCGGCCAGTTCAACCTAACCTATCTCGTTAACGGGACGGACGGACGTGGCTTTATCAAATATATATCCTGATTCCTTTATGCCATTACGTTACTACCGTTATCCAATGAAAGCTATAGTACCTCTGAAACAAGTACACTCAGCGTATTAAAAATTTTTAGCATGGAGGTAAACTTAAAAACTTTTCCTTATTAAAGAAGACTGTGACTACCCTAAATATTATTATTATTATTTTTTCTTTTTCTTCTATTTATAAGTATCGTAGTTTCAAGCGGCCGCCATGGTGTGATGGTAGCGTGCCCGCCGGGCAAAGCAACACAATTTTAGAAACAAGTTTTTTCAATTAGAAGAAAATTTTTCTAAGGGGGTCGCACCTCGGCAGTGTTTGGCAAGCACTCCGAGTGTATTTCCCTCATGAAAAGCTTCTCAGTGAAAATTCATCTGCCTTGCAGATGCCGTTCGGTGTCGGCATAAAAACAAGTAGGCCTTCTAGCCAATTTGGGAAAATTAAGAAAGGAGCACAATGCAAATTAAAAGAGAAGCTCGGCCTAAAATCTCTTCTGAAGTTATCGCGCCTTACAGTTTTTTTTTTTATTGTTAGTTTCAAGTTTGAAACTTTTCGAGGACAGGCCCAACTACTTACTTAACCAAATGAAACATTGAGAAGCACATACAACATTCCTTTAAGCTAAATGATTAGTTGTTGTTGTTGTTGTTGTAGCGATAAGGTTGCTCCCCGAAGGCTTTGGGGAGTGTTATCGATGTGATGGTCCTTTGGCGGATACAGATCCGGTGCGCTCCGGTACCACAGCACCATTAAGGTGTTGGCCCGACCATCTCGGGAACGATTTATGTGGCCACATTAAACCTTCAGGCCATCCCCTCCCTCCCCAACCCCAAGTTCCATAAGGAGCTTAGGGTCGCCAGAGCCTCGTCTGTTAGTGAAACAGGATTTGCCGCGGATAGGTGAGGTTGACAATTGGGTTTGGAAAAGCTATATATTGCGCTGGCAACTTGCAGGGTTGCGCTACACAGCCCCTTGAATCTGGTATTTTAGTCGCCTCTTACGACAGGCATACCTACCGCGGGTATATTCTTCCCCCCCACCCCCCCTAACCCGCTGGGGGCTCATTGTTAACAAAAATGCATTTCAAAGGCATTCGTTGTATCTCAAAGTCTTCAATCAATAAAAAGTTTACTCACTTTACGAACTTTTTCGGTTCTTCGAATTTTGCATTAGTAACATTAAAAAAAAAATATAAATTTTTCACAAAGATCTCTATTTTCATAACAAGCACTAACATGCATATTTTAATATCAAAAATTAGATGTTTTGATATTTTGATATACTTCAATGCAAGAGTACTCTGAACGGCTGAATTAAATATTCAATTCGTTTTCGAAAATTTACATTAGCATACATGCAGCCACAAAAACTTCATGCCTATAACTGAACCTACGTAAGTTTTAACAAAAACAATTTAAAACAAGCAAGGAAGTCTAAGTTCGGCTGAAACCGAACATTACATACTCAGCTGTACCATTGAAATGCTGTTGTTGTTTGTTTTGTGTGCTTAATAATTTTAAAAGGCTGCGGAATAATACATATACATATGGTTCTATTCTGAACCAATTTTTCTTCGAGTTATGGCTCCGGAAACATAGAAAATTGCTTAGTCATAAAAGAGGCGGTGCCACGCCCCTTTTTTAAAATGTGAAGTTTTTCCTATTTGCTGTTATAAATACACTTGGGAAATGAAATACCATTGATATAAAGCTCTTTTTTGGACTAATAAAGAAAGAGAACGGGGAATGGTCACTTAATAGTGAGGAATCCCTTGAGGTGCTTCTCGACACACATTTCCCATATGGAGACGGTTAAGAAGAGCCAGCAGACATCACTCACACTTCGATCACGGAGCTAGTATTGCCGGGTTTGGTGACCGATACCAAGATAGAATGGGCAGTGAAAATGTTTTCTGAGTTTAAATTGCCGGGCCCAGACGGTATATTCCCTGTCATGCTACAAGTTTCAAGTATGGCGGTCGTGGAATGGTTAAAATAATATTCGATGAGTGAATAAGGCTGAATCATGTACCGCACTCTTGGAGAACTGCTCGTGTAGCTTTCCTACCAAAGGCGGGGAATATCGGTCACGTGTATCCCAAAGACTATAGACCAATTAGCATAACATCATTTCTGCTCAAAACCTTTGAGAAGCTGATAGATGTGTACATAAAGTCCAACGTGGATGAAAAGCTGCTCTCTATAACACAGCATGCGTACACCAAAGGCAAGTCGGTAGACACCGCATTGCATAGGGTGGTAATAAGCATAGAGAAATCCCTGGAATATAAGGAGTATGCTTTAGGAGTCTTCTTGGACATTGCCGGGGCTTTCAATAATGTTTCCAAATGGGCGATTATGGATGTTCTTAATTACATCAAAGTACATTCTGCCTTAAACAGATGGATCGGCAGGAAGATTACATCACAATGGGTATTGAACGAGGCCACGAAATCAATGGACAGGGCACGCCGCAGGAAGGGGTGCTATCACCTCTGTTGTGGGCGCTGGTCATCAACCAACTGCTCAGGCGATTCGATGAGGGACCCGTAAAACTTTCGGCTTACGCAGATGACGTTGCAATTGTCATAAGTGGAAAGTGCCTTCCAACGATTACTTCTTTGAGGGATCGGGCGCTTCGGGATATTCATACCTGGGCATCTAATGTCGGATTGTAAATCAATGCGGAGAAGATGGATATGGTCTTGTTTACAAAGAGGTACAAGGTCCCAAATTGGACCAGGCCTAAGTTATGAGGGGTGCCATTACAGGAGAAGCCTTGCACAAAATATCTAGGAATCATCCTAGACAGTAAGCTGTCATGGAAGCTCAACGTGGAGGAGAGGGTCAAGAAGCCCTCAACGGCACTCTATGTATTTAAAAGAATGCTGGGTTGTACGTGGGGCTTATCGCCCTCTCTTTCTCATTGGCTTTTTACAGCGATTGTAAGCCCTATTCTATACTATGGAGTTCTTGTTTGGTGGAAACCCACACAAAAAACAACATACCTCAAAAAATTTGAGGGGGTAAGCAGACTATCGATGCTTAGCATTACGGGAGCCCTGAAAACAACCCCGACATCTTCACTGCATGCGATTCTGCACATTCCACCTGTGGACCTGGTAGCAAAGAACATAGCACTAACAACCGCAACCAGGCTCGGTGCCTCGGGGCAGCTTGAGCACCGATCATATGGCCATTGTAGTATAACGTCATCAATCAAAATACGAACAGACTACCTGATTCCCCATCTGCCCTTCGAGGGAGATCTTAAGGCCACAATAGAGGTGGACGGTTGGCGCAAGGGTGCGCAAATTTCTGGCGAGGCGATACATGTGTACATAGATGGTTCCAAAGTAGTGGAATGAGTAGGGTCTGCTGTATACAGTGCTGATCCGGAAAAAAGCAGATCCTACAGGCTGCCGGATTACTGTAGCGTTTTCCAAGCGGAAATATTAGCCCGTAACCAAAGCAGTAGAAAACCTGGAAGAGAATAGCTTAAGCTGCAACCGTGTTAACTTTTATATTGACAGTCAAGCAGCAATTAAGGCAATAATCTCGCATAGCACAGCATCTAAATGCGTGTTAGAGTGTAAGCAGTCTCTGGAGAGAATCGGGACAGGGAGAAGCATAAATATATATTGGGTCCCAGGGCATATGGGAATAGATGGGAATGAAAAAGCGGACGAACTAGCGCTTCCGTTGAAGCTTGCTCCGTAGACGTCCCAATTAGACTGGGCGAGATTAAGCGAAGGCGAGAAGATCGAGAGGGAAAGGCGTGGGTTCAATCGCGGGGCTGTAAAGTGTCGAAAATTATGTGTAGGTCTTACAATCTTAGACTAACCAAGTTGCTTCTATCATTAAAAAGAGAGGACTGTAGACTCATGACGGGTAGTCTGACTGGACACTGCCTTCTGGCGTCACGTGCCTTTAAATAAGGCTTGGTCAGTGACAGCAGATGTAGAAAGTGCGTGTTGGAGGAGGAAACGATCGAGCACGTTCTGTGCTCGTGCCCTGCACTTGTCAGGCTAAGACTCCAGCTATTAGGAGTGATACAGATGTCAGATCTAGAAGCAGCAAGTGGCTCTAGTCCTAGGAAGCTTCTAGTATTTGCCCAGAGGACGGAGTTATTTTATAGCATAGGTCCTGGTTTTTGATAGGGTTTTTCAGTTTGGTCGTTAAAACAAACTTCTGGTAACACTACGGACTAAATCAGTCTATGTGAAGTCCTCAAGGACCGGCCAGATTAACCTAACCTAACCTAAAGCTCTTTTTTGCAAAGATATAGCTTAATTTATTCGTCCACGACCCTTTTAAAAATATTTTATATAAAAGTAGGCGTGGTCCTTAACCGATTTCGTTAAGTTTTCTTCAAAACATTCCTTATAGTAAAGGCAACCTCTCTGCCGAATTTTGTTACAATATGTTTAACGATTTTTGATTTATGATTAATAATATTTCTAAAATGGATTTTATCGCAAGTGGGCGGTGCCAAGCCCATTTTAAAAAAATTTTTCAGATTTTTATTAAGAGTCTCAATATCAGTCCACACGTCAAATTTCAGCATTCTGGGTATACTATTTACTAAATAATCATGTTTGTTGTGTTTTCAAAATGTTATATATACAAAAAATGGGCGTGGTTTCGCTCATTTTCAATACCAATCTATTCTGGGTCCAGATAAGATCGTGTACCAAATTTGGTGAAGATATCTCGATATTTACTCAAGTTATCGTATTAACGGACAGAGGGGCGGACGAACGGACAGACGTGGCTCAATTATTTTTTTCGATGCCGATGATTTTGATACATCGAGTCTATATCTATCTCGATTCCTTTATACCTGTACAACCAACCGTTATCCAATCAAAGTTATAATACCCTGTGTACAAGTACAACTGGGTATAATAATGGAGCATTCATAGACTCCGTACGTGCAGCCAAACGATTTTAACAATTTCACCCACACACATATGTTGCCTTTAAAACTATATACATATTTTGAAAAAGGTTTTCACATCAGTTTGACCCTTTTACCGGAGATTTCGTTCGCGGAATTTTTGTGTGTCGGCAAAGTTTTAACATTATTCTACAAACTAACCTTAATTATTTTAAAAAATATGTGCAAAGAAGTGTTTATTGTATACATGTAAGTATTAGATTGAATAAAGTCATACTGTTTACAATGGGGATCCAGTCACTCGGTCACTCAGTCAATTAGTCAGTTTGTTTGGCCGATTGTTATCATAGGTCTGGTAGTTGCTTACTCCTTTCACTGGCTTATTTAAGCTAACATGCTCTTCGAAAAGTAGGCAGTCTTCATTGGCATTCATTGCACACTCACATGAAAATAAAATTTTATGACATTGTCGACAGCACGACAAGCAATAGCCAACAACAATATCAATATCAGCAAATATAATGCAAGCAAATAAAATTAGATTGTGGCATGACATTACATTGCACATTTCGTTGGTCGTACATGTTAAAAGCTTATAATCTCATACATATATATTTTACAGACAGTGACAGTAGAAATGGGATGGTAGGATTTTTTAATAGTTAGAAGGAAGACAATTATAATAGAAATTGTATGATAAAATATTTACGAAATGGTCGTGGTAACGCCTTTTTTAAGCAATAATTTTTTTTACGTTTCGTGAGCTATGAGTGAAGGAAGAATTGACTTTTAACTGCCCAAGCAATTTAGACCGTTTCGTAACAAGAAACCAGTGGCGTCGTGAGGTATTCTTGCGCCCGGGCAAAATATTTTTTGAGGTTGGAAAAACATCCCCATAGGAGATTATAGAACATAGTTTTAGGTTCAATTTCTTTTCTACTTCACATTCTGCCAAAAGGCCAACATATCTAGCCGATTCTCCGAGAATTTTGCGGCGCCTTTCTTACGCGTTGTACTATATCAATATCCCATTTTTTACAAAAAGACTTCGCTTTTTCTATTGCTTCTTCACAGAGAATGTCTTGAATTTCGGATAGTTCAGTCGATAATGATTTAAGTTCATGATACGCTTCCCTGAAATTCATTCCCGGATCTTGTAATCTGCGCTACACACGATCAATCCTCCTTAAGATTTCATACCAGAAATGAACTAATGTTATGCAACTAAAATTTAGTATATTTTGCAATAGAAGTGTAGCTTCGGTTCTTTTGTCACTTGTGGTGTAAGTGTCTTCTGCTAGTTATTCTATACTACATTCTCTATGAACGCATTTTTTAGTATTAATTTTTTTTTTTTTTCAGAAATCAATATTTTCCAGAAATCAGTTGTAATAAAAATTCAAATTATCCAGGAAGTTCTGCTTTGCGGAGCATTTGGAGCCCCCTGTGAGTAGCGCCCGGGCCAAGATGCCCTCCCCCGCTCTTTCTTGGATTATAGAAGGTACTTCGTCTTGCATTCATTCACTTCTAAAGAAGTTTATACCAACACGTTTTTATTCTGCCGCTCGAATTATCTTCTGTAGCATTACGTTAAGGAAATCGTACCAAATAAAGTCACCTTGCCTGAAGTCTGTTTTGGTTTCGAATAGCTTGGAGGAGTTCTACCCAATCCTTGCGAAACTGAGGGTGATGCTCAGCATCATTCGGCTGAGTCTTTTTAACTTTGCAACATACAAGCAAATTTTTTTAGCGCTGCTTTGAAGTTAAAAAATGGCAAATGTCGACTCTCCTATCGTTAAAATCTGATCGGTAGTAAATTTATTAGGTGTGATACCGTGCAGATAAGGTCCAGTTAGTTCGTTGACCACAGGTGTTTCGCACATAATGCTAGGTACAAGCTTATAAGCGATATTAAGTAGGCTGTTTCAACAGTAATTGGCGCGCTTTGTTGGGTCGCTTTTCTTGCGGATTGGACAGAGCCCATTCAAAATCTGGAGACATGCGGTCATTCGATCATATTTGAATGCTCTCACGGTCTAGTTTGATAATATTTACTGTCAAAAAACTGAAAGTAGATATAAGCTCTCAGCTGGGTATTTATTAGTCTGTTACACCCGAACCTGGCCACCCTTTCATGACTATTTTTATTTAGATCATACCTACTTAATAGGCGTAAGGCGCCTAATGTACGGTGGCATTTTTTTTTAACTTTTGTTGTTGTTGTATCAATAACAAAGACACTCTCCGAAGGTTTTGGGGAGTGTCGTCGATGTTGACGGTCCTTTGCCGGATATAGAGACGGAAGTTCCGGTAACAAAGCACCATTAAAGTACTAGCCCGACCATCTCGGGAACGATTTATATGACCACATTAAACTTTCTAGGAAATCCCGTCCTTAATTTTCATGCGGAACTTAAGGTCGCCAGAGTCTAGCCTACTAATATGTGTATGATATATTCATATTTGTAAAAGGATTCCCCTAGCGTAGGTGAGGTTGGCGATTGGGTTGCGGAAGCTTTGAAGCTAGAAAGCTTTGTGTTGCGATTATCAACCCTTTAAATGCCATTTTTTTAACTATACAGCTCATACGACAGAGAAATTTTTTAGCCGAATAAACGAAGGGCAGTTGAGTTACTACTCAAATTATAAAACATATTTTCGTTACAGCAATAAATTTGCCCTCGTTCGCAGAAATGCTGAGCTACAGAAATGGGCTTGGAGTGTAATGCTGAAAGTCAATAGCGCTAAGGAAAAAATTTTTGAACACATGATCTTCAATGTGGTGAGCGCTCCCCCTGAACCACGTCAAACGTTATCTCTTTATAATTTTGTTCGTACTCCGGGGCTGCTTCAGAATAGTTTCGCGATCATTTTGCGATAATTTTGCTACCATTTTCGTTTCACATTAACACTATGTCCTCATAATTTTGGATTGCTTCGGGAACATTACTAGGACTGTTTTCAACAATTTCGGGTATCATTTTGGTTTTGCTTTCGACTAGCTTATCGGAACTGTTTCTGAGTTATTTCGGGACTTTGGACTTTATGGCATAGTTTCAAGATTTTTTTGTGGGTCGTATCGAAAATATTTCTGGTTTTTGGAATTGTTCTTCCGGAAAAATGTCTGTTTAATCTTCATAATATCTTCGGATCAAATTTGACACTTTTGGGGGCGAAAATTGTTGGTTTTAAATAATGTTTCTGTTCACATTTTTTTTTTATTTTTGATGTTTTCTTGGGTTTTCGGAGAGACTGCTTTCCGGAGCACTTCGAGATATGTTTACACTTGCTTTCCGAATGATTTTGGGAATTAAAAAAAAAAAAATGTAATACGCGATAACCTCCGAAGAGATCTGAGACCGAGCTTCTCTTCCAATTTACGTCGTACTCCTCTTGATTTTTCCCTACAAATTGGTCGGACTGGTCCTAATATTTTATGCCGACTCCGAGCGGCATCTGCAAGGCAGATGAGTTTTCACCGAGAGATTTTCATGGCAGAAATACACTCGGAGCGCTTGCCAAACACTGCCGAGGGGCGACCCCGCTTAGAAAAATGTTCTTCTAATTGAAAAACCTTATTTCTAAAATTTTGATGTTGCTTTGCCCGGGGTGCGAACACACGGAGCACGCTACCATCACACCACGGTGATTTTGGGAATTGTTTTCTAGTTTACTGGGTGATAATCGGAATTGAATGCGGAAAATTTTAAGGTTTCTTTATTGGTAATATCTAAAATATCGATTGTTTTCGAAATCATTTGTCCGAAAACATTTCCATTGAATCCTCAGAAAGTTTTTGAGTAAATTTAACCCATTTTAGGAAGAAAATAATTTTTATTTATATATATTTATATATATAATTATTATATTTAAGTTTGCGCTTACTTTTTCTGATTTTTTCTTTACCCAACCAACATTTTCACTTAACATATACAAGGTCTTCGAATTAAATTTGACCCATTTTAGGGAGAAAATCGTTTTTTTCGGTTCACATTTTGGATAGTTTAAAACTCTTTGTATTTAAAAATCTCATGTATACACGATTTTTCTAGCTCTAGACTTTTTTTTTTTAATTTCGGTATTAGGTTAACTTTGAACCATTTTAAAAAATTATTTTCTACGCCCTTTTGGTTAGGTTACCTTTCTCACTAGTCTTATTGACGAATTTCCAACGGTACAACATTTTTGATTAGTTTTTTTGTTGCACAAGTTTATCAGTGGGTCAAATTTTACCCAAAGAATTTTAAAGACATTAATTTTTATGAACTTATGAAGAAGACTTACACTTTTCTGTTTTTGCATGGAAAACTAGCACGTTTCAGTGGTTCAGGGCTCGTTTAAAATACTCTCAAAAATGGTTGTCCCATTTTGAGCTTAAGCGACGGTGAGTATATTTAGCTTTGTTTTGCTGCTGTTGTTTGGATTACAAAATCGTCGCATCAGCAATTTAGGCCTACATTGTGAATATAACTAGCTTTTTTCCTTGTTATTGCAATGCCAGTTAAAGTAGATTATTGCTTTTTTGTACTGTCTTCCCTTTTTGTTGTACTTTTTTATGGTATTTGAATATTATAAAAAGCAGGTGACTTGCTTGTCATCAGTCGCAAGGCATCACTTTGAATATACCTATTGTAAGTATAGATGTACATTGTACACATAATACATATATAATATATATACAAAATGTTAGCATTTTCAGAAAGCAGGCTTACAGGCACACATACATACACCTTTTCGACTTCGATGTTATTCTAAGTTAATCGCCCGCCTTCAAGCTTTCAGCTTTTCTATACACTTCCTAGGCACACACACACTCAACAAAATCTACATACAACACGGCTATGACATTTAACAAAGCGCTACTACATAAATTTTTACTTAAAATTTTCCTGATAAGTACATACATACATACAACTTCCTGCAAACACAAACTCGAAACACACGAAGGTAAACTCATTGGCTTCTACATATTTAGGTACATACTTACATTCGAGTATTTGGCAATCACAATTCCACAAGGCGTAATAAAATTGTAGTGGGGTCGTATTTTAATTAACCTATTTTTAAGGCGATTTTCACGTAGGCGATTGGCACGTAGTGGACCACGTCCTCTCACGCACACACACACATATACACAGATATACTTCCTCTAGCGTAGATTTTCATTTTCATTCACTTCTTGGTTCATAGCTTTCGTTCGACCTTTTGTTCCTGTGTTTGTATGGTAGCTATGTATAAATATTATTGAACCCTCAAGGGGATGAAATTGCGCAAAATGGTATCGTGCAAGTTAGCGCCGCATAAAATATGTTTTACACGTGAAAATATATCAAATAATTCTACACTCGCTTACTTTCCCAGCTGTGCTGTCATATCCTCAATACATATATGCATTGCTTTAAGTGAGATTATTAAGGGGATTGTAGGGGCATTTTAGAGCTTTTAAAAATATTCGTATAATTTGATTAATCGAGTAGATATTCATTTATTCCATCTAAGATTTTTATAAATTTATCAAATTATTATTATTTTAGTTTATCAATCAAATTTAACTATTCGAATAACTGATTATTTTAGATTATTCAAATATTTGCAACTCAACGATATTCCATTATTCTATCTAAGATTTTATAAGTTTATCAATCGAATTTCACTATTCGCATAACTGATTATTTTAGTTTATCAATCGAATTTAACCATTCGCATAACTGATTATTTTAGATTATTCAAATAATTGCAACTCAAAGATTAATCGATTTTCAAAATCGAACCTTAGGTTTTGCAGGAAGTATGCTAAAAGAAACTACGCATAAGCCATGTATGTACCACATTTGTCTTTTTTTTTTATCATTTGTTATTTTGATCGTTTACTAGATGTCGATAAGTCTCCATTCCGGTAAGCAAAACATAATTAAGCATACACAAATTTCGAAAAAAATCTATAATTTGGCAAAAATGTGATCAATTTTTTTTCAGATTAGTCAAATATTTGCAATTCAACGATATTCCATTATTCTATCTAAGATTTTATAAGTTTATCAATCGAATTTCACTATTCGCATAACTGATTATTTTAGTTTATCAATCGAATTTAACTATTCCAATAACTGATTATTTTAGATTATTCTAATAATTGCAACTCAACGATATTCCATTATTCTATCTAAGATTTTTTAAGTTTATCAATCGAATTTCACTATTCGCATAACTGATTATTTTAGTTTATCAATCGAATTTAACTATTCGAATAACTGATTATTTTAGATTATTCAAATAATTGCAACTAAACGACTAATCGATTTTCAAAATCGAACCTTCGTTTTTTCAGGAAGTATGCTAAAAGAAACTACGCATAAGCCATGTATGTACCACATTTGTCTTTTTTTTTTTTGCATCATTTGTTATTTTGATCGTTTACTAGATGTCGATAACTCTCCATTCCGGTGAGCAAAACATAATTAAGCATACACAAATTTCGAAAAAATCTATAATTTGACAAAAATGTCATAAAATTGTCAAAAAACTAAATATAACATATTCTTGGTCATCGAAATCTTTAGCTATAAAAATAACACTTAATAATTATTATCTGATCTTTCTGCGTTGTAAAGTATGCTCGAAGTCGACACAGATTTTATGTGTGACAATAAGCTGTCATGAGAGCTTTGAACACCGATTTCTCGAAAAAGTTGAATAAAACTCACAAAACGCAAATATTCCAGGGCTGTGTTACCCAACCTTTGCCAACCAAGAAGTTGGCAGCATAATTTATAGCCAAATTGTCAACCTCACCTGCACATGGCGAATTATGTTCCTTTAGCAACTGAGGCATTGGCGACTTCTAGTTCCTCATGTAACTAGGGGGTGGAGGCGGGATGACCTAGAAAGCTCAATGTAATCATATCACATCATTTCCGAGATGGTCCAGCTTGCACCAAAATGGTGCTTGATAACAGAAGGTACCAGATATTTATTTAGGCATATAGCAGAACTTTCTCTTCTCTTTACATACTAAGGGATTACATTAAGGATAATTAACTGCCAAACAAAAAAAAAAAACAAGTAAGGAAGGTTAAGTTCGGGTGTAACCGAACATTACATACTCAGTTGAGAGCTATGGTGATAAGATAAGGAAAAATAACCATGTAGGAAATTGAACCGAGGGAAACCCTGGAATGTGTTTGTATGACATGTGTATCAAATGAAATGCATTAAAGAGTATTTTAAAAGGGAGTAATCCTTAGTTCCATAGGTGGATAGGTGGACGCCGTTTCGAGATATCTCCATAAAGGTGGACCAGGGGTAACCCTAGAATTTGTTTGTAAAATATGGGTATCAAAAGAAAGGTATCAATGAGCATTTTAAAAGGGAGTGATCCTTAGTTCCATAGGTGGACGCCGTTTCGAGATATCGCCTTAAAGGTGGACCAGGGGTGACCCTAGAATTTGTTTGTACGATATGGGTATCAAATTAAAGGTGTTAATGTGTATTTTTAAAAGAGAGTGGGCCTTCGTTCTATAGGTGGTCGCCTTTTCGAGATATCGCCATAAAGGTGGACCAGGGGTGACTCTAGAATGCGTTTGTACAATATGGGTATCAAATGAAAGGTGTTAATGAGTATTTTTACAGGAAGTGGGCCTTAGTTCTATAGGTGGACGCGTTTACGAGGTATCGCAATAATGGTGGACCAGGGGTGACTCGAGACTTTGTTTGTATGATATGGGTATCAAATGAAAGGTGTTAATGAGTATTTTAAGAGGAAGTGGGCCATAGTTCTATAGATGGACGCCATTGAGGGATATCGCCATAAAGGTGGACCATGCCTGACTCTAGAATTTATTTTGTATGATATGGGTATCAAATGAAAGGTATTAATGATTATTTTAAAAGGGAGTGGGCCTTAGTTCTATAGGTGGACGCCTTTTCGAGATATCGCCATAAAGGTGGACGAGGGGTGACTCTAGAATTTGTTTGTACGATATGGGTATCAAATGAAAGGTGTTACTGAGCATTTTAAGAGGGAGTGGACATGAGGTCTATAGGTGGACGCCTTTTCGAGATATCGTCATTAGGGTGGGCCAGGTTGACTCTAGAATGTGTTTGTACGATATGGGTATCAAATGAAAGGTGTTAATGAGTATTTTAAAAGGGAGTGGGCCTTAGTTCTATAGGTGGACGCCTTTTCGAGATATCGCCATAAAGGTGGACGAGGGGTGACTCTAGAATTTGTTTGTACGATATGGGTATCAAATGAAAGGTGTTACTGAGCATTTTAAGAGGGAGTGGACATGAGGTCTATAGGTGGACGCCTTTTCGAGATATCGTCATTAGGGTGGGCCAGGGGTGACTCTAGAATGTGTTTGTCCGATATGGGTATCAAACGAAAGGTGTTACTGAGCATTTTAAGAGGGAGTGGTCATTAGGTCTATAGGTGGACGCCTTTTCGAGATATCGCCATTAGGGTGGGCCAGGGGTGACTCTAGAATGTTTGTACGATATGGGTATCAAACGGAAGGTGTTACTGAGCATTTCAAGAGGGAGTGGGCATTAGGTCTATAGGTGGACGCCTTTTCGAGATATCGCCATTAGGGTGGGCCAGGTGTGACTCTAGAATGTTTGTACGATATGGGTATCAAACTAAAGGTGTTACTGAGCATTTTAAGAGGGAGTGGACATTAGGTCTATAGATGGACGCCTTTTCGAAGTATCGCCATTAGGGTGGGCCAGGGGTGACTCTAGAATGTTTGTACGATATGGGTATCAAACGAAAGGTGTTACTGAGCATTTTAAGGGGGAGTGGGCATTAGGTCTATAGGTGGACGCCTTATCGATATATCGCCATTAGGGTGGGCCAGGGGTGACTCTAGAATGTGTTTGTACGATATGGATATCAAATTAAAGGTATTAATGAGGGTTTTAAAAGCGAGTGGCCCTTAGATGTATATGTGAAGGCGTTCCCGCGATATCGACCAAAATGTGGACCAAGTGATCCAGAAAATCATCTGTCGGATACTGCTAATTTATTTATATATGCAATACCACTAACAGTGTTCCTGCCAAGATTCCAAGGGCTGTTGATTTCGGCTTGTAGAACTTTTTCATTTTCTTCTACTTAATATGGTAGGTGTCACACCCATTTTACAAAGTTTTTTCCAAAGTTATATTTTGCGTCAATAAACCAATCCAGTTACCATGTTTCATCCCTTTTTTCGTATTTGGTATAGAATTATGGCATTTTTTTCATTTTTCGTAATTTTCGATATCGATAAAGTGGGCGTGGTTATGGTCGGATTTCGGCCATTTTTTATACCAAGATAAAGTGAGTTCAGATAAGTACGTGGGCTAAGTTTAGTAAAGATATATGCTGCAACAAAATACAAAAATAAAAGAATATTTCAAAATGGGCGTGGCTCCGCCCTCTTTCATTTAATTTGTTTAGGATACTTTTAATGTCATAAGTCGAACAAAAATTTACCAATCCTTGTGAAATTTGGTAGAGGCTTAGATTCTAGGACGATAACTGTTTTCAGTGAAAAAGGACGAAATCGGTTGAAGCCACGCCCAGTGTTTATACACATTCGACCGTCTGTCCTTCCGCTCGGCCGTTAACACAATAACTTGAGCAAAAATCGATATATATTTACTAAACTCAGTTGACTTACTTATCTGTACTCACTTTGTATTGGTGTAAAAAATGGCCGAAATCCGACTATGACCACGCCCACTTTTTCGATATCGAAAATTACGAAAAATGAAAAAAATGCCATAATTATATACCAAATACGAAAAAAGGGATGAAACATGGTAATTGTATTGGTCTGTTGACGCAAAATATAACTTTAGAAAAAAACTTGGTAAAATGGGTGTGACACCTACCATATTAAGTAGAAGAAAATGAAAAAGTTTTCCAGGGCGAAATCAAAAGCCCTTGGAATCTTGGAAGGAATACTGTTCGTGGTATTACATATATAAATAAATTAGCGGTACCCGACAGATGATGTTCTGGATCACCCTGGTCCACATTTTGGTCGATATCTCGAAAACGCCTTCACATATACAACTAAGGGTCACTCCCTTTTAAAACCCTCATTAATACCTTTAATTTGATACCCATATCATACAAACAAATTCTAGAGTCGCCCCTGGTCCACCTTTATGGCGATATTTCGCAAAGGCGTCCACCCTAAGAACTAAGGCCCACGCCCTTTTAAAATACTCATTAACACCTTTCATTTGATACCCATATCGTACAAACAAATTCTAGAGTCACCCCTGGTCCACGTTTGTGGCGATATCTCGAAAAGGCGTCCACATATAGAACTAAGACCCACTCCTTTTTAAAATACTCATTAACACCTTTCATTTGATACCCATATCGTACAAACTAATTCTAGAGTCACCCCTGGTCCACCTTTATGGCGATATTTCGAAAAGGCGTCCACCTATAGAACTAAGGCGCACGCCCTTTTAAAATACTCATTAACACCTTTCGTTTGATACCCATATCGTACAAACAAATTCTAGAGTCACCCCTGGTCCACCTTTATGGCGATATCTCGAAAAGGCGTCCACCTATAGAACTAAGGCCCACGCCCTTTTAAAATACTCATTAACACCTTTCATTTGATACCCATATAGTACAAACAAATTCTAGAGTCACCCCTGGTCCACCTTTATGGCGATATCTCGAAAAGGCATCCACCTATAGAACTAAGGCCCACGCCCTTTTAAAATACTCATTAACACATTTCATTTGATACCCGTATAGTACAAACAAATTCTAGAGTCACCCCTGGTCCACGTTTGTGGCGATATCTCGAAAAGGCGTCCACATATAGAACTAAGACCCACTCCTTTTTAAAATACTCATTAACACCTTTCATTTGATACCCATATCGTACAAACAAATTCTAGAGTCACCCCTGGTCCACCTTTATGGCGATATCTCGAAAAGGCGTCCACCTATAGAACTAAGGCCCACGCCCTTTTAAAATACTCATTAACACCTTTCATTTGATACTCATATTATACAAACGTATTCTAGAGTCACCCCTGGTCCACTTTTATTACGATATTCCGAAAAGGCGTCCACCTATAGAACTAAGGCCCACTCCCTTTTAAAACACTTACTAACACCTTTCGTTTGATACCTATATTGTACAAACGCATTCTAGAGTCACCCCTGGTCCACTTTTATAACGATATTCCGAAAAGGCGTCCACCTATAGAACTAAGGCCCACTCCGTTTTAAAACACTTATTAACACCTTTCGTTTGATACCCATATTGTACAAACGCATTCTAAAGTCAACCCTGGTCCACTTTTATAACGATATTCCGAAAAGGCGTCCACCTATAGAACTAAGGCCCACACCCTTTTAAAACACTTATTAACACCTTTCGTTTGATACCCATATTGTACAACCGTATTCTAGAGTCAACCCTGGCCCACTTTTATAACGATATTCGGAAAAGGCGTCCACCTATAGAACTAAGGCCCACTCCCTTTTAAAACACTTATTAACACCTTTCGTTTGATACCCATATTGTACAAACGTATTCTAGAGTCAACCCTGGTCCACTTTTATAACGATATTCCGAAAAGGCGTCCACCTATAGAACTAAGGCCCACTGCGTTTTAAAACACTTATTAACACCTTTCGTTTGATACCCATATGGTACAAACGCATTCTAAAGTCAACCCTTGTCCACTTTTATAACGATATTCCAAAAAGGCGTCCACCTATAGAACTAAGGCCCATTCCCTTTCAAAATACTCATTAACACCTTTCATTTGATACCCATATAGTACAAACAAATTCTGGAGTCACCCCTGGTCCACCTTTATGGCGATATCTCGAAAAGGCGTCCACCTATAGAACTAAGGCCCACGCCCTTTTAAAATACACATTAACACCTTTTATTTGATACCCATATTGTACAAACGCATTCTAAAAGAAACCCTGGTCCACTTTTATAACGATATTCGGAAAAGGAGTCCACCTATAGAATAAAGGCCCACTCCCTTTCAAAATACTCATTAACACCTTTCATTTGATACCCATATTGTACAAACAAATTCTAGAGTCACCCTGATCCATCTTTATGGCGATATCTAGAAACGGCGTCCATCTATAGAACTTAGGCCCACGCCCTTTTAAAATACTCATTAATACCTTTCATTTGATACCCATATCGTACAAAATAAATTCTAGAGTCAACCCTGGCCCACCTTTAGGGCGATATCTCGAAAAGGCGTCCACCTATAGAACTTAGGCCCACTCCCTTTTAAAACTATCATTAACACATTTCATTTGATACCCATATCGTACAAAATAAATTCTAGACTCACCCCTGGTCCACCTTTATGGCGATATCTCGAAACGGCGTCCATCTATAGAACTTAGGCCCACGCCCTTTTAAAATACTCATTAATACCTTTCATTTGATACCCATATCGTACAAAATAAATTCTAGAGTCACCCCTGGTCCACCTTTATGGCGATATCTCGAAAAGGCGTCCACCTATAGAACTTAGGCCCACTCCCTTTTAAAATTATCATTAACACATTTCATTTGATACCCATATCGTACAAACAAATTCTAGAGTCAGGCCTGGTCCACCTTTATGGCGATATCCCTAAATGGCGTCCATCTATAGAAATATGGTCCACTTCCTCTTAAAATACTCTTTAATACCTTCCATTTGATACACATGTCATACAAACACATTTCAGGGTTACCCTAGGTTCTTTTTACAACAAGATGATTTTCCCTTACTTTGTCTCCACAGCTCTCAACTGAGTATGTAATGTTCGGTTACACCCGAACTTAGCCTTCCTTACTTGTTTGTTTATATCTTGTAATCAAAGAAGCCATAGTACTATTGAAACTTATATGGCCATAGCCCTGAAAGACGATCCGTGGAAATTTGTTAAGATTTCAAGAAACTAATCACTACTACCTCTTCGGTAGATAGGATAGTTTAGGGTAGAGTGGCCACCGGTGCGAGCACCAGTGCACTTAGGTCCAAAAAGGTCCCATTGTGATACCACGTGGATATCTCCCCAACTCAAACCAACAGCTCGATACAGCAAACGTCAGGAGTTTCTTAGGTTCCAACTTAGCCAGATCACAAAGATCGTGAAAGAAGGAAGATCCCAGAGATGTCTTCCTCTTGTGCCAAAGCACGGGAAAATCGCACAGAAAATGTTTGACTGTTTCTATTGCCTCTTCGTCCTTGCAGCTCCTGCAGTGGTCATTATAGCGAGCACCCAGCCATAGTGCGTGCATCCCGATTGCTATGTGGCCGGTTATAAGTCCAACCACCATAGATATGCCCCCCCCCCCTACATACCACGAAGACGGAGACTTTTGTGCGTCTCGCGTCCCATTCAGGCCAAACAACCTTGGAGTGCTAGCAGGATTCAAGATTACTTACAGGTAGCGAGCGACATGCTTAATCCCTTCCAGGACGAAGAAATCGGAACGGGTGTGCCCCCTTTTACAAGTTCGTCAGCCATCTCACTGTCCAGTATATTTGAATGTCAAGGCACCCATACCAGACTGAGGTAAGTTTGCTCAGCGATCTCGTTAAGAGATTTTCGGTACTTCTCTATTGTCCTGGACTAACATATGACCGATCCAAGTGCTTTTAGTGCAGCCTGGCTGTCAGAGTAAATACAAATTTGGTTATAGCCTGAGCAGCCAGGTGATCAGCGGCCTCATTTATATCAGCAATCTCCGCCTGAAAGACGCTGCAATGATCGGGCAGGCTAAATGATAGAATCCACCCTAGTTGAGGTGCAAAGACACTGCTACCCACCTTATAATCCAGTTTGTGGATTGTGTTACAGGGGAAATTTTGGCTCCCTTAAATACAACACTTTTAGACCCTCGATATAAAAAACTACTTTTGAAGACTGTCTAACAATAAATATTTAACAGTGCAGAGTTAACCGATGTAGAGCTTCTTTTTCATTGCCGAACCTGAACAAATGGCTTTGTTCCACAAATTCTTTCTTTTATCGCCGAAGCTACAATTCGACATGGTGAGATTTACCTATAGCTATACAGTTTGATAATAAGGTAATTGTGTATACCAGATAAATAAGCAACGTCTGAGTAAACCCCCTTGAAAGCTGAAAAAATGTTAAGTTCACGTACAAGTTGTTTGTTACCACAAAACACAAGCCTTCTCAATTTAAAAAGTAATTTAAAGTAGACGTTTTTACCATGGAATGAACCAAACATACTTTTTCCGGAACACGATTCGTTAAAAAGCATTTTAATTAACTCTAAATATCAGCGCTATGAAGTTTATTAGATTTACGGGACAAGCACATTTCAGCATTGGGATTTGGGGACATGACCATAAGAGTTCAAAAAAAGTTATTGAAGTGAATAGATCAATGAATATTTTGTTATTTGTGTGGAAAGAATCATGAATATTTAACAAAATTGCATTTAGGCTAAAATTACGACAATTTTGATAAAGCAAACAAATTCAAAAATAGACATATATATTCGTTTGCCTAAAATACAATATAGGAAAGGTGGGAATAAACAGACGGCTTACCCAAAGCCGTGCGACTGAGAAAGTAGTTCAACGTGACTCCAACAAACGAAGAGCCTAGTGATCAATCCACCTTTCTACGGAATACTTGACTGTTATACCTGGAGCAAACGGTACTACGAAGGTAGGAGATTAAGCGCTGGTTTTGCGGCTTTCGATGCTTTCTCTTTGCAAAACCTCAGGTTCCACCTTTTAAACTAGCTAAACTTTTCATAAAATATACAAATATAATTTTGTTAAGGATTAAATACATACGAGTACATATATATAACATATAAGAAGTTAACAAAAGCATTTAATAATTAAAATGTGCCGAGCTTTATATGCGTTTTGAAGCGACTCTGATCATCAGAATGTAATAAGAATTATTTTTCTAATCTAATATAATGTTCATTTTCCCTTCACTCAGGCCTGACCAAACACTTTTCCTCGACCGTAGTGAAATATAAGGTACCGAAAATGCGTATGAGTTAGCAAAGGAGGATGCAGTATTCGATGAATCCACGGTAAGGGTCTCAAACCGCTCTGGAGAAATCAAAATTAAACAGAAGTAGCATATTTTCCACAAAGTAAGAAAGGCGTAAACGCAGCGGTGGAAAATTTCTAACAGCGTATGCAAAGCCTACAAAATTAAACTTAACAAGTAAGGAAGACTAAGTTCGGGTGTAACCGAACATTACATACTCAGTTGAGAGCTGTGGAGACAAAGTAAGGGAAAATCACCATGTTGTAAAAAGAACCTACGGTAACCCTGGAATGTGTTTGTATGACATGTGCATCAAATGGAAGATATTAAAGAGTATTTTAAGAGGAAGTGGGCCATAGTTCCATAGATGGACGCCATTTAGGGATATCGCCATAAAGGTGGACCAGGCCTGACTCTAGACTTTGTTTGTACGATATGAGTATCAAATGAAAGGTGTTAATGAGTATTTTAAGAGGGCGTGGGCCTTAGTTATATATGGGGACGCCTTTTCGAGATATCGCCATAAAGGTGGACCATGGGTGACTCTAGAATTTGTTTGTACGATATGGGTATCAAATGAAAGGTGTTAATGAGTATTTTAAAAGGGCGTGGGCCTTAGTTCTATAGGTGGACGCCTTTTCGAGATTTCGCCATAAAGGTGGACCGGGGGTTACTCTAGAATTTATTTTGTACGATATGGTTATCAAATGAAAGGTATTAATGAGTATTTTAAAAGGGCGTGGGCCTAAGTTCTATAGATGGACGCCTTTTCAAGATATCGCCATAAAGATGGACCAGGGGTGACTCTAGAATTTGTTTGTACGATATGAGTATCAAATGAAAGGTGTTAATGAGTATTTTAAGAGGGCGTGGGCCTTAGTTCTATATGTGGACGCCTTTTCGAGATATCGCCATAAAGGTGGACCATGGGTGACTCTAGAATTTGTTTGTACGATATGGGTATCAAATGAAAGGTGTTAATGAGTATTTTAAAAGGGCGTGGGCCTTAGTTCTATAGGTGCACACCTTTTCTAGATATCGCCATAAAAGTGGACCAGGGGTGACTCTAGAATTTGTTTGTACAATATGGGTATCAAATGAAAGGTGTTAATGAGTATTTTAAAAGGGAGTGGGCCTTAGTTCTATAGGTGGTTGCCTTTTCGAGATACCGTCATTAAGGGTGGCCAGGGGTGACTCTAGAATTTGTTTATACAATATGGGTATCAAATGAAAGGTGCTAATGAGTATTTTAAAAAGGAGTGGCTTTGTTCTATATGTGGACGCCTTTTCGAGATATCGCCATAAACGTGGACCAGGGGTGAATCTAGAATGTGTTTGTACGATATGGGTATCAAATTAAAGGTATTAATGAGGGTTTTAAAAGGGAGTGGCCCTTAGTTGCATACTTATGTGAAAGCGTTTTCGAGATATCGACCAAAATGTGGACCAGGGTGATCCAGAACATCATCTGTCGGATACCGCTAATTTATTTATATATGTAATACCACGAACTATATTCCTTCCAAGATTTTAAGGGCTTTTGATTTCGCCCTGCACCTATTTTACCAAGTTTTTTTCTAAAGTTATATTTTGCGTCAATAGACGAATACAATTACCATGTTTCATCCCTTTTTTTGGTATTTAGTATATAATTATGGCATTTTTTTCATTTTTCGTAATTTTCGATATCGAAAAAGTGGGCGTGGTCATAGTCGGATTTCGGCCATTTTTTACACCAATACAAAGTGAGTTCAGATAAGTACGTGAACTGAGTTTAGTAAAGATATATCGATTTTTGCTCAAGTTATCGTGTTAACGGCCGAGCGGAAGGACAGACGGTCGACTGTGTATAAAAACTGGGAGTCGCTTCAACCGATTTCGCCCTTTTTCACAGAAAACAGTTATCGTCCTACAATCTAAGCCTCTACCAAATTTCACAAGGATTGGTAAATTTTTGTTCGACTTATGGCATTAAAAGTATCCTAGACAAATTAAATGAAAAAGGGCGGAGCCACGCCCATTTTGAAATTGTCTTTTATTTTTGTATTTTGTTGCAACGTATCATTACTGGAGTTGAATGTTGACATAATTTACTTATATACTATAAAGATATTAACTTTTCTTTTAAAATTTGAATTTAAAAAAATTTTTTTTTAAAAAGTAGGCGTGTTCGTTCTCCTATTTTGCTAATTTTTATTAAGCAGATATATAGTGATAAGAGTAACGTTCCTGCCAAATTTCATTATGATATCTTCAACGACTGCCAAATTACAGCTTGCAAAACTTCTAAATTACCTTCTTTTAAAAGTGGGCGGTGCCACGCCCATTGTCCAAAATTTTACTAGTTTTCTATTCGGCGTCATAAGTTCAACTCACGTACCAAGTTTCATCGCTTAATCCGTATTTGGTAATGAATTATCGCACTTTTTCCATTTTCCGAAATTTTCGATATCGAAAAAGTGGGCGTGGTTATTGTCCGATATCGTTCATTTTAAATAGCGATCTGAGATGAGTACCCAGGAACATACATACCAAATTTCATCAAGATACCTCAAAATTTACTCAAGTAATCGTATTGACGGACAGACGGACGGACGGACGGACGGACGGACATGGCTCAATCGAATTTTTTTTCGATACTGATGATTTTGATATATGGAAGTCTATATCTATCTCGATTGCTTTATACCTGTACAACCAACCGTTATCCAATCAAAGTTAATATACTCTGTGAGCTCTGCTCAACTGAGTATAAAAATTGCTTGTATCTACAAAGAGGTAATATTTTAAGCTCATGATGGATGTACTAACTGATCCCTGCCTGATGGTGTCAGTAACAGCAGATGCAGAAGCTCGGGATTCGAAAGAACGCTTGAGTACGTTCGGTCTTTATGTTCTGCGCTTGCGAAGTCAAGGCTCCAGCAACTAGATGCGGCGGAGTTGCCAGATCTAGAGGCGACAATTAAGCTTGCTAAGAGGATGGAGTTATTTTATAACATAAAGTCGTGGTAGCTATATGGAGATTTTCGGTTTGGTCATTAAAAAAAAAATCTGGTATAACTGTGAAAAGATAAAGCCTAAGTGTAGTCTCTTGTAGGGAAGTTCAACCTAATCTAACATTTTTTCGCGGTATTTAAACCTAGGAATTTGGGTTGGTAGGCGATCACAATATCATCACACCTCCGCGCCCACCAACTACCTTTCCTCTGGTTATTTGGACATAAGCTCAGGCACCAATCAAATTTCACACGTAATATTGGCACACATTAAACATTTACTTTCCTCAATCCATCAGTCATCATCGAGTTTACATCGGTCTATCGATCACCAACTCCGCCGTTCGGTAACCACTGGTAACTTTGCCACCGATTTTTAACTAGGCCTTCTACAATCCATCATCCACCATTAATTACTAACTATCAAGCGATTCACGATTTAACATCTGCTAAGAACTTTGGTAATTATCCAACTTTTATTGTTGCAACATTCTAACTCAGCATTTAAATTTTCATCATCATTTGACTTCGCTGGTAGTGTCGTGCATCCGTCACCCCATTTACTATTTGTTCATGGATTATACCTACTCATACTTTATCGGAATCAACATCATTCGCTCGCCTCTCCCCCTATGGTACTTAGGTATCTATAGCTCATGTCGCAATTATCCCCACCAATTAAAACCCTGCGTTAGGGTGTGTGCCTGTGCTTGACTTAAATAACACCAAAAAATTAACAATGTTAAAGAAAGTGTAACTTCTATTCGATTCTAGATTGACTGGGTGTCTTTATTGAGGGCCAACTTCAAAATAAAACCAAATGAATAACAATAAATTTTTATTGCAGTTATTTTAACTGTACTTAACTATTGATTCAGTCAATTACATCTTAAATTTCAGTCACAACAGAAATTAACCAGCTGCTTAGCCAAGTGTGATATCTAAATCAAATATTTCCATCACGCTTGATAAATCTTTCAAGGACTCAATATCTTTGTTTATTTATAAGACTTGTGATAGTAAAAAGTTCCTTAGATACCAATTTCCAGATCTCAAATCCTTTCGATTGCAATAAGTACAGATTTATGTATTAACCGTGGTTAAGGATTGCAATCAAACTCAATTTGCGCAGCTACAGCACTACTCATGTTAATAATTTAAGAAAAAACATTTGTAGTCAAAACTTTATATCCAATACCAAACATTTCTATCACTCTAAGGAAAGCATTATTTAAATACATTCAAATTGTTATTAGCCACTTGTGTCTTGCAGTAGCATAAATTGCTTGCTTATTTATGATTCGATAAGTGAAATTTAATTACAGATATATGCATGGCGTTAAAACAAACAAGAGAACGAATAAATATAAATTTACTGCAGCAATAATTTGTTGGAAATTGTAGGGATTACTAAAAAGTGATTGCCCCATTGCATGGATGTGTCTGCTGTTTTGATTGGAATGTGTGTTGGTTTGCTTGTGGAAGTGAACGCGCCAAAAAATATGCTGCAGAAAACAATAATCCAGAAAGCCAGGTTATTCGTAAATATATATATTCAAGCCCAAAAAAAATTGCACCTTGAAAAGGATTTTAAATAAAATATAACTCTTTCTCTCTCTTCATTTCTCCCTTTCTTCTTTTTCTCATTCTTTTCTCTTTCTTTGTCTCTCTCCCTTTCTACTTCCCTGTCTTATTCTCTTGCTTTTCTCCTCCTCTTTCTTTATCATCTTTCTCCATCCCTATTTCACCCTTCTCCCTCTCCTATTCACTCTCTTTCCCGCTTCATCCTCTCTCCTCCTTATTTTTCTCTTCCTCATCCTCATCCTTATCTCTCTTCCTCATCCCATCACTCTCCGTCTGCCTCTCTCTTCCTTTCTCTCTACACCTCGCTCCTTCTTCTCCTCTTACCACCTTCTCCATCCCCACTCTCCCTTCTTATTTATACCTATTTCCTCCCCATGTCTCTCTATGTGTATCTCTTCTTCTTCAGATCCATATCCTTCTACCTCGCCTTCTTTATCCCCAATTCCGTCTCCCTCTCGCTTTCACTCTTGCTATCATTTACTCTGTCCCTCTTCGTATCCATCCCCTCTCTTTCCCTTTCTTACTATGACGAATCTTAAACGTGTGTCCCTTCTTCTCTCTTTTCTTATTTCAATTTCCAGTTTTCCACGTTCTATCAGTTACACCAAATATTCGTTTCCATTTAGTTGTAGCTTTCTATTCAACTCTCCTTCTCCACCTCTTGTTCCCCCTTTGAACAACAAAAATCATCTTATTTTTTCTTTCTGTCTCGGTTTGGCACTGTCTATCATTTCTTTTTCGCTGTATCATTTGTATTTTATCTATTGTTCTCTATTCCCAATCTACTTTGCTATTCAATTCGACTTCATGCACAAAAGAATTTGATCGGGATTTGCGTTAATCTTTTTGTAAAACCTGGCGTCTTCCTACTTGATAATTTAGGCATCCTAGAGGATGACGCTCCAGTGAGAGTCCTCAGATGAATCAACCATAACATACAACCCGGTCATTTAAAATGAAATACACTTAATTCTTATTTCATATTATAATCTACACTACTCTTTTGTGGGTACCTTCGCACAGGATATGCAGTGCCTGCCTATATAAACATACGAGTATATATGTACGAATATCATATAAACCACACCTTAAGGAGTTGAGTGCCAAGGATGCGAAAAGTCATGTTTTATTCCTTGTTAAATACTGCCTAGCCATTAAAGAGTGCCATGGGACGCGATTGCTGCATCAGCATTGCATGTCGGAGGCGAAAGTGTTATACACGCCCACCTGATTATCACTGACCGAGCGCCGTTTCTATCTACACTGGCTGCCGCAACATAAGAAAGACAGCAGGTGAAGTGTAGAGTCTAGTGGAGTTACGTGTGGTTTTTGTTTGGCGCGAGCCAATAACTTTATGGAAATTTTACTAGCACTGTATAAGAAATATATTCTTAAAGGCACAATTGGGGTTACTCAACAGATTATTGACCGACCTCACTGCAGTTAACGTTACCAGTTTGTTCTTCTTCTTTGTATTATAACTATTGATTTTTATCGCGCAATAGCGATGAAATATCGAATACGAAGCGAAGGAAGTGCTACGTGTACGAACAGAAATAGTAGCAGCAGGAAATTGTTGAACTGATAACACTTAAACTACGACCAGGTGCACAAAATTGTGTTTGCATATCGTTGGAATGGTGAAAAGTATACTTCAAATTTGGTAGCATAGTAGCTAAGGGAGGAAGTATCAGATGAAGAGGTAGAAGTAACACCAAAATTATAAGAAATAAACTGCTTGCTTCGATGCCACGATGCACCTCAGAGCAAGAAACAAGAAAACAAACCAGCAAAAACGCTGGGTTAGTAAATTACAAGAAGCCAGCAGGCCATCATTTGATAGGTGCACACATACGATGTGTCTTGTAGCATAGTATAATACATACATTTATATAAGCTAAGGGAAAGAAGGCCATATCAGTCAGTCTGCAGCAACATGCATCCATATCCATTTCCGCTTGCGTTAGTGTAACTTTACATTGAGATACGGTTGCGGCAGCAGCAATACCTGCGCAAATGTTGTAGCCTAGCTACCACAACAACAAAAATTAAACAAGTTTTTGTTAAGGTTAAGCAAACAAAATTTATAGCCATATGTAGATTATTATAATTTAGAAGGATGATTCCATAGTAATAATAACAAATAGTAAACACAACTGAATTGAAGCATTTGTAGCACGTCTACTAGTTTTATTGGCTGAGTGTATATCCTCCTTAGAAACAACCTCATTGACTCTATTGGAAACTTCTATTCGCTTGTGAGGTCATGAAGTACCTGCCTGTTGGTATCGATTTTGTAAGTTCGCTTTTGATTAAGATACCAGCTGAGTATCTGGCTCGGTGTATAGATACCCTATCCTTTAAAAGTCCTCTACTACAATAAATATTTCAAATTTCAAAGGGTTATTTCATTTCTTATTCTCTTTCTCTATCAAATTATATATTTGTATATGAAAATAAAAGCACAAAAATCTTTGCTTAGATGGCAAAGAACTTCAAATGTGAGTGTCGATCACTTGTTCTAAAATAATAATTGTGTAATAATTAAAATGATTTTGAAACAGAATGTTACAGGTCTCAAGCTAATTGCGAGTTCCATTTACATTTACATCTTTTCTGTGGAGAAACTCTTATCGAAAGCTGTTAATCAACAGCTCATTTGGAATAAACTCACCCCCTCTCAACACTACTAATCTAAGCCTTCATGCCCTTTTTTTAAAGCACGGACCTTGTGTGAAATTATGGCGCTGGTTCTCCTTCAGTTTTGAAAATAAAAGTGAATACGCTACCAGATAGAGAACTATTCCAAGTAAATTTTGCGTAGACTACACAATTTTGATACCAATAACAAGTGTTCGCTATGGCTATTATCATTATAAGAATGCCTGTCGTACGAGACGACTAAATTTCACAGACCTAGAAGGTTCGATGTAGTCAAATCAAATCGTTTCCGATATATTTGGGTTAGTATTTCAAAAGTGCTAATGTCAGGAACATACTGGAAGAATATTCGGCAAAAGACCATCATCATCGCCAATATATCCCAAAGCCTTCGGGTACTGTTTATATCTCTAATAGAGTTATCGGTTTGTTTTAAATTTTTTATCGTAAAGCTGCCGATTAGTTTTCGAAAAGTTATAGATTTGTTTTCAAAAAATATCGATTTGTTATCGAAAATTATAGGTGTGTTATGAAGAAGTTGCCGATTATTTATCGAAAGCTGTAGGTACTAGAGGTTTACGCCGATCACCTTATCGGCGGCGGCGACGTGGGCGGGGCGCCGGGCTACGCCGGTGTTCTTACTTTAAAAAGCTTAATGTTTCTATTTAAAAAAATAATATTTAGGAAAGGTTTTGTTTGTATGTATTTAAGGAAATCAACGTGTTGGCCATTTCGGAAAGATCCGGGGTTTTTGCCTCAAGATCTCGCAGACCGTTCAAAATTTTTCAGGAGTATCTCTTTGCTGAGGGATTGTCCTCGTTCGCTTACTCCAGAGAGACTTCAAACCTAACCCCGGTCTTTGGAATTGGTACTGCTGCGTCTGCTGAAAAGAAATGAGATACATAAAATTGTCACACTTTTATCTGTATATCTCGTGCAAAGCGTAGTTTCACCTAGGGTTAACTCCTAATAATCGTCGCGAACACCTTTCCTTTAAATCATTTGTGGCTCCTTGGTGGCCACGCACAAAGCCGACTTACGGTTGCTATTAATGGTGTTTTGATACTCATAACTCTCGTGGTACAGGGCGCCTCCAGTTGTTTCGGCTGTTTTTAAGAGCTTTTCCCGATGTGCGAACAGTAGCAATCCCGACCACCAGTCTCTACCACGCCTCCTGACCCTCACACCATATACCAGCACAGAAACTATAGGACTGCGACTTCGAACTCATACCTTCGTTGACGTCACTTTCCTAGAAGCTCTAAGTTAGCTCCAAAGACTTTCCAACGGATGCTTTTGTCGCGCTATGCTGCCGAGCTACACCAGAGAAACACCTTGAAACGTTAGGGAGTGACTATTCAGCCAAAGATGCCGCCCTCGAAATCATAAGCAGTCTAAGTGGATGTCATTGCGTAATGGGCGAAAATCGTATAATCTACGGCGCATCTACATAATTAAAATTTTAAAGGACCCTGGATAAAATTTTTAGAATGTAGACCAAAGTTTGCAGACGTTTGTGTTTACACATTGATTTCAATAGTCTTCGTTAAATCAAAACGATATTTTAGAATGAAAGTCGACCGATTTTAAGTTGAAAGATGTTAACTTCTGTTTTCCGGCCTTATGATATAAGAGCTCATTATGAATGACCGCGTAGCTTCAGTTTTCAGACTAGTTCGACTGTCCACTACGTTAGGGCAGTAGAATATGCGGTCCTTAGTTCGCCTGTCTTGGGAAAGCTTTTCCTTCACCACTTTGCGTGTTCTTGCGAAGGACAAAGCCTCACCTGGTAAATATATGTGCCTACATATTCACGTTTGTAAAAGGAGCGGTAACGTGTATATTTAAACTTCATTGATAGGCTATAATCAATGTGATTCACTCCAAGGGACTAGTTTTGGATAGAGCCGCCAACTTTAAGAAATCTTAAACCGGGAGACTTGGGTGTTGAAGGGCTAAGTGTGAGAATCAAAATTAACATTTCAGACCCTATTGTATAGTTTCGCAAATAGACAACAGATGTTTGAATGGAAGCCCAAGTGATTTTTCAAACCCTTATACGTACATATATCCTCAACTTAAGTATGAGGTAAGAATCATTTCATAAGAGTGTGTATGCCCCTATAACCTACTAACGGATTTTGCGTCACTGATTTCCCTTATTCTTTCAGCCAATCGCAATATAAATATTTTTTTAAATCGGCACCTGTTTTGGTTAATGTGCTTTCTTTAACAACTTGAGGACAATTTGAAAACATGTTGGCCTTGGGTCATTTTATTTGAATTCATTGTTCATTATTAATTTTTCAAAAATGCAAAGTGAGCATATAAATTTATTAGATATATAACTTTTCTATTAGTGTTTTGTTTTAGTAACTTGGTGAATTGGGTAATGCAAAGTCTGTGTTAAGCTGACATCGAAAGCGCCTGGTTTTTTTAAATAACTTTTGAACAGTTAGAAAGAGTTAAATTTCGCAATAAGTTTCTTATAACTGGCAGTGAGGCGCATCCGTTGACACCACTTTCGACCAGATCCGACCAATTTTCGACATGAACAATAAATGGCCTAAACAGTCTTAAACGAGTACAAAACGTAACGAGCCGGACGCCGCAGCCGCCGCGCCGATATTTTTGACATTCGGCGGCGTATATCTCTAGTAGGTACATTACCAGAAAGATACAGATTTTTTTAACGATTTTTTATCGTAAAGTTATTTATTTAATATAGAAAAATGTCCGATTATTCATCGAAAATTTATATTTGTTATAAAAAAAATGTCGATGTGTTAACAAAAAATTACCCATTCACTGTCGAAAAATTTCATATTCTTTAACTAAATAACATGAATATGTTGTCGCAAGTATCTCGTTTTTTATTAATGCTAACAATTTATTATCGGTGTGTTATAGAACTTTCAGCAAAGAGTTCATACTTTTAATTGAGAATTTGTTTATGTGTTCTCGAAAAGTTTCAGATTATTTATCGAAAATATATCGATTTGTTATCTAAAAAATTATTGACTTATTAACGATTGGCTACAGAAAAGCTCTTGCTTTGATATCGAAAGTTATCACTTTTCTGTCAAAAAGCTTTCAATATCTTATCAAAAAAGTGACGATTTGTTATGGAAAAGTTTTCGACTTACTATCGAAAAGTTACCGATTCTTTAACGAATAAATATGGAAATGCTATCGTAAAGTTATATCAAGTTGTAATCGGTTTGTTACTGGTGTTCTACCAATTTAATATCGCCGTGTTGTAGACCCTTCATAAAAAAAATTATTGTTATTTTATATAAAAAGTGTTTATGTTTTAACAAATGTTGTCTATTATTTATCGAAGGTTATCAATTATTTTATCAAAAAATTACCGCTTTGTTAACGATAAAGAATATACAATTTTTTATCAAAACCTATCAAATATTTATCAAAAGCTATATATGCCGACTGTTTATTCAAAAAATATGGATATGCTATCGGGAAGTTGTCTGGATCGATACAGGCGTATTAAAGACTTGTTATCGAAAAAAATATCGAGTTTTTATCGAAATATTTCCGATTTATTATAGATATGTTTTCGATATACTACCGAAGGGTAATCTATCGAATAGTTGTCGAAAGTTATTGATTTGTTATTACAAATGAATGGATTTGTTATCGAAGTGTTATCGATTTGTTTTCGGCTTACTTACTTGCAAGAGGTATCTTCGCTGGGTTAACTAGCCCCAATTGGTCACACCAAGAGAGTTTGAATCGTTTCCATCTGGTTCTTCCAGCGGAATGGGGATGCCGTGTTTCCCTGCTTCCAAAGGCGGACTTCGATAAAAATATTTTCTTAGCCTGGGAATCATATTTCATTCGCATTACACGGCCTACTAACGTAGCCGCTGCCCTTTAGTTCGCTGGGCTATGTTGATTTCTGCGTAAAGCTCGTACAGCGAGTACTTCGGCACTCGCCGTCGCTAACGCGTAGAGGTCTGTGAATCTTTCGAAGAACTTTTTTCTCGAACAATCTTACTGGCAAGAGTGATTCTTCGCTGGATTTCAGAGCTCATATTGCTGCTTGTGTTAATGCTGGTTCCCAAATAAACGAAGTCTTTTATTATTTGCAACTTATGGCTGCCTACATTGGTGAGATTGCCAGGCTGAAATGCGCTGACAATTTGCTCAAAGACAACAGCTACTTCGTTTTGGCCTCGTTTATCATCAAACCATCTTTTCCGTTTCTTATCGACACACGAAGTTAAACTTCAGCCCGTGGTAGAGCGTTGGTGGTTAGTTTTAAAACATTAGTTTCCCAGACGTACATCGAACTTCCCGAGTACTGGGTACTCACACATTTTTTTGTAGCAAGTTTTACATTCTCTTTGGGTTGTATCAAGTTTATTGTTGTATGTAGCTATGATTACAAACTGGTATATGATTTTATCTTTAAAATATAATCCACACCCTCAATATTCTATATACCATTTTATCATTACCTTAGCACAACTGGGTATACAAATTTTCGTTTTATAAAACATGCTTGTACGCATGTAAATACTACCACACATCACAATCGCAGTATTGCATATCTATCGAGCATGAAATATGCGAATTTAGAGAGCAGATAATGCATTTCGAAATATGTAGTACAAGTGCAGCATACATAGTAGAAGTGGCAGTGGGTAAAATTAAGAAGCAGGAAAACCTGCGACAGCATCGCATTCGTGTTCAAATGTACAACAGGGCGTATGAGCGACATGCATTTCCAAGCACAGGCTGTAGTTATGCTTGTAGTTGGTGCTGTGTTTTTTCATTTTTTCCCTATTTCAAACCAATGTATTAAGCGTATAAAAAAACACTCCCATCCCTTGATGTGTAAGCAATTTCCGTAGGCGACCATGTGGGCGTTGAGCGATGAGTAGCAAACAGCAGCGTGCACCGACCAACACACTGATAGGTGAACGAAGTACGTACTAACTTTAGCTGTATGCATGTATGTGTGCTTGTAGAGTGTTAGTATGTGCTCGTTACAGCAGTAGAACACCTGCTGCACTCTACATACATACATAAGCACACGTCATGTGTGACGCAGACAAATAAGCGTTAAATTTATTGCAATTGGTGTTAGAGGTGTACCGCGTGCACAGTAATTTTCACTATCGAATAGAAAAATGTTATTGAAGACAAGATTGGAAATCGCTACCCTTAAGCGTAGTGTACATGAAAGAGCACGCACATTTAATTTAATGCAAATGCGCAAATATATAAAGAATTATGTTATATTATGTGTACTATGTATTAAAAATTTATTGAAAGCACGTTAAAGGTAAATCCTATTTTCAACTCATTTGGCAGAAAATGCAATATCTTCGTGTTGAATGTAAATAAACATATGGATATATCTAGAATAGTATGTTGATTCATATATTGAATAAACAGGCTCACTTTATAGTGTTATTCCGCTTTTCAACGACATAAGGTGCTTTATTACTGCAAAAGCTACACAGACCGTAAAGACTGCGCATAAAATAAAATGGCACTACTTCGCTATCAGCGACGTTATTCTCAACACTTGAATATGAAAAAATTTTCTATGACTCATTTGGTTATGGGTAAAAAAATCTTTAGAAAAATTTAGATAATGATGAGGAGGGGACTCATAGAAGGTGAGAATGGCACACGATAGCGAGTGCGCTTCCTCTACTGCTTTTGGGTGTGGTAATGAACGACTTGATTCAGCACTTTGAGAGAAGGCAGCCCCTGTTGTCGTAGTTTTTGTCGATGACCTGGCAATACTTGTCAGGGATAAATTCCGATATGCACTGATGGACATTTTATAGGATTCTATAATCTTATACGGTGCAGAATATGGGCGGGTGCAATATGATACCGGAAGAGCCGAACCGCTCTCACCTCGGTTCAACACAGGGGAGCGGATAGCTTACCGCACGGTCTTGCCTGAAGCTATAATGTCGCTTGATCTATACGGATATATCTTCTAGCCGACAGGGAATTGGAATCCAATAAAGTAGCCATACAGGCGCGAGATGAATCAATTTGACGCTGGCAAGAACAGTGGAGGTACAGCACAGTAGGAAATTAGAACAGGGAAACAATTCCTAAACAGAGCGCATGTTTGAAGCCACAACATGGAGTGGCCAACTTTTACCTAAATAAATTTCTAACCGGACACGGGTACTTCCGCAAATATCTGCACAGAATTGATAATGTAGAAAACGCGAATTACCTACAATGTTAAAAATTAAACGAAGTACGCGACGCCTTCTTCGAATGCGTGCACTTCGGCGAACAACGAAGGAGGGTTAAAGGCATATTTGGTGACCTATACACGGGCAGTGTCATGAATAATATGACTCAGTGAAACAACGGTTTGGATACACTAAGCACATATGTGAGATTGTATATACTTCATAGCAAAATGTAAAATGGATGCCTTGCCAATTAGCTTCAGGGTAGCCATGGAGCTCACGTAGAGCGCACCAGATAGGGGGAATCGCGCAGACCGTGGAAGGTAAGATTTTAGTGGGCAATTCTATAAGAAATAAGGGAGTTCTCTACTCGGATGCTTCAATATTTCGGTGAGTGCATTAAATATAAAAAACAAAAATCTTTAAACGGTGTACTCTTGCAACAGCTGTATAGAAGTAAATGTTACACAAAACTTACCAGACTTTTAATTGTATACGTATTTAATGAAAAAAAAAATACTAACAGACATTTTCATTTAACGCTTTCGAGTTGCAGAGTTGCAAAGTATAAACAAAGTTTATACAACAAGAACAAAAATGTGAGGCAAAAGAAGTGAAACAAAAACAAAAAGGAAAAATAATAAAATATAATACAAAAATAAATCGTAACCGTCTGCGGTAGCACTGCTCAAATGTCGTAGACGAGGCTTTTTTGCGGCTACCGCCATTGAAGAGGCCGAAAAAACGTCAACGTTCTAATTTTTACTGTTGTTTGTGCTGCTTATAACCGGCATCCGGCCGGCAAGCGCTTTTACGGGCATATAAAGAAAAATGCTCATACTAAGTTAATACATATTATTATACTCAGTTGAGCAGAGCTCACAGAGTATATTAACTTTGATTGGATAATGGTTGGTTGTACAGGTATAAAGGAATTGAGATAGATATAGACTACATCTTCTTATATCAAAATCATCAGGATCGAAAAAAAATGTTATTGATACATGTCCGCCCGTCCGTCCGTCCGTCCGTCCGTCTGTCCGTTAACACGATAACTTGAGTAAATTTTGAGGTATCTTGATGAAATTTGGTATGTAGGTTCCTGGGCATACATCTCAGATCGCTATTTAAAATGAACGATATCGGACTATAACCACGCCCACTTTTTCGATATCGAAAATTTCGGAAAACCGAAAAAGTGCGATTATTCATTACCAAATACGGATAAAGCGATGAAACTTGGTATGTGAGTTGAACTTATGACGCACGCCCATTGTCGTGGCTCCGCCCACTTTTAAAAGAAGGTAATTTCGAAGTTTTGCAAGCTGTAATTTGGCAGCCGTTGAAGATATCATGATGAAATTTGACAGGAACGTTACTCTTATTACTATATGTATGCCTAATAAAAATTAGTAAAATCGAAGAACGACCACGCCCACTATTAAAAAAAATTTTTTTTAAGTCAAATTTTAAAAGAAAAGTTAATATCTTTACAGTATATAAGTAAATTATGTCAACATTCAACTCCATTAATGACATCGTGCAACAAAATACAAAAATAAAAGAATATTTCAAAATGGGCGTGGCTCCGCCCTCTTTCATTTAATTTGTTTAGGATACTTTTAATGTCATAAGTCGAACAAAAATTTACCAATCCTTGTGAAATTTGGTAGAGGCTTAGATTCTAGGACGATAACTGTTTTCAGTGAAAAAGGACGAAATCGGTTGAAGCCACGCCCAGTGTTTATACACATTCGACCGTCTGTCCTTCCGCTCGGCCGTTAACACAATAACTTGAGCAAAAATCGATATATATTTACTAAACTCAGTTCACGTACTTATCTGAACTCACTTTGTATTGGTGTGAAAAATGACCGAAATCCCACTATGACCACGCCCACTTTTTCGATATCGAAAGTTGCGAAAAATGAAAAAAATGCCATAATTATATACCACATACGAAAAAAGGGATGAAACATGGTAATTGGATTGGTTTATTGACGCAAAATATAACTTTAGAAAAAAACTTTGTAAAATGGGTGTGGCACCTTCCATATTAAGTAAAATAAAATGAAAAAGTTCTGCAGGGCGAGATCAAAAGCCCTTGGATTCTTGGAAGGAAAACTGTTCGTGGTATTACATATATAAATAAATTAGCGGTACCCGACAGATGATGTTCTGGGTCACCCTGGTCCACATTTTGTTCGAAATCTGGAAAACGCCTTCACATATACAACTACCACCACTCCCTTTTAAAATCCTCATTAATACCTTTAATTTGATACCCATATCCTACAAACATATTCTAGAGCCACCCCTGGTCCACGTTTATGGCGATATCTCGAAAAGGCGTCCACATATAGAACTAAGGCCCACTCCCTTTTAAAATACTCATTAACACTTTTCATTTGATACCCATAACGTACAAAAAATTCTAGAGTCACCCCTGGTCCACGTTTATGGCGATATCCCGAAAAGGCGCCCACCCATAGAACTAAGGCCCACTCCCTTTTAAAATACTCATTAACACCTTTCATTTGATACCCATATCCTACAAACAAATTCTAGAGTCACCCCTGGTCCATCTTTATGGCGATATCTCGAAAAGGCGTCCACCTATAGAACTTAGGCCTACGCCCTTTTAAAATACTCTTTAATACCTTTCATTTGATACCCATATCGTACAAACGCATTCTAGAGTCACCCCTGGTCCACTTTTATGGCGATATCTCGAAAAGGCGTCCACCTATAGAACTAAGGCCCACTCCCTTTTAAAACACTTATTAACACCTTTCGTTTGATACCCATATTGTACAAGCGCATTCTAGAGTCAACCGTGGTCCACTTTTATAACGATATTCCGAAAAGGCGTCCACCTATAGAACTAAGGCCCACTCCCTTTTAAAATACTCATTAACACCTTTCATTTGATACCCATAACGTACAAACAAATCCTAGAGTCACCCCTGGTCCACCTTTATGGCGATATCTCGAAAAGGCGTCCACCTATAGAACTAAGGCCCACGCCCTTTTAAAATACTTATTAACACCTTTTATTTAATACCCATATCGTACAAAAAATTCTAGAGTCACCCCTGGTCCACGTTTATGGCGATATCCCGAAACGGCGCCCACCCATAGAACTAAGGCCCACTCCCTTTTAAAATACTCATTAACACCTTTCATTTGATACCCATATCGTAAAAACAAATTCTAGAGTCACCCCTGGTCCATCTTTATGGCGATATCTCAAAAAGGCGTCCACCTATAGAACTTAGGCCTACGCCCTTTTAAAATACTCTTTAATACCTTTCATTTGATACCCATATCGTACAAACGCATTCTAGAATCACCCGTGGTCCACTTTTATGGCGATATCTCGAAAAGGCGTCCACCTATAGAACTAAGACTCACGAGCTTTTAAATACTCATTAACACCTTTCATTTTATACCCATATCGTACAAACAAATTCTAGAGTCACCCTTGGTCCACCTTTATGGCGATATCTCGAAAAGGAGTCCACCTATAGAACTTAGGCACACTCCCTTTTAAAATTCTCATTAACACATTTCATTTGATACCCATACCGTACAAACAAATTCTAAAGTCAGGCCTGGTCCACCTTTATGGCGATATCCCTAAATGGCGTCCATCTATAGAACTATGGCCCACTGCTTCTTAAAATACTCTTTAATACCTTCCATTTGATACACATGTCATACAAACACATTCCAGGGTTACCCTAGGTTCTTTTTGCTACATGGTGATTTTCCCTTATTTTGTATCCACCGCTCTCAACTGAGTATGTAATGTTCGGTTACACCCGAACTTAGCCTTCCTTACTTGTTTTTATTATTATTTGTTTTGGTCAAAAACGTCGTTCATGCACTGTTGATTTAAGAGAGCGGATTAACAAGTGATGCATTAATTTATTTAGTATGAAAAGATTTTTTATATGCAACTTCCCCTCCTCAAGTCATCACTACACATTTCTAAGTGGCTGAAATTGAAAGGTATCACAACTTACAATGCGGTTTCTTAAAAGCAACACAATTATTTTTTTTTATGCTGGTGGTTAAGAAAAATTTAGGGCGTAGGAATTAAGGAATTATTGTCGTCATGGTTATTAAGCTGATGTGATATAAAAAAAATTTGCAATTATATTTTTCTTGGAAAAATTTTGTACATAATCCCATTTAAAAGGCCACGTACTTCTGAACTTAGAAGTGGCCATGTTTTAAATTTTCAATGGCAATAAAGTTGGGCTGCGCATTGTTACTGTTCTAGAAAATTTAGTCATACAAACAAAGCAAAACAACTTTATACCTTCCGAAAAATTATTTCAAAACAAAGTTAATGATATGACAAATTTAAATAATAAATATTGTCTTTTCTGAGAAAATATGCTGACAACAGCTGATGAATGAGGCAAAGCAAGAATCATATTTTTTATAGCGTGTTATGCATAAATAAATGATATGGTAACACAAAACAAAAACAACACGTAAGGAATGCTGAGTTCAGTTCGGGTGTATCCGACTCATACATACATACGACACACTCTGCTGAGAGCTTTGGAGACCAAATAAGGAAAAGTCACCATGTAGGGAAATGAACCTAGGGTAACCCTGGAATTTGTTTGTATGATATGGGTATCAAATGCACGGTATTAAAGAGTATTTTAAAAGGGATTGGGCCTTAGGTATATAGGTGGACGCCTTTTCGAGATATCGCCCCAAAGGTGGACCAGGGGTGACCCCAGAATTTCTTTGTACGATATGGGTATCAAATGAAAGGTGTTAATGAGAATCTTAAAAGCAAGTGGGCCTTGGTTCTATAGGTGGACGCCTTTTCGAGATATCGCCATAAAGGTGGACCAGGGGTGATTCTTGAATGTGTTTGTATGATATGGATATCAAATTAAAGGTATTAATCAGGGTTTTAAAAGGGAGTGGCCCTTAGTTGTATATGTGAAGGAATGTTAGAGATATCGCCCAAAATTTGGACCAGTGTGACCCAGAACATCATCTGTCGGGTACCGCTAATTTATTTATATATGTAATTCCCCGAAAAGTATCCCTACCATGATTCCAAGGGCTTTTGGTTTCGCCCTGCAGAACTTTTTCATTTTCTTCTAATAATATGGTAGGTGTCACACCCATTTTACAAAGTCTTTTCTAAAGTTATATTTTGCGTCAATAAACCAATCCAATTACCATGGTTCATCCCTTTTTTCGTATTTGGTATAGAATTATGACAATTTTTTCATTATTTGAAATTTTCGATATCGAAAAAGTGGGCGTAGTCATAGTCGGATTTCGCCCATCCTTAACACCAAGATAAAGTGAGTTCAGATAAGTACGTGAACTAGGTTTAGGAAAGATATATCGATTTTCGCTCCAGTTATCGTGTTAAATGCCGAGGCGGAAGGACAGACGGTCGACTGTGTATAAAAACCAGACATGGCTTTAACCGATTTCGCCCATTTTCACAGAAAACACGGATTGGTAAATTTTTGTTACTTATGGCATTAAAAGTTTCTAGACAAATTAAATGGTAAAGGGCGGAGCCACGCCCATTTTGAAATTTTGTTTTATTTTTGTATTTTGTTACACCATATCATTACTGGAGTTGAATGTTGATATAATTTACTTATATACTGTAAAGATATTCAATTTTTTATTAAAATTTGACTTTAAAAAAAATTTTTTTTTTTTAAGTGGGCGTGTTCGTCATCCGATTTTGCTAATTTTTATTAAGAACTCATGTAGTAATAGGGTTAACGTTCCTGCCAAATTTCATCATGCTATCTTCAACGACTGCCAAATTACAGCTTACAAAGCCTTTAAATTACCTTCTCTTAAAAGTCGGCGGTGCCACGCCCAATGTTCAAACTTTTACTAGTTTATGCCGTTACCGGGTACCGTTATGCGAACACAATTTTTATACTCTGTGAGCTCTGCTCAGCGCTGAGCAGAGCTCACAGAGTATAAAAATACAATTGAATGTCTTGCTTGTGTGACAATGAAAACAGCTGCAATTTGTATCACTTAAATATAATAAAGAAAAAATATTGCTTTTTATTTGTTAAGTAAAAAATATGCTCTCAACGCGCCAAAATTTATTTCTATTTTCGCTTACTTTTTCTTGTTCCTTTCTACAATGTGCTAAGTAATAGAGTAAACAATATCGTATGTTTTTAAATTTAAAGAAAGAAAGTGAAATGTTTGTAAGTGTGCACAAATATAAATCATAACATACACACATGCAATTCAATTGTATAAAACATCGACCCAGTCAGTAATCATTTAAGTATTGCTACAAATGTGTGAGAGTAATTTGGTACTTCGTACCTAAATGTGTGTCAGGGTACGCCAAAAAATATGTTCATAACTTCTTTTATTACAATTTTAGTAGCTAGTTCAACTAAGTGTGCTTAAGCTCTAGTAAAATTCAAACTCCAGTTAAACTACAAATCAATTTTTCAGTCAACCCATCTTTTGGGTAGGAATTTTTATACAGCAACATTCCCTGCATTCAAGTAGACAGTGATCCACATCGCAATTGAAATGTAACATGCAACTGCAACAACAATGTGATTGTTTTGGATCAATTTGTTTCTGCGTTTTCATTTCAAATTTTTATCTGGATCTGGATCAGCGTCCGTTGGAACGCGGTGATTGTTTTTTCACTATCTAGATAATTTATAGCTACAGAAGCAGCTGATATTTCCGCAGCCTTCGGAAGAATATGCTTATCTAGTTCTGAAGTTGATATCGCACATCATTTTCTAATTATTCTCAAACGTTATATTTCCCAAATTGATATCCAACATCATTCTCCAATCACTATCAATCTTTGGAAAATTTAGTAAAATTTATAGTTTTCGGGTTGATCTGCAACATCTTTACAAAAAACACCAAAGATATATTGAAAAGGCTAACATTTTTAGCAATTGTTTTTTAAGTGAGTGTGGCCGTCTGATGAAAATAATAAAAACGAATTTTTGTGAGTTAGGATATTATTCCAAAACAGCCACGAAAAAAAAATATTTAGGCTTTTAAGTTTTTTTTAAGAATAATTTTCTGCAAAAAGAAACAAACAAAAAAAAAGATATATAGATTCAAACGCGGGGAGCATGAAAGCATTGGTAACCCGATTTTTTCGCCCTAGCTCGGCTTAGGCGGTTACGGTTTGTGACTACAGACACAAGACCTTGAACTAATTACAGTTTGCAAAACTTTTTAAATATGTTTTTTTGTTTACTAAATTTGGGCCGCGTCACAAAATTTTCGATTTCGTTTTATAAAGATAAAAAATGATATAAAAGACTAAAATTTTGTTTTGCGAATTGTACACAAAAAATTTTAACAGATTTATGGCGCGTGAAAACTTTTAACAAAAAATTTTATAGATATATAACCTAGGTTGGCTTTTAGTAAACCTAGGTTAGCTTTTAGTTCGCTGAAATATACCACAGATAGGGAAGGTTTTAGTAAAACTGTTAGTTAGCGCGTAATTTAGTTTGCGGCTTAAATTTTTTGACTACTACTTAGTTACGCTTGACTAGTTTTTGGCTATTGTCATAAAAAAGTTGTTAGATTTTTCAAAGAAAATTAAGAAATACTTGCACGGGCTAGTTGAATTTGTAGTAAGCGCTTAGTTAGCTTCTTTTTCTGCTGGGTACGTATATGAAAGGGTTCGACTCGTCTAACGAACATTACTTATGCGACAGTTACGCTGATATATTTAGTTACCACATACATACATGCATACATACATAATTTTTACTCTCTTCTTGAGTGTATATATAAATCATATTTTTAACAATTCACAGGTGACTAGAGGTGAAACGTGTTGTTAATATTAATAATGGCAATAATTGGCAAAAGACCATGCTAAAGGAACGCATTTGTGAGTGGCAGACTTCACGTGAGATTGTACACAGCTAAGTAGACATATCGTATGTAGAGCATCCATAAAATAAATACGAAAAGTTGTTCATCACAGCTAAAAGCGTTTGGGCTTTAATGTTTTATAGTACACCTCTTTTACGCATACTTAATTTTAAGATAATATTAAAATTGATGGCACTTCTGATATGCAGAGCATTAACACAGCATTTTTTATTTAATTTATTTTAATAAAACATAACAATTCATTATTTTTGCTTACTATGCTATTTTGATACTTGATTTTGATATCACAGAATTGATAACAATTTTTACTTTGGTGTTTTATGGCGTTGAAATGACAAAGATAATGACGAAATTACTAAGAAAACTCACTCGATCTTGCCGATATTCTATATTGGGTTTCGAGGTTTACAAGGTATTTTTACTTTCATGAGCTGCCCTTATCGCATGTGATTGAAGATTTGTTCTTAAGTAGCATGCGAATGCGAATGTTATAAGAATGTTATAAGAAAGTGTTTCTATCGGAACCCGCCTATGGAAGCCGAGGTAGAAGGTGGCCCCACTCCGCTGGAAGCAGCCGGGGGAAAACGATTTAAACTCCCTTGATGTGACCATTTGGCACCGGTTAGCAAAGATAAGAAGCGACTGGCGCGCCTTGTTGGAAGGCCATAACCGTCTAAACGGTTAAGCTTCAATTAAGTAAGTAAATAAGCCGTCGTTTTCACTAGTTAAGTTTAAATTAACCTGCAGGGTGGTAATCATTCAGATAGATTCATGTGACATTTCCATTTTCCCCAACACAGGGAGACCCACTCCAGTCAAATCGGTAGTTATGAATATATTGTAGAAAAAACGCTAAAAAAATTGTAAATATACGAACGTTGACAAAGCAGCTGACTTTTGTTTACACTTTTGCCTTGCACTTCACCGGTAGTCGATGCCTCCAATTTTCTAAGGTAAGCATACATTTTTCAATTGATTCTTTTGCGGAAGGCCAAAGATGCCTATCTTTTATGAATAACAGACACTCTTATTTTGAAGTGTTTTAAATTGCTTTAGGCTGTGCTAAACGGTACTATCGGATTTAGTGGAAATATGTTTGGCAGCTGGTACTTTATATCGTAAACTCGAACTGACATTTTGATTCGTTATGGCAAAATGTTTGTAATCACATCCCTTAATTGTAACGCAGGTTATTCTTGGTGCTCATATAAGGTTGCCCACAACCCTCAATTATGGAATTTTGTCTTGTTTGTGATTAGCCAAGTAATCTGAATATGGTGCAGCAAATTATTTATGTTTGAAATTGAAAGAGCATTGGAACTTACGATGGAGTTTCCATGCAACCAGATGCCTATATGTATAAAATTGAAAAGAGTTTAGATCATGGGTCTCTAAAAATTTAATGAGATTGTACCATCGCATGCGCGATGACGGCACAATTGTGCTAAGACCCCTGGTTTAAATAGGACTTGTATCTTACCAAGGTAAGACCTTGTGATTGCACACCCTATTACAAACTAATATGGTGCCAATTATCGTGCACTCAAGTGTTTGGCAAGCAACATGGAACCTTCGTTAAGCCGCTGATCACGCAATTAGATACTTTATATACTTGACACCTTGAGGTTGGGCCATATGTGGCAGGTACCCGCATTAAGCATATACTATTAATTACCAATGTATTTCCTGTATATTAAAAATATTAGCTGCTGACGCATTTTGAACACCAAACAAAACCAAAAATGTCTATAACTAAAACATATGAAAAATCCAAAAGCTATACCACAATAACCGTATTTCATAATAAGCAAGATTTTTTTGTTTTTAAACCAACCACTTACAAGCAAACATATCCATATCACCTATCAAGGCGGGTACCGCTGTTTATACGTAACATTTTTTTTATTGGGTATAAAAGCGAGTTAGATGATACAATCATACAAGTTTAATTTAACTCAAAAATATTTCAGTAGAACGCGTTCAATTAGTTAAATAAAAAAATTTTAAGATACTATTCAAAAACTTATATTAAACACTCTTTGAACCAAAAAATACATTTTTTTATACATCTGTGTTAAACAAAATCGCATATATCCATAACCGCAAGCGGCTTAAATTCAATACACAAAATGCATTTTAGTTTACGTGCCGCCCACAATCTCGCATAGCCGATCTTATAATCTCATAAATATGCATCAATGAATGCGCCATAGGCGCTCCGCTTTAACTTTTAAGCAACTGACCAGCATATTAACATCGTTTGGTTGGATTGCGGGAATGTCTGTGAATTCACTAAAGCTGGATTGTCTTTTTGATTATACGATTGATTAGTTGTTTTATGCGTGTGCATAATTAAATAGTTGTCTTTCGTGATAAATATTTTCAAGGGCAACTAAATTTAAATGCAAATTTGAATGTGAATGATAAGCTTGCAGTGGGTTAACCAAGGCAACATCGAATTAATTAGACAGTTATAAGTTACTATACTACTGAAAATTTATATACATATATATATGTATATATACTAGCCGGACCCGTGCGCATCTTGCGCAATAAATATAAAAGTCTCATATCAAATATCAACAGAAATCAGGTGTTCCATCAATCAATCATCTGTCAATAAAAACTTACATGAGCTTGCGCTGCCATCTAGTGAATGTTAGCAACTGCCGGTAATGCAGTGTTAGTTCTAATCAAACATATGAATATGAATATGAATACGAATATGAATATGAATATAAAATATAGCTAAACAAAAGCACAACGGCCAATAATGCCCAAAGCTCGCTAATAGCACGAATCTCCATCTTTACAACCAAAACTTTATTTATAGATTTGGAATACAAGTAAGATCGAAAAAGGCACCTGCACATAAAAACAGCAATTAGAAATAATATACAAGATATATATATATATATAGTGCAGTGTAAGTAGCCCTAGATGTCGCAGTTGGTAAGCGATATGTGCTATTAAAAGCTCACAAAATTCTCTACAGCACGGACAGATGAATGAATTAAGTGAGACATTTTACACAATACTGCTTTCATTTCCATTTATGTACAAAGTTATTTTCTGAACTAACTACCGAACGTCGCGTCTTTTGTAATAAAAGTATTCCTTACTGTGGAATAAGTACACGAGCTACTTAGGATGGATCTTGCGACTTTTCACCATCTTTTTCAGGCATGTGTAGCAGGTTAAACTCTGATGAACTCAAATTTACTTGACAGGCCTAATGTATGTGTTATAATGTAGAGTGTCACCGCAATTTTTTATGGTACAACCCCAATTAAGTTACTTTTGTGCTTAGATTTTATTAAAGAGTTTTAATAAAAAGCTCTAATAGATTTAGTTGCAATTGCCCTGAGCGAGGACTACTGCAAACAGAAGCAACAGAAACAATTAAAATGGGACAAAATGGGATAAAATTATTATTAGTCGGTTAATCAATCCGACGGTTCTGACCATCCAACAAGTCGGTCAAGTCACTTGCTCTTTTCATCACCTAACAGCAACTGCAAAGCAAAACGAATCAACGATCTTCCTCCAATTGTTTTTTTTTTTTCCAACGGACTGAAGCATCCCTTTACCTATGCTTTCATATTTATGTTCTGATAAAAATGCACTGGCTTCTGAGTCGCATGTATGAGTTTCATAATAAATAATAAGAGAGCAGATGTGATAATCGATTTGCTAGGTCATTGGCAGTCTGAAGGTATTGAAGATTTTTTGGCCTCTAGTTTTCCTACATTTGGATCCGATTCGAAATTTAGGCAGCGTACATCTAAAACTGCGGAGGTAGGTTCTGTTCCGAACGCATCTGAAAGCGATATAAAATTTCGCTGTGAAAGTTTTTATGACAGAAATACTTTGCGAATGTTTGCCAGACTACTGCCAAGAGGAGACCTCATTAAAAAAAAACTAAATTACTATGTTTCTTGAAATCATCTTAGCGGCGGCTGCGATTGGAGTCTGAAGAGCAGATAATAAATATTAAATAAAAAATACTTGGCGTGATTTTCTTCCGCGGAGATATACATATGCCGATCATATCTCCTTATATTTCCTAAAAATTGGCGGGAAGAGACCTACTTGTTTAATGCGGACTCCGAACGGCATATTTTTCCCAAATCATTTCCTTAAGCCGACCAGGCTTGGAAAGCTTTCATCTATATGATTTTAAACCAGGACATTCGGTGTGCTAGGCGGTACATGCCACCGAAGCACCATGTCAGCATTTTTTCATGGCAAAAAAAATTCAAAGTTTCTCCCAAACCACTGTCGCTAGAGAACTCCGTTTTATAATTTTTTTAGAGTGCTTCAAAGTTAATTTTGCCGTGACTTGAACCAAGGACATCGATATGATAGGCGATCACACTAATTTGCTCTATGAGCTGATGAGCTGCAAATGAACATTGAGTTCTATAACATGGCAGCCAGCCCTCAAATCGTTACTTGGTAAGATAATCTTATGCAAACTCTATTTACATCTATTGTGCTTGACCTTTTAGTCTTTTACTAAATATGAAGGATTTAATGTATTCACTTAAGGGTTTTTACTCCATATCACGAAGGGATTAAGGGTCACGCTACCTAAACAGAAGTGTATATGTTTGCCAGAGTGACGCACTTGCAGAAAATGAAAACGGGCGCTTTATCCTCCTCTTCACAAAAGCAACAGATTTTCGCATCCGATAGATTTAATTTACTCAAGTAGGTGATATCGTAGATTACAGTGTCCCGTATAGTCCCCGTTGTCTGCTTAGATAAATGAGTTTGGCTGATACTCTCGTTGCTTGGAGAGTACACGATTTGGTTTGCCTTTGCACTGGGAATTCAATACAGTATTTTCTGAACAGCTTTGTTTCCCAGTTACTTAAAATTTTCCTGGTTTCTACCTTTGTGTATCCATAGAAGGACTCTGAAACAGAGAATTCTGCTGTATAACCCTGCTTGGCTAGGTTGTCTGCCTATTACCTGCATGTTTCTTATGCCTGGGAGCTCATCCTAACAAAACCTTGTTTTTGGACCCAGACTTTTCATTCACCACCCTTAAAATACTAGTTTCATTTATATTCTTCTACAATACCAATACAAAAAAAAATATTAAATATATATTCGAGTTTAAAAATTGTATAAAATTGGCAAGAACCGGAAGAAAGAGGACTTTTACGACAGAGCCCATAGGAGTACGAAGGATATATATTAGACAGTACCCATAGGGCTGTTAAGAGGACACGTCCTGCATAAGCAGGTACATTTGATCTCTCCGTCTCTCCGTAGGAAATGCTCAAATAAAATGGGTTACTCTTACGCTTATAAAGAGATCAAAACTGGATATGGACGCAGTCTTCTATCCAACTCATATCAGTTTTATCCTAGGGCATTTCTTGCATTAGTACAAAATCTATAAACTATAATTACATTGATACATTCTACGCCTCCAGCTGGTTAGGGGGCTTAGAATATACCTCCGGTAGGTATGCCTGTCGTAAGAGGCGACTAAAACACCAAACTGATTCAAGGGGTTTTGTAGCGCAATCCCCTCAAGGGGTTGCCAGCGCAATATATATGTAGCTTCTCCAACCCAATTGACAATCTCACCTACCCGTGGCGAATCTTGTTTAATTGACAGCCGATGCGACCCCAAGTTCCTCATGGAACTAGGGCTGGGGAGGGCGGTAGGGCCTAGAAGGTTTAATGTGGTCATATAAATCGTTCCCGAAATGGTCGAGCTAGTAACTTAATAGTGCTTTGTTACCGGAACGTACCGGATCTATATCCTGCAAAGGACCATCAATATCGACAACACTCCCCAAAGCCTTCGGAGGATATCTTTATCTTTCGTTTATCGCTATTACAACAACAACATGTGGTAAATATAAAACGCAGATGAAACTCCAGAAGAAATATATTAACATTTTTTAAGCTCACCTTCGCGCTCTATAGCCATATTAAATTCGTTATTTTCATTTTTAATTCCAAATCAATTAAAGGGGTAATTATGTTCGCTGTTGGCTAGCTGATTTTGTTGATGACCATCAAATATGTCTGCAAAGTAATTCTCGCAATGTTCAATAATATTTCTCGATAATTTTTGAATAATTACCCTTTGTAGGTAGATTGATTGCAATTCTGTTGCTATTTTAAATGTTATGCAATTAAAATGCCTGTTTGAGACTTTTCAATTATTAAGCTTCTTTAAATTTTGCATTTGATTTCGTAATTTTCGTAATTTAAGGTCGTAACTTTTTTTTATCTCTATGTAGCGAACAAAATAATAGCAATGAAAATTTTTCTCAAATTTTTCCAATTACATTTTACGAAAATGGAATTCTCTTTTTGTTTTTTTTTTTGACTATGCAGTTTTGTAGCCCAATCAATGCATGTCTAAGGAAGTGCAAGTTGTAGGTCTCTCAAAATCGGATAGATTTAAAAAAATATATATTTTTGAAGGATGTTTATGAATCTCTCCTACATAAAATGTAAAATATATATAAAATATAAAATGTAAATAAATAAATAAATAAATAAATAACGGTGTGTTGCACAGGTATAAAGGAATCGAAACTGATGTAGACTTCCATGTATCAAAATCATCAGTATCGAACAACATTTGATTAAGCCATGTCGTTCCATATGCGCGTCCGATAACACGATAACTTGAGCAAATATTAAGATATCTTCAATAGTCCGATTGGTATTCAAATTTGGCGAAATCGGACGATAACGCGCCCACTTATTCGATAACGAAAATTTAGAAAAATGGAAAAAAAATATCATACAAAAACGAATACCTGTAAGCGAAAGAAATTTAGTAGGTGAATTGGTTTTAGATGTAAAATATAAACTCCAAAAAATTTTGGAATATCGGTGTGGCACCACCCACATTGAGAAGAAGCTTTGGAAATTAAACAAGCTGTAAATGCTATGCCGTTAAAGATATTACATTGAAATTTGGCAGAGACACTATCCTTGCCAAATTTTATAGACTGAGTGAATATAACCAAATCGGTTAAAGATCACGCCCACTTTTCATAAGGGTCTAAGTTTGCAATTTGTTATTTAACTACATTTGACTGATATTCTAGCTCAGTGGTGGTATAGTTGAGCGAAGAACAAAACTTCAACAAATTTCGAAAATGCGCGGGACCCGCCTGTTTTTTTGTTACCCTGTCCAGAATACTTTTACTGCCATAAGTCGAACAAAAATCTCCCAATTCGAACAAAATTTGACATAAATTTTTTTTTTTTTTCATAGCTACAACTGTATTTTTACCCGCTCAAGTTCATAAGTGGTAGCCTGTGTATCCTTTTTGCTTCTTTTTGCTTCTTTTGAACGAAAATGAGTTCAGAATAGAACCATATATGTATTATTGCGCAGCCTTATAATACTATTAACCACACAATGCAAGCAACAACAGCGTTTCAAATGCACAGCTGGGTAGGTAATGTTCGGTTTCACCTGAACTTAGATCTTCTTCCTTTTTATAAGGAAAATATTCTGAAACACACTTCGGAAAAAATTTAAAAAAATCGATGCGAATTTGGAAATTCTCATTGCCAATAATTTGTTAATTTAAATTGATTGTTTTTTGATACTAGAGAAAAATTACAAATTATACACACGACTATTACTACTTGGACATTTTTCTGAAATTCCCTTCTCCATTAGATAGCTTTTCGGGAGGTGAATTTTGAACTCGAATTCACCTGCATTCATGTTGCTGTTATGTATTTGTATTTTGGATTGTATTTTTCTATTTGCTGCTGTATTTATTTTTTTTTTATATTCAGAAAACGTTTGTACACTTGTCAATCAAACTCGTATTTAGTATATGCGGATCAAGCTGATACTGAAGCACCACAGGTTTTTGCTTTGTAACTTGGTTATTGGATTTAATTGTCTATTTGTTATTCAAATATTGGCAAAATTTTAATGAGTTTTTACACAATTTTTTAAAAGTTTTTATTAATGCATACAAGAATCCGCTTGACTACCAAAACCTTTGTTAAATTATAACAAAAGTATATACATACATATTAGGGCGGGTCAAATTTTTTTGCCCATTAGGGGTATAGCAAAAACGTAATCTACAGAAATTTTTGCTTATTACTTGAAAATATAGTTTTTTTTTTTATTTTTTTTTTCTACTAAAACAAATTCGAAAAAAGAAACTGTTGGAATGAAAGTTGTTGGAAATTTTCTGAGCTTATTTTAGCTGTAAAGAAAAAAATGTCCAAAGGAAATTTGTTAAAAATGATAATATAGTAGTTAAAAGTTCATTTTAGGCTAATTTCTCATAATTTAAGACTGATATCTCTACTAAAATTCAAAAACACTATAGATATTAATACAGATTCTGAAATGTACGTAAAACACATTTAAAGTAAGCCCAATATGATATTTTTCCTATAATTCTATCAGAAGATATGAAAATTTTTTGCCAAACCCTACATTCAAATGCAAAATATCAATTTTGTAAAAGTGGGGACCTCGAAATCGGACTTAGAGCTACGGTGTCTTCAGCAATTTTTATTAGAATCATCCGAAGATTACGTTTTTGCTATACTCCTGATGGGGAAAAAATCCATCCATATAATGTGAACCGCTCTAATATATATATATTAGGCCGGGTCGATTTGTGGGGAGGCAAAAAATCGCCCATTTCTCTATGAAAATCATATTCTAGGGATCAAAATAAGACACTTTGCCGAAGGAACCATACCTCTAAAACGAATTCTGATGTCCCCCAATTTGGGTCAAACTTTTGGGTAGGGGCAAATTTTGAAAAATCCCACTTTGACCCATTTAGAGTGCTCCAATCGAGTCCAAATGTATGCCCTACCCCCACTAACTTTGGAGGCCCGACCCAACGATGCCAGTGACACACCCCCTGGAACCCCCTGGGGGTTCACCATACAAACATTTCAAAAAATCGCCGGTAACATCATGCTTGGGTATATGACTCATTGGGTTTTCGATAGTTGTTGATGAGTTGCTTCATCTTGCGGTGTAGCGGATGGTGGATTCATTGTAAACTTTTTGATTTGGAATGGTCACTTCACTTATTTTTTTTTTTTTTTTGAAATATTTTTTTATCTGAAATTAGCACTTCACACTTTGAGTTCTTCACAACGACTTAATGCATTCACAAAAACTGTTGCGTTATATATGGTCTAAGAGACGAGGCAATAAGTATGAAATGGTAATTTCAATTCTACCTGCTGTGTCTTGTGGTGGCTTAAAAAAACAAAACAAGCAATTTTACGATCCGCAATTGTGTCACAGTGATACCTTCATTTTTTAAAACGGTTGAATAAAAAACCCACACAACTATGTTTACGACATGCAAATGCATCACACTGATGCCTTGGTTTTAAAAGGGTTGTAAAAATGCTAATTTCTAATAATTTTTTTTAATTTCTTTTCTATTACCAAGTTAAATTCATTTTTACCACGCTTTATTAGTTTGGCCTGTATGTAACGGAATCTTTGAGCTTAATTTTCACCAGTTTCGAGAAGTCTGATTAATTTGAAACTTTGCATACGTATTAAGGACCGATGACAATGCATTAATGTGATGGTGTGGTGACATAAGTTCAACGGCCATAAGGTCAATTAGCCTTGTCACCACTTTGAATGGCGATAAGTTTGATTGCAACTTTGCACACCTATCAAGGCTCGATGACAATGCATTAATGTGATGGTGTGGTGACATAAGGTTAACGGTCATAAGGTCAATTGGCCTTATTACCACATAGCCATTTAGCTGATTTTTTCATGTAAAGTGCAAAACCGGCGATTTTTTGAAATATTTGTATGGTGAACCCCCAGGGGGGTTCCAGGGGGTGTGCCACTGGCATCGGTGGGTCGGGCCTTCAAAGTTAGTGGGGGTCGGTCATACATTTGGTCTCGATTGGAGCACACTAAATGGGTCAAAGTGGGATTTTTCAAAATTTGCCCCTACCCAAAAGTTCGACCCAAATTGGGGACATCAGAATTCATTTTAGAGGTATGGTTCCTTCGGCAAAGTTTCTTTTTTTGATCCCTAGTGTTTAAGCGACTTAAACTATGAACATTTTTCGTTCGTTTGTTTCAGTAGCCATTGAGTGTGCTTGTAATTCTCAACTGGTTAGTGAAATATTTTAAAGACATAGTTTGAGTTTTTTAATTAAAAATGGAGGTTCTTCGGATGGTGTGCTAATACATCAGAGCCCAGTGCTCGCCTCCATATCACACTTTGAAGGGGTTCTTCAAATAGAAGATGAGGTGGCTCATTAGAGCGAAACCTCAGAGTGCCCAACGCTCGCCCCAAATTAAATAAATAGAGGTTTTTCTTGTAGAAAATGGGGTGCCAATACCTCAGAGCCGTCCCGTGCTCGCCTCCATATCACATTTTAAAGGTTCTTCAAATAGAGGATGAGGTGGCTCAGTAGAGCGAAGCCTCAGAGCCCCCAGTGCTCGCCCCCAAATTAAATAAATAAAAGGTGTACTGATGCTATGCATCCTCCCATGACTTAAACACACCAATAACACTAAAACTACCCAACTTAATAAACTGAATCCCTTAAAATAAACACAAATAAATAAATAAAGGTGTACTGATGCTATGCATCCTCCCATGACTTAAATACACCAATAACACTAAAACTACTCAACTCAATAAATGGAATACATTAAATCAAAAACCCCATAAACTCAATACAGTCCATTAATAATAATAATTTATAATAATTTATAAAAAGGAATGCTTGGTGGGAGTTGAACCCGCAACCCCGGGCGTTTGGTCGGGTACGTCAGCCACTGTGCCACGACTCATACGCTTACAAGCACATAAAATTACTCATTTATAACTCTTATTAAACTGCTCGCCCTCAATTGCCCAAAGCTTAGACACCTAGAATACGATTTTCACAGAGCAATGAGCGATTTTTAAATCGACCCTCCCTATTATATGTATATACATATATTTAGTTATAAGTATAAAAACAAATATCTCAAAATTCATACCACACTGTGCTTAAATGATTTGTGTTTTTTTTTAAGCCGTGCCTTTCCAAACTCAAGCCCTTCCACATTCAAGATTCAAGTGGTGAGTGTGAATTATTACCCTACATCCATTGGCTGTTCCTTTGTCTCGCCTTTGTTCTTATTTCTATTGCTTATACGAGGTGTGTTCAGAAAATAACGGAATTTTTTTAATTTCGCGGGTTCGGAGTGTCCAATTATCAAAAATTTTATATGATGTTGATACACATGTCCCTGAAGTATGATACAATTTTCAGCTGAATTCATTGTTTACTTTGTCAGTGACAGCTGCTAAGGTTAGACGTGTTTTTATGCGTTCGGCGATTTTCGTTTGTTGAAAAAAAATGGATGAAAGGATTTGTATCAAATTTTGCGTAAAGAATGAAATAAAGTGTAGCAAAGTGTGCGAAATGTTAACAAAGGCATACGGTGAGTCTGCAATTAGTAAACCAGTGGAGGCATTCTGGATCGCCAAGACCGAAAAAGGTTCGACAAGTGCGGCTTTTTATAGCTTTTGCACCACGATAGTGCACCTGCTCACACTTCATTGCTTGTTCGGGAATTTTTGGCCAAAAACAATACTGCAACGATGCCCCAGCCTCCATATTCGCCAGACATGGCTCCGTGAGACTTTTTTCTATTACCAAAAATAAAGAGAACATTGAAGGGCCGTCGGTTTACAAGCATAGATGAAATTAAAAGCGCATCGCTGAAAGAGCTGAAAGCTATCGCAAAGGTCGAGTTTGAGAAGTGTTTCGAGGATTGGAAGAAGCGCTGACACAAGTGCATAATGTGGACTATTTTGAAGGCGAAATCTTTACTGTAGATGAATAAATAAATATCTTTTTCAAAAAATGAAAATTACCGTTATTTTCTGAACACTCATCGTATTATGCTCAACTACCAGTGTATTTGCATAGTTTGAAGAATGAAAGGGACGCATGTGTATGGATGGGGACCTTTTAGTACTAAGAAAATATATGACCTTTTAGTCACTTATGTTATTCTGGACTTAGAATCCACAAAAATGATTTTTTGAAGGGTCACAGAATAATTAGTTTCCAGAAACTTCTTCAATATACTCAACATGTATGTGCTCCTTTCCTCTGGCATTTTGTTGGACATTGCAATGTTAAAAGTGTCAGTTGAAAGCACTGCAAGGGGACAGAATTAGAACTAGTATTGTAACTCAATTAGATGGTTCTTCGCTATTCCCATTCCCAGTCCCACTGCTTTCCCACTCCCACTCCAATTGTTTTCCCCACTCCCATCACCAATCCCACTACTTCACTCACTTCTACTCCCACTCCCTCTTCCACCCACTCCTACTTTCACTACTATCTATTTTCAATATTGGTGACTCTATATGTTTTAACGAGAAACTCAGGTCTAATTTTAATCTTAACGTAACTTTAATATTTGACAAGAAGAAAATTTAATAAAATTAATTAATTGAATCTCATACTAGCTAGTGAAGGTTGGGACAAGTTGCAGTGCAAGAATTTATGAATAAATTTTAACCGACAAAACACTTACTTTATCTTCACTAACCCCAAAAAGTTCAATAAACTATGTGTCCTAGGAGACAAATATGTCTGATTCACGTTTTCATTCAACAAAAGATAATCATTCGATTATAATTTTTTGGGCGGAGTTAAAAGAAAAAACAATGTACATACGCTGTAAGTAGATTTTACATAACTTAACTAATGTTATGTAGATTTTTAATTGCACACGCACAAAAAAATATATGATTCAGGTGACATTTATTATAACTAGGTTAAAAAATTAATTATTTTTTTTTTTTTTTGCATTTTATTCTTAGGAAGAAACTCCCTTAAACGCCCATTCAAGTTTTTCGTTTTGTCTGAAAATTTTTGGGAAACCACTAATCACGAATTGATTGTATATATACATAAATAGTAATGTAGTTATTATAAAAACGAATGAGGTCATGAAGTAAGTGCGATATATTGGGTGTGTTACTGACCCAAATACATTTTGTGGGCGGAATATGCTTGGATAGGTCAATATAAGTTTGTGTATTCAATACCACAAAAAGAATTTGACTTAAGCATATAATCCAAATTCGGCATACATGTAGAATATAAACAACGCTCAAATTAAAAAAATTATGGAAATCGATAGACAATATTAATCTAAATAAAGTACATTTCTAGGAAACAAAAACAAGTTATGTTATTAAAGTTTATAATTACCATTATTCAATTTTAAAACCTTTCAAAATGCGTCACGCGATAGGTACTTTCACACAGGGACCGAAACTGTTATTCATTTCATAATAAAAGTACTTCAGAAAAAATGTTTTCGAACTTTTAATTTTTTAGTTCGAAAGAACGACCCATTTTATAAGTAAATTTTTTTTCAGTCGAAAAAGTGCGAGTCTAAAAATTTTCCTAGGTGATATTTTAGGATCCCGGCGATACCAATAGTATTTTTATGCAAGGCATTTTTTTCCAGACTTTTTTCGAAAAAATCCACACATGAAAATAAAATCCGGAATTTTATTTTATAGGTCCGAAAATAAAAGTTAAATCCCGTTTTTAGTTCCTGCCTTAATGCCATTGTATTTGACATATTTTTTTGAAGAATATGAAGTTTGAAAGAGGCACCCGTTCCGTATCCAAAAATTCATATTTTTCTCAGTCATTTTTCCATACGCATTTGCCTTGTGAACTTAACACATACAATTTCGATAGGTAAAAAAAAGTGGTACGATTTAAAACAAATTAAATCGATTACTTTATTGCATGTTTGGGAAAAGTGTATAAGAAATTAAATCAATTTAAATTGTGTTTCAAAAACCATTCATCCCATATTTAATCGTTTTTAAACGTTTGAGGCTTTTGGCAAAATTATTTCAGGATTTCGTCTTCAGTCAAATAAATCGGATTATGGATATTTAATGACGCTTAACCATTGAGACGCTCTTGTCTCAACGTATTTCTCCAAGAAATCTTGATTCTTCTCAATATTGAAAATTAACGTTCTGGAGTTGCTCACAATAACGAATTTAAATTTTTGAATGCGCTAACATTTATTACCTAAAACAAGTAAGGAAGGCTAAGTTCGGGTGTAACCGAACATTACATACTCAGCTGCAAAATTACAGCTTGCAAAACTTTTAAATTACCTTCTTTTAAAAGTGGGCGGTGCCATGCCCTTTCTACAAAATTTTCTATTCTGCGTCATAAGGTCAACACACCTACCAAGTTTCATCGCTTTATCCGTCTTTGGTAATGAATTATCGCACTTTTTCGGTTTTTCGAAATTTTCGATATTAAAAAAGTATGCATGGTTATAGTCCGATTCCGTTCATTTTAATTAAATAGCGATGAGAGATGAGTGCCCGAGAACTTACATACCAAGTTTCATTAAGATACTTCAAAATCTACTCACGTTATCGTCTTTACGGACAGACTCTGTGAGCTCTGCTCAGCTGAGTATAAAAAAGCGAAAGTGACAAGGTCCGGAAGATTTTCATTTTAAGAAAACTTACCGACAACGCATCCAGCGTATTTTGAACCCTTCGATCGCAAATTCTTTGCCTCCAATTTTAACTTTAGAGACGAAATCACTTTTGGAAGAATCCAGTAAAACTTCATAAGAGTTTCAGATTCGTGCTTGACAAACCACTTGCAAGAGCTTTAGAGAATTGATTTGTGTTTTTAGAAGCAACTTTAAAGATGACAAATGTCAATTCCTTAAGGTCTAAGATTGGAGCAGTATTTTAACAATCGCATAGGATTTTTGATTTCAATGTCGTAATTGGAACTTGCCTCAGCCAAGATAAAAGAAAAGCACGAGTCAGCGTTCTCCGTTTTTCCGTAGATCTCATCCTGTATCTCTTTCTATCACCCGCTAGAAATATCCGAATGTGAGCGTTGCCATATCGAAAATCTTGTCAAACGCTACCAAAACGCTAAAAAGTAGGCATCTTGAACATCTGTCAGGCGTTTGACGATAAGATATCGCACTTGTTTTATCCACAATGGCTCAAAGGCAGAAAAATTAAATTAATGGATTTCATTGTGACATGAATTTTGAAATTCGAGCTGGTAAAAGTTGAGAACACTTTGGTGAAGTTTCACATTTATATATGTATGTATATACATGATACCTTGAACTTGACATTGTCAAAACAAACAAATATTTTTAACACGCAAAAAAAGGCCACCCTTGGCTTTTTTCAAAAAATAAGAAATTTTGAGAAAATGTGGATAAAGGATGTCCTTGAAATTTCAATTCGCACATTCTTTCAACTAGATAGTGGTCTTCAATGAACCATTCACTTTCTCTGATGAAGCCACAAAGGAGTGAAAGTTCCTCTTTACAGAGCACTGCCAGACTCTCGCAGAACCGTGCGCACAGAAGTCTGAGTAGTCTTATTTGCAGTCCTGGATAGCGGCAGAGAAAGTGATGTATACACTCTATTTCTTCTTATCGTGACAACTTATGCAGGGGCCACGTCGGAGCATTGGTGCAATAGCGCAAAAACCTGTGAGACCACCCGTAAGTACTCACACTGCAGATTTGTTACGCTTAAGATGGAAGCTAGTTGTTTTCCTATCCAAGGATGGTCATAAGGACATTGAGACTTCGAAACCATAACATATCTCATACTCCTTAATTTTTCTCATGTGATAATCCAGCGGTGGTCGTACGGAGCTGTCCTCGTCGCTTTTGTCGATTTCGGAACATTTCCTGGCCAACTTCATTCCCCTCAATATCGCTGCCACCAGCGAGGCACGACAGCTGCTCACGATATCCGACTTAATTATGTGATGTTCTTATGTCTTTAAGGCACCCTGGCTGTCGAAAAAGATCGTTATTTTGATATCCGGAGCCGAACTAATCTGGAGCAGTCTGGCTGCTCTCTCTGTTGCATAGATCTCCGCCGGGAAGACCGGGCGTCGGTACGGTTCATTTAACTGCAGATCGTTTGAGTACATTCCAGCAGATTCCTCTTTTTTTTTGGGAATTATTCTTTCGGTACTCAAAACTTAGAAATCGAAACGATATTTGAAGCACTGAAATTGAAGTTTTGATTTTAGGTTTTCAATAACTTTAATAAACGCAAAAACTAGGGCCTCAATCTTCATATCTTAATAATTAATTTCTTTAAATTTCACGCGCCCTTCAATGTTGGTCGCCTTGTCGGGGAGAAGGGGCTTAAGTATCATGTTGGAATCTCCTCTACGGAGGGGTCCCAACACGAGACGAACTAAGAGGAAAGCCTCATATGTCCTACAGCATCAACGGCATGTTCAGAAAAACGCATCACTTTTCGCTGCAGGAGATGTGAGGATGCCGCACCAACATCACCCAAGCAAAGGTGTTGAGGTACCAGTGCCGATGGCTGTGTGGAAGGCTGATCGCGAACGGTCCCCTCCGATGCCCGGGCAAGGTCGGTTGTATAAGTGCCTTACATCCGGTATGCTGGCTCTGCCGGGGGTTGACTAACCATTCCATGCACACTCGTGGGAGTTTTATGTCAAAAATTAACAATAACAATAAAAAGGTTTCTCCCCATCCATTCTGGGAACGCTCTCTGAAGAGGATCTTCTTGCTAGCAGCCATGAGAGCGTCATGGAGGTCGGCCAGGGTACTAGGCATAATATACTTGTCGCACCCAGCCAAATCAATAACCATATACAAAATAGAAAGGGGAGCGCACCAGCCAAAGTGGCTCCCAAGAGGTCGAAGAAGACCTCAGGAACTCTGCTCAAAGCTAGGTATCTGAGGGCTCTCTTCATCCTCAAGAAGATAGCCAAGAATGAGGACAAAGGTGAGGCTCACGAGCGGGATGCCGAAGAGAAGGTGTGGTGGGAGGCAGTGATCAAGGCGTACGATACCGCCCTCGCGCACAAGCCAGCAGTGAAGCCCCAAACAAGCAAACAACAACCAGCTCAAAAACAGTCGGCGAAGCGCAACCGGTCACAAGAGGTGAACGAGCGCGACGACACCGAGGTACCGCTATCGGAGATGCTCGTGGAGCACCTGATGGAGGTACAAACCCCAGTTCCCGCCTTCAACTGCGAGGAGGTGTGCCGCGGCTGCAGGGTAATCAAACCTGCTGGTCCTCCTCAGGAAGGAGGACATTGATGTCTGCCTAGTGCAGGAACCATGGGTCTGGCGGTCACAGGTTATGGGCCTAAAGACCCGAAACTATAACCTCTTTCACACACATGGAGAAGGTAAGCCGAGGGCTTGTATCCTCGTTAGGAATATTATTAATGCTTTCTTTTTACCTAAATAAGCGGCCGAAGCATGACGGTCGCTTCAGCTTATATGGCCCACGATCGGCCCGCTCCTCCAGAGGAGGTCGCGCAAATGATAGCACAAACAACCAAGAAGGAGAAGATCGTGACGGGTTGCGACGCCAACGCAAGGCACGCGGTTTGGGTGAGCAGCGAGATAAACTCACGGGGTGAGGCTCTTTTTGAATTTATATTAGCTAACAACCTTAATGTATGTAACAAGGGCAGCTCTCCCACTTTTAGTTTTCCGAGTACGGCGAACTACCCGTGGTGGGAGAAAGTACTTGATATAACACTAACATCTGACTCCCAGGAGCTTACGGTAAGAAACTGGGAGGTGTCAAAAACTTTCCCTGTCGGATCACTGGTTGATCCTTTTCAACATAGACTGGGAAAAAGGAATAAATCAGCCGCACAGAAACCCTAAACGGACGTCCTGGGGCCTATTTGAAACGATAGGCAGTGATAGGCTCCACAGAAGTAGGACGCTTACTCAATCTACAGACAATCTTGACGACAGAGTCCGGTCTCTGGAGAAAAGTTTTCGGGTGGCCTTTAAAGTCGCCTGTCCAATTTCGAGGAGCAAAGAGACCTTCCCACCGTGGTGGGACAAAAATCTCAGCAACCTGAGGTCAAAGCTGAGGAGGGTCTTCAACAACTGTCACTTCAGGAATAATTTCCAGGAGTACAGGACGGCTCTGAGGGATTATAAGAAAGCCATATGGACAGAAAAATCAAGTTCCTGGCGAACACACTGCGAGTCGATTGTCCACGAAGGACTCAGCCAGGCTGGGAAAGATTCTTGCCAAGAGTCATTCAAAGAAGACATTTATCAAGCGTGCCGATGGAACATGGGCAGGATCGGCGGCTGAGACTCTAAACATCCTTATAGATGATCACTTCCCGGCTGGATCGGGGGAGGGAATACGTGATACAGAGACGGCACATCAGTAAGTACCTGTTGGCCTCATAGACAACCTTTTAGCGGAGAAGCAAACAGCCTGGGAAATAGATAGCTTATCTCCATATATATCACCGGGCGTGAATGGTATACTTCCTATTATACTGCAGAAGACTCAGAAATCTTTGGTTAAGGAACTAAAGGAGATCTTTTAGGCATGCATTCGTCTCAACCACATTCCGGTCTTGTGGACGAAAACAATGATGGTTTTCATCCCTAAGGCCGGCAGAAAGGGGCATGAAGTAGCCAGAGACTTTCGGCCAATAAGTCTCACGTCCGTTGTTCTGAAAACGTTCGAAAGGCTACTAAATATACATATGCGGGAGCTTCTAGGCGAGTCCACGGCACAGCACGCGTATCTGAGATGGTTATCCATAGAAACCGCGCTACATGAGGTAGTTCAACGGTGGAAAAGTCCCCTCATCACAAATAGTTCACACTGGCTGCGTTTGTTGATGTGGAAGGCGCATTTAACAATGTAAGAGCCGAAGCGATTGCGGCTGTCCTCGGTAGGGCAGGGGTTGAAGGACCACTACAGCTTTGGACTTCAACCCTGCTTCGCAACCGCGAAATAACAGCAGAGCTAGGCGGAGCTAGTGTTGGCAAGCAGGTATGCAGAGGCACACCACAAGGTGGGGTGGTTGATCACCATAAATGAAATCCTAGGAAAACTTAACGCAGGGGGGGTTAAGATCGTGGCGTATGCCGACGACGTGGCGAACTTGGTTTCTGGTCCCGTCCATTCCGTAATGAGCGAAATCATGGAAAGGGCCTTGGCTAAACTCAGCAGGTGGGCACAGGGATGTGGCCTTAAGTTAAATCCCGACAAGACGGACCTGCTTCTCTTCACGAGGAAGTACAAGCCACCTGCCTTCAGACTACACCAGCCAGCGGCTAACCCTGTCATTGAGTACCCAGTATCTGGGACTAACAACTGACTGCAAGTAGAATTGGAAAGTATGCATCAAAGAGTGGGTACGGAAGGCCTGCATCGGCTTCTATGCTTGCAAATCAATATTTGGTAAGAAATGGGGGCTCAAGACAAGAACGGTAAGTAGATGTACGAGTCGGTGGTGCGACCGGTGCTTACCTACGGCTCCGTAGTCTGGTGGGAAGCTTTAAGTAAGGCTACAATCTCACCAGCCTGCAAAAAGTCCAGCGCACTGCGTGTGTTGGTGCCATAGGGGCCGGGCGCACTTGTCCCACAGCTGCTTTAAACAGGTCCGTCAAGCTGGACCCACCACCCCCCCCACCCGCGATGTATTGGAAATTCGGTATGCCAGGTATTATGTGTTATTTATGTGCTAATTTGTTCCCAAAATAAAAAATTTTGTGCTCAAAGTTTAAGCACCTTTTTTTTAACCTCAAAATGGGGTGTCCAGCTAGACCCCCCCTAATAAGCACTATGTCAAACAAAAAAATTTAAATGTGGGAATTATGTGCTATTTATGTGCTCCAACATAAGCTACGGTCTGTCCAGAAAAACAAAGGGGTGGCAACGGGGGAGCGGGGGAATATAACTCCAAACGGCAAAATCGAAATGGGATAGGTGCAGAATTTTGTGCTATATAAGGGCTCAGTAGTTCCAAAAACGATTCATTTTTTGACAACTTTTAATGTTTTTTTTAAAACATCAAAAGTGGGGGGTCTAGGTGGACGTCCAGCCCCCCCCCCCCCTCCTCATAAGCACTAGGTCAAACAAAAAAATTTAAATGTGGGAATTATGTGCTGTTTATGTGCTCAATAGTTCCCGTTCAGGTATAAATGGGTACAATTAGTCTCTTCATAAGACATGCTCAAATAGAAGGAAGCAGTTCAACACATACAAAGATATAAAAACTGGCATTAGTCGCATACTCCTTTGCGATTTCATATAAAACTCTTAAAAATGTTGAGACGGTCTAAATTATGATGATTATCTAGGTGTATCTACTTATTGATGGATCTTTATTTTGTAGCGAACCAAATTTTATTATCATTTCATATCCATGAGTGTTGTAAAAATACTATTAATACGTCGGCTCTCACTTTGAAGAAAAATACCAAAAACCTGCTAATTTTATTCATAAATATAAACATAAAAAAGTTAAAGTCATGTTTTCAGACATTTAATTAGACGAAAATTTATTTATTTTTATTTTTGTTTAGTATGCAAATCAAAACAATTAAAACACATAAATTAAGTTGTTACGCCTACAATCAAACAACCAGTGAATATTCGTACATATTAATTACAAACAAATACAAAAAATGTGCTACATGACATATATTATTTTTGAGGCTAACAATAATAATGTAATAATCGAGATTTCAATATATAAAAATTAAACGACTCTACAAAAAAAATGTTGTTCTTTGTCCTAAAGTTTTTTTCATGATTTTCTGTTTTATTATAAACAAAAACGAAAAGAAAACACCTTTTTTCGGTATAAAGTTTGCTTACGTAATAGTTATAGTAACAACACTCTTGGCGCTAGAGTGACGATCAGGTGTTGCAGAATAACCTAAAATGTCGTCGCGAAGGTGTAAATTGAAGCTGATGCCTTTGTAGTATATATATGGCCAATTTATTAATTCGTTCGAGATATAAAATATGAATTAAATACATCTCTCATCCTCTGTGAAGCCTACGAAGCATATTTTATATGTCCTGTTTGGAATCAATACAAGACATGGTCCCCACATGGTGCTTGCAGTTATTGTAAAAGAAAGGTAAGCAAATTTTATTTAAATAGTAAATTAAACAAGGTAGATAGGTAGATAGGTAGATAGAGGTATTGATTTCTCTTTCTATATTTTAGGTTGGTATCGAGGTGAAAAAAGATCTATGAAATTTGCAACACCAAGAATCTGGCGAAAACCAAAAGACCACGTTAAAGAATGTTACTTTTGCATTGTGAATCCAAGTAAAAGACGTATAGGTAAAAATGCAAAAGCTATCGAATATCCTGATCTTGAATCTGCTTCTGCTCCAGTCGCACACGATCTAACACGACCAGTACCAGAGCCACCGAAAAAAATTATCGCATAGAAGTGGCTCATATCTCAGTTTTTATAAAAACAATGCCGATAAAAAGTTTTTACCGACACTAGAACAACCAGAATATAATTTCATCACTACTGAAGATTTTGATGATTTGATTAGAGATTTAAGTTTACCAGAAAGTAAAGCAGCTCTTCTTCGAACAACGTTGTCAAGGCCAATATAATGAAAACATTATGGGACTCTATATTTGGGATTTATAGAGACATAATACCTATTAACATAAAAGAAAAAGTAAAAGTGTACACTTTGAAATCATTTTCCACTTTTTTGTAAGGTTTTTCTATATTAAAACTTAAAAAAATATTTATTTGAAATGCTTAATTTTCAAGTAAAAATTAAAACCACAGATTTTGAAAAATTTCGCTCAAGCGGTTTCCAAAACAGGAAAGAAAACTTTTTCATCCCATATATTTTTTTTCGTCAAATTACGACCTAAAGAATGGAAATTTAATGCTTTAAAGTCAAAGTCAAATTTTGTGTTGACCCGTGTTATCAGCATCGAAAAAATTTGATTAAACCATGTCCGTTCCTCCGTTAACACGATAACTTTAGTAAAAATGGAGATATCTATGCGAAATTTCGTACATTGACTTTTCTGGGAGCAGAAAATAAGCGAGATTGCATGATAACCACGCCCATTCTTTCGTTATCGAACTTTTCAAAAAATGGAAAACTACGATAACTCATTATTTAAGACCGCTTATCTTGTGAAACTTGATATGAAGCTTAGGTTTATGATAAGAAATAAAAATTGGGAACAAGTTTGCAAGACGGGCGTGTCACGTTATACATTTATTAGAAGACAATTTTAAAGTCTTCAAAGCCATAAATCCTAATATGTTAAAGATATCATGCTGAAATTTGGTAAGTAGGTTGTCCATGCACTTTATAAAACAAAACCAGTTGGCGACCACGCCCACTTTTAATAAAACCGAAATTTAAATTTCAAAAAAATGGGATATTACACTACCAAATACCGTTAAAGTGACGAAACATGGTATGTTGGTTGACCTTGTGACAAAAAAGTAAATTTAGTAAAATCTTGGAAAAGTGGAGTGGCATCGCCTATGTTTACAATATGAAGTCTTGCAAGCCGTAAATCAAAAGCTTTTGAAAATATCATGCTGGAATATGGAAAGAAGTTTATTGTTACTATTTTGTGTATTTGTTATGAAAATAAACGTAATCGGTTGGCAACGGTGCCCACTTAAACAAAGTCTCTATCGAAATTTCGAAAAATTGAAAAAATGCTATAATTATTTACGAAATTCCGATAAATTGATAAAAATATGACTTGGTATATAAATAAAAGCTGTGTACAATTTTAGTAAATGGGTGTGGCACTACCCACATTTAAGAAAGACAAATTTTTAAGTTTTGAAAGTCGTAAATTAGAAACCGTTAGTATAACTTTGTAATTTGCATAATTATAGTTCAATATTTTTAACGACCACACCCACATTTTTATACTCAGCTGAGCAGAGCTCACAGATTATATTAATTTTGTTCGCATAACGATATCTCGTAACGGCATTAACTAATCGATATAGATATAGACTTCTATATATCAAAATGATCTGGTAGAAAAAAGTAATTCATTTAGCCATGTCCGTCCGTCCGTCCTTTCGTCCGTCCGTCCGTCTGTCCGTAAACACGATAACTTGAGTAAATTTTGAGGTATATTATTGAAATTTGGTATATAAGTTCCTGGGCCCTCACCTCAGATCGCTATTTAAAATGAACGAAATCAGACTATAACCACGCCCACCTTTTCGATATCGAAAATTTCGAAAAACCGAAAAAGTGCGATAATTCATTACCAAAGACGGATAAAGCGATGAAACGTGTTAGGTTGGTTGACGTTATGATGCAGAAAAGAAAATTTGCAAAATTTTGGAAAATGGGTGTGGCACCGCCTACTTTTAAAAGAAAGTAATTTACAAGTTTTGCAAGCTGTAATTTGGCAGTCGTTTAAGATATCATGATGTAATTTGGCAGGAACGTTACTCCTATTACTATATGTGTTCTAAATAAAAATTAGCAAAATCGAATGACGAACACGCTCAATTTGTATAAGCGTTTATTTACTTTCACTTGGCTGTTGTCTGTAATCAATTCTTGCAAGTTAAATTTGATACACTTCGCGGTGCCCGATTGAGCTGAAATTTTGCACACATGTATAACTCCGATGACAAGGCAATACTACTTTGCGATAATTCGATAAGTTAATCGATAACAGAGTTATCGGTAAATATTTGTGTTCACAAGGGAACAAAAGCCTAAGTCCTTTGTTTAGAGGGATGGTGAATAACCTACAGCGGCTCAAGAAGGAGGTAACTTCGCTTTGTTTGTGTATACAACGAAGGTAGAAGTTAGGCTGTTATCGCTAAATGTTGCATACTTTTCTGCGCACTTGATTTTTTTTTACAGATTTAACCCACAGAGCAGAGATCTGCAATCGGTAGTTGTAAACTGAGCGCGACATAGGCAAAGCCACAATAAAATATGATTTTAAGTTAGTTAGCACTGTTTGACAGAAATTTATATGTGCTTCAACTAACTTAGTCACATTTTATTTCGAGTATGAATATGCCCCAATATATTCACATCATGATATAAAAAATCGTGTACTCATACTCAGTCAGGGTTATTCAAACGAAGCGATTCGTATCAGTAAATTGGTTGAGAGTCTTTTTCATCCTGACACCGCGTTAGCGTTGAACGCGAAAGATCTGACAACCGAAGATGCTGATATCCGAAGTGAAGCCACTTTTGGAAAACACATACGAAAATCTGTATATTCACATATGTATGTGTGTATGTATGCACATATATACAAATTCATTTGAATGAGTTGATCAAAGCATGGGGCGCATTCCAAAAGCACAACTGCTGGCGAAGTTGATTAGTGATAACTTCTTGGAACGCACAGTTGCAACTTTACGACAAGTTAGTGAGCATAAAAATTTTCCGCTCTATCCACTCAATGTTTTTATCGATTGGTTGTTGACAGTTGGCTCAACGTATCGTTTCAAAAGCACAATTTCATTCACTCAATTGATAACTGATTATTAGCAAGACCAATTAATTGATGGAACAAAAACCAATGATCAGATTGATGTTAATAATATAATACAGTCAGACATTAAAAAAACAGGAGGTCTTCCAAAAGAACTACAAATATTTGTTGGTGCTAAAGTTATCTTGAGATCTAACGTTGACGTTGCTAAGGGACTTGTAAATGCAGCAATAGGTCACATCACTGAAATTATATGGCCATATTACAGACGTGCTCAACTATACCATAACGATATACCATCGTGTCGCGTAGAATTTGGTAGCGATGGCGTTTACATAATACAGCCTAAATCAGCTCAATTTCTTTCTAAGTTTAATCACAGCACAGCCGAAAGAAGAATGCTCCCGATTGTCTTGTCGTGAGCTTCAACGGTGCACAAAATTCAGGGAGCTACTGTAGATCATGCTGTTATTTATCTAGGCTGTAAATTAGTTGCTGCTGGTCAAGCTTATGTGGCTTTAAGCCGAGTTAGGTCTTTAACAGATCTTCGAATCGAAGAACTTGACTGTTCAAAATTGACTTCGAAGAAACCTTGTAATGTTGATGCATTAAAAGAAATGGATAGGATGAGAAACGTTACAAATAACTAAGTAAATATTACATAATTAATTTAAACAATATTCTTCCCTAATAAAAATTAAAAAAAATTACATTTTTAAATTAAATTTAAGAAAAAGCTTTTCTGAGAACAAGCTTTTATTACTTCTTAAAGAAAAACAAAACTTTTTAAAAATAAGCTTTTATTATTGGTTAATAAAATTAACTAGAAAGTAAAAAATAAATTGACTGTAAAGAAATATAACACTTTATAAGTTCACTGTAACCTTTAACTATAATTAGGCTTCTTCGTCTGCGACAAGAAAATTCCATATTGTACATAACTATATATTTTTAATATTAAAACTTTACACCTAAATTAGTAAATCTTACAGTTTATATCACCGTCCTAATTATTCTAATAAAAGCGTGTTAAATTTTTTGGGTATATTAAGAACATTTAGGACCTCCTTTTCTTGCTATCACAATGTAACACGCTTTTATTAGAACAATTAGGTTGGTGATATAAACTGTAAGATTTAATAATTTAAGTGTAAAGTTTTAATGATAAAAATATATAATTATGTATAATATGGATTTTTTTTGTCGCAGACGAAGAAGCCTAATTATCGTTAAAGGTTACAGTGAACTTATAAAGTGTTACATTTCTTTACAGTCAATTTATTTTTTACTTTTTAGTTAATTTTATTAACCAAAAATAAAAGCTTATTTTTAAAAAAGTTTTCTTTTCTTTAATTTTATTAAAAAATAAATTTAAAAAGTCAAATTTTAACAAAAAATTTAATATCTTTACAGTATATAAGTAAATTATGTCAGCATTCAACTCCAACATTTGTCTCCAAAGCTCTAAGCTGAGTATGTAATATTCGGTTACACCCGAACTCAGCCTTCCTTCGCAAATATTTTCATGATACGTAACTAAATTTCCATTATAGATATGTTAATGCAATGTATGAAAGATTAAAAAATATTGTAAATTAATGGTTCTGGTACGCACACAAAACTTTCAATACCAAAGTCGAATAAATGCGGAAAATTTTAATGAGATTTGGTAGGAATATTGTTTATATGATAGCAGCTGTTATGATAGCAGCTGCACAGGCAATAAGCGATGCAGAAGAATGAGAAGGAATTGAGAGAAATGAGAGAAGGAGATTGAGAAAGAGATAGAATGAGACGAAGATGGTGATAGATGAAGCGAAAAAGACGGAGGGATGAGTGAATAAAAGGATTATCTCTTGATATCCATATTGTATAAACACTGTCTGGGCATTCACTGGCCCACGTTTTGGCCTATATCTCGAGACTCTAGTCACCTAGGGTTATGAAAATTACCCTCTACTAAAGCACTCATCAACAGCTTTCATTTGTTATCCATATTCTATAAACAGATTTTAGGTGTACTCGGGTCCACGTTTCGGCCTATATCTCTAGACCCTGTACGTCGGTAGTAACTACCGCGTGAAGTTTACGCAACTTGTGTGAAAGTTTGAACAAAATCGACGGACGCATCTCTTCAAACACCGGCGACCAACTAACACACATTTTAACCTTTCTTTTTATATATATAGATTTTTATTTTTCACACTTCACTATAATATTAAAACGAAATGCAGATTCTCGCTGCTTTTGAAATTCGGCTTAAAAATTGCACATGGAAGAAATAAAGACTCTCCTGAATTAAAAAAAATATCATAGTACCTCTAAATCGCGGGCCCCCTCAGAAACCACCCACCCTCTCGGCGGGCCTGGTGATGTGCTATACTTGATATCATTAGCTATAATATTTTTTATTGATAAGCACGTTGTTTAATTAAACACCAACCAATTACACGGTAGTATATCCGCACCTCTGAAATGTGAGTGCCACTGCGCATACGTAACATTTTATTATTACGTATAAACTAATAAAAAGATTTGCAATAAAATAATATTGCGACTATAAACTGAGATATAGCCTACCCTATATTTCAAGTAACATCAAACTACACACGGTGTGCAAAACAAATTCAAAATCGGTTCAGTAGTTTAGGAGTCCATTGGCCTCAAACCTAGTGACACGTGTTTTTTATATATTAAGATATACGGAAAGCTATAATTGCATGTGTATAAATAGTTAATTTAAGCCATCGTATCATTTAATGTTTGTAACATTACTCTTTAAATGTATTCTTTATATACATGTATATATGGAAGCTCACGTTGGATATGCAATGTTCAGTTTTGCCCGAACTTAGATTTCCTTACATGTTCTTCTTTCTCTTGTCCATCCCTTGTTCCATTTATCACCCTGTAACTCCCACCCCCACTCCCAAATATACTCTCACTCGTACTACCACTCCCACACTTACTTCAACTCCGAGTCGCATTACCATTCCCAACCCTTTTTGGGGACCTTTCAAAGGCAGAAAAAATTCAAATGATTGTCTTTGTTTATCCCCAGAGTCAATACAACTTGCTATAGTCGAAGTTGATACCTTCAGGATAAAAGGTAATTAAGCTGTGTATTCATGAATAATTTGGAACTTTGACTCTTTTTCGACCCATGTGATCTGTTTTCGTGCAGCGATATCTGAAATTTGACCAGTGTGCGACACATCTGAACTGTCTCTTATCAAGCCCAATGTTGGTATTTTTTCAAAAAATGGCACATTTGATTTTTAGGGTACACTCTAATATTGATATAAGTACATACATACATGCCCATAGTACCAACTGCTTATTTGAGAGTCCTCATAACGAATTGGCTTGACCAACCAAGCGAATAGCGAAATGAGGATAAACCACAACCAGCATAATTAACACAAAATATGTACTTCATATTGCTACACATGTAAAAAGTACACATGAGCAAATACTTTCAGCAGCATTAGATCGTTGCAGAAAAACAAATTGAAAATACTTTGATATTATTTTAAACCCAAGTTTAAGATCTAATCGAATTATCTTTAAGAAGGGAAGCTGTTCGGAGTTATTTTCATGTTGTCGAATTATAGCAGAAAAAACAAATAAGCACAGCGGAAGAATTGCTATAAATAAAATGTCACTGATCAAGTTCTGTTGAACGACAAATAAATAAATGTAAGGCGCGATAACCTCCGAAGAGATCTTAGGCCCAGCTTCCCTTCGAATTTGCGTCGTGCTCCTTTTTTAATTTTTCTACAAATTGGCGGGACGGGACTTGCTTGTTTTATGCCGACCCCGAACGGCATCTGCAAAGCAGATGAGAGCACTGAGCACTGAGAGCTTTTCATAGCAGTTCTGTTGAACGCGCCTTAAAATATTCACCGAAATTTAGGTTTTAAAAAAATTTTAGTACATTAGTAAAATGTGATGATTTAAAAGAGTTCATATTTTATACTTAGACTATTTCATTATAGCCGATTGCAACATGAAAACATTTTCCGAGGAAATAAAAAAAATTAGTAACGGTCACATGACATTCATGCATATATGAATACATGTGCATAATTTTTATGTTAATTCTATAAAATCACATATGAAGCTGCGCTTAGAGAGTACGTAGCTCAGCATTAAGTTATCGCTTCTCATTCATTCACAATGTCCTTTGATATTTACAAACAATCTGGTGAAAATTGAATGCAAATGCTTACAATTGCATAACTTTACATGAATTTATTCATACATGTTTATACCCCACAAAAAATTTCGAATTTAATATATAATCCACTAAAGATCGAAAAATATCGTATGGGAAAAAAAAAATTCTAGTGAAGAAAGTTTAATTTTGAATGGCTTCCCACAGCCCAACTTTTACTATAAAAACCGGTTTGTATATTTGGCAAAACAAAATAAATTCTGGTACTAATTTCAATGCTCAGACTGAAAAACATTTCCCTTTAGCTGTTTGACTGAGAACCGAATGTAAGGCTTTATCATAAGACACTATGAACGTGAAGTTAGCGAGCCATCTTCGGCAGATCAAACAATTAAAAGGTCAATATTTTGTCGCAAATTAGGTGCCAATTAGTTTGCAAAAAAAAATGTGTTGTTATATGTACATATATGATGCTGGTAGGCCTCAAATGCAGTAAGGCTTACATAAAAACTTAATACACCCCTTAGAATTGGGTGAAACTACCGTTAGGTACTACAACTACCTTACTGCTTGATACATAGATTTTTAAAACACCTGCTTTTCAGCCGTATACCACATTTTCTGCTATCGCTTACGTGATTCTTTGTCAGTTGTATATATATACGAGCTAAGACACATGTACACATAAAAAGAAACACTATTGTATGCAGGCTTTCATCAATTTGCCTCTCATCTTTTCCTCTACATACAACACTCATGCACTAGCACTTCACATTGCCGCTGATTGTGCACATGTAGTACTAGTTGTAGCCTTTGGGTGGCTGGCTGGTTGTCAGACTGGCTGTTTGCCTGTCGTTTGTCTCCAATGTCATGTAAATATGTATGACATATATACTACACTTAAGCCGTTAGTGAATTATCACAAGGACACCACTTCCATACGCTAGCAGGCAACCAACGAGAATCAAGCTTGTCGTCGTTTTGTTCAAGAGCGCTCTCGCCATGCGTAAGAAAAATATGAAAATATCGTATGCACATTTTGGTTCTTTCAACTCAATCACAGACACATACACACTCAAGTGATTTCGAGATTCTCGCTGATTTTTTTATGAAATTCTTAATGAATTTTCATTTAATGTTTTATTTTTTTTTCGAAGAAAATACATATCATGGACCGCGCGTCACTTGTACCGAACTGCTTCGTTTACTATTTTTATGAGGAGGCGTGAGTACCAAGTACTCATGAGGTTCGATGTGTTAACATGTAGGTGTATGTCTAGAAAATGTATGTTTTTAAGTTAACTGGAACTCGCTCAGGGGCTAAAGTTGAACAGAGCCAACTTTGCCAGAAACAAATAATTTGGTAGGAACTGAGAGCTACAAGTTATTATTTTACTATCGGCCTAGTATCGATATTGAAATATTATAGTCCAGTTATATCAGTTGTCGGCTGTTTCTACTCGGATATTTGTCGACGGTTTTTAGAAGTTTTATAAATTGTTTTTCTATAACAATTTATAAACGCATACCTGTATAACAAACCAATAACAAGTCATATACAACTTTAATAACAAAGCCATACAATTTTGATAGAAAATCGATAAATTTGCCATAGTAAATTGAAATTTTTTTGAACACATATCGATATCTATCGATACTTTAACAAATCTATAATATGCCGATTACAAAATGATGGAACGCTGATAAAAAAGTGATAACTTGTCGACAAAATATCGATAAAACGCCGACAAAAAATTGGTAATACATGCCCCACATTTGCTGCCTGAAGATGTTCTACTACATCTAAAGACCCTAAAAGAATCCTTCAAATACGGTCCCGATTTGATCCCAACATGTTTTCTTAAAAATTGTGCGGAATACATTTACCAGCCCCTTACTGATCTGTTTAACCTCTCTTTAAAAAATGGCATGTTCCCGACGGCTTGGAAGGAATCTTTTCTTATCCCACTCCATAAAAAAGGAAGCAAGTCTTCTATTGAAAACTATCGTGGAATAGCAAAGCTCTCCGCTATCCCTAAGCTTTTCGAAGCAATCGTTACTAATCACCTTACATTTTGGATTTCTACATTGATAGATAGTTCTCAGCATGGCTTTTTCAGAGCCAAATCAACCACAACCAATTTGCTTGAATTTACAACTCATGTCTTTAATGGGCTTAGAAACAATTATCATACCGACGATATATACACTGATTTCAGCAAAGCATTCGACAAAGTACGCCACTCATTACTTGTTTATAAACTCGAATTGCTTGGTTTTCAACATGGCCTAACTCGCTGGATCTCCTCCTATCTTTGCGGTAGAACACAAAGAGTCATTTTTAAAAACATTTGTTCGAATGTCATCGATGTTCCCTCCGGTGTGCCTCAGGGCAGCCATCTCGGTCCTATTCTGTTTTTGATCTTTATAAACGATGTTTCCACAACTATAAAATATTCTAAAATTTTAATGTATGCCGATGACGTAAAACTTTTTAAGTCATACGCGTCGGTTGAAGAACGTTCTGTACTCCAGGCGGATTTAAATCGTTTAGTTACTTGGTGTAAAGCGAATTGTATGCCTCTCAACATAGAAAAATGTAAATCCATGTGTTTTTCACGTGGGAACATACAGCCAGCTTCCTACACAATTAATGGCCCAACTCTGGAAAGCGTTGATGTTTTTGTCGACTTGGGAGTTACAATGAGTTGCAAACTTAGTTTCAACCCTCATATTAATGCCACAGTCAAGAAAGCAAGAGGAGTTTTAGCATTTGTGAAAAGATGGGCAAAAGAGTTTAGAGATCCTAAGTTACAAAAACCCTTTTTACATCATTGGTGAGGTCGATATTAGAATATGCATCGATAATTTGGAATCCGCGTTATCAAGTTCATGTGGACAGACTAGAATCAACTCAAAAATAGTTTTTACTTTTCGCCTTTGAGAAATCTTCAATGGGACTCTCCGTATAATCTTCCTCCTTACACTAATCGATTAAAACTAATAAATCTTTCTACCCTTGTAAGTCGCAGAGAAATGCTAGGTGTACTATTTATGGCTGGACTTTTAAATGGATCGATTTCAAGCCCATTTCTTTTGAACGAAGTAAACTTGAATGTTCCATGCCGAGTTTCAAGGCATTATAAGCCTATAATTCTTAAACAATGCAGAAGCAATTTCCAACTACACGAACCTTTTCTATGTTTGTGTGAAGATTATAACTCTCACTCGAGAATAATTGATGTTTCGGACTCGCTCTTTGCCATAAAAAAGACGGTTCTATCTTCTCTTAATAATTAAAAAATTTTATTTATACTTTTAGTCTATTGTACTTTGTGAATCTATATTTCTCAGCTGATGAGTTTCTCTGTAGCTGAGCGGTTTTAGATCTCGGCGCTGAAGAAGCCACTGCTCGGTAACAAAAATGAACCGATAACTTTTCCTTAAAAAATCAACTACTTCCTAAAATATATCGATAATTTTTCGTTTTTTTTCCGTAAAAAATCGATAACTTTTTGCTAGAAAATCTATAACCTTTTGATAACAAATCATTATTAATAAATAACCTTTATTATCATTAACAACAGTACAACACTTCGATAATAAATCCATTGTTGTTCACGCCTCGTCGATAACATACTTTAACACACCTCGTCGATGACACACTTATAACAAACTTTTCATAACAAATCATCGATAATATTTGACATCGTTGAAAACAGTATAACTCTTCGATAAAAAATTATAACTTTTTGACACCTCGTCTATAATACACTTATATCAAACCTTTCCTTTCTCTTTTCTTTGCCTTTCCTTGCATTGTACCTACATTATGCTTAAATTTTCCACTCCCCCATACAGCATGCCAATGTGACACACTAAGCCCACTAAGCTTACATTCTGTATTCGCCCATATAGCATACCGCTTCCAACGACTACGCTTATGCCTACATCCTGGATTTCCCCATCAATCTAGTGTTATCTCGAAGCAATTGAGGAATTGCTTAACTTCGATATCTTCAGTAGCCATTCTTTTTAAGTCGAATCACGCGCAGTTACAAAGTATACCGCTAAGGTCTGATGCTCATAACATTGATGTAGGAGAAAGCGAAATTAGTTTGTTTAGCGACTGCCTGTTTTATTTACTGTTAATAAGTCCTGCCATTAAGGGTGCTGATGGCTACTTGATTGTTCTACTTTATTGCCGTGAAAGTTGGATTAGATTAAAACTTGCTACAGCTATTAGGGCTAAAAGTTCATCTTGAGAGAGGTTGTGGCGATTTGTTATACTTAAGGATGTCGACTTTTCTCCCGAGTAGATGTTCTCCTCCTTTTTTACTCTGGCGTGTACTGTAGACCGATATAGTAAACAATATACCATGGATAGTTTCAAATCGGGACCATTAATGCAGAATATTTTGTCGAATGCAATGGATAATGTGGTTCCATAGAAAGAAATTTGCATTCCATACTTAAAGTCGAAACTAATTTTCAATCTGACAGCCATTACATTTTATAGAGTACACAGTAAGGTTGTCATCTTTTAAGTGCTGCACGCACAGCTGCGAATATAGCCTACAAAATTCTAGAGGAAAAGCCGAAATAGTGTTCATATAGATGCTTTTCAAGAATAATAACAATTTCAACATCACGGTTTTAATATAATCACTCTTCACATGAGTTGCAGCTTCACCCAAACTGAACTTTAGAGACTAGTTCTCCAACTTTTTTCAACTTAGTTGTAAATTCGCGTAGGCTATAAAGCCTTATGCAATTGAACTAGTCCTTATTTTAAGAATCAATCATGCCGCATAGCTACATATAACAACTTAATGTATGTATGTCTGGAGGTAGCCTGAATTTATTCCAAGAAAATTTCGGGCTACAACTGAATAAGTGAACAGCAGCGAACACGAAAATAGCATTGGAAAAACTTCTATGAACTCTAAGCAAAACAATCTCAAACACGTTTTATGAAAAATATAAAAACTCGAAAAAATTTTAATAAAATTTGTCTTCCAATCTTTTAAATTTGTTCTCAAAAAGCAGTTTTGTAGCTCAACCAATTTTAGTCTATCAAAGAACAAAATTCGCATAGATTTTTGACAGTTTTAGTTCCGAAAGGGGGTTTCAGATTTTCCTACATATAAAAAAAGCTATGCAACCCTCGTGTGAAAGAAAATATAAAACACCCTTCGAAAAAAATTGTCAAAAATAAAAACAAGTTTTGAGATTCCTTTAACTTGTACTTTATTGGACGAAAATTAATTGGGCTACAATACCTTTAACTCAAAAAAACTCAGAAATGAATTTAATTAACGAAATGCAAGGTGAATTCAGTACAACCAGCCTTGGTACAAAAAGTTGTTGCTAATCGCAGTAAATGGTAATTTTCTTTTGATTTGACATTCTCTTGCACGGCGAATTGGGTCGAATACGCTATGGCATCAACTTCTGACGAAGTGTGTTAAAAATTTCCACTGTTAGTTTTGTGTTCACTGCTGTATAATTGTACACATTTTTGTATGTTATTATGGGCGTTGGTGTTGTTGGTATGAAAGCTTAAATATTTTATTATATTTATTTATTTATGCAACTACTTATGCATATTTACTTGTGTGTATGTAAGGCAACAAAAATACCTTATGCGCTCCGGTATGTTCTTTAATCCACTACAGATGAAGGAAATAAGTTGAAGGAATGTTTAAGCGTGCCATTGCAGTTATTTAAGAGGACATTTCATCTTAAGAGTAACATGTAAAATTGTTGTTGTTGCCTTCGATAACAAATCGATAATAGGTCGTAGTAAACAAATAGATAACTTTTTAAATACCAAATCGAAACATTTTTGATAAGAAATAGATGACTTTTCGATAACAAATCGGCAATCTTTCGGTAACAAATCAGTAAATCCATATATGCAAAATCAAATTCTGTGTGTGCCTGTGTTCCCTATGGAAACGTATTTCCCACACTTCAATCATCACCTAATTTTGGCTATAGGTTGCTTCGATCAAGACGAAGGTTTTTGATATTTCAGAACTAAGAATTTTAAATAAATTTTTTTTTCAATTTCACGTGCGCCACTGGGTGGTGCGACAAATTTTGTATGTCAGCAAAAGTTACTCATACGCCGTGCACGTACTTAAGTGCAGAACTTTTGTTTGGTCATAGTATTGAATTCACAAAAAGTTAAAGCGATTGCCTTGAGTGATTTAAAAGGTTTTATTAAATTTCAGCACTCCATTGTAAAAATAGATATCTATATGAGATGATAAACAAAAATTGTGCGACTAAAATATTTTGAATAAGTTTTAAGATTTTGTCTATGAATTGTGTGTGATAAAATAAATTAAAAAAATGAAGCTAAAATGGTAAATTAGAGGATTGGGGGGGATCTAAGAAAAAAGAAGGAGAGAGGTAGAGGGTGTAAAAAAAGAAGAGGGAGATATAAGGAAATTATAAAGGGTAAGAATGAGACAAATTGGGAGATACATTTTGAAGAAGATCAATAAAATCTTATATACTGATGGCTTGACTTTGAGTAAAGGCAAGGAATGCGTTAAAATACACCTTTTTATTTAGATTGGTACCTGCCCAACCCGAGCAACGCCGGGTACCCTGCTAGTTTTCAATAAAAGTGTTGACATGTGTAATCAGTCGATAACTTTTCTGTAAATAAACAATAACTTACATTCTGTATTCCCACATACCGTGAGCAAAATTGTTTACACATCACAATAACAATAATTCATCAAAATTTCGAAGGCAAATTACAAAAGCTAGTTGTCTGTCTGATGTCTGATTGAATAGACAAACATTTAAGAATTTCATTATTTTTCCGAGAATAGGTAATAAAGGAAGGTAATTTACAATAAGAAGTATACATATACGTATTTTGTTTTTTGCTCGTATGCGTGTATGTAAATTCATTATCAATATCTATCTGTTGAACGGTTAAGCGTAATTAAGCGCAGTGTATGACTTTCACTTACGCTAATTTTTTGATAATAATCGCCTACCCGAAATACATCAACAATCAAATTTCCCGCATGTCATCGGCATTATTGAGCTGAGTGAGTATCAAGGATGGTTGACCGTATTCCAAAGCCACCGCTAACAGAAATGCAATTAACTTTATTTAGATTACTTGTAAAAATTATAGTATGAAACGTGTGGCGAGTATGTAACAAGTAATATTTATCTAACTAAGTATGAAAATTTAAAAGGACGTAATTTTTTTACATGGGTAGTATGTTCTTGATGCATGTGACGAACTTTCTTGAATTATTTTGGTTATGTTGCATGCTCTAGGGTGCTTTGAAGTTTAATAAATTCAGTTTGTACTCACTATTCATATTGACTGATTTTCAAAAGCTAAACGAAGTGGTTACTGTCATCAAGTTTTGTTGATCAGTATCTTACTTACTGAGTTATATAAAAATAATATAAAATTTTGATTAAGACTAGTATCAAGCAAACCACTAATTTTGTATGATCGCCGTTTGTTTGTGCGCATAATAAAAAACAATGTAAGGCGCCATCACCACCGAAGAGATTTTAGGTCGAACTTCTCTTCCAATTTTAGTTTTAGTTTTTCCTACAAATTGGCGGGACGGGACCTACTTGTTTAATGCCAACCCCGAACGTCAGCTGCAAGGCACATGAATTTTCATTGAAAAGCTTTTCATGTCAGATATACATTCGGAGTGCTTGCTTAGAAAATTTTTCTTCTAATTGGTAAAACTTGTTTCTAAAATTTCGATGGTTGCTTTACCCAGTCGTGAACCCAGGATCTTCGATGCGGTATGCGGAGCACGCTACCAGCACACCACAACAGCTTTCGACTTACTGATTTCAATTAAGGATATGCCGGTCGAACTACAAAATATATCAGAAAAGACTTGTAACGTTTTAGTGGTTTTAACCTGCATTCAGTTTTCCTCTAATATTTTGTTTTAGTTTTCCTTTTTAAATTTTTCAACAATGTTCTTAATCATCCTACCAGCTCTACTGCTGGTAGGATCCCCCATACAACCGATCTTTCGAAAAAGAGGGTTTTTATCATATATTATTCATTTTAGCAACAAGAAGATTGGAATTTCACAGGTTGATTACACATAAGGCATTGATTGTTGTCTGAAAAAATTGTCAAGATCGGTCATATATGTACATATTTATATATATAAAAATCAAATTCTGTGTGTGTGTGTGTTCGCTATGGAAACGTATTTCCCACACTTCAATCATCACCAAATTTGCATTGCATTGTTGAGTTTGGCTGTTATTCCCTTTGGACGTTTAGTAATCTTCCGCCGTTAAAAACATTTGGTAGCTTCAGTCTATCTGCATCTTCTATAAAAATCAAACTCTGTGTGTTTTATCCCTATGGAAACGTATTTCCCACACTTCATCACCAAATTTTGGCTGTAGGTTCCTTCGATCAAGACAAAGTGTTTTCCTTTTTTAGAATTAAGAATTTTAGATTTAAGTTTTTTTTTGCTATGCGAACGAGGAATCTTAGCTCACAAAAATCATCATGTTAACAAAATCAATGATCACATTCAAAAACAAATTCCAGTTGAATTGACGAAATATAAATAGATTGACACACTTACAGATGAAGATCAAATTGTGAATTATCCAATTGAAATTCTAAACTCTTTAGAACCACTTGGATTGCCTGCGCATGCATATATTAACTTTGAAAATTGGCTTACCAATCATGGTTCTTCGGAATTTAGACCCACCAAAATTGTGCAATGGAACCAGACTTTCTGTTAAGAAATTAATGCCGAATGTAATCGAAGCAACAATCATCAGCGGTAAAAGCAAAGGTGAAGATGTGCTCATACCACGGATCCCAATGATTTCTACAGATTTGCCATTCAATTTTAAGCGCTTACAGTTTCCTGTACGCCTTGCTTTTACAATTACAACCAACAAAGCACAAGGACAATCGCTTACTGTTGCAGAATTAAATTTAATAGTCCGTGCTTTTCCCATGGCCAGCTATGTTTTAAACGAAAATTTCACCAAATAGGCGTACAAAACTCAATTCAATTTACAGAACAATAAACGAAATTATCAACAAACAAAACAGAAAAAATAACGCAACATTCATTCGATCTCGGGCGTTACAACGTACGCCGGGTAAAGCTAGTTATCTATATATATCATACAACTTATTGTACAGATTTTGGGAATTTTTGAAATTTCAACACATTATTGCTCAGCTCTATTCTTGAAAGGTATGAGGTGTTCGGCTCATCTGAATACTGTCACTTCCTAATTTTTTTTTTACTTTCACATCTCTTAATCATGAATGAAAACAATTATTGTAAGTACTTTGCATATTCAGTTGCTATACTCTACTTTTCCAAAAAAAATCTAAACAACACAGTCAATAATCCCATTTGAACATTGTGCATAATCCTCTTAGCAAGAATGAAGCACAAAAAAGATAATTTGAATATCTTTGCCGTTTCAATGAAGATTTACGCTTCTTAAATACATAGATACTTAGCAGGCTTGCTTTATATACCATTTTTATGAATATTATTACTGAAATATCGTAGTCAAAAATTTGGAAATAATTTGTAGATGTTAAGTGGCATTGTCAACCAATTAATTTTGATTGGGTTTTCCACTGCTGGTAAGCGGTATGACTAAGGTTTAGATAATTTTTTTTTTTTTTTTAAAGTTAGATTTAAACTTTTGGTGGTATATATCAATGAATAAAGCTAGGTTAAATTTGTACTTTTAACCGTCTTGTGCATAGATGGGTACTCGGGTACCTTTTGCATATTCAAAAGTCATTTTGATAAATAATCTACAAATAGAAACGAGTTAAAATATTGTGGCATCCTATGGGAATAAGTTTTCTACAAAAAGGAGAGAAAATTTTTTCAAATATACTTTGATAAAGATGGTTTTTTAATAAATTAATTTTTATTACTGGTTCTCATGGCTGGGATACCCAGGTACCACTAGTAGTTCTCACGTATGAACTGCCTTGTCGTACCCGTGTACCCAGCCATGCGAACTAAGAACAAAAATTATTCATGAACAGGACGGTTAAGGCAGGTATATATAGCAGCGAAGAGAAAAATAGCAGTGTCCCTTTTATCAAATTTCACCAATTAAACTCCTTTTTTATTTTTAATATATTTAGAAAAACTTTTATGAATTTTTAACTGTATCTCATCCAATTTATCGAAAAGCCTAAGCAATTTAACGAAAATTTCGACGTTTTTTTAGTCTTGAATTGAATTTGAAATTTTTGCGTATACAGTTTTGTAGTCTTTCAAAGAACGTATTGATTTTTGAAAACTTTTTTCTGCAGAGTGGTTTAGATTTTCCCCATACAAAGTGTGAACATTTTTTTTATAAGCAAGATAAAATGACACGTCCTTCGGAAACGAATTGTCAAAAATTTATGGAACCTATAACTTATACTCTGTTCGACTAAAATTAAGTGGGCTGCAAAACTGCATATTCAAAAAAATCCAGAGAAGTCCAAAAAAATTTTTAAATTTTCGAAAATTTCTTGGATTTTTCGATTTTTTCGAAAATGTTTTGGGAATTGGCTAGCATTATATTAGTTACAAAGTTCATAGAAATTTTTTCCTCAAATAACGAAAAACAAGTACAATTACATTGAGGAAATTTCAAAAAAAAAATTAAAATGGCACTGCTAGTTTTCTGTTCGCTGATGTATATTTTGGCAGCGCCCGGTATTGATACTTAATTGAAAATTTTGGTAAAATAAAAAAAAAATTTATGTATATAAAAAATTGTACCACCATACTCTTCTTGTTCGTTCTTATAGCTCAACAGATGAAAAATTGGCCGATACTGCGAATTTTGAGCAGAGGTGCCATGTACGACTGTGACTTATCAGTCACAGCGCAGCAATTTTTTCCGTTACTGTGACTGAATAGTGATAGAAGTGAAAAAGGTTCTAAATCCTATCATGCCTACCAATAAAGGTAACTACAGACTAAATCACAGCTCTCGCCATCGCACAACTTTGAACTGCGACGATATGGTTCAGTGATTCATAGATTTTTGCTTTGCATGACCGACAAATATTTTCGCTGATATCTACTGATAATCGGCGCAGCATAAAACACAGGCTCACATTATCGCAGCGAATTATTACTGTGACGTGTGTAGTGATTAGGTGATGTCGAACTCAGTTCATCACTGCGATTTCTACAAAACTGACACTGCGCTTTTCGTTTTTATTTAAAAGCTGATAAAGATAAAAATAGAAGACTTTTAACTGCAACTGGAACAGAACTTCAGACCTCGGAGCAGCTTGAGTATAGGCCCTATAGCTGCAGCACTATAGATCCAGAAAATATAGGGCAAACGGACTACATTGTCTCATGATTGAGCTTTGAAAGCACAAGGGTGCGGAAATGGCTGCACATACAAAACACGTATATACCGATGGTTCCAAATTAACGGAAGGTGTCGCGTCCGCTGTTCACTCTGTCGATGTAGAAACAAAAAAATCCTACAGGTTTCCAAATCACTGCAATATCTTTCAGGTGAAAATCATAGATGTGAAGAAAGCAGCAGATATTCTAGAGAAAGCGTACTCATACTGTAGTTGCTTCAATACACATAGTCAAGCGGCAATCTAGGCACACAAGACTTTATCAAGAAGTGTCCAGGAATGCAAAGACTTCGCTCTGGCCGGACCATACATCTATACTTCGTTCCCGGCCACAAACGGATATTAGATAAAGAAAATACCAATGAGTTGGCAAAGAAGCTTTTAGCACTCCACGAATCGAATGTATACGTCCCAATACAATTGGGAGAAAGAAATCAAAAAGAAACAGGAGTTGTGTATTATCCATCAACAGGAAAGGCGTGAACAGACGCACGGGCCTGCGAAATTTTAAAGATCATGTCAAAATCCTTCGACATTTTTTTATAGTCTAAACGAAATTAATGGTCGTTGTCATAAACAACCTTATTCTTTAGGTATTTTTGAGTGAAAATCATATAATAAAATTTGCTTAACAGCCATGTTGCACTAAATTTTGATTGCATTACACTTTCATTAGCATTGCATTATATTGAAAAATTTAAGTGCGCATTATTTTTTTTTTTTAGCTAAATGATAGTGCTGCCTTTCTCCTCCTTTATACGCGCCACTCAAATATATGCACTAAGCTGAAACTGAAAATATTTTCACTACCAGGGCCCATATCGTATGAAACGGCTACATATCAAAACGAAATTTCACGCAAACGGTAAATATTAATCTGCGAAAATAGTCGTAACAACAATAATAAGTTATGGATCTAATGTCTACTGGTAGCAACCATCTGATTAACGATTTTAATTGATTATTTTAACATTGTAATGCCTTAAGAAATGACAACTGTCATTCTTTGCAGACCTTTTGAAGGCATTTTCAAGTGGCTCAGTCGTAGGTGACTTGTAAATATTCGCAACCCTTTTAAGCGCTGTTGTTACGAGGATGACAACAAACTGTGCCGCTTTGCATCCGATTAGCTCCAGTTCGGGGGTAAACATTAAAGCCGTAGTTCGAAATGTTGCTATGAGTGACTGTTGATTACTTTATTTTTAACCTTTTTTTATTTATTTATTTGATTTAGTGCTAAGCCTTTTTTTGTCATATGGATTATGCATTTATAGTCAAGTTGTAGGTTGTCGGTTTTTTGCTGTTTGTTCGTGTGGTTTATTCGTTGTTTTACAAGTAGCTGTCAATTGCTGTCGAATGCCGTCTGCCTTGACAATATTTATCATCTAATTCATTGACATATTGATGTGTTGTTGTTGTTGGTGGACATACATTTTTTGTTTTGTTTTTGTGTATTCGTTTTCAACAAAATTATAAAGATTTTTCTTGTCATTCTTGATGTATGTGCTAACAATTTATTTTCGAGTTTTCGTCTCGTTCTCTCTTTGGCATGCGCCGTTGTTGTTTTTACCATGATGATGTCGCTACGATTTGATGTCTGTTTTTTTCTTAGATTCCCACAAGTTTTTTGTATTCATATTTCTTCAAACTTCAATTACTCATATGTTCACAGTTTTTATTTTTTTTATGGAAATAAGCTTTTATGGCGTCACCTTTGATGTTGTATTTTTTATCGAACATATGTATCTTCAACTTCTATAAAGAACCAGCTTTTTTGTGCCAATACTATTGGCAACGTAAGCCCGTCAAGTTTATATTACAACAAAAACTTGCATGGGTTGTTGTGCTATTCATTTTCGGCGAACATTCTTGGTTAAAAGCGCTACGTTCATAGTCTCGCTAATACCTACCAAAAAATTTTCCTTGTTTTTTACTAACAAAATACATAGTTTAAAGTTTTAAATAGTTACATTTACTAACTAGTCGACAAATTCCTAAAACTTAACATAATTAACTTCTTTTGAGGTGACCAATTACATGGTTTAAATTTTATTGTTTTTTTTCCTTTATGTCGGCTGCATAGCGCAGCTTTACTTTAAGACATATACACCATATAAAGAAACATTATGTTCCAGCAATCGCAATTACGTCCAAAAACGTTTACACATAAAAATAAGTAACTTTGTAATGTAATTTTCTCGATCTTATCCTTAAAATTTAAATGAAGACATATCACTCATAAGCCAAACACTTATTGGAGCAGATAGATATAGCGTGTTCCAGACTTGAAAGCCCTTAAACACTTCCTTACCTTAGAAGAAACATATGAGAAGTGCCAAACCAAAAGTAATTAGTGCTCATAACAAGTTCCTAGATAAAAGTCCCAATCGAAAAGGGAGGAACATTTTCAAATTATATTTACGATATTATAGCAGTTATGAAAAAACACATACACATATAGCCAAAAAATCACATTTATGGGACAACTAAATTTAAAGTTGCCCCTGCTGTTACGTTAAGCTCATTGGGTGACCTTTTTATACTCAACGGTCTTTTGCACACATAGTATATTAACTTTGACTGCATAATAGATTAGTATTGAAAATGAGCGAAATCGGATGATAACCGCGCCCACTTTTTATATATATAACATTTTGGAAAATACAAAAAACCTGATAATTTAGTAAATAATACACCTAGAATGTTGAAATTTGACGTGTGGACTGATATTGAGATTCTTGATAAAAATTTGAAAAAAAAAAATTTAAATGGGCGTGGTACCACCCACTTGTGGTAAAATCAATTTTACAAATATTATTAATCAAAAATAAAAATCGTTAAACCTATCGTAACAAAATTAGGCAGAGAGGTTGCCTTTACCACAAGGAATGCTTTGAAGAAAAGTTAACGAAATCGGTTAAGGACTACGCCCACTTTTATGTAAAAGATTTTTAAAAGGGTCGTAGATGAAAATAATAAGCTATATCTTAGCGAAAAAGAGTTTTGTGGCAATAGAATTTTACTTTCTAAATTGAATTATAACATTAAATTGGAAAAAACTAAAATTTTTTAAAATGGCCGCGGCACCGCCCCTTTTATTACTAAGCAATTTTCTTTGTTTCTGTAGCCATAACTCAAAGAAAAATTAACGGATGGTAATAAAATTGGGTACACAAATTTTCCCTATAGCAGGAAATATTTCTAGTAAAAATGGACGGGATCGGTTGAAGACTACGGCAACTTAGATAGAAAACAAGTTTAAAAGGGTCGTAGACTAGAATAATAAGCTATAACTTAGCAAAAAATAGTTGTGAATTAATGATATTTCACTTATCAAGTTTTACTATAAGAGGAAATGGGGAGACATTTTTCTTTTAAACAGGCGGTGCCACGTGTTATGTAGAAAAGTAATTTGTCTGAAATGAAATATACAATTGAAGCTCACGCTGAGTATATAATGTTCGGTTACACCCGAACTTAGACACCTTTACTCGTTTGCTTTGTTTTTCTGATATCTCTTGATAGGAGAACAATATTGGAGTTTCCTTTCATGACTTTGTGTTTTAAGCAACTTTCTTTCTAAAAAGCCAGATTTAGCTGCATCGAATAACTTATAATATACAAATTTACGTGAGTTTACCACAAGTTCATTCCGTGACCAGAGTGTTGTTGTTCTGAACATAAAAAGAAATCATCGTATAAAAAATAATTAAAATTATAATGTATGGATACCGTAGATCTTTAATAACATTTAGAAGGAACGTTTTTTTTTTTAAATTAGTGATACGGGGCTATTTTTTTCTAAAGATTTATGGAGACTTATATTTTCTCTACCGATTTCAAATGATAACTGCTTAAAGAGTGGTGTTATATTATAGAAAACTTGTCATTACAGAATACCTTCCAAGGCTACGCTAGATAACTTCCGAGAGCAGACTCCGTTTTATAAACTTTTTTGAAAATGTTTTGATAGTAATTCTTCTACTATCTGAACTAAGGATCTTGGTGTGGTAGGCCGGCATCCTACGTATATACCACATCTACCATATCGCAAAAATACCGACCAATTAATTAATTAAACCAATAATTCTTGCCAACGGCATCAAAAGTTATCAAAGCTTTTATCGATGAGCATTACAAATGCAACAAGAAATACGTATGTGAACCACAATATTACACAACATTTTCTTGAGCATAACAATTAGCATCGTAAGAGTTCATATATATAATATATATACCTAAGATGTTTCCATAAATCTAAGAATTATTAATAAAATTTATAAATGTTGAAAACTGTATTTAAGATTATAAATCTTTAAGCCGATATACAAAGAAAACATAGGGCTGGTTATTTCGTGACCTTGATAACACATGTGTAAGTGTTTCTTATAGCGTTTTCTTTTCTGAAATAAATTGTTGCCTAAGTAAATGGTAAAGCCTTAATAGAGTTACTCCTACCCCAGAAAATTTTCAACATTTATAGTGCATACCAAGAACATTTCAAATCACCGTATTCACTCATATTAACAGAGTATATGTGGAATTTAAGAGCGAATTGAGAGTTTTACTGAGTTGCACTGCCACACCACCATTTTATAGAGGGTAAAAGTGTAACGCTTTTGCGTTCTGAGCAGGCAACAATTTTCACAAAAGAACGAAATACCCCGTAAATGCGTTGCCTGTTTTTTAGAATAGAACAACAACCCATGCGCGGCGTACAAAAAGCGTAACACTTTAGCCAAAAAAGGAAACGCTATTAATGTAACAGAAGGGTTAAGATAGGTAGATGTTTGCAATTATTACATTTTGGTTTGAAAAAGTTAATTTATTGCATTCTGAAATATTTTTGGAAATATTACGTTTTAGGCTGAAATTTATTGTATCAAGTAATTTTTGGGAAAATGTTTGGCCTGTAGGTGTACCACGAAGTAGTCTGGAGCAATATTTCGAACTGATCTTGGCCTATGATATCGGTATGTAAATTGGATCACATTTTTTATTCGTATGGGGATCAGTTGTGTTGTACTTGTATAATTGTTGAAAACTCGTAAAGAATTTCTTAAATCGGGGGAATATTAAATACTGTACAACTTATCCGCATTCATATAAATATATTAAATCTTCTTGTTTACTTCAAAAAGCCAAGTTAGATCCCAACCATACCTCAAAAAAAAATTAAGGGTGCACTTATTTCGTTTTGGTTTGAAGCTCTTCATATGTACTAAGCTTAGAAAGCTAAGTCAGTATCCAAAACCACATAAATAGCTTCCGCCTTTCAGTTGTATGAAAAAAGGCAAGGTACATATATACTAAAATAACAACCTTTGGTGACCCACCTTTAACATGAAATACAAAACCGTTTTCAACTTGAGACTCAAATTGACGTATTAATAACATTTTATCAATACTTATACCATTCTTTCAAGGGTTTTTGTTTATTCACACTCATTTATATATAGCAATACTAAACATTGAACTTGAATGTATTTTACTGTGTCCACGAAACCTTTGACTTAAAAACCATTTTTTGGACATCATGTAGGCTAAAATACAGATGAAACCTCTGGTAATATAAGACATTTTTATTTTAATTTATTATATCTTTGCATTGTCGAGCGAAATGTGTATTTACATGGCAATGTACCGGCATGAATTTTTTAAGCAGTATCTCCACAGTTTTAAGCATGAAAAGAATAACATATGCAACTGCTTTAAAATGAGGCAATAGAAGGCATTTACTTTGTATTTTTCGGCTTCCCAATGTCCAATAGCTATAAATGAAGACTGCGTAGAATGCACGATTCCCTGTTCGCTTGAAAGCTTACCAGAATTCATTACAAAAGTTTAGTTTCAGATTTGTAGGGTCGAGCAAATATTTTTTGCAAAGTTATGCAAAAAATCATGTTGAACATCTGAAACGTGTTAGTCTGTGATGATGATGACCGACGATATACACATGTGCATTTATAAAATTGGAAATTAACTTATTGAGCATCTAATTGAACTTGAACAATATTTCGAAAATCAGGTTTGTACACAGCTGTGAAACATTTCGGAACAAAAATGTAGCAATTTTTTAAACATATTTTCTTGCTTATTTAATGGGCATTAAGATATTCAGATTACGAAGTTTTTTTCGGAATCAACTCAGGACCATATCGGGACTATTTTCTGAACAATTTCAGGATCACTTCTGATGAAGTCATTTTGTTTTATGTATTTAAATAAACTAAACATTTGAAAAAACTTGAGTACAATAGTAGGCAACTTTTCTGAAAGGTATGGCTTATGATTAAAGACATAAGAAAACGTGTGAGACATTACTAAGATACTCAACTCCAAAACAATGATATAAGAGATATAGGCATCATATGACAAAATATCCGAACAAATATATTTATGAACAACTTTTACTATCTGAGCAAAAAAAGGGAACTTCAAAAAAAAAAAACTTTTATTTTCTAAGCAAAAAGAAATAAATCAAAAAATAACAGTTTTTTTTATAAGCGAAATAAAAAACTCGAATGAAACAGTTACTCTCCTAGCGAAATAATAAACTAGAATATTTTCCGATGAAATCAATTAAATTGAAAAAAAAAAATTCTGCGCGAAATAAAAAAAGCTAATAATAGCTTTCATTCTTTTAGCGGAAAATAAAACACAAAAAATATTTGTGAAAAATCTGGTTTTCTAACAAAAGTTTCACCAGTTACCATCCCTGCTTATTATTACTATGGAAATGCTGAATACACTTTCTTACGATACCAATAACAATAATTTGAAACAATATCGGTCTAGTTATTTTGATTTATCATGTCTTATAAATCGTACCAATCACGATAAAACTTATATTAACTAGATTAGTTTAACCAACGCATCGTAAAATCAAAGAAAAAACGCTCCCAAACCAGCTTGTATTCTATCAACTGCACAGAGTCGTTGCCATAATGAATTTAATTAAAATATCACCAGTTTATATACAAACTAAACACCAAAAGCAAAAAAAACAACTTACTTAAGTATCCTAATTATTCATGAGCTCTGCCGTACTAATAAATAATATGATGCCATTTTTTTATACACATATATATAAGTTTTGACAGTAAAAATAAAAACCCCTACAAAGTTATACACGTAAAAATCTAAAATATTATTGTGACAAATCAGACACAGCTGTTTTTGACAGCACGATTAAACCACAAAATGACACCGCTGAACGCACGAAAGCGACGCAATCTTAAATGACGCCAATAAATAAACAACTTGAGAATCCTATCAATTAAAGCTAGTCAAAAATCAGTGACTTTCGCAATGAATTAGGGGGAAAAAATATTGAAATTAAAGTGAGTGGCAAAATGCCGAACACGCAATTGTGCGTGTGATTTAATGATTCTTTTTTTTTTTTTTTGGTATTTTTTCTTTGTTTTTCATTTATTCCAACTTTTAGAGTTTGATGCAAAAAATTCCATTGGTTTTGTAATGAGCAACAAAAAAATTTCGAATTAAGCCCTGGGGGTAATCAATAAGTGCTTTCAAATACATAAGTAATGAAAATTATGTTACAAAGTAACTCTAGCTCTAGTTAAGTGCTTACGACTCTATTTCTTCAAAGAAATATAACTTTTTAGTAGCAGTCTCTAAGAGTTAATCAAATTTTTTCACAAAATTTACTTTTATTAACATCACAGAATATAAACTTCGAATGAAACTATTTAGCTTTTTAAAAAATGTGCTATTAGAGTTAATCATTGCCAAAATCCAGATGTGATATATAATTTAGTTTCCATTAAAGCCGCTAAGCGGTTACTTGATTGGTATTAATATTGTTAATAACTAATCTACATCACGGTGTCTCTCAATCTGTTTAAATTAAAAATGTGAAATTTTCTAAACATTTAAAAAGTTATCTTTTATACCGTCGACTTAGTTTTAGGTCTCGACACATGTCGCTTTTTGTTGTTGTTACTGTAGCGATAAGGACACTCCCCGAAGACATAGGGGAGTGTTATCGATATTGATGGTCCTTTGCCGGAAGCTGCTTCGGTAGGTTCCGGTAATAAGGACCATAAAGGCACTAGTCCGACCATCTCGGGAACGATTTGGTATGACCACATGCAACCTTCTAGGCCCTCCCGCCCGCGCACGTCCTAGATCCATCAGGATTTCGGGGTCGCCAGAGCCTGGGCTGTTAACGAAACAGGATTCGCCACGGGTAGGTGAGGGTTGGAGAAGCTATATATTGCACTGGCAATTCCTTGAGAGGGTTGCGCTACACAACCCCTTGAATCAATTTGGTATTTTAGTCGCCTCTTACGACAGGCATACCTACCACGGGTATATTCTAAGCCCCTAACAGGCTCGTACTACTAATCAAGGCCGGTTAAATACCAGGTGGTGTTATCCCATCGACTGATTGCTTCGTGTTGATATTTTCTATAGAACGCCTTTGTACAAAAGATGTCAATTAATCGAAATCAACGCTAATTTTCTTTTGACTTAACATTCTTCTGCATGGCGAATTGGGTTGAATTCGCTTTGCCATTATCTTGAATAGACTCGTCTTGGTTCAAAAGTTTAGTTATCAATATTAGTCCCTCACTTGAGAAATGTAAAATTTCCAGTTTTTTTCACAAGCATTAAAATATTACTTCTGTTTCTCTACGCGTCATACACAAGTACTTGAATTTTTGAAGTAACAAACATTTTTATGGAATTAAACATTCTTGCAGTGCAATCCAAACATTGAAATATCCACTCAGTTCGATTCTCATATTTCCTTTAATGCAGGATCAAATTCCGGCGAATCTCGCGTCCGCTTCCCAGGACTTGCCCAAATATTCATATTGAAGCGTAGACATTTGATTTTTATAAAAATAATTGCATCTTAAAAGAAGCAATGCGTCTATCGAGTGAGCAACGCCACGCTCCTTTATTAAAATCTTTCTTTTATCTGGTTTTCCTTCAGGTTCTACTAAAAGATTTGGGATTTACGTTTTTCTAAAAATGTGTTATTATTGAAAAGTACCCGGTTTCTTTGGAACTCTGTGCTTTTACTGTTTACAGCTTAGATAAATCGAATTCCGGTGCTTTTTAAATCATCAAGATATCTTCAATTGTTTAAAAGCTATAATTTTTGCAGGGAAAAACCTCCAATAACGCATTATAGTGCATTTTAGTTAAATGATGTATCTGTTTAAATTGAGTTTTTCTGCTATTTGATCGAATATGTGATTGATCATTCTAAAAATATTTACATACATATATTTTTTTCTAATTGTGTATCGTCGTTCAACGAGTCAAATCAGCTCCCAGCAACTTATCGTGGTCGTGATCGTAGTCACTTTGCTAGCACTTAAAACACACTAGTTTAGCGTATATTTATAATACACACTTAGTCGTTTTTGTATTACTGAATCCTAAATGCCAATTTGCATTAATTTTAGCTTAGAGAATCTTAAGATCCGACTACAATTTTGTTGATCAACCGGCAATACATTAGCAAACAAAGAGAAATATTTTTGTTTGCATACAAAAGGCGAATGGAATGCGAAATTAAATAAAGATCTATGAAAGTATTGGATATCAGCACACATAACTTTATAGTATGTCAGTTAGGGTGACCCTTATTTTACAAAATGCAGTAAGATTGGAATAGCCATGATATTTGTATGTACAGAATTTTTATGTCAATCAAAAATTATTTGGAGCAAGGAGCTTGAAATCGTTAAAAAGGTGAGTTTATACACTTCTTTGATCCACCCTATTTAATTTATTGTAGACGGAATTGTCTCTCAATTGTTATCAACAACCTCTACCGATTTTGCTTTCAAGCATATCTGAAACTACAAAATTAAGCCAAAGAGTAATAAAGTTATAAAAAAAAAAGTGGTCAAGATTTCAATCATGCACAACATTTCAACTTTTCATAAAGGCAGTACCGAGTTTTGTGCGTTTGATATGGGAAACTCTTGCAAATAGCTAGATACAGATTGCGAGCAACTTTTTTATTTCGGATTTCAATTTTCATAGTTTGCTTTTATTTGAAAGTTGCTGATTTGCTATTTAGGTCCACTTGCAAAACGGCAAGTTATTTTTTTAACTCACAGTTATTTGAAAACATTTTCCAAAAATGTATGCATGTCAAGTTTAGCTCTGAGTTAAAAAGTTAACTAGTCGTCCTGGAAGTGGGCCTTAGAGTTGAAAAAATATACTACGGTTTTTGATGTTGCGTCTCTGAAATGACGTAGCAAATGCATACATAGTCGTATATGTTGCCATTGTATTGTGCAAATATACTACACCAGTTTGCAAATGCAATGATGCTAGACCCTTCACATAAACTACAGAAGTCTCCGATTACGAATTTTTTGAAAAGTTGCAAGGATGCAGTTTTGTAGCTCATTCAATTTAACTTTAACGACGTGCAAGTTTCATAACGCTATCGACTTCCGTTTAAATTTTAGAATTTCTTTTGTGACGGATGTTGTTCGTTTTCTCCTGTACAATGTATGCAGGAAAGGGTAAGAGAATATAAACACTTAAAATGGTTAAATTTATTCTTTTAAGGGGTTTCCAGCTCCCTAGGCAATCCATAAATCTTTTTAGATTGACATTATACTTTGTACATATTCGTTTTTTCGCTATTCTCATATTGCTAGGAGGTGAGATAGAGAACACTTTTTTCTCCATACAATTAAGGGCCTCTCTAATATACAGACATGTGTATGTATATGAGATATTATAAGGGGATTTCCTCTTAATCGAAGTGATGAGTTAATTGACAGCTGAGTTCCTGAATATGTGTATACTTGTACCAACATTCCTTATTATATATCTATACCAATGTATCTATGCATCTATGTTATTTCATTTTTCAGTTTGTAATAAAAAAAACTTCGGGTATAGTAATTAAAGTTTAATGTTTCTGATTTTATTACACCATACTTATTTTTGTGAAGCTCGCTTTAGTCGATTTTATTAGCTTGCACATTTTTGTTCATTAAGGCGTAACTAATCTGTTATTAAAGACTGCTAAAGTTTTCTGCTTAAGTATATACATTTTACAGAAGCTTGTCTTAACTTATGACATACAGGTATTATTGTTCTTATGGATTTACTCTGAGGTATCTTAATTTGTGTATTAAAAAATAATCTTCCTTTGCACATTTCCTTTGAAAGTGTTCAACGAATGGCTGTTTATAGAAATACTAAAATATAATTAAAGAAATAGCAAAAATGTGACCAGAGGTTGTGCTGCTTATTTATAACGCCTGTCTAAAGAACGAGACATGAAAAAAATCAGTAGCTTGTGTTAATTGATAACGGCGAAAGCGACCCGAATTTGCCGTCAACATGCTCTACACAGCCCGAAACTTTTTGAAAGGCTTCTAAAACCACGTATCGCAGACGACGTAGACAAAAAAGAGCGCCATTACTTAGGCAGCATGGCTTAAGATCCGAATAATGCACTTTAGATGCAATTGAAGACTTCCTTACATGCGTAGAGATAGCATAGCGGGGTGAAACCTTAGACGGTAGAAACATTTTCAACAGCGCGAGATAGGCAAACATGTCATCAGAAGATACCTCAGCGATCGCGTCCTTATAAATTACACTTCAGAGGCTAAGCCTATCGTGAAAGTCACATGCGGAGAAGCAGAGGGATCAATTCTTGGCCCTACACCACAAGTAATTAAGCTAGCAAAATTAACAAATTTGTGGTCACAAGCAATAATCGCCTAGGTCCTATAGTTTTACATGGGACTAAGGTGATTATTGTTTATGAACACAGCAATCAGGTTCATTGTTCTTGAATTAACAGTTATTCAATAAAATCCACCTCATAATGGTTAAAAAAAAAATTGATAAAAATTTGGCGCGATTTACTTCCGCGGAGATTTAGACGGAGCTTATCCTCCTATTTGCCTCGTGCTTCTTTTAATTTTCCTTAAAAATTAGCGGGACGATACCTATATGTTTTATGCCGACTCCGAACGGCAACTGCAAGGCAGATGAGTTTTCACTGAGAAAACACTCGAAGTGCTTGCAAAATCACTTCCGGGTGGAGACCCCGTTTACAAATATGGTTTTCTAATTGAAAACACTTTTTTATAAATTTTGATGTTACTTTGCGCCGGAGTTGAACCCAGGACGTCAGATGTGGTATGCGGAGTACCGCACAAAGGTGGCCGCGTTATGGTTAAATCGACGAAGTTTTTTGTCAAAACGACAAACTTTTTTAATTATTTACAAAAGCAGCAATGTTGGTCTCAAAGTAAAAATATTATGTAAAAATTAAATATTCTCAATCTATCTAACTGATTTTTCTGTAAAAAGAACATATTCCATTGGTCATTTCAGCAAAGGAACAGCTGTCAATATTAAGCAAATGCTAATTCTATAGGGAAACTTATGCTCACGTCGCGACGCTTCCTACTTTATTTTTATGACTATCGTGCCACAGAAATTTCTGTAATAACAACAGACACTATAATATTTTAACAATTTTCATTTTTGTTTTTTTGGAGATATTAAAATTTTTTTAATTAGCACGCCAGAGATAGGCCGGTGGCCGTGTTGCCATGGTAGCGTTTTGCGTCTATCATATCGAATATCCTGAGATCAAGGACTAGAAAAAGCAACATTAAAATCATTAAACAACAATTTTTGTTTGTATAATTTTTTTAAGAGAGGTGTGGTTTATATTTGATGAACGTTTTTGTTGATTTGACTGTTAAAACGATTAATTCAGAATCAACAATTTGTGCGAAGTTGATTCAAAAGTTATTTGCAATGGATGAAAATTGGCAGAAATATCGATTGATTTTACCAATTTTTTTATTTCAGTATATAAATATTTCTGTTTCTTAAGTTTTTCCCATTAAACCATGAAACGGCCAATGTGGGCTGTTCAGGGAAGAGTTTTTCAATACAGTTATCGGCTTTGTTCCAATACCCTGGCCCATATTTCCTTTGAGGTGTTTGTTTACTCATTGATTTTTGTTGGCGTTCCTTTTAATATATATCCAAGAAGTGAGAAAAATAGTTCTAGTAAAAATGCTATCTCGGTTTCACAAATAGTATTTTTTCTTAAAGGAAGATAAAGTTACCTTAAGCATACATACATATATACAACACTATATATATATGTATGAAAACATTTATCATTGCGCATGTATGTTTAGAAGCAATGTATATAAACAAATTCATAAAAAAAGAAAATATTTGCAAGTTGTACTGAGAGTCAAAATTTAATCTTTGTTCATAAAATCGTAGCATCAAATTGCTAACAGCGATGCAGAATCAAAAAAGACAAGCAGGAAATTATGAAATTTTTCATTTTTCACTACTGCTGAGAAAAAAACAACACAAGCTTGTAGCGAAAGAAATAAACTTAAAACTGCTTAAATATATTCTCGTCACACAATTTCCACAGAAAACTTTCCAAAATATTTTTCTTTTCTGATAATTTTATTCGTAAAGTGCAAACTGTTTATTACTGTTGTTTGTTTGAGTTGTTTTTTCTTTACTTTTAAGTTTATAGGCAAATTCAAAGTATTTAATTTCAAGCAGGGAACGTAAATGTTTTAGGTTTAATTGAAAAATTGTAGTTTAATAATTCATTTAAATTTATTAAGGAACAGCGATATCTAAGCATGAAAATAAGCATCGGAACGGTTTTTTTTAAGTTAACACTCTAAGCCGACGTTATGTCCTGGACGTAAAAAAAAACTATATGAAGCAGAGCGCAATTTGGTAAAAAATTAGAAACAAAAATTAACAATAACAAAAAGAAAAATTAAGCCTGTCTCTCTAATCAAATATGTGCGTTTAAATATTGTAATGCTGAGCCGCAAAAGCATTGCTAACAACGCACTACTATAAAATCCAATCCACAGCAATCAAGTTCTGTTGAACGAGCCTAAAAAAGTTCCACACAATTTGAGGTTAAAGAAATGTGTTTAAGGCCCGGTTTTTCAGTAGTTGGTTAAGCTAAGCTTACATTAAATTTGCTTAAACTCTAGTCAAATTTAAACTCCCGTTAAACTACTGAACAGTTTTTCAGTCACAGTTTAAGGCCGCCTTTGGGTTATTTTTTTTTTTTTGCGCGCCAACATTGGTTTTTTATTATCTAGATAATTTGTATATACCCAACAAACATGAAACTAGGCATGCTTAACCAACGAAACGATATCATTTCGTTACGATAATCAACGTTAATAAACGAAACGAAGTCATTTCCTTTCGTTTATTAACGTTAAGATCGTCAAATTAACGAAATGATTTCGTTTCGTTTTCTGCCATATCAAAACGAAATCAAATCGTTTATGTTGATTATTAATTTCAAACTATGCTGGCAAAGCTGATTGATGGCGGAGTCATTAAAGGTGAAAGCATTATCCAAGCTGATTGCAACTTTTCTCATGAATTTTGACAGTACGAACATTTCTCAGAGTATTTTTGACATTACCACCAACGAATTACACAAACAAATTACATAGAGTTTGTGTGTGTATGTGCGCTCGTTGTTGCCACCTTACGGCTTCACCATGGCTATAGCATTGCCAGCACAATTCAAACATAAAGTATCACGTTTTCGTTAACGTTTTTAACGTTAACGAAAGCTTTTCGTTTCGGTTAAAAACGAGATACAATTTATCTTGATAATTTCTTTATCGATAATATTTCGAAGTGTTTCAACGGAAACGGTGGAAATTTTTTGATAAACGATTAGCTTAACGTTAAGGTGCATCCCTGCATGAAACAAATTCGAATCTCCTACGTCGAAACGTTCCTTAAAACGTCATTCTTAAATTATTTGCCGACCTTTGAAAGATTTTATAAAACAAAAAATGCTATTTAATGATTTGGGAAAAATTGAAACAACGTGACATCAGGACGGACAAGGCGACAGCTGTTTCGATTATACCTTGTAAATCTCTTCAAAGCCTTTTCTCCCGGGAGTGGGATTTGAAACCAAGTTCCCAAATGAATATTCAAAACATTTGTCCAGTTGATATCCTAAATTTGAGGTGGAGTTGAAAACAAAATCTCCAAGGTGGTACCATCAAAACCAACAATTGTTTATTGTGAGAAATAAACACCTGGTTGGCGACCACCGTGGTGTGATGGTAGCGTGCTCCACCTACCACACCGTATGCCCTGGGTTCAAACCCCGGGCAAAGTAACATCAAAATTTTAGAAATAATATTTTTCAATTAGAAGAAAATTTTTCTAAGCGGAGTCGCCCCTCGGCAGTGTTTGGCAAGCGCTCCGGGTGTATTTCTGCCATGAAAAGCTCTCAGTGAAAACTCATCTGCCTTTCAGATGCCGTTCGGAGTCGGCATAAAGCATGTAGGTCCCGTCCGGCCAATTTGTAGGGAAAATCAAGAGGAGCACGACGCAAATTGGAAGAGAAGCTCGGCCTTAGATCTCTTCGGAGGTTATCGCGCCTTACATTTTTTTTTTTTAAACACCTGGTTGATAGCAGTAACGAAGCGTAATTAATCAAAAATAAATTATATATATTTCATTTTATTTTCGTGAAAATACTGTGGTATGGAATCTTACATTCGAGTCCAATTAGCGAACCACAAGTTGGGAATTAAATTTTTTCAAGTTAAGTAATAGCATTTTTTTTAGTTTTAAGCGGGGATAAATTTTATTGCTTTAAATGTATAAAAACATCCATACAATTAAAGCAATAAGGGTAATCCCCGCTTAAAACTCATACAATATAAATAGAACAAAAAGCAAAAACAACAAGTTTCTTCGAAACCGCCTTAACAACGCATAACTTTACAACGTGATACCATACAAAGTATGAACTGTGAATAAAGAAAAATATGCAAATAGGCAATTGGGATAAGGTTTACAACAACTAAGGCATGACGGGGCTGAATGCATTTGTAACACTTCAACCATCGTAGGAGCGCGGGTTCAAATCCCACTCCCGGGAGAAAAGGCTTTGAAGAGATTTACAAGGTATAATCGAAACAGCTGTCGCCTTGTCCGTCCTGATGTCACGTTGTTTAAATTTTTTCCAAATCATTAAATAGCATTTTTTGTTTTATAAAAAATTCCCTCTTTAGCTGAGTACGCTATGATTCTCGAGTTGAGCCACTGTTTCGAAACAACTCTTGAGTTTTTAGAAGCATGCCTCAATTATCAACATGAGATCTAATGGTACTCAAGCCCAAATGCTTTTTTGGTATATTCGACGCCATTTCGAACGAACGCAAATAATTGATAGGTTAACAAGGGTTTAACCCCGGCCGCTTAAGCTCAGCTTAAACTTCATTTAAAGTAGTCTGAAAAACTGCAGAATAAGGTTAAGCGTAGTCTAACGGACAAACTGAGTTGAACTTGTACTGAAAACCCGCGCTTAAAAGGAATATCAACAAAAAGACAATACTTAGAAAAATTACAAAGCCTGCAGCGGGGCATTATATGGCTGAGTTGACAACAGCATTCGCCATTGCACCAGTACTAATACAAGTGACTTGAAATTCAAGCACGAGAAAAGCTTGCTTAAATTCAGAATTTTTCTCTAATATCATTAACAAATTATGTATAGCCAAAAAACAAGACGGGGCGTTGATCGAGTGTATTTATCAACATATCGATAATACAACGAAAATGAGCAGGTTCGAATCTCACACCCGATAGAATATAAATAAACATTTTGCATGTATTTTGATCTGAAATAACTAAATTTAAATCAACACATAGCTGAAGTACTATTTTGTCGAAAACATATATGTCAAAACGTTATTAATACTCCTGATTTATAATAAGCAGTCACAAAAATAATTTTGAGTTTTTTCATAAAAATCTTTTATTATAGGCAATCCCTGATTTCGTACCACTCAAATGCACTTCAGCTAAAACTAGCAAACGCAGCAATATGCAAATAAGGAAGCACTAAAACGGCATAAACAGCAGATAAGTAGAAGTTCATATACACGCTTTCCTCTCATCTCAAGAGCGATTGACTAGTTTTCTAGAAATATGTTCTTTTTTTCCTTCTTACTTATGCCATATTTATTTGCTTAGCTTGGTATTAGCGCTGGGAAAAATTACATAAATAATGGCTTGACGCATTATCTGCGGTATAAATATGGATACGTTTGATGTGCTAGCGTACTACGTCAGACCAAAGATGATATTATGAAAATTTTAGTGGCAATAACGAGTTTGTGCATAAAATTGTTTACTACTTACTACTGAGGCAATAGACATGATGCAGTAAGTGTTGCCAGATTAAAAAAATACAACGCTGTAGTGGTTTTTCGAAATATTAAACTGCTTGCCTTGCTAAACAAATCATTGCATTACTCTCACGTGCTAGTAGGTTTTATCTGTTTTTAGTTCAAAAAAATTTTAGCAAACAAAATTTTAGCTCATCATATATAGATATAGATATGTAGAGAAAGATATCATATCCTCTGTAGCGAATTTGATTCTTATTTTTTTTAACAATGACCTTCTCAGAGATGAGCAACTTTGACGGCAGAACGGAAGAGAAAATTTGTTCCAATCCGTCTGTGTAAAAGCTATTCCTAAACTCCATTCTATATAATACCTAAGCCTGAGAGGAGCTTCACCCTATCGCAGCTGCCACTTTGAAAACGAGCTATCTGATAATGTTTTGGAAGGTCAGCCTATCACAGGTTTAGTTTCAAAAATTTACTAGTTACCTACGAATTCCTCAAAATACCATACGCTCTCAGAATAGTTACACAACTGCTCTTGCAGCGAAACGCCCTATTTTATATACAGTCCATAGTGTTAACAGAATTTGTTTGACGTCCAAATGGCAAATCCCCAATTATATACAAGGACTGTTATAAAATAACTTAGTCCTCTTAGCAAGTACTAAAAGTTTTCTAGAACCTAACTTAGTTGCTGCCACAAAATCCGGCAATTCTGGCGTCCTTAGGAACCTTAACCCTGTGATTACAGAATTTGCTCAACCGTCTACAGCTCGCACCTTCTACATCTGATGTTACTGCCGAGGCGTACCTTACAAGCATGTGACGCAAGAAGGCAATGTCCATTTACTGTCCCCTTGCGAGCCTAAAGTCGTCTCTATTTAGTGATATGTGCAACTTTGTGATCTTATGTCATAGAATTTTAGAAATTGTAGTGTTCCGCCTTTCCTGCTTGATAGCCATTAACTTAATTTTATTTTATTGAAATAATACAAAATCCGTTAAAAAGATGAAAAACTATCGCAATTCATATGGATGGCTGTATAATATCCCAGCAGGGAATGAAGCTAATAACAAGCTAGCTATGAGTTTGTTCCCTTCGTATAGATAGTAGCTGTTTTTATTTTATTTTATTTATTTCGAAAAAGGCTTATTATTTTTGTATGACCATGGTCGTAAAAAAATAATAAGCCTTTTTCGCACTACCCGTCATCTTACTGGTAGTGAACTAGTTTTATTTGAAACTTAATTTAGCCAAATAGTAACTGTTAATTTAACTATCATACTGAAATATTTCCCTGCGAAGTATTCAATGCGGCGTGAAAAAATAAATGTGTCCGTTCATTTAACAATTTATTTGACAACGTGGGCAGCCGTGGTGTGATGGTAGCGTGCTCCGCCTACCACACCGAAGATACTAGGTGCACGCCCCGGGCAAGGCAACATACAAATCTCAGAAACAATTTGTTCAATTGGGAGAAAGTTTTTCTAAGCCGGGTTGCTCCTCGGCAGTGATTTGGCAAGCATTTCGAGTATTTTTCTGCCATGAAAACTTTCTCAGTGAAAATTAGTCTGCTTTGCAGATGGCGTTCGAAGTCGGCATAAAAGGTTCAAACCCACCAAATTGTAGGAAAAATTAAAAGAAAGTTATTGGAGGCTATCGCACCTAATATTTTTTTTATTTATTTTTTATTTTTTCTGACCATTGTGAATTCATACAAGTGAAAAATCTTTCTATTCATCCATTGCCGTACCTACCTGTCACATAACAGCTGACAGGGAGAATGACTGTCGCGAATGGCCAGAGAATGGAAGAAAGGTTTGTTTTTTGCTCGCCGTTATTAAATTGAAGTGCCATGAATCGCCCATTCGTGTTTCAAACCAGCTTTTCTTTTAATTGTGTATACAGAAAGTCAGACAACATATTGACTTTAATTTCTAAAATCTCAAATCATAAAATATGAGCAGCCAGTTAAGCAAGAATTTTAAAATATGTAAATAATGAAATATACCAGTCGTTTACAAAAATGTATGCATAATGTGGTAATAGCCGACTTTTTCTGTTTTACTCAGAGTTAGTTACTTTCTGGAATTCCGTGAAATAGTAAATTATTATTAGCAGCGATACTATATTAAGCCTGATTTACATTTTCACATTAGTCAAGTATACCCCAGTTTACCCTACTATCGTTTTAACGCCGATATATCGTTTTTATTCAACGAAATGCAATAAAAAACCAACACATCTGGCAGCACTGGATACAAATTTTACCCTCACTGTTATATGTAAGACTATAAAAAAGGAAAATTTTCAAATTCAGCAAGCATGATAGTAAATTTTTTATGCAAATAATTTGCTTAAAAATACACGTAACTACAAAAAAGTAAAGAGATAAAACTCAAAAAGCAAGGAGCATATTCATGTGTGTAGTATTAGTAAAAGTAAACCTGAGTATCGGGCTCGAGTTTGAACAAATTTTAAGGACCCACAATATTTTGGGTAAACGCTTCGTACACAAAAAATTAAGGATACTTTTCTAGATACATATGAATGTGTGTATATGCAAATGTACACAAAACATATATATGATCAACTTAGTTCAACTTTGTGGTTATTTGCATGTGCATGAAAAGCAGCACCACTATGACAATGTCAATTGATTTAATAAGCCTCGTGCCACACCATCTCATTGTCGTCTACATAAGCGGTCCTTTGCGCTATATTGTTGTGCTTATAATTGTCATATAAATGAAAAAATGTATATATTGATAAGACTAATGATAATGATGTTCTTTGTGTGTGTATGTAATACAAAAAAGTTGTCGTTTTCGAAGGCATCCACCTCGAAAGCAATTTCAAAATCGCAATAATGTATCTTCGTACATATGTATATGTGAGAATGAACAATAAATGCAGAGATTTTTGGATTTGGCATTCGTGATCCCAATTTTTTTATACCCAGCGTGTACTTGTGCATAAGGGTACTTTAACATTCATTTGACAACGGTATATATCAAAATTATCAACATCGAAAAAAAATTTGATTTAGTTATCTGTTTATTCATTTGTCCGTCCATTAACAAGTTAACTTGAGTAAAAACTGAGATATCACGAAATAGAACGGTGTTGAAAAGGGACAAAATCAAACGATAACCACGCCCACTTTTTCTATAAGGAAAATTTCGAAATATTTCGGAATTTAATGCCAAAGACCGATATCTGATACAACTTGATACGCGAAACTTCGTATAATTTTAAAAAATGGTTGTGACTCCGCCTGCATTTAGAAGAAGAAGAAATTTGAAAGTCTTCTTAGCCATAAATCCTAAGCCGTTGAAGATATCAATTTGAAATTTGGCAGGATGGTTGTCCTAAGTATTATACATGCACTTTAGGAAAATTAACCAAATAAGTTGGCGTCCATGCCCACATTTGAACAAGTCGAAATCGAAATTTCGAAAAATGGGGTAAAATGCGGCAATTCATTACCACAGAAAGATAAAGTAGTAGTGCTTGGTTGATTTTATGACTAAAAACATAAATTTTGTAAAATAGGAGGTGCCCAATTTAGAAACAGAAAATTTACAAGTTTTCAAGCCATAAATCAAAAATCGTTGAAGATATCATTTTGAAACATGCTCCATATATTTTAAATTACTATTTTGCATGTATTTTATGAAAAGACCATAAGCCGACCACACTTTCAAAAACAATATCAAAATTTAAAAAACGTGAAAAATCCGTGAATTCATCCCTTAAGACCGATAAAGTTTTAAAAATTTGGGTTGCCTAACTTTGAGAAGAAAAATAGAAATTTAGAAAAATCTTGGAAAATATGCCTGAAGCCGACAATATTTTGAATAAAATTTTTTTTACTATTTACTATTTTATTTTATTTTATTTACTATTTTGCAAGCCGTTAATCAAAAGCCATTGAAGATGTTATTTTGAAACTTCGCATAGAGGTTTTCTCTGCTGTTAAATATACACTTATTGAAAATTAGCAAAGTCGATTTGCGACCGTGTCCATTTTTAAGCAAATCGATATCGAAATTTCAAAAAATGCAAAATGTGCTTTAATTGATAACTACCCACCCAGCATTTTTTGAAATTATTAATCATATTAGAGTCTTCTTCGAGTCTCCAGCATGATAAAAATAAGCATATATGCGCTCATTTTCTGATCAGAAAAGACTCCCTCGTCGGGAGAAAATGGTACCCTACGCGCGACTACACTTGGTGAGCCTCTTTTAACCCATATTTCTAATCAGTATTTAGTTTTTTCGAGTCATATTTACCATCATTTATGAGTCTTGTGGGAATAATTTTTAAGTGTGTTTTAAAGCTTTTGCGATTCTTTCTCGAGACATTTAAGAGTCTATTTGGAATCTTATTTTAAACATTTTTTGTGATTGCTTTACATTTTGTTGTTGCTTTTTCAATAAATCATATTTCACTCATAAAAGGGAGTCGATTTCGATTCTTCTTTTGATGGCAGAATTGATTAAACAGTATGTAGTCGTCAAAATGAGTCGAAAATGTCTCATTGTGGTGATTTATAATTTAATCAATCTTAAATATGCTATGTGGGTAAAGAACGAAAATTAATGAAACTTTATGCGTAGGGAATTTGATTAAATTTTGGAAAATGGGCGTGGTACCGCCCACATTGGAAAGACGAAAGTTAAAAATTTGGCCAGCCGTTAATCCAAAGAAAGTCAAGATATCGGTTTGTAGTTTGTCGCTATATGTAGACCTTGTGAAAATTAACAAAATCACACCCATTTCATAAATTTTTTTTTTTTTTTCAAAGTCTAATGGCAATTAAAAATTAAATAAATTTGCGGTACATAACATTTCACTTTAGTAGAGGTAAAGTTTAGCAAAGGCCGACAATTTTAAAATGTTGGTAAAACGGGCGTGGACCCCTTTTTTATGTAATGTCATTATAGAATTATAAATTAGTGCCATGAATCGAAAAAAATCAACAAATACTAATACTTTTGTATGGCGATTATTTTTGAACAAAATGCTCACTAAAAATAAAAAATTTCGTAAAATAGGCGTGCCACTGCCAACATTAAGAAAAAAATTTAAAAGCTTTGCAAGCAACAAATCAAAATCTCTTGGTATCACTTTGACTTTTAAAGAATTATGTTTCTTAGTATATTTATATAGCACTAAGGAAAATACGTCAACGACCACGCCCAATTTAATAAAAAATAAGTAAGGAATTCTAAGTTCGGGTGAAACCGAACATTACATACCCAGCTGTACACTTTTGTGTGCTTAATAGTGTTACAAGGCTGCGTAAAAATACATAAACATATGGTTCTATTCTGAACTAATTTTTGTTAGTCATAAAAGGCGCGGTGCCACGCCCATTTTTTAAAGTTTGAAGTTTTTCCTATTTATCGTTACAAATCCACTTGGGATATGAAGTACCATTGATATAAAGCTCTTTTTTGCAAAGATATAGCTTATTTTATTCGTCCACGACCCTTTTAAAAATCTTTTATATAAAAGTGGGCGTGGTCCTTAACCGATCTCGTTAATTTTTCTTTAAAACATTCCTTATAGTAAAGGCAACCTCTCTGCCGAATTTGTTACGATAGGTTTAACGATTTTTGATTTATGATTAATAATATTTGTAGAATTTATTTTACAACAAGTGGGCCGTGCCACATCTAAATATCAGTCCACACGTCAAATTTCAACAGTCTAGGTGTATTATTAACTAAATAATCAGGTTATATATATATATAAAAAGTGTTATATATATAAAAAGTGGGCGCGGTTATCATCCGATTTCGCTCATTTTCAATACAATCTATTCTGGGTCCAGATAAGCTCGTGTACCAAATTTGGTGAAGATATCTCAACATTTACTCAAGTTATCGTGTTAACGGACAGACAGACGAACGGACAGACGGACGGACGGACAGGCGGACGGACATGGCTCAATCAAATTTTTTTTCGATACTGATGATTTTGATATAAGGAAGTCTATATCTATTTCGATTACTTTATACCTGTACAACCAACCGTTATCCAATCAAAGTTATTATACCCTATGTACAAGTACGGCTGGGTATAAAAAGAAGTTCAAGGTTTAACCATCATAAAATTGGTAATACATTTATGACATGTTAATACATTACCATTGAAGATATGCCAGTGCAAAGTACGAAAATTTAAAAAACACTTTTAGTATCAAAGTCGAAAAACAGCAACCGAATTGAACAAAATTCGTGTGGTCACAAGTCCATATCGCCTAAATCTAGTTAGGATGATTCGCAAGATTTAGTTTTGATAGCATTTTATACCTACAAAATGAACACTAAAGACTTAAAATTTTTAAAATTGATAATGGTCCATATTCTGGCCATTGATTTTTAATGATGTTTGTTTATATTTCGCTGTTATATTTGATATTTTAAGCGTTTTAGTTGAACATTTTCTATGACGCCATTTTTGATTTAAGTCATTATGTCTTGCGATCACAGATTTGTTACAGACAGTAACTCTATTGAAATATGTTTCAGCTTCAATATCATTTAATTTTCTTCACATTTCTCTTTGAATGTATTCTTAATATATATATAAAAGCACACAGTTGGGTATATAATGGTCGGTTTAGCACGAACTTAGACATCCTTACTTGATTTTTTTTATCTTTTGTGATTTTATTGTCTTCGTCCTTTTACATTGATTTTTTTTATACCGTAAACTCCAATTACCCACAATTTGGCTGACGAAAATAAACGAGAACAAACGATTTTCCAGTCGAAATGCCGACACAAATGGCTGGCTGATAGGCAGCGTTATATTGTTTTACCTATCTACATTGGTACATACATAGGTAGATTGTGAACGGCAATATTTCAATGATTTAGTTAGTCAGTTTGCTCATATTCAGTATGTTTTTATTTGCAAGCATTCCTCCTTCCATAATTCCTTGTTCCCTGCAAAGTTGGCACTTTATTTGATTATACGTTTTTTATGTACAGTGGGAAAGGCTGTTGCTTCCGTGGTTTAAGCTTTTTATTATTATTACAATTTTGCGGCTTTTGATAAATCTACAAAATTGTTTCACATCTAAGAAAATTTAAATCGTAATTTCATTTTATTGCCACTTTTTTGGCTTCCGTAAATCTTTATATAATTTGTTCATTTTACTTTATCTAAATGCTTTTTTCTATGGCTGAAGTAATTAATTGCGTAAAAAACTTCTAAAACTTTTAAAAGCTAATATATGTCTTAGCACATGCTTAAATTTCCTACAAATAGTTATCGTATTCTATAAATCCAAAATCGAATACGTTGCTCATGTTCTTCGTAATCGATTACCTCGTACAAGTACCTTCTACGAAATCGAGTACGTGGACACGGTATCGATGTTCCGATTACTCATGCCAATTAAAGCCTCTGGTTTTTGGTTTTTTTTTTAGTTTCCATAAAAAATGAATCAAAAAGATTCGTAAAGTGGCTTTCAGAGAAAAGTCTAAATTTGGTGTTTCGCCTAAGGGATTTTGGCCGTTGCGTAAAAAGCCAATTCAAAAGTTGTCTGCTCAAAAATACGGATGGCGATAAGAATAATTTCTGAGTCTGCTATATCAAAGATTCATCACACTCCAAGCCTTAATAATATGGTAAAACCTGTTCGTTGACTTTGTACTTCAGCCTTGGTCGTAAAGAAATGCTAACCTAAACGATAGATTTCGAGAATACACTGTCACAAAAAAGCAAAAGTGTATGCACATTTAACAAAACTTTTGTGAAGTTTAAAATAAAAACAAGTAAAGATGCCTAAGTTCGGGTGTAACCGAACATTATATACTCAGCGTGAGCTTCAATTGTATATTTCATTTCAGATAAATTACTTTTCGACATAACACGTGGTACCGCCCGTTTAAAAAAATGTCTCCCCATTTCCTCTTACAATAAAACTTGATAAGTGAAATGTCATTGATTCAAAACTATTTTTTAGTTATAGCTTACTATTCTAGTCTACGACCCTTTTAAATTTGTTTTATATCTAGGTTGCCGTAGTCTTTAACCGATCCCGTCCATTTTTACTAGATTTATTTTCTACTATAGGGAAAATTTGTGTACCCAATTTTATTACGTGTAACAAATTTTATTACGATCCCTTAATTTTTCTTCGAGTTATGGCTCCCGAAACACAGAAAATTGCTTAGTCATAAAAGGGGCGGTGCCACAACCATTTTCAAAAATTTTAGTGTTTTCCAATTTAATGTTATAATTCAATTTAAAAAGTAAAATTATATTGATACAAAGCTCTTTTTCGATAAGATATAGCTTATTATATTCGTCTACGACCCTTTTAAAAATCTTTTATATAAAAGTGGGCGTGGTCGTTAACCGATTTCGTAAATTTTTCCTCAAAGCATTCCTTATAATAAAGGCAACCTCTCTGCCGAATTTTGTTACGATAGTTTAAAGATTTTTGATTTATAATTAATAATATTTCTGAAATTGATTTTATCACAAGTGGGCGGTGCCACGCTCATTCAAATTTTTATCAAGAGTCTCAATATCAGTCCACTTGTCAAATTTCAACATCCTAGGTGTATTATTTACTAAATAATCAGGTTTTTTGTGTTTTCCAAAATTGTGTATATGTATATAAAAAGTGGGCGTGGTTACCATCCGATTTCGCTCATTTTCAATACCAATCTATTCTCCAGATAAGCTCGTGTACCTAATTTTGTGAAGATATGTCAATATTTACTAAAGTTAACGGAAAGACGGACGGACGGACGGACATGGCTCAATCAATTTTTTTTCGATACTGATGATTTTGATATATGGAAGTCTATATCTATCTCGATTCCTTTATACCTGTACAACCAACCGTTATCCAATCAAAGTTAATATACTATGTGTGCAAAGCACGCTGAGTATAATAATAATTGTAATATAGTTGTGCAGATTATAGGGCGCGTTGAAAACTGGACCTCCTTTTGTTAGTGGGTCATCCAAAGAAGACTATTCAGGATTAAGGGCCGGCATTTTTCATACTTAGATTTTTCAAAAGGTATGAGTAAATGATATGCAAAGCAGATAATTTTTAAACGGTTTTATTTAGGTTGACTTGACAGGCTGCATGGCTGCACGGCCGTTGTGAACGAGTTTTTTAATTAAAATTTAAGTAACTTCCCGAAAAGCTACAAGCTTGAAGTTTGGAATATAGTTCAGAACCCGATGACAATATATGAGCCAAATCGGACCACAAATGCGATTTTCATGAATATCTCGATCCTTGCGCCACCTAGCGGCGATTTTTTTCATAGATCGCTTTCTATTCTTGTATGCACTATGTGTTCCAAATATGAGCCAAATCGGACCACAAATACGATTTTTGTGAATATCTCGATCCTTGTGCCACCTAACGGCAATTTTTTTTATAATCGGGGTAGCCCCTCGACAGTGACTTAACACTCCGAGCGTTTCTACCATGAAAAGCTTCTCAGTGAAAACTCATCTGCCTTGCAGATGCCGTTCGGAGTCGGCATAAAACTTTTAGGTCCCACCTCGCCAATTTGTAGAGGATACTAACCTTCCGATAGACTGCACCGTTTGACCAGACGAGAAGGCTTTATTTTCGTGAATAACTTTACTACTACCCACCCGATCATGAAAAGCTTTAGTGACTTTTTATGTTTAGAGGCGGTTTTTATAATAATTCGGAAATCGGTATTTTTTTCTTTTTATTTTATCTTTTTTTCTTGTACCAAAGTTGATTATGTCACATTTTGGCGTTGTCGTCTGGCTAGGCGAACATATTTTTAAGCCTATGAGACCTCATAGTTCGTATTCATTTCCAAATGTATCAATAAAAGTTCGAACTTATTTCTGGGTAATCGCAGTGTGAGACGAGTTTTCTTAAAAATTTAAATAAAAATTCCAATATTAGTGGATAGAGTTCAAAGTGTCTAATTTCGTCTGGCCACACGACAACATTAAGATGTGTTGAATTTATTCACCGCTAATCGATGGGTTAAAAAGGAGCACGACGCGAACTGGAAGAGAAGCTCAGCCTAAGCCTACACGGAAGTGTTTTCTTTTTATACCTTCACTTCGCTTAAGAAATTCAACCTTTTCACACTCATTATAGTACATTTTACTGTGTATATGTAGGCATTTATTTATTTATTTCACACTGTCATAAAATTTTTTTATTTCCTTCTTCTTCATATTTCAACATACGCAATTGTAGTTAATTAATTTATGTAACTTATTGCTTTGAAAACGTGTTTTTATTATTGTTGATTTATTTTCTAAAAAAAAGTCGCATAAATATTTTTTTGTCATACGATACAGACCTGACGCAATTTAATCGCTGTCAAGGTTGCAATGACGTTCAAGACGTTTTTCATAATTTTATTTTTTTTTTTTTGGTAATTTCACAAAATACAGCTCCCGCCACACGCACTTGGCAGCACCAGCTCTATTATTTCTAACACATTTGGTTGATTAGAAATTGGAATCGTGTTTGATGACTAAAACAAATACATTTACACAAATAAATAAAAGAAAACACGCACACACAAACACACACACACACAGAAACATACGAGCGGCACATCCTTTGTACTTTGTAACTTTTACGCCCACATTAACGCATGCAACAAGAGAAAATAAACATATATATTTGTATACATGTATATGTGTGTATTTACCGTAACAAATTTTTTTATTGAATGTGGCTACTATAACTTTTTTAAATGCTATTTTTTTGTATGAACTGAGTTTGTTATTATACGGTATAACTTTCTTACAACTTCAAGTGGCAAGCAAGCTTTTCATTTAAATATGCTTTTTATGTTTGACAAAAGCATAAAATTTGCAAAACAAATTTCCACACAAAGAAATCCAAAAATTAACCGCAAATACCGCGCGACGTCGTTAACTTAACACTCGTGTGTAAGGAAAGTAATTCGTATTGTTATTGGTTGTTATTTTTGTAAAAAGTTTGCACGCACGCTTAGAAAAATTGTTGCACAAATTTTTCGTATACAATTTTTTCCACATTAAACTTTTATATAACCTTTTTTCTTCTTCAATTCAAAACGGCATATATTTTTTTTTCTCTAACCCAATAGCAATTTTATTGTTTTCTCATCAATCACACACACTTCACACTTTAATAAATGTTTTCTTTTTTGTTTATTCGATATTCCGTATGCACGCATACACTCCGTTAAATATTTCTCCGTACAAACCGTGTGCACGGTATTGAGCTCGCGATTCTACTAAATGACCGATTTCACATCGCTCGCTGCCTTCGCTTTGGGAGCCAAAACAACGCCAACAATCAACCAACCAAGCAATCAAGCCGGGCAAAATAAGCCAATCCACCAATATACTGGTATGCACATAGCATAACATAACGAACTGAAGCCAACGACCCAACGAACCAAATGAGTCAACGAGTCATCATCGTTAGCACACTCTATCTCACTGTGAATACACGAATATTCGCTGTAGTACGTAGTATAACAGCAAATAGATAAGGCAACATACATAACGGCGCTTAACACATGGTAATCATCCAAAAATAAATATACAAACAAATATAGAGGTACAAAAGAAAATTGTGTACTCACGAACGCACTCATGTTTTTGCAATTTTCTTCTTCTCTTGTTCTCCATTCTTATTTTACATTGCAGCGCCAAAGTCTTGTTAAGTTGATTGCAGCATTGGGCACACGGACGGCACGTGGAGTTTTGGAGCATACAGTAAGGAAGATATAGTAACAATGCTCCCTCAGTGAGCGAGCGAGAGAAACATAGAGAAACTTTTCGAAAGGTGAGCTGTGTATTTCGCTGTCTCACCAAAATGTTATATGAAGTTAACAGCAGTTTCGAAAATGCTTGAGGTCTTAACATAAGATAACTGTTATCACTGTTAATTTATCCAAACGGTTGTTAAAGTTGCGTGCAAAATACTTCGAAAGAAAGGGAAAGTTTCATAAAAAGAATCAGCAGTTCAAAAAGCCTCTCGATTTGAGTCTAGAAAAGTAAGAGTTTAATTTGTTTAAATATCCAAATCAAAAGTATGACAGAGTGACGGGATTTAAACATCTAGCACGTGTCTTCAACCTGTCTTTGTCACCTTCGTCGTCCCAGAAAAATGGAAAATGGTGGTAGCGTGGTGGTACCGTTACTAAAGCGTGGGAAACCAGCCATCAACCCATAGATAAATTGCGGATTGAATCGAAAACACCACCATTCGTACCGCTAGGATTATGAAAAGCTTTGATACAGTCAACCATGGTAGGGTACTGCAAGACTTTAAAGGGCCCTCGCTTCCTACAAGTCTCATAAGGTGGACCGTAAGTTATCTGTCTGTTCGGCAGGCATCGTGCCATATAGGGAGCTAACCACCTTAATCCAGAAGAATTAAACAAGGGAAACAACAGGCTGGTGCCCTCTTCGCGCTTTTGTTTAATTGCTATATAGCGAAGCTCCCTTCGCCACCAGAAGTAGTCACCATTGTATCCTACGCCGATGACTGCACTATAATGGCTACAGATTGCGGCCCACCCATCGATGATTTACTTAATAAAATAAACAACTATCTCCTTGATCTTTCCAGTGTTTTCGCCTCGAGAAATCTGACAGTGTCTCCGACCAAATCAAGGGCGACCTTATTTACAATGTGGACATGGAAAATAGCGACCTTATTGGCCACCCACGTCATTGACATTACGCAACCGACTGTCTTCCACCCGAAAAATGAAGGTGCGATATTCGATCATGATCTACATTATGGCGCGCATCCATCCGCAATTGTACCTTTAATCCAGAGGAGTAATAAAATCCTCAAATTTCTTGTTGGCAGTACTTGGGGAAAAGATAAAGAAACGCTCTCTACCATTTACCAAGCAATTTGTCGGCCAATTGCATGCTACGCGATATGGTCGCCAGGCCTAAAGGTCACTCACTGGAATAAAATACAGACCTGCAAAAACATGGCTCCCAGAATCACTACGGGCTGTCTTCTTACGTCCCCAGAACACCATCTACACAGTAATGTGAGGGTACTCCCTTTTAGGGAGATATATGAAATGCTAAACAAACAATTTCTCTGCAATAACCAGAAGCCTGGGAATCACAACCACCACCTGATTGAAGAGGCCCTTTCCCCTAGGGCTTCAGAGGTCATCTTCGCAAGCATTATGAGGAAATAAGGCACCTGAAAATACAGCCGTTTGTAGAAGGAAAACACAAGCGGGTCCTCAGTAAAAGAAAAGTACCCTGAACTCGCAGAATAAAGCGCGTGTCACTCTAGCTCAACTTCGATCTAGATACTGTTAGATACGGTTTAAACTCTTACCTATCCAGAAACAACCCAGACATACATAACGTATGTTTCGCTTACAATATGTTCCCACATGACACCAACTATCTTTTTTCCTGCAATGTATAACTAACGCCCAAAACACCCCTCTCACTCTGGCCCACCCCTGTTGAAAGTGCAAGTTTCCTTTGACCCCTGTTAGAGGATATTGATAAAAATGTGTGAATGATCACACCTATTGCATGGAGCGAGGCATTGCTACAACAATAACAGTAACGATCGTCTCCTTGGGAATTCTGCTCTGGCCTTCTTCAATGGAAATAATGCTCATATTTTTGGTTTAACTTCAGATGTAGGAATACACAGGGAAAATCTCCTAAACTGGAAGAAAATTATTAAAATAGAAAAAATACGGAATATGATAATTTTGCATAAAAATCCTTCCCTAAATCTGGAAAAGTAGTTTTTTTTCATTAAAACTGTTCTTTCCCCCATCGACTCGGCAAACAAAAAAAATATACAGATATCTTTTTGTGCACCGGCGAGGTGGTTTCTGTGTCAAGCGATTGTCTGCCAGAATGGTGTTTATGTTATCTTTCTTGCCCTGAAAGATGATAGAAAGTTTGAAAATACATTGGTAGCTCTGCATTTTGAAATAGCTAGATACGCGCAATTTTAATAGTTTCATTAGACGTTGCATATTAATTCATGCTTCGCTCAAAATACTTTACTTAGCGAATTTCACCTATGGAGAAGGAGGGAGGGACATGACCGTACTCTATCGTTAGATTACGTGTTATAAGTGAGATTCATTAATGGTTCTTATTCGTATGAGATGTAACACCAAAGAAATAATTTAAGTCGTTAACCGTTAACTTAACCCATTTTCGGCCGCTGGTCGCATAGGCGCACATCTGGTACTATTCGCGAGAATAGAATGGGCAAATCTCCGTTGAAGGATTTAAAAAAAGAAACGCGCGGAACAATTGACCAGCAACTGGATCATAACCAAGAAATATTGACTGTTCGATGGAACGATAACTCCGTTGTCAATTTTATAACTAATAACTCCACAGTCGAACCAATTGTTTCCGCTAAAAGGTATTGTCGGCAGCAAAAAAAGCATATCACTATCCCACAGCTAAAAGTTATTCAACAGTATAATCACGGCATGGGTGGTGTGGACCTTCATGGTAATGCGGTGGCAAATTACTGAATATGTATACGCAAATATGGACAAACGCTCTAGGTAACGCAATGTTCAATGCATAGAAGCTCCACGGTATGATATCAGAAATCGAAAAGACGGAACCACTTTCACAAATTGATTTTCGTTCCAAAGTCACAACCGAATTATTGACTTACGACAATAACGACGAGGATAAGGGTGAGGATGAAGATGAGGATGAGGATGAGGAAAGAGATGAAGATATACGTCATTCGTCAAATCTTCCTCGCAGCAACGAAAGAGTACACGCCGTCATGAAAAGCGTTGAAAACAAATATCGGCGATGTAAGTTATGCAAAAAACATACTATTTTTACTTGCAAAAAATGCAATATTTATTTACATACTAAATGTTTTTATGATTACCATAAAAATTTTTAAGCTGATGTATCTATCAATATCACATCAAAAAATACTTTTACTTGAAATAAAATGAAATAAATTGACTTTGTGTGCTAAATTTTTTCAAAAAAGATGATTTTTTTTCTACATACTAGACCGTTTTCGGCCAGCGGTTGAGTTTTCGACCAACACATATCTAAAAAACGGTTGGTCTGATTTTTTTTTAATTTTTCTTGATTATGGTCATATAAGCCCTGCTTTAAAACGAAATTGAAAAATTACAGCGGGTTTTTGTAGCGGCCGAAGATGGGTTAAGTAAGCAACAAAGTTATTACTACCAGTCTAACAGTCACTCTATTTAATGTTTGCAACAATTATGCATACTTTACAGCTGACAGAAAAAACATTGACATATGTTAAAATATCGAAGTTAAAATTACTTTTTCGAAGATTAGTTTTGTTATATCGTAAATGTAAGATTTGAATTTTAATTCTTTTTGTTCGAATAACGTTCGAAATTGCTGTTTTGAACAGCCAATTGCTAACATAACTAATTTGTAAACAGGATCAGGCTGAGCCTAGATAACAAAAAATAATCAAAGTATCTAAAATAAAATAAACGTAAGGCGCGATAACCTCCAAAGAGATCTAAGACCGAGCTTGTCTTCCAATTTGCGTCGTGCTCCTCTTGGTTTTCCCCGCAAATTGGCCGGACGGGACCTACATATTTTATGCCGACTTGGAACGGCATCTGCAAGGCAGATGAGTTTTCACTGAGAGCTTTACATGGCAGAAATACACTCGGGGCGCTTGCCAGACACTGCCGAGGGGCAACCCCGCTTAGAAAAATTTTCTTCTAATTGAAAAACCTTATTTCTAAAATTTTGATGTTGCTTTGCCCTGGGTGTGAACCCAGTGCATACGGTGTGGTAGGCGGAGCATGCTACCATCACACCACGGTGGCCGTCTAAATATCTATTAAAATATAATGAAGCTTCGAAGCCAATAGACTACGTGCAGTTGCAGCAGCAGAATTGAAAATATATTTTAGCTGAATAAAATAAAAAAATAAAACTCGCAGAGATACTGGTCTGCTACTCCTCACTAGGGAAGGCACCTTGTGTATGGTCTGAGGACTTTTCGCACTCCATAGCACCCGTCTATGTTCGGCCTTAAAGGAGGGCGGCGGGATTTCGGCATTCAAGAGCTGCCGACTCCCCTAATTAAGGATGGTTTGCAGCCGATAACGGCTAAAAGTGAATCAGTTAAATTTAATGCTGAAATTAGCCAGCTAGTGATGATGATGTTTTTGTTGTTGTTGTAGCAGTACCTCGCCCCTTTTAATAGGTACGACCACTCACTCACTAATTGTCATCAATGTCCTCTAACGAGAGTCCAAGGAAACTTGCAGTTCCAACCGGGTTGGGTCAGAGAGATAAGGAGGTTAAAGGAGTGGGCTCCACATTGCAATTGAAAATAGTGTTGATGTCATATGGGAACGCACTTCCGTAAACACGATAACTTGATTAAATTTAGAGGTATCTTAATTAAATTTGGTATTTAAGTTCCTGGACACTTATCTCAGATCGCTATTTAAAATGAACGAAATCGGACCACTCCCACTTTTTTGATATCGAAAATTTCGAAAAACCGAAACAGTGCGATAATTCGTTACCAAAGACGGATAAAGCGATGAAACTTGGTAGGTGGGTTGACCTTATGATGCAGAATAAAAAATTAGTAAAATTTTGGACAGTAGGTGTGGCACCTCCCACTTTTAACAGAAGGTAATTTAAAAGTTTTACAAGCTGTAATTTGGCAGCTGAGTATTTAATGTTCGGTTACACCCGAACTTAGGCGTCCTTACTTAGTTTAGATGTTTTTGAGAGCCTTTTTAATCTCCTATTTTTTAATATGACTAAATTCTTATGTGCCGGATTTCTTCATAGCTTTTACGGAGATGACTTCATAAGTTCCTGGTAGGTGGGGCTTTTTTAATCAGATGCCTGTTGGGATGCCCAGTTTTTTGTGAGTTCAGCAGAAACTGTTTTTTCAGCATTTCATTTATCTCAATTATGGGGAGTATTATCGCCTCACTGTGTAGGTGATTTTCTGGAGACATTAGAAGACACTCCGGAGCAGTACTGAATTTTGAAAGGCCAGCAGTTTCTTCCCCTGTTATTCGAATTGTGGCGAATATTAGCATAACTATGCTGTTAGTGAATAATCACGACAACAAAGCAGTAAGCAGCCAAGCTTATGTACATGTCCACATACAAGGCGACGAAGAATATCTCACATACACATATATAGTCATCATCTAAAGGCCGCGGCATAATGACATTTTTCATGCAGATGTGTTTAACACAAACTTATGCATTCCAATAACACCTCCACAATCAACCAAGATGTTGCGTTTGTAAATATGAAGGAATTTCAGACTTGGCTTGAAGTTTATTACGCCTTGCCCATTCACTTACAAATTTTCGCGAAGCACTGTTATAAACATTCTCCCTATACAAAAAAATTACTTGCTAGAATATTTTGTGTCGTACTCGATTGTTATATTGCAGTTTTTGATTGCGAAAAATGTTAGAAAATTTACAACCAATGGGAAAATAATTTAACTTGCAAAGTGTGCCAACACCCTTAGCCAATGGAAATATAAATTTCTTCTTCTTATGATTTGCTTGCAACAAAATTTGGGAGTTGGCTACTTTTTAATATCAGATGGCGCCAGTGTCGCTCATTTTACCGTTCGCCATAAAAATACGTGCAATGTACTCATAATGCATAAGCTTGTGTTCAACTCATCTATATGAAAAGCTGCTTATGTATCGCGACTTTAAGAGTAGAATTAGTTACTCACACATACACACTCTTATAGCTAAGTAACCAAGTATGAGATACAACTATTCTAGAAGGCATGTACGTGAAACGTCTAGACCTTAGGAGAAATATGCGAGCGAGGCAACGGATTTAAAGACGCTTTTGTGAAGTACGTGATAGTGAAGTATAATTGTACTACTCACAAATTAGTCAAAATAATGACCATTTTGCAGAATTTTGGAGTTACTTCCTCGACAGTTCAGCAATTCGAACGTTAGCAGAAGGCTCATAATAATCCGGAAATCCCTGAAATTCCTTACAATATCAAAAAAATTTAAAATACAAATTTCATTTCGTTATTAACAAAATATAAATCAAAAGACTTTGTTGTTCTTTGATTTTCGGATTTTAAAGCTTTTATTGAACAAATTTTATGTGGAAAAATGCCCTTAGTATTGCCTTTCTTGTTGCTATTTTTTCTCTACACAATTTGGTACATATGTGTATTATTAGTTATTCAATCCAAGTTGTATGGAATATTTACAGGTGCGCTGCAAGGACTTAGTAACATAGGAATTTTATCAGTACTTTATAAACAATGTTCCGCTGTTCACTATTATATCAATACAGACATATTTTTCTAACACTAATAACAAAAACAATTGTATTAAGCAATATGAGCCTGGCTCGCTAATTAAATACATATAACGAAATATTTTCGTTTGAAAAAATACGTTAAAATTATTGCAAAACAAATGAAAACAAATATACTTATGGTTTTTGATGAAAATTAAGCTATTGTGCAGGTAGGTGGTTATAAGCGTTTCTTTACCCTTTCCCCAAGTGCTGCTGGCAAGAGACTTGAGGGGTTTGTTCTGGCGCTGGACTTTAAGGTCCAAGTACAACTGCGTCCAGGTACAACTGCGTTTGCGTACTCGCCAAAACGTAGATCCTGATCAAACCTGGGGCCAAATCGTAACATCCGTGATCGTATAGCTCGTCACGTAAAAACATGAATTTCGGATTATGACATACGTGAACGTACTACTTCGATCGTAATTTTGGATCGCAACATACGTGACGAATGATTGAACGTACACGTTACGTTCCACTTTCATTCGAACACAAACTGGCGATCGTATACACAAAACTTTCATTGAAAATGTAAGAGTATTCTTAAAATATTTGAATAAAAAAAAAATATAAAAAATTTCAAACTCTTATAACTTATTTACAAAGGTCGGATTCAAACAAGCTTAATCCAAGCCAAAAGGAATTATTGGAGGAATTCATGGCGAGACACCCGCTTTGGTATCGGCTTGCTTCAAATTTAACTTCTCCAGAAAGTAACTAAAAGCTTCGTAAGTTAAGCGAAATCTCTTCAAGAAACTGCAATAATTGTTTGTTACAAAGGAATAATACATAAATGATATGCTTACGCTTTGTGCGATAAGTCCAAATGGTTACTAAACTCTCTTAACCGCCTTCGGACTATCTTTTCATCGCCTTCGCTATCACTGGAGCTCAAACAAAACAATAAAATTGGGTCCACCGCAGCTATTTACTTTTTTTTTATATTTTTGGCAACCAATTTGACAGTTCAAAATCTATTGTGAGCTAAAAATACAATCCAAACTATGTTTATATTTGTAGACAATGGTTAGTTGATAACTAGCAACTGATGATGACACGTCGCGAGTGTCGAAACAATTGTTTTGCCAAATAAAGCAAACATATATATATATATATAAACGACTATAAGGAGTTTCAATTTTAATTCTTTAATCCAAACTAATGTCGATCGTTAAATTTATTGTATATTGAAAAGAAATTACGTTCCGTTTGCTATCGTATGTTATAATCCCATTTTGTTTATACGTTTGACGTATCACGTAATTTTCTTTCGTATGGCTGCGGATCCGTGATCGTACGTTACGATTCGAGCCCTGTATTTTCGGGTGTCAGTAGCGAAAAACCATCGACGTGGATGTCCAATATGGGCGACATTGGCTTTATTGGATTTGTGCGGTAACAATAGGAGCGTTCCATTTAGTTATCGAGCTCTGGCTGACGATAAAATCTGATCGGAACGATCTGTGTCAACTTAATGAGAGCTGTCAGCAGTAATATAAAAAATTTATTATTTTGTTGAAAATAAGAAGAAGAAACGTACACAAAAATTTAAGATACTGATAGAAAAACGCAAAATTAAATAAAGAGAAAATAAAGAGAGAATAATAAATTTATAGGGGATGTGTGAAACGTCATCGTCCGAATCGGCAAACACCAGCAGCAGGATGGAGGCACTTTTAAATTCTTCTGCGAATACAGTAGACACTTCTGAAAAGGAGGAGGAGCGAGCGATAAACAAGTAAGTAATTCTAAGTTCGGGTGAAACCGAACATTACATACCCAGCTGTATACTTCAAATGCTGTTGTTGTTTGTTTTGTGTGCTTAATAGTGTTACAAGGCTGCGCAATAATACATATACATACATATGGTTCTATTCTGAACTAATTTTTTTACGAGTTTTGACACCCGAAACATGGAAAATTGCTTAGTCGTAAAAGGGGCGGTGCCACGCCCATTTTTTAAAATTTGCAGTTTTTCCTGTTTATTGTTATAAGTCAAATTGGGAAATGAAATACCATTGATATAAAGCTCTTTTGCAAAGATACATCTTATTTTATTCGTCCACAACCCTTTTAAAAATCGTTTATATAATAGTGGGCGTGGTCTTAAACCGATTTCGTTAATTTTTCTTCAAATCATTCCTTATAGTAAAGGCAACCTCTGCCGAATTTTGTTACGATCGGTTTAATAATTTTTGATTTATGATTAATAATATTTGTAAAATTGATTTTATCACAATTGGGCGGTGCCACGCCCATTTAAAATTTTTTTTTCAAATTTTTATCAAGAGTCTCAATATAAGTTCACACGTTAAATTTCAACATTCTAGGTGTATTATTTACTAAATAATCAGGTTTTTTGTGTTTTCCAAAATGTTATATATATAAAAAGTGGGCGTGGTTATCATCCGGTTTCGTTTATATTTAATACCAATCTATTCTGGGTCCAGATAAGCTGGTGTACAAAATTTTGAAGATATCTCAATATTTACTCAAGATATCGTGTTAACGGACAGACGGACGGACGGACGGACATGGCTCAATCAAATTTTTTTTTCGATACTGATGATTTTGATATATGGAAGTCTATATCTCGATTTCTTTATACCTGTACAACCAACCGTTATCCAATCAAATTTATAATACCCTGTGTACAAGTACAGCTGGGTATAAAAATTTTCTACGTTGTTTACCCTTTTCTTGTTTTTGCTTTTAAATATGGCGAAATCTTTTATGTATACACATATGTATATATACTTATTTCAGAGCTACTAACTCAAAAGTGGTTAGCTGTCAAAAAATCTACTACAGAAAACAAAACGAACAGAACTGCTATACGGATCAGAAATTTAAATATCAGGATCACAACATTGTTGTTGCATTTGCATGTTATAATTCTATCCGTATCTGGTTCAGGCGTCATTGGAACGTTACTAATGTCAGATTTCGCGAGGTGAAAAAAATAGTGATTGGGTGTGTCGTTCCCCACTTCTTCCGGTACTTACAAGCATCGGAAAAAAATTGTAGACCGCTTGATTTAAACGAAAATTTATAATATTGTCGTTTTTATGTTATTTCAATCAAATACTTTGTTTATTTAAATTTTCAAATTTAAAATAAATTGCTGCATAAAATATTCATACTCAATGAGCTCACGTAATCAAAACACAAAGAAAGGCCTATATTTTAAGGCGTATTTGTCCAACAACCAAATAAAAAGGGAAAATTTCAAATGTTTTAAGTCATTAAGACAAGTATCTGTAACATTAGTTTCGTATTTTTTTTTTGTTTTTCTTTGTTATCGATATGTCAGCTTATGATAACACTCACATAAAAGAGTAATTTTAGCCCACGGGCATATACACAGATGAACGTGTTGGCACAATAAAATTGATTAATGACTCAAATTTCTTTTAATGCAGCTTCACATGCACTTCAAAATGCAATGATATATGATTCTCCGAAGAAATAATAGGTAAGTTTTGTATTAATTGTATACAAATTATGAATGGAAGGTGGCTTGCATAACGCAGATAAAAATGTTAAAACTCCAAAAACAAATGTATTTGTTTTAACGCGACTGCCTCAGTGTTGTCTTACGATGCACCCACTTTTGCCAGTTCATTCGTTTTTTCATTGACGTATATATTCATGTGACCTGGTGCCGCTGCAACTTCTTACAGTTATTGCCTTTATAGACGTAAGTGCTGAATCCAAAGCCCTGAGCACTGAGTCTGAGAATATGCATACCTCCTGACCATTTCCAGAACCAACAAGCCTTCTCTATTCCTCTGCTTGAAAAAAACTAGCTGAGTTTGGAAGACGGATTGAGAGTGCGTATTCTACCTGTTCGGAGAAGACCCCTGCACCAATACCACAGTCCATTTTGGACCCGTCAGTGAATAGTGCGGTGGAACCCTTCTTACATATCATATCGCTTGACCAATCCGTTCTCGAGGGTATGCTCGCCTAGGCCGCCAAGTATCTTTTCTACCCTCCTTCGCTGAACGGAGAAGTGTCCGCATTCGAAGAAGGTGTGGCGTAAATCGTTTATTTTTCTACAGTGCAGGCAGCTTATGCTATCAACTTTGCCCATTCTGTGCAGGTATTTATTGAATAACCCTGTACGGGTAGAAACTGGCTCAGGTAAAAGTCTCCTCTTCTCTCGTCTCCGTGTGGTCGCTTCAACCATGGATTCAGTTCAGGGATTAGTTCTCTAGTCCACTTTCCTACGATGCTGTTGTTACATTGTATTCGGCAGCATCAAATCGATGAAAATACGTGCAATCTACTCATAATGCATAAGATTGAGTTAAAAGCATCCATATGAAAATTGCTTATGTGAGGGGGCTTTGAATACTACTATTACCCTTGCAAAGGCTATCCTTTTTTTTCGTTTCGTTTTTTAATGTTGTATTGCTTGTCCAGTCCAATGACAGCTTATAAATCAAACGGGGAATAACTCTCGCCAACACGTCCTACTTTGGACTGCGTAGGCAATTGAAAAGTAGAATCCTCTCTCGGCGAACAAAAATCACGCTCTACAAGTCACTCGACCAGCGTTGCCATATATTTTTTTTTCCAAGTCGTCAGACGCCGCCCAAAAAATCGACAAAAATCGTCATATCTATGGCAACAACCAATAACAACCAAAGTTGAGTTAGGACGAAGTTGGTTTATTACCAGGGGACGTACGATTGTATTCGCCGGAAACCAAAATGAGATCGCCAGATTTCATTCAACAATATTAACTATAAAAGCGCTTTTCTGAAAATTGTCTTTGATTGGTATTTTTTGTTGCCACTTACAACATATAAAATCGTTTTCAATTAATTTCGTTTTATTTTATAAATAACAAAAACGTCTTAAAAGATAAATTTTGTATTACATACATTACATTAATAAAACATAACTTGTTTTCAGTCATTTTAACAATTTTTTTTTTTTTTTTTCTTTGAGCTCGCGTTAATTTTTTTAGCATATTTATTTGCGGTTAAATATTAAGTTATTCAATTTTAAATAATCTTAGGCTAGCAATATTCCTTTTAATGTATCAAATTCCAGACGGTTTCGGATTTTTGTTTTGTTTAAATTTATTTTAGAAAATATTCATACAACATTCGCTGAAAAGTGCGGCAAGGATATTAGATCCGCACCGAATGCACATAAATTAGAAAAAGCGTACTTAGAGTCAGCTCTTTTGATAGTAAAAGTAGTTTTCCAAAAAACTTATGGAGAAACCTTAGAAATGTCTTCAAAATAGAGGAACTGCAGCATTTGTGGTATTGCGTTTAGTTTTTGGGTAATTTTGGCCTAACCAAAATTCCAATTCACCTCTTTTTCGTCACATTTTGTTTTGTGAAATATCATCTATAGAGTACTTTATCAAAAGTTGTAGACCACCAACAGTGTACAATTTATAAAACGAAATTCGGGTGAGCCCGAAATACCGCTTCCCCAAAAATTGGCGGGTAATGTGGTACGCAAACGTAGGCTAATTTGGTATAATATACCATTTAACTCGAAGATTAACCAGATCAGTTTTACTAAATAAAATATTAAATAACTTCTTTTAAAATTTACCAATTTTATTAATAAAAGATAAATAGCTTCTCATAAGATAAAATAAAATACCTCCTTGGCTCGTTGATATTAAAAATGAATAAGTTATTAGAAATATCAAAATTGCTTAAAAACTTCAATTTGTGCAAGTCTTGCAAATAAAAATTGGATTTTTTTTGGGAATGCAGACGTTATAAGCCCAAACCATATCCCACTGTAAACAAGCACTCCATTCTGATATATTTCTTTCGTCCTTCCATAACTTTTCGCAAAAGAAGCAAGTTGCTCCGTCTGGAGGCATTTCAACAAAATCCCCTTGGTTCGATTCTGCCTAGGCGACGCTTACCTGGGAGTCACTGGTTCATTCTTCACATTCAATTTTTCTAGCTTTAGTTGCTGGTTTTTTGAAGGTTTCTTTTCGTTTTTAATTTATGGGTTCACTTTTTCCCAAATCTTCCGAATGCTTTCTTCGAACTGATTCTTATACGGTGATTTTGTTAATACTGGCGCTCTTGACTTTATTCCTCTTCTGGTAGCAAATGGCTTCTAATCTTTGGGAATATTAAAAACTGCCATGGTGAAATGACTCCTTTACTGGTTAATGCCCCAGGTTCTGGAGAAGTCACTCGATTTGTATTAGATGTCGGTGAAGTAAGAGTACATCCAGTCTCCGAAGTTACATTATTTTGCTCGGAAACTTTAGAGTTTTCGGCAGTTACGTGCTTATACATATCATTTGCAGCAATATAGTCTGTAGCAGTAAAAATATTTCGATCGAATACCAGTACATCTGAAACCGTTAACTGCAACCTGGCCAGTCCGAACCTTATAATACGCTTTGGAAAAGAGACCAACTAAATCGAATTTAGTAACTTTTCGTCCATCTTCTCTCATAAAACGCTTTAATTCGTTACTGTAATAAGTCTTGAGTGGGCTCACGAATGCTCTGCACGGTGCCAAGAAAAGAGTATTCGAGAGAAAAGTTCTCACAGATATGACAATAGTGCAGCGAATAAAACCGCAAAGGCTTCACTGATAGGTAATGTTAAGCGAATGGACGAAAACGCTCCAGCCAAAAAAGTATTTCAGTTAACACCATAGTTTGGAAGTAGAGGAAAGGGGTGACTTTCACTGAGTTGAGAGAGGCAGGTGGAGAAAGACTTGACCTCTCAATTGGCGCCAGTTTTCGCGAAACAGGGAAAGCTGCGTGAACGGCAAAAAATCGCTTAGGCGGTTGAGCGCCAATTACTGATGATGATTGCCTGCTAAGAGCTTGGCCGCCACACCATCGGTCAGTACGATAGGTTGGGCCTTATGATTGCTGTTTAAAACTGCATCGTAGATTTTACTCTTACACGAGTAACATTCAATTTCAAGTTTAAATTGAGGAATTTTGAATATTTTGGTGAAAAATATCAGTTCTGTCTTGCTTGGGTTGGAATTAAGCCCGTTCGATGCCGCCCTTTATATGTAGACTGGTAGCGCACCCTATAGGATTTCGCTTAATATTTTGGGGAAAGCTCCCGAGGCTGCGATAACAATGTTATATGCTAATACAAGTACGTCATTCTTAACAAGCTCGAGTAGTATCTCGATCAGTTCTACAACCCACCCTAGGGCGTTCCTCGTCTCTTGTCTCGGTTCATTGTCACCATACCCATGTCTGCCTTTATAGTTCTGTTCTGCTCTGTTAGTTTGTATAATATATAAGGTATTTCAATAATTTTCAAGCTTCCTCTCTCGCCTCTATTTATATGCCTCACTACTGAACTTCGCTTTTCTAACAGATATTACTATAAGTGCCCCCCATAGCATAGGCAAGAATCTGTGCTTTGCCAAATGTTTTCCACAATTTACTTAGATTGCTATTTATTATAAATAATGCTCCATAAAATTATTTGAAAAAAGTACTTTTAAGATTTTTTTCTTAAGCATTCAATGCCCTTGAGAGACTTTTTACTACGCACATTAAGTGTTAAATTTTTTATTAAGTGTCATCAGCGGTAAAATTATGTTGATGCATTTGTAGGAGTACATTAATTGATTGGATCTTTTTGAAGCACTCGGCTTCCTGTTTGCGTTTGTATGTTACAAAAATTCAAAACATATAAATTTTTTATTTTTCTATGTACTTGTACATATGTGCTGCAGCCATATTTTTTTATGGGGATTTCAAATTTTAAGGAAGTACTTAAAAACAAATTGGCGTCAAACATTTCCTCATGCTTTTTATTCATTTTTGAGTTTCATAAAGATAACAAATATTTTATACAATAAAGGAAACTTCGCCAAATTGAGATGAAAATTTAAATGTAGCATGCGTCTATACATGTCTAAGAGTATATATTAGACTGAGTCGATTTATTAACCGATATCGCGCCATCGATTTTTCGACAGGATTTGGGCTCAGGAAAAAAAAGTTCCACTACGCATACCCAAAAAAAAATTTTCGAGCCAGCGAAATGTTTTTCTATACTCAGCATGCTTCGCGCACAGAGTATATTAGCTTTGATTGGATAACGGTTGGTTGTACAGGTATAAAGGAATCGAGATAGATATAGACTTCCATATCTATATCAAAATCATCAGTATCGAAAAAAAAATTTGATTGAGCCATGTCCTTCCGTCCGTCCGTAAACGCGATAACTTGAGTAAATAATGAGATATCTTCACCAAAATTGTACACGAGTTTATCTGGACCCCGAATAGATTGGTATTGAAAATGAGCGAAATCGGATGATAACCACGCCAACTTTTTATATATATAAAATTTCGGCAAACACAAAAAACCTGATAATTTAGTAAATAATACACCTAAAATGTTGAAATTTTTTAAACTGGGCGTGGCACCGCCCACTTGTGATAAAATCAATTTTACAAATATTATTAATCAAAAATCGTTAAACCTATCGTAACAAAATTCGGCAGAGAGGTTGCCTTTACTATAAGGAATGCTTTGAAGAAAGTTAACAAAATGCCCACGCCCACTTTTAATAAAAGATTTTTAAAAGGGTCGTGGACGAATAAAATAAGCTATATCTTTGCAAAAAATAGCTTTATATCAATGGTATTTCATTTCCCAAGTGGATTTATTATAGTAAATAAAAACAACTTCAAATTCTAAAAAATTGGCGTGGCACCGCCCCTTTTATGACTAAGCAATTTTCTATGTTTCGGGAGCCATAACTCGAAGAAAAATTAACGGATCGTAATAAAATTGGGTACACAAATTTTCCCTATATCAGGAAATATTTCTAAAAAAATGGACGGGATCGGTTAAAGGCCACGGCAACTTAGATATAAAAAAAGTTTAAAAGGGTCGTAGACTTGAATAATAAGCTATAACTTAGCAAAAAATAATTTTGGATCAATGATATTTCACTTATCAAGTTTTATTGTAAGAAGGAATGGGGAGACATTTTTTTTTAACGGGCGGTGCCACGTGTTATGTAGAAAAGTAATTTATCTGAACTGAAATGTACAATTGAAGCTGGCGCTGAGTATATAATGTTCGGTTACACCCGAAATTAGACACCCTTACTTTTTTTTTTTTTTTGTTTTTTTTTGGCTTTTGATTTTTAAGGTTTTTTTCAAAAAACTGTTATCGCCAACGTTTTTAGAGTACGTTTTTGGGTCGGACAGGGTATACCTATGAAAACTTAAAACCTAAAAAATCAAAAACCAACAAAAAAAAATTTATTGCAGGCCCGAAAATTATTTTTTTCGGGTATACGTAGTGGAAAAATTTCCTGAGCCCAAATCCTATAGAAAAATCGATGGCGCGATATCGGTTAACTTTCTTCCATACAAATCGATCCAGGTTAATATATATATCTTTGCTTATTTTCCTAATTTGCCTAGTATAATTCCTTTATGTTTTGTGCTGTAATATATCTATCTACGTATATACACTTATATCCTAAATAATACCAAGTCAGTTTTTGTCGCCTTAGCTGTTAACCCGACTACATATGGCCAGGCATGTTCATACTGAAGCTCTTGATCCATCACAGAGCTAAGTTTACGTAGACATCTGGCGCTTATGATGACTGAAACATCATCTGCACACGCCGCACGGTGGGGTATTTGATCAATCTGGCTGGCCAAAAGTCGATTTTTCAAAATATTCCAATTTTTTTTTTAAATGTACTCCCTAGCGTTCCTAGATGTCCACTGAATAGTATACATACCCCAAAACCCATCTACAACGTCAACTGAGCTAACCACGCACATCTAATATTGTATAAAAATTGTGTGCAGTTCGATGTATCTTTGGATAATAAAGCAATTTACCCTTCTAAACTAAATACTTGTTCACTTGTTTAGCCTTAATCAAATCTAGTTACATTTTCTTTTAGGACAAGTAAATGTGTAAGTAAGTAAATGTGTTTTTAATTCATATGTTAGATTTTTTATACCGCATGTTTTAAATGAGTTATTCTACTTGTAATACTACTACTTTTCAATACTAAATTGTTTAAAAACCTTTTTTTATGACATATCATGTCAGTAATTTTTTGGCAATACATACGCTTGTGTTTCTTTCAAAGTTTAATAAAACATGTAGGGGAGGCTAAGTTCGAGTGTAACCGAACATTACATACTCAGCTGAGAGCTTTGGAGACAAAATAAAGGAAATTCGCCATGTAGGAATATGAACTTAGGGTAACCTTGGAATGTGTTTGTATGACATTGGTATCAAATGGAAGGTATCAAAGAGTGTTTTAAAAGGTGGTAGCTGGACACCATTTCAGGATATCGCCATAAAGGTGGACCAAGGGTGACTCTAGAATATGTTTGTACGATATGCGTATCAAATGAAAGGTGTTAATGATTATTTAAAAGGGAGTGGCCCATAGTTCTATAGGTGGACGCCTTATCGAGATATCGCCATTAAGGTGGACCAGGGGTGACTCTAGAATTTGTTTGTATGATAAGGGTATCAAATGAAAGGTGTTAATGAGTATTTTAAAAGGGAGTGGGCTTTAGTTCTATAGGTGGACACCTTTTCGAGATATCGCCATAAAGGTGGACCTGGGGTGACTCTATAATGTGTTTGTATGATATGGGTATCAAATTAAGGGTATTAATGAGGGTTTAAAAAGGGAGTGGCCCTTAGTTGTATCTGTGAAGGCGTTTTCGAGTAATCGACCCAAATGCGGACCAGGGTGACCCAGAACATCATCTGTCGGGTACCGCTAATTTATTTATATATGTAATTCCACGAAAATTATTCCTGCCAAGATTCCAAGGGCTTTTGATTTCGCCCTGCAGAACTTTTTCATTTTCTTCTACTTAATATGGTTGGTGTCACACCCATTTTACAAAGTTTTTTCTAAGGTTATATTTTGCGTCAATAAACCAATCCAATTACCATGTTTCATTCCTTTTTTCGTATTTGGTATAGAATTATGGCTTTTTTAATTTTTCGTAATTCTCGATATCGAAAAAGTGGGCGTGGTCATAGTCGGATTTTGTCCATTTTTTACACCAAAATAAAGCCAGTTCAGATAAGTACGTGAAATAAGTTTAGTAAAGATACATCGATTTTTGCTCAAGTTATCGTGTTAACGGCCGAGCGGAAGGACAGACGATCGACTGTGTATAAAAACTGGGCGTGGCTTCAACCGATTTCGCCCATTTTCACAGAAAACAGTTATCGTCATAGAATCTATGCGCCTACCAGGTTTCACAAGGATTGGTAAATTTTTGTTCGACTTATGGCATTAAAAGTATTCTAGAGAAATTAAATGAAAAAGGGCGGAGCCACGCCCATTTTGAAATTTTCTTTTATCTTTGTATTCTGTTGCACCATATCATTACTGGAGTTGAATGTTGACATAGTTTACTTATATACGTAAATTTTTTTTTAAGTGGGCGTGATCTTCATCCGACTTTGCTAATTTTTATTTACCACACATACAGTAATAGGGGTAAGGTTCCTACCAAATTTCATCAAAACATCTTTAACGGCTGCCAAATTTCAGCTTGCAAAACTTTCAAATTGCCTTCTTTTAAAAGTGGGCGGTGCCACGCCCATGGTCCAAAATTTTACTAATTTTCTGTTCTGCGTCACAAGATTAACCCATCTACCAAGTTTCATCGCTACTGTTTCTGTTTTTCGAAATTTTCGATATCGAAGAATTGGGCGTGTTTGTAGTCCGAAATCGTTCATTTTAAATGGCGATCTGAGATGAGTGCCTGGAATCTACATACCAAATTTCATCAAGATACCTCAAAATTTACTCAAGTTATCGGGTTAAGGGACAGACGGACGGACGGACGGACATGGCTCAATCAATTTTTTTTTTTCGATACTGATGATTTTAATATATGGAAGTCTATATCTATCTCGATTCCTTTATACTTGTACAACCAACCGTTATCCAATCAAAGTTAATATACTCTGTTTGCAAACACGCTGAGTATAAAAACGGCTGCGCATTCCCGCAATTTTTTCAGTGGTGATCAATTTTGTAAGAGACTGATACCCTTATTGGCAAAAGGTGACAACCTTGTAAAAAGATCCTCAGTGGCAAGGCTTAGGTGAAAAGTCTTAAAATGTAATACTATATCGATGTTCCAAATTTGATTCAAATCGGTTAAGCCGTTTCCGAGATGGTAGTGGATATACAAACAAATATATAAAAGAAGGTGAGGTGGCAACCCTAAATGGCAACCCTTCTTAAAAATGTTAATAGAAATGCGGAGTAAAATACTTTTCGTTTAATACCCATATCTGATATAATGCCAAAAAATTACCCCGGGTCCATCCGAAACCGTTGCCCCATCCATAATTGTTCTGCGCGGAACAGCGTTAATTTTCTGTCAAATATTTTGTTTCATAACAATGAAGTGAGACAACCACTTTTTGAACAAAAATATCTGCTGTTTTAGTTTTGGCCAGCTAGATTGATCAAATACCCCACCGTGCGCCGTGAGTTTAAGTCATGATTCAATTACTAGAGGTTTGTTCTCCAATGATGACAGAGTTTTGACACTACCAAATTTAAAAATCTGGACGGGTTGTTTTTACGAAGTAAGGAAAAAGGGGGAATGATTCAATCCTCTTCAGTGAAAATTGTAGTAGAAAATAATCTTTAGCAGTATGTTAGTAATGATAATAAATTTGTAAATGCCAGCAGGATCTGAGGGAAATAATTAGTTTTCTACTAAATACTTCGTGAATTGATAAAGATTTATGTTGGTTTGGTCATTCTTTCAGAATTTGTTTGAAGAATGCCGTACGTTAGATTGTTATTCAAAAATGCACTATCTCAGAATTTGTTTCAAAAGCTCCCCATCTGACATAAGAGGGAGTTAATAAAAAGCATTCTGAGATAAGGTGTTCTTCAATATAACTCTAATATAGCGAATTTTTGTGACAAATCCTGAATTGGGAAATTTTTTAAAAATATTTGAGATAGGACGACTTTGTATAGGCAGGCGACGTGCGGGCGATATTCTACTCAGCAGCGGCAATTAAATGACAAAAAAATAAAAGAAAATGGCTTATTTTCTTAGAACTTTATATTCCGTCCTTGACTTTGACAGAAGAGTTCAGCTTTTGTATTCTCGATAAACCGTTTATATAGAATATTCAGAACAAGTCCGTTTGATACAACCTCACCAGACTCGAATATATCAAATAAGCATGTGCATAATATTCCAAAAATTTACCGATTCCACAAACTTTTAAATGGAGATGAATGTTCCGAACATACGGAAAGAATTAGTTAACATGCTCAATGAGTACATTTCGTTATGGCATCTCCATTATTTACTAATGACATTTTGCGTGAACCGATTTACTAGGCGAGTTTTTGACGTTGAACGATGGATTTTAATTGGTTTAGGCTTCGTATATTCATAGGTTTACGAAAGTGCACGATTCATTGGTGTCCGTACTTTTCATAAAATGACCTATGTTCAGCCAAACTAATAGATCATAGCATAGTTATCAAATTCATCATGAAATAAAAAAAAATTGTGCCAAGGAATTATGCACTTCAGTACTTATCGGGTATTTGTAAAATGATTGCTTCCTAATTCTACTACTAATATTTTTCGAAAGAAACAACCCAATTAACGGATGTAAATTCGATTTGGGAGCAAAATGGCTGCAATTGTCAAAAAATGTGTCAGCCGAGCAAACCTGTTGTGATTGAATCATGGTTTAACTGCAGCTATGTCGAACAGACACAGCAATTTGTTGATAGCCAGCGTCCGTTGGTGATAACTATTCAGCGGCGTTCCTCTGTTTTCAGATTTTGTAGCCTCGCATGGACCCATTGCGATATAATCATGCTGCAGCTTAACTTGGAGCCGATCCAATTTGTTAAAGCCAGATGAATTTCAATCGAGTTGAGACTGTCCATGATTGTTCGTTTCGTTTTGAGACATTGCTGAAATCTCTTGCAATGTCCAGAAAACACCTAGGGCATATTCCTGTTGTCCTAGGGCTTTCTCTATGTGCATGACCACCTTATGCAGTGCAGTATCAACTGACTTGCCCTTGGTGTAAGCATGTTGTGCTAGAGAGTAAAGCTTCATTCACATTCAGTTTAAACATACATCTATTAATCTTTATAGCAGAAAAGACTCCAAACCAATAGACCTGTGGTCTTCCGGATGCGGATCATTGGCTACTCCTGCCTTCGGTATGAAGACTAATCAAGCCGTTCTTCAAGATTGTGGGACATGGCTTAGTTTTATGCAAATTATTCTAAGCCATCCTACAATCGTTCCACCTTCCATCTGCAACATAGCAGGGTATAATCCGCCTGAATCCGGTAACTTGAACTCCGTTTTTGTAGTGTAGATGTTGTTACACAATTATTCAGCATCATCTTCTGATAGGGAGTGTGTATTAAGTAGTGCCTGAAGGGATTCTTTACTACTATGTGACCATTCTTCGTCATTCTTTTTTATGAGTCTTCGTATGCACCTCCCTTAAATAGGAATTTTCTTAGTCATGTTGTTTCGCTAGAGCATTCTATGTCCGCGCTGAAGTTTTTCAATGAAGCCCTGTTTGACCTACTGATTTCGCGTTTATAGATCCTCGACTTATCTCTATATTCGTCCCCACACTCCCCGCTTGACGCAAATTTTGCAAGCTTTAAAATGTATTTTACCCACTCGCAAAGAATACTCTACTCTTCACTGCACAATGACGGCTTTTCCTTTCCCTTGAATCTTCTCACAGGACAAGCTCTGTTATATCCAGTTGTCAGTGGCTTTGATAAGAATTGGTTGAACCCCTCCACCTCCTCTATGGTGGTACCCTCTCTACCTCTCATATCCTACTTTAAGTTAGCCTAACATATGTAGGAACGCTTCCCTTGTTAGCCACCTTTAAACTACTCTGTGGTTAATAAAAAAGGGGACTCACCTTCATCGTTAATTTCGTCCCCTTTCCGTATGTTTTCTTGTGGGGCTTCCACGTTATGGGCCATGTAGCAGGATGAGGGATGGTTATTTTTTTCGACTCTAGGTCTTCGGTGCTGAAGTAAGATAGCATACACTATCATAGGTATCTCCCCACCATGACTTCAGTTATAACCCTGCTTTCAGTCTTTGCATAATAAGAGCCATGGCTCCAGTATTCGCGCCACATCAAATGAACGCTCCTTAAGACTCTGTAGGAGCTAGTTCAACACCCAACGAAAAATCAACAAAATTCTCAGACGTTGATTCCATCATTCACCTGCGAGTACTTTTACCAGTTACCTGCAAATTCTATTCAAAGACTTATATCTACACATGTGCAGCAAATCGAACGAATCGAAAGTGCCAAAACATCATACATTCCAATAATTAGCATACTATACATCAGGCATGCTTAACCAACGAACCGATATCATTTCGTTACGATAATTAACGTTAATAAACGAAACAAAGTCATTTCGTTTCGTTTATTAACGTTAAGAACGTCAAATTAACGAAGTGATTTTGCTTCGTTTTCTGCCATATCAAAACGAAATCAAATCGTTTATGTTGATTATTAATTTCAAACTATGCTGGCAAAGCTGATTGATGGCGGAGTCATTAAAGGTGAAGGCACTAGCCAAGCTGATTGCAACTTTTCTCATGAATTTTGACAGTACGAACATTTCTCAGAGTATTTTGACATTACCACCAACGAATAACACAAACAAATTACATGGAGTTTGTGCGTGTATGTTCGCTCGCTGTTAGCACCTTACGGCTTCACCATGGCTATAGCATTGCCAGCACAATTCAAAATTTAAGTATCACGTTTTTGTTAACGTTTTTACCGTTAACGAAAGCTTTTCGTTTCGGTTAAAAACGAGATACAATTTATCTTGATAATTTCTTTATCGATAATATTTCGAAGTGTTTCAACGGAAACGGTGGAAATTTTTTGATAAACGATTAGCTTAACGTTAAGGTGCATCCCTGCTATACATTCACCTTTTAGTTGCCAAATTCTGCAAAAAATTGGCCAAAGAACTTATTAGACGAAACTCACTGTTGTGTAGATTTACACCCCACGCTTCATTTGGCAATCATACGAACATACTTCCATAAGTATTTTAGTATAAGTAATTTCAATAAATTTTTCAGAAGAACAACTATCTATTCATCCACACTTATACCGAAGAGACACAAGTGATTTGAATTGAGGCAGTTTTTCAATCATCTCCCAGAGTCATCTACACCTTTCCTATAATCAAATGAGACTCATAAATTCATACTTTTAACACAACATAAACATACCTTCATATACGAGTAGGTACAGGTATAAGATTTAAACAAGATAACCATTTGAATGTTATTGTACTCATCAACGTCACAGCTACTGCTAAGACAAACCACCATAACCAGCACCAACACCATCAACAACGTGCTATTACTAGCAACAATAACTTAGCAGATATAACAACAACACAAAAATTTTCAACTTATAGCCAAGGCAAAACTAAAGTGTCTTCGATAATTATAAATAGTTATGTAACCAGCTGCCGGTGTTTGAAAACGTACGCACAAACATCAGCTTACACATATACCTATACACACACACAAACAAGAACAAATATACGAACAGCTAAATGCATTGATGTGGCAACGGGCAACTTAATCATCAGTTCACAATCCTGTCAGCAGCAATTTGAACGTTAAATGCTAATGGTTGCGGGCTTTTATAGCGGAAGCTTCTTTTCTTATCGCTGCATTAAATTGGCGCTGATATTGGCATAATTAATCAACTGTAATTGTTGTTGGGGAAATTGTTTGTGGCAAGCTGTAAATATTTTGATGGCCTGCAATGCAGTGTATGTAGCGAAGTGAAAAGTAGAATAATAAAGTATGGATTTTATAGTAAATTTCTCTTATTCTTCTTATTATTACCGATTTGTGTTGAAGCGTATACACAAAGCGCTTCAGTCACTACTTATTCGCTATAACTGACTTTAGTTAGAAACATCAAACTCCTACCATGCCAAAAGACGTTGTGGTCTCACCTTCCCACTTAAGCTAACAGGGGTTGTGGAAATAGTAATGCCTTCTTTAAAGCGCTGTCTTGAATCCATATGACATGGCCTTGACACCCGAACTGAGTTTTAGGTATGTCTCGAAAATATTCGCGTACCTTAGAAGTCAACCGCCTTCGGGTACTTCATAGATTGCGAATCATAATACAAATTTTATTTAATCCAAGAATAAAAATATACATTCAGGCAAGAGGACTGTTCGTGCGTGGTGTATCACATTTGAAAATGAATTTGAAATGGTTATAGTGCAACGATATTTCATAATGTCCTTTATGTTTTTCCTGAATGGGTGTCAACTCAGCTCTTTTTTGTCAAGTGGCCAAAAGGTCAATTATTTTGTTTCACACCAACACGTTTTAATATGCTTATTAAAATTATATTTTATTGCTTTCGTTATATCTTTGTTCTCAGATTTTCAGATACCGCTCTCTTTTTCCGATATCATGGTTCCAATATATAAAAAATCAGCCCAATGAGATAAGGAAAACTCATTCAACTAAAACTCTAACAAAAAATTTGGAATAGAAAATGGCGCTATTTTCATTTTCATCAATCCTGCAGAAGTTTTTTGATTTTGTGCTGCTCTTAAATTTCCCGAAATGGTTACAAGGTCGAACGAAAGGTAATAAAAGCATTTAACCTTATTGATATTTAAAGTGGTTTTATGGCCAGTTCATCGAACGGTCATTTCAAGTGCTCTTAATGTCAATTGAGCTTTAGGCCATTGGCATTATGTCACCCCACCGTTTCACATACCGATCACAAATACCAACATAAATATCACAGTTCTGGTTCAAGTTCTTTTTTAGGTGTGACTGATTGTTACTGTATTGAGACAAGGGTGGCAGATCTGTGATTGGGTCACATTTTTTGCGAATCTAGACGAATTCGTAAGTGTACATATATTGTAAGAACATTGTACATGGTTGAGTTGGAGATAGGTTCAGGATCTTTTTTTGACAGCTTAAATTCTCTTTTTGGAAAATTTTTATAGACAATATAAGGAGAACTTCAATCATTCCAGGACTATTTCTAAATAATTTCTGGATTATTCCAAAATCTTACTATAATTTTAAGAATTTTCCTGTATGTACTTTTACTGTATCTATGTATATAGACAAGTGTGTGATTGGTCAGGGTTTTGGAGAATACAGACCAATATGCACATTGTGAAAACATTATACAGGATAGAGTTGGGGATAATTTCATGCGCTTTTTTTGGTATTTTCAAGTCTCTTTTCTGGATAACTTTGAGACCAATTTGAGTTGTAAGACTGTTTGGGGATCTTTACAGCCGACCATCGTTTAAAATCATTCCGCGACAATTTTGAGATCGTTTTGGAACTGCTTCGGGATTTTTATGAAACAATTTAAGGAGTAGTTCGGTAATTCCACAACTATTTCAGAATATTTTCTGAATTGTTTTAAAATAAATTTCAAGAATTTTCCGGTTTTAATTTATAACTTTTCATAAATCATTTCGAAGTTATTCTTCGGATAGCTACAGACATTTTCGAGATTATTTCCTTATTTCAGAATAGTTTTGGAATGATTGCAAGACTATCCTGGGCCCCATAAAGTCAGCAAATTTAGCCTATTCCATAATCACTTATACACCATGACCCAGCCAATGAACCCGCTGCGTTAATATTTGCTGTACTTTGTCTATATCATATTCGGGCTCATAGATTGCTATTGGCTACAATATACTTCGTAAGAAACTCTTAATTTTCGAAGTTTTTTTCTTCGCTTCTCTAGTTAACGCCTACTAGAGCAGCCAAGAATCACCTTAAACCATAAGTTTCACCGTAGAGCGATGGAGGCTGCTTTGGGTGTGCCTGTCTTCGCTTGCGACTTCTTATAGCTTATATCACTTTTATTTTATATAGTTTCACGAGAGAGCTTTGGTTAGAGCAAAAACCCTAATCTACTACAAGGGGCACTTTAGTAGTTTTTTTATCGATGATAAAGATGTTACTTATGGAACAGGCTAACCACACTTAAGCTCTAATTTCTATGTATGTGATTTTGCTTCCTTATTAGATTAAGCATATAGTTTGTCAAGACAAGATGTTGCTGCTCACAGTTATTTAAAATTATGTTTATATTTATTTATATTTATATATTTATATTTTATTTATTTAATCAACAAACAAGTTGTTTATAGACTGTTAATATACAAAACTTCAAGTTTACATAGCCTATATAAAAAGTATAGTTAACTTTATGACAAGTATCTGATTATCAGGTTCTTAAATGTAAATTTATTGCAACTAAAATCAAACGCCAAGGAATAGGAATAAGCATTAAACTGAGAAAGTGTCCTCCTAAGGGGACCATTCATTGCATAAACTGTTCTAGCACCACCCATATAAAACAAATCGTTACAACGAAGGATACGACAGGGTACATTATAACGAGTTTTAATTAGGAGGTAAGAACATACAATTGAGCCCATGAAACGATATCAAGGACAACGCACATTGACATCAGAGTTCGCCTGAAGTCTTGTGAAATAAGATCTATCAATAAACAGCGAGAGTGGTATGATGGTACAGGGTCTACAAAGTTCATCGACCGCAATGCAAAGCGCATAAAAGCACTCTGAACAGACTCCAACCCCTTGATATAAACTGCATGAAAAGGTCTCCAAACAAATACCGCATACTCCAACCTCGATCTAACTAAAGATGTGTACAATAGTTTGAGAGTATAAGGATCTGAAAATTATGAGCAATTACGGCGGATAAAAGCCAACATCGCGTACGCTTTAGAAACTGTATAGCTTATGTGAGTGGCAAAAGTCAGCCTGGTATCAAAATACACACCCAAATCTTTAACTTCAGTTCACTTTTTCAGTTGAACGTCTGAGATACTATACGATGTAGGAACTAAACAAGAACCTTTAGCATAAGTGGTAAAATGACACTTACCAATATTTAGGAATAGAAGATTACGGACACACCAATGGTATAAGTTTCTAAGCTCATTTTTTAAGATTAAGGAATCATCCAAGCACTTGATTTCATGGTAAACTTTTAAGTCATCAGAATAAAGAAGAAACTTACACCTTGAAAATCAAGATGATATGTCATTAATAAATATGACGAATAAGAGCGGACTCAAAACGCTGCCCTGGGGGACACCCGAAGTGGGGGCGAATGGAAAAGATGACACATTATCTAGACGAACGACACAACTTTTGTTCTCTAAGTAAGAAGAGATCCACTTCAGAAACTCAGAGTGAAAGCCCAAGCATTCAAGTTTTGCCAGTAGTATTCGATGCGATACCCTATCGAAAGTCTTAGAGAAATCAGTAAAGACAGCGTCGATTAGGTAGCCCTTTTGAAAGGAATCCAAAAAGTCTTCTGTAAAAACAGCCAGATTAGTTATGGTGGACCTACCCTCAAAAAACCGTGCTGCTGAGGACATAGTAGATGTTTCACGGAGAAGTAAATTTTATTCTTAACTATACACACAAATAGCTTTGAAAATGTGGTAAATTTGGATATCGTCCTATAATTTTCGATATCATTTTTGTTACCACTTTTAAGGATAGGAGTAATAAAAGTCAATTTGCATGCATCAATAAAAACTCCGGCAGATAGTGACATATTAAATATGTGCATTAAAGGAACAATCAAAGGTAAACAACTTTTCAACAGGACATCCGAGAGGCCATCTGCATCAATTGTGGTTGACATCTTTAGCTGTTCAATACCATTAGCTATGTCCAAGTCAGTCAAACATAGTTTCCCGAATTAAATTGGCTTTACACCTGTTCCCAGCATAACTCGGGAATGGTCCACCTTCTTACTTACTTACTTAATTGTCGCTTAACCGTTTAAGCGGTTATGGCCGTCCAATAAGGCGCGACAGTCTCTTCTTCGCTCTGCCAACTGGCGCCAATTAGTCACGCCAAAGGAGTTTAAATCGTTGTTCACCAGGCTCTTCCAGCGGAGCCGGGGTCGTCCGCTTCCTCTACTTCCATAGGCGGGTTCCGATGGAAACACTTTCTTGGCCGGAGCGTCCTCTTTCATTTGCATAACATGACCTAGCCAGCGTTTCCACTTCGTTTTAATTCGCTGGACTATGTTGATATCTGCGTTAAGCTCGTACAGGCGCCAGCGCGTAGAGGTCCGCCAATATTTCGAAGAATTTTCTCCCGAACACTCCCAGAGCTGCTTCATCTAATATTGTCATGGTGCATGCTTCTGCACCATATAGCAGGTTGGGTACGATAAGTGACTTTTGGGCATGATTTGACTTCACTTTTCAATTGCCTACCTAGTCCAAAGCAGCATTTAGTGACGGGAGTGATACTTCGCTCGATTTCAGAGCTGATGTTGTTGTTAGTGTTAATGCTGGTTCCCAAATAAACGAAGTCCTTTATTATTTCGAATTACAACAAACCCATCGTGCTTCGGTTACCAGTTCGCCAAATGTTCATTGTTCTTGCAAAGTTTCGGCAATGACATAGTAAGGTTCTGCCCAAATAACAATCAATTACACGACGGCCTTTTTATATTATTTAGAAGGTATACAAGTTCCGAAAAAGCAAACCTAATTAACAATATCGATAAAGTCACAAAACAGATAATATTTTTTGTATCCAATTTATGCATACGTGAAATAATAAATAAAAAAAAAATAAGTTTACATTATATTCAAGTCCCCTAACATCTAAATAAAAAACAATAATTCGCCTGTCTATAGCTAATTTGTGTGAATAATCAATGGTCAATATAGTGAATTAAACTGGTTTACAATAAGCAAAAAATTATACGTCCAAACCAACATTAACAAATGCACTCACGATTTATGATGGAAGTGGCACGCCTTCTAATTGATCAAAACTGCCAAGCTTATAACCAAAACTGACATAAAAAACAATTTCTAGCAAAATATAATACACTACAAAATTGGTATAAATTTAAAATAAAGTATGTATATAACTCCATACACAAAGTTATATTTTTATATACAGGGTGACGCAGAGTTTGACGGAGCTGTATTTCAAGTACCTATGAAAAAACCCATATATTTCTCTCTCATAACGTAACGCCGTTGCTGACATCATGGGTTTCCAGTAAGTCCACAAAAACGACTGGTACGATGAGGAATGCACGTCGTCTCGAAAAAGATGGACACTGCCTATAGGGTCACGCTGCGTACGGGTGCGGCAACGCATTATCGTGAGGCCTAAAAGGAAGAGGGAGCCTTTTTTCAAGGAAAAATCGTCACGCAGAACGACGTGAGTGCGAGAAACTTCAGATTCTGCCTAAAAGGAATAGTGCCTGGAAGTTCTTACAAAAACGATAGCGGATGAAAGGAGGTTTCAAGACAAGTGCAGATTCCGCACAAAAGATAATGGTGACCTGGTAGCTGTCGTACAGAGTATGTTTAAGCTGTGGAGGGAACACTTTTAGTCATTACTAGTTAGCGAAGAAGAAGATGAACCCGATACCCTAACCACCGACAAAGTGGGAATGAGAATATCCTGGCTTAAAAATTACAAGGCGCGAGATAATTAGCCGAGCTTTTCAAACACGGACTCAATGAGCATGCATGGCATCCAGAACGGAATGTAAGTGTGCTTTTATCAATCTACAAGAAAGGCGATCCCGCAAACTACTGCAGAATCAGCCTGCTTAATGTCGAGCTAGGTTCGGTTGAACTGGCCGGTCCCTGAAGACCTCACATAAACTCTTGAATTCTTAGAGTTACTTAATATCGCGTATAAGGTTATATCTAACGTACGGAGGAAAAAACTGAAACCTATAATCCACGAATTGGTTAAACCTTATCAGAGTGGCTTCACACCCACAACCGAGACGGCTTACAAAAAGAAAACCGACACATGCTCTTTTTTTATTGTCAACTTCAAAGCAGCACGTGATGACGATAGTGAACCGAATAAAAACCCAAAGGCATGTTGGCCGGAGACATGAAAGTATTTCAGTCAGGTGTATGACGACTTAACTATCCTCCCTTTGTGCTCCCAATTGCGTTAAATTATTTGGAAACAGGGATAGCTTACGTGACCTATTCCGAAATTGCCAAAATCGCATAGGCCATTCCACATAATGATGATGAATAACACAAAATTAACCCTTCGATAGCAAGTTGATAAGAAACCTATAAAAAGGCAATGATAAGCTGATAAAAATCTAAATATTGAAGACAATAATTCGCTATCAATAATACACCGATAATAAAACAATAGTTTTTCGGTATCGGTGAAGCCGACGTAGCCCTTATCAGAAAGCTAATAACAATTTTTTTCTGGGAGAGTTGTCTCTGTTGGGCGTTTACTTCAACGCCTGGGTGCGAACGCCTGTATTTTAGCAAACCGAATATCACGAGTACTTGGTACTCACACTCTTTCTTCGCTCCAAAAAATTAACCCTTAGACTGCTAGTGACTTAAATTGTCGTTAACGCTAAGCTGTGGTCTGACTGACCAAAAGTTAATGTATGCGTGCCACTACCCAAACAAAGTAATTGAACAAACCAAATGTGTTACTGTGTTTATTTAATGCAAAAATATAGTCAAGAATTGTTCCAAAAATGTATGAATGTTAATTTTTTTAAATTAATATGCCAGTCTGAATGAAAATAAACTTGTACAAGTCCTTAGTTCGAGGAGTCTCTTGGTGTTTCTTCAGCAATGCATTTGAAACATACTTTACTTGAGTGCAAATCACAAACCGGAGATATATTTCTCATGCAATGGAAACGCGTTTTCCTGTTTCTTTTATCCTCCTTATAGCAAATACGACAAACAGTCCGGTTAGAGGCAGATGGGGCATATATAGGCAAATTATTTTGTATTTGCACTGAAGAAGATGGAGGCTGAAGAGAAATTGTTTATAAGAATACTAATGAGATTTAAAAAATCAATTAACTTACGAAAACATTGAAAACTTTCATGGCATCTTTGATATATTTGAAGCGCGATATATTCGGCTTGGCTGCTCGTAACTCTATGTGTATGTTTAAGCAACTGATATGCTAATTCAATCAAAAATTCCCGTTGTTTATCAGCTCCCCTCTTTGGGTATACTTCATCAAATATGATCAAAGAAGCGAGCGCTGCAACGCCCAGCATGTTGTAGAAGAACGCAAGTGGCCAGCGCCTTGTTTGCCGTTTGCCGTTTGCAAGCGCAAAATGATATCATTTGACCCATGGTGTCTACTCCCGCCTTATACTTATAGTAATCTAATATTTGCAGGGGCTTGCTGCCTCCCCCCCCCCCCCCCCCCCCCTCCTCAACGTCGGAAGTGTAATGTTCGGTTGAAATAAGAATGACAGACTTGTTTTTCTTTAGCTCGTACGAAAATAAAGAAAAGTAATTTTCGTAGAAACAGAAGATGCAGCTGTTCAGTGGACGAGTAGAAGATGCAAGCAATTCTGGTGGAATGAATCTTTTATTCTTACGAACAGTTCCAACGAAAGCCAAATTTTTCGACATAAGACCGCTAGCTAATTCTAGTGATGAAAAAAAGTTGGCAGCGTATATTGTTCGCCCCGTGCGGAAATATTTTTGAACTAAGTCCATCGCAACCCGTTGACCAGTATAAATTTGGCCCTTCAAAGGATAATTGGATGTTGAGTCACAAGACCAACAAACGTTGATTCCATACTTTGCAGGGTTCGATGGAATATACCTACTGTGTGAACTTGGTTCTTCCACGGTAGACACAGTTTCTACGCTGTGGTCTGATAGACCACAACCTGGAACAATCCACATTTAACACAAAACGTTGTTTTTTACACAAAAAATGAGACAAACTATATTGTTCTATACTGGAATAGAGACTCCTCATGGAACTTTATAAAGTCATAAGGCAGTTTGTCGAAAATTGTTGGGGAACCCAAAATTTTTTATTAAAATTTTTGAAAATGGTTTGTCAGACCACAACGCTAGTCCTAGGGGTAGGTTAGGTGGTAGCTTCCCTGATAAGGATAGCTCACTTGGACAACACGAAGGTCTTTTGTGATACCACATACACCAAAAACAACGGTGACTTAGATCTAGCTACTTAGAGAATCGTTGGGTAGCAACGATAAAGCTCGGAATGATACCGATCTCAACTTTGGATAAATCCTTGGGAGATCCAAGTGAGTCGCGGCCGAAGTACTTTCGCCTAGTTCTGGCAAAAGCTGGGCAATCAAGCGTAAAGTGATTTGGTGATTCCAACTCATCATCATCCATACACCTGCAGCAAGATGGAATATATTGAGACGTACCGCATGGATACCCATGGGACAGTGCCCTGTCAATACCCCAATGACCATTGATAGGTGAGCCTTAGTGAACCCAACCATTTCAGCAGACATCCTGCCATTCACTTTCGGTCATAAATATCTTGCTACCCTGCAAGACGTGGTGGCCGCCCAACGTTTGCTGAGCTGACTCGAGGCCCAGCTATGTAGGAGCAATCCACAGTTGGCCAGTGGGATCCCGAAATCCCTACAGCCATCTTCGTCCGGTTGAGTTATACCGATGCGGGCTAAGAGATCCGCTTGACAGTTACCCGGGATATCACTATGGCCCGGGACCCAGATAATCTTAATTGTAAAATAATTCGATGCAATCGCAAGTGAGGTCGGGTACTCCCAGACCACCCTCGATCGCACTGTAGTTGAGCTCAAGGGCTTGATAGCCGCTTGGCTATCAGAGTAGATGTTAAATTCCCTAACCGTAGTAGCACTGGATAGCATTCCATCCACCGCATCCTTAATCACAGCAACTTCCGCTTGGAATAAACTGCAGTCATCAGCCAACTTAAACTTGCGGCTTAAATTTAGCTCTTGGCAAAAGACCCCCCACCAACCTTTCCATCCAGCTTCGACCCATCCGTGAACAAGTTAACCGGTCCCATGCCCCAGATAATTCCTCTCCCCCACTCCTCTCTCGGTGGAATGACTGGGGTGAAGGTTGTATAGGGAGCAGTTATCAGCATACAATAGTCCGTTCTGTCCGGGATAAAGTCGAAATTAGTACGAAGGCTAGAGTGTCCGCGGTCAGAAAGTCCATATCCCATATCTCGAAGCCTGACCAACGACCTTGCCGCGGCCGCCTTTCCCGCAATATCTACTGGGTATATGTTAAGCATGCCGTACAGTGCCAAGGTAGGTGTTGTTCTGAGAGCGCCACTGATACCGATCAGCGCTGTCCGTTGCACTGACACTAAGACTTTGGAGTTGCTCGCCGTGTCCAGTGCTTTCCACCAGACCAGCACCATATAGCAGAATCGGTTTGACCGCCATGTCCTATGGTTAAAAAAAATATAAATATTTTGAAGTCATTCAACTATATAGTAAAATCACCCTGTATCACAAAATGGTATGCTTTTGAAAGTAGCCGAAGAATTTACAATATAGAGGTATTAAATTAGCCACGCAGACGAATGGCGTAATTAAGACACTTTTCACGCGATCTCCAATACTTTGTATCTAGTAAAATGCGATCAGTGCTTGCCAATTTCATCGTGCCTACATTAAAATGGCCAAGAGCGCCGATAGTTTCACAAATTTCCAATAACAACACCATATCCCAACGAAGTACGATTTTTTTATTTGTTTTTTTTTTTTTTCTACAGCAAACCAAAAGTTAAAGTGCCAACTTATATCTAGCTACCAACAATAGCTTTAAAATTTTAACTTCTTGCCTATGAATTGTGCCAGGATGAGATTCTACGACAGCATTCGCTTCTTCGCTCACTCATTGCCATTCAAGGTGAGTTTTATAATTTTCACACTTTAAGTGCCTCTGATGATGGTGCAGTGTTGCAGTGAGTGAGAGTCGTTTTTTGTTTTTTGGTTTTTCTCGCCTTATCATTACCACAGTTTGTATTGTATGTATGTATTTAAATGCAGTTGCAATAACAACAATTGCCATGTCGTCGCTTTGACGACATGAACAGCGAAGAATACACGACTAGGTGTGAAAAAGGCTGCCAAGTAATTTCAAAGCTTACAATTTGATTGTAACGATAAATCAGTTTGCAGACACCTTCAATGTCACGCCAACTCTCTTCTATCCCAATTGAGCCGAATGCTGGAGTTATACAGAGTACAACAACTATGCAGTATATTGTGTTTCTCCTTTTCTATTGGCGTTTACCACAAATGCGCCAGGAAAACTTCATGGTTTTACAAAAAAAAAAAATTTTTAAAAATGAAGTAGAACTCAACATAAATTGGCATCTTGGATAAATGTTGTAGGATCCATAAGATGAGACAACAAATAAAAAAAGAAATGAAATGTTTTTATTGCACAGCTTTTAAAGGGACACTAACTTCTTGAAAATACAATTCAATTGAAGAGGTGTGTGGGAGGGGGTTCAGATTAAGTTAAAAATTTTAGAGTTACATCAGTACCTGCGTTTCAAACTCGGCAAACTCCATATCTATGTATATGTACAGCTGAAAAAGTGTTGCAGCTAGGCTGCGACTGACAGTCATAAACCGTGGCTCATTGACCAACTTCAGGACCCCAGGCTGCTTAGGAAAGATACCAGATAAGCGCGGTTTTCAGCTTTCGCAACCCAATTATGTATAAAATCATACTATGTTGGTACAAAAGTTAGCCAAGTATGGAATCAATGGAAACTTGTTGAAATTTTCCCGAGTTTTTTTTATCGAACAGGAAGCTATATGTGGCAATTGGAGCTGACAAGCCATCTGAGCTCATTAACGCCTGGTCAGGTATTCCGCAGGCCCTTAAAAATGATTTGTCCCAGCAATTCAAATTCGGAAAATGTTTGATACTTGCAGACAATGTCAAACTATTTCTAACTGTCCGTAATAGCTCTGACTGCACTAATTTTAAATCTGATCTGTACTCTTTTGCCGGATGGTGCGCAGACAATAATTTATTTGTAATGCAACCAAATGCTGCGTTGCGTCTTATTCTAAAAATATAACTGCGACATATTTTATCCACAAACTAAATTCTAAATCTCTTAATCGTTGTCAAGAGATTAAAGATTTGGGTGTAATTTTTGACTCCAAACTCTCTTTTTCTAGTCACCTTGACTTCATTGTTTCAAAATCCTTTGCAATGATTGGGTTCATTAGACGCAACACCAGTAACTTTAAGGACCCTATGACGTTGAAGGCACTTTATATATCCTTGTTCAAAATTGCTTTTCATGGCAGAAATACACTCTGAGTGCTTGCCAAATACTGCCGTTGGGCGACCTCGTTTAAAACAATTTCTTCTAATTGAAAAAACTTATTTTTAAAATTTTCGATGTTGCTTTTCCGGGGCGTAAACCCATTATCATCGGTATGGTAGGCGGAGCACGCTACCATCACACCACGGCGGCAGCAACCCAATTATACTATACACATATTTAGCAGGAGAGGGCGTGGGGTAGCAGAATTGCGTAGAAAATTCAATGTGGTCATATTAAGTCGTTCCCGAGATGGTCGAGCTAGTACCTTTATGGTGCTTGTTACCGGAACGTTCCGTATCTTTATTAGGTCAACTACCACCAACATCGACAACACTCACTAAAACAACAACAACAACAGAAGCATGTCTGGAGTCATATTAGAGGGGAAAGTTCTTGAAAATTTTACTCTCAGCGACCACCATTACATCCCTTTCCTAGTAAGGTCACAAGAAGCGCTTAAGGTAGACTCAATAAGAAGCACCCTCAGATAGAAAGTGGCGAAGCTAAGCAGTGAAGCCCTTATTGCTGTCATCGACACATATAAACCAGCTTAACAATCTCGTCTCCTAAAGTGCTGAAGAAAGTGCTAAAGCTACCATACTGGCCGTTAAACAATCATGTAACAAATCTATGGCATTGCTAACAATTAAAAAGCGGTAAAAATCCGTTTACTGGTGGACTGAAATAATAGAAGAGATAAGGAAAAACGGCTTAAGCCGAGTATAGGAGAAGCGCCAGACGCTTGGGCCAAAACACTGCTGAAGCAGAATGAAACAAGAAAGAGAAATAAATACCTGAAAGCCGCTATTATTAAAAGCAAGAAGCGGAAATAAAAGAGCCTCGAGAAGACGTTAACAGCGACCCTTGGACCTGGAGATGCAAATAGTACTAAAAAATATTTAGCCGGGATGTCGAAACCATATCTAGATGCAGCCAAAATGGATACCATAGTAAAAGCACTTTTCGCTACCCACGAATTTAGGTAAGATAGTAACATCCACATAGGCACGCTTGAAGAAACTCCGCAATTTACCACAGGCTTCAAAAGTTGGAGTAATAAGTTTGAAAAATAATACTGCACCAGAGACAGAGAGTATATCAACACAAGTCGTGTAACACATGTACACAAGGCATATTAACTATTCCACGAGACATGAAAAAGGCAGAAGCTTGTGTTAAGTGATAGACAAGGGAAGCCCAAATTCGCCATCAGCATAGCGATCAATCCTTTGTCCTGGTCTTGGAACGTCAGTCACGATGCAATTTTTAATCTTGAATTGACTGATGATTCATTCTTAGTTGAATAACCAGACGACATTGTAGCAGTGGTTACAGCCTGAAACGCAGAAAAAGTACGCATAAAAGTCAATCTGGTCATGATACACACAAACGAGTGGCTAGATTCACGCGGGCCCAGATGGTAGCAGAAAAAGGAGAGTTAATACTGCAATTTTTTTTTTTTGGTATTACATCAAAGAAGGTAGTCAATTATTTAGAAATCAACAGTTCCAAAAGGGGTGGGACGCACAGTTGCTGGGATGGCAGCAATTATGGCACAAAATTGATAAACAAATGTCGGTGCTGATGTGCTTGAGAAACCGTGTTCAAACACTAAAATTTTAAAATATTTTGGACATATATTCGCAAAGTTTTATTGGAGTTGGTCTAGGAAAAATGTTTACAACACAGAATGTTAATTACAAGAGGCTTTCTGGGTCTGCGTACAAAGAATCAATGCTCGCTATGTTTACGAAATTATTTGCTTACGTTCCTCTTGCTCCAGCAAACGTTGGTAAGCATAGAATAGCTCAGCACAGAAATCTCCGATTTGAAAACGATCTTTTGCATTTCAAGGCTTAGTTATGTAGAATGATTATTTTCGGCATAATGTGAAAAAATGTTTGCTTTCACAGCTATAAGTCAAGAGCGTGAACAAGAGTGAGATAGAGGAGGAGTGAGAGAGCAAGGGGGAGAGCGAAAAAAGAGGGGAATTCAGAGAAAAACCGTCTAAAGGGTCATGCTGACAAACCAATATATAAGGCCTGCTGGGGTGGCTTTCCGTAATTCGATAGTCGACACTCGTTGATCGAACGCTCGATTTTTTAGTTCCCGTATCTTGGTATGATATATTCCGTTGCAGATTTCAAAGGGTGTTTAGAAAGTTTTTGGAGCTATCAAAATATTTTCTTTTATAAATAGCGTTTGTTTCTTAATCTCTGAAGAAAAAATCATTCCCTAAATAATCACCAAAGCATAAAATTATAACTTTCAAAAAGGCAATTCGACACATAATTTGGTATCGAACAGTTTGTAGCGAACGTTCGATACGACGCGGCGACAATTTGTGTTACGGAAAGCAAAAATGATTATTTTATACTCGTTCTTGATCGATATCGAATTACGGAAAGCCACCCCTGGTTTTGCTAGTATATGTATAAAGAATTCAGCATGGAGTGACTTGCTATCGATGTGCTTATTCCATACGCTAAGACGTACGCTCGTACTTTGAACATCACATGATAGCTTCAAAAAAATACGGATTTCTCTTAGTTCTAAAAGTAATCTGAAGTTCAAGCGAAGGAAGGTTTCGTACCTCTCAATTAACTATCCTTGCGAGTTTGGTCTTTGAGTGCCAAAACACTTCAATCATCCCAACCTCTCAGTAACTGCTGTCTTAAGAGAAATACCGATGTATATCAAGCCTTACTCAAACTGTTTTTCCTCAATCACTTTAGGCCTCCCGATGTCGATTCCGAGCGATATGGAATCTTGCAAAATTTAAAAACAAAGTCTTGAACAATAAGGTCCCCTAGATCAAAATGCGCAGATGATTTAATTGTGAAGATAGAGGAGGACTATGAATCACCATCCACATCTAAGAATCCTAAAATTAAGAGTTTGATCAATTCAGATTAACAGCAATTTCATACAGAAACTTAATGGAGTTACAATATTGTTTGATAAAATTATTACATTTTGCTTTATTTGCAAACAGTGATCGAAATATCAGAAGGGAAGTCAAACGACGCGTCTTGAAATCGGCAACTATAATCCGAAGCCAGAATAGAAACGCTGACAATAAAGTCCTTAATAATGAGCAAAATCGACTAGATTTCTGACTCCATTAAACATAAAGTAAAGCATTATTCAGATAATCAAGAATGTATGTCTTGTATAAAAGATTAAGTTAATAAAGGCTCTAATGTCTAAAACTTGACTAATAACCCTCTGTGTGAATATGGTTATAGAATAAAATATTTTAATTAACCGAAAAAAAGTTACAGAAAATCAAGAACATCTCTTATCACCCTTTCAGCAATAAAACCATTAAAAAAGGTCTTGGCCTTGGGGCCTCCCGACCGTCTACCCTAACCACTAACTCAATACCGGTAATAATTACAAAGAAAAATCTCTTGAACAATACATCGATTAAAGTGTCATAGTGCCTTAATTGCTAAATGTATTTTTACTTTTTGTACTTGATGCAGCCTATAGCTACAGGTATTTTGGTATAAAAAAAAAACAACAAAAATATCAACTCAGGTGATGGCAAGCAACAGCAAAAGACAACAAACTGCATAAATTAACACCTCACTTTGGTGGTTTTTGATTTCATTAAGTGCATAAAGCAATAGCAATTTGGGCTTTAGATCACTTTAGCTGGTTGGTTAGCTGCTTGGTTACGATGGCAAGGCGTTGCAGCGCGCTGTGGCACGATGAGCACGTTCACAGGTAGTAAGTGAGGCTGCTAAAATGATTTTTTGTAAATATGCACATTAGGGCGTATCACTATGCATGATATTGTGACGAATATGAGTGACAATAAGTGATACTCACATCCCTAGTCTGATGCTAAGTAAATGAAGTCACAACAACAATAAAGCAGACAGTCACTAGTATCTACATAAACGAATCAATCATTATGTCTACACATATGTAAGTACACGCAGCTGAGAAGCAACGCACAACTACATGCATATATCTGAGATACTCCCGAAAGTATGCAATGAGAGAAACTATAAAATCGTGCAATTGTAGTTACAGCTGAGAAATTTGATAGCTGATGGTCAACTAGTAGATTCAGGAAATGGAAGCGCTTAGAAGATGCGAACGAGGAAATCAGAGAGTATAAAAGGCAACAACCGTAGAGGCGCAATAATTCAATTTCATTTAAGCTATCGATCAGTTTGAGTTAAGCAAGTTATCAGTAAGCGAAATATAAGTGATATTGTGAAGTACTATAATAAAAGGCCATTTTGCATTATTGAAGAGTGGAGTTATCTATTCAACAGCTTAGTGATTCGAACTTAATAGAAGGTTGCAAATAAGAGGATTTGCAGTAAATTCGTTACAATATCATGAAAATTATGAAAACAATTCGACAAAATTATTCGAGCTTTCAAACGCTTTTAATGATAGGATTTCAAAAAAAGTACTAAAATCGGCCTACAGTAACAAAAGTGAACTTTCATATTAATTATTAACCTTTTCATTGTGTTCCCTTAATATCGAAAATCATGATACAAAACGGAGTTCGTCACCTAGTGAAATAATTACTCGCACTCACTTTACACATTATTACATTTTTTCGTTTTGTAGTGGCCGAGCAGTAAAATACCATTTTTATAGCAATTGTTTTTTTTTGGGGGGGGGGGGGGGGGGTCATCAATATAGGCGTGCAAACCCTTGCCTCGCTGGTCGTTCATCAATGGCTAAACCACTACAACAACAAAGATTTTACTTTTACCAACACAGCCTCATTTTCAATTTTAGTGACAGCTGACTTAAATATACAGTGGCCAAATTGTAACATCCGTAATCGTATAACTCGTCACGTAAAAACATGAATTTCGGATTATGACATACGTGAACGTACCAATGTGATCGCAATTTTGGATCGCAACATACGTGACGAGTGACTGAACGTACACGTTACGTTCCACTTTCATCCGAACACAAACTGGCAATCGTATAAACATTGAAAATGTAAGAAAATTAATAAAAAAATATAATAAATTTTTTCTTATTATTAACAAAGGTCGAATTCATACAAGCTTAATCCAAGCCAAAAGGAAATATTTGCGGAATTCATGGCGAGACACCCACTTTGGTATCGGCTTGCTTCAAATTTAACTTCTCCAGAAAGTAGCTAAAGGTTTCTTAAGTTAAGCGAAATCTCTTCAAGGAACAGCAATAATTTTTTGTTACAAAGAAATAATACATAAATGATTTGCTTACTCTTTGTTCGATAAGTCCAAAGGGTTACTACACTCTCTTAACCACCTTCGGACTATCTTCTCATCGCCTTCGCTATTACTGGAGCTCAAACAAAACAATAAAATTGGGTCCATCGCAGTTATTAACTTTTTTTTATATTTTTGCCAACCAATTTCACAGTTCAAAATCTATTGTGAGCTAAAAATCGTAAAATTTATTCTGAAATGAAAAGAAATTACGTTCCTTTTGCTATCGTATGTTATAATTCAATTTTATTTATACGTTTGACGTATCACGTAATTTTCTTTCGTATGTTTGCCGATCCGTGATCGTATGTTACGATTCGAGCTCAGATACTTGAGTCATAACTCTAATTTTAAATAATTTTGCTGCTTTTACATGCTGCTGCTAAATTTTGTTTAGTAATATTTGAATGTTTCTATCCTGAGAGAACATTTTTTTCGATACCCTCCAATGAACATATTTATGTAAATGTAAATATACTCTTTTGTGCAACTTCAAGTTAGCGCCTTCGATTAATGGTATGTTGATGCTTGATTTGCTTTGAGGCTGTTAAAAAAAAACAAAACAAATATGTAAAACCGATGAAAATAAACTGAAGGAAGACAGCAAACTGTATGACACAAGCACACTTAGTCAATGTAGGTTTATCGTATATGTAGCTAGTATATATAGCTTCTTTTGCTCACCTCGTTCTCACTGATTGCAGTATCAGTTACAGATATATATATGTTGCCGCATTTAAGTGTAAAATGATCCTGCAAGGAAAAGTCAAGCTAAAAATATTTCTCAATAATCATAAACGTAATTATATTAAATATTTCATATTGAGGCTAAATTCCAAATAAACTACAATGTGATCAGGCAGAGCATTAGAAAACAAAACCAAATTTCAATCCGAAAATGAGATAGCCCACAGGCTTCGCTGGCTAAATCCTGTTATGAAAATGGACGAAAACGCTTCAAACAAGAATGTATTTCAATAGAGGCAGCCAATTTTGAATAGCAAAGAAAGGATGAGTTGGGAGAGGCGGGAAGACTTGACCTTCAAAAATGCTTAGGCGGTTATTCGTCAATTAAAAATGATGGTAGGGAAAAACCTAGAAAAGCAACACACAAGCAAATATCTGAGACCACATGCAATAACAGCGAAAGTCGGTTCACTTTTCTGAAGCACATGAAGATCAAAGATAGAATTGCATGAATCTCTCCGCCGTTTATTTCAGGATTTCCACAAAAATAACACTCATTTTGATAACTCTGACTCGATCTTCCTAGCTAAAAACAGTATACTTGTTGCCTTAAATTATTTAAAATTAATGATAATGAGGAAGTGTGGCTTGGAAACACGTCCTCTCAAGCCTCATATGTATTGCAGTCCTAGCAACTGTGTGATATTTATACACCTGATGCTCAAAATCACGTTCATTCTGACATCGCTAATAATCAATTAAATGTGATTCAATGTTGCTCGACATCGCGTTCATTCTGACATTGTACTATAATTTGAAACTTTTCAAGTCGAAAGAAACTTTTTTCAAATCAAATGAAACTCTTTTCAAGTCAAATTAAACTTTTTTAAATCAAATCTCAATAGGGAGAACTTGAGAGTCATGGTGGACGCAAGAAAAGGACACTGCATGACATGCTAATAAATTATTATTTTACAACATAATTTCTGACCCCTAATCGCTACAACAACAAAAACCCCTAATAAAATGTTTCTGTTTGGTCGTTGAACAAGTTCTGGTAAGAGCATGGACATATTTTCTCCTGTATTAGTCCTAAAATAATTGCAAAAGAAGCCAAAAGTTGTCCCGAATTGATACCCAATATAATTACAAAATTTTCTCGAAATAGACCCGAAAAGATTCTCATATGATTGTGGAATTGAACCAAGTTTGCTCGCCGAAGTGAATCTGAAATGATTCTGAATTGATCATCTAACGATATGAGTTCGAATCAAAATCGAGTATCCTGTAACACTCATAAAATAGTTTCGAAGTGGTCTCGAAACGATAAAGGAGTTGCCCGGATCGAAATCTAGTATCATCCCGAAGTGATCTCAAAATTATTCCAAGTTGGTTCCGAAATAGTTCCTTAAATATTCCCTAAGCGATCCTTGAATGATCTTGTAACTGTGCCGATATGAGTTTGATTTCATTTAATAATTTGTGAAAAATTTAAGCAACGTGATATCAGGACGGGCAAGGCGACAGCTGTTTCGATTATACCTGGTAAATCTCTTCAAAAGCTACATGAAGGAAGTCGGCTTAGAGGAGGTGCTGTGAAGGAGATGAGAGCACAATACACCAAAAGTCGCAGTGCATTTCTCAATAATTATCGAAAACCCTCAATGCGTTAACACTATGGGCACATTTAGTCTATGTGAAATCTTTTTTGACCGGCCAGTTCAACCCCAAATCCGTTACGCATGGACAAAGGTGGCAATTAATTCCATATTAGTTGCCATGCATTTCACCTTTAATTAAATTATTGATGTATATCCTTCTTATAGAAAAAACGATTAGCCCCGATTTACTGGACCTCTACGAATTTCTTTATAAGTATCGCTTTTTTTCACTCTTAACATATAGTTTTTACTTCCGACCGTGAGGCTTCGTTTTCGTGCTGTCGACGTTTTCTCAGTTACGGTTCTTAGGCAAGTCGCAATATTCTCTCGGGAATTGGCAGCCAATAAATAAGTACTGCGATCTGGCATCGCTCTGGTAAGACAACCATCAAAGGTGGCTCTATGTGGCTCTAATGAAGACCACCAAATAAATCTTATATTATTTATAGTTACTGTTTTTATGTGCAGATCACTTTTTCGGTCTTATTTGGAATCCAAATATTTAAATAAAGTTTTTGTTGTACAGATGGAGATTCGTGCTATTAGCGAGCTTTGGGCATTATTGGTCGTAGTGCTTTTATTTAGCTATATTTTATTAAAATAAGTTGTTAACAAGTAAGGAAGGCTAAGTTCGGGTGTAACCGAACATTACATACTCAGTTGAGAGCTATGGAGACAAAATAAGGAAAATCACCATGTAGGAAAATGAACCTAGGGTAACCCTGGAATGTGGTTGTATGACATGTGTATCAAATGGAAGGTATTAAAGAGTATTTTAAGAGAGAGTAGGCCTTAGTTCTATGGATGGACGCCATTTAGGGATATCGCCATAAAGGTGGACCAGGGCTGACTCTAGAATGTGTTTGTACGATATGGGTATCAAATGAATGGTGATAATGAGTATTTTAAAAGGGAATGGGCTTTAGTTCTATAGGTGAACGCCTTTTCGAGAAATCCCCATAAAGGTGGACCAGGGGTGACTCTAGAATATGTTTGTACGATATGGGTATCAAATGAAAGCTGTTAATGAGTATTTTGAAAAGGAGTGATCCTTAGTTCCCTAGGTGGACGCCGTTTCGAGATATCGCCATAAAGGTGCACCAGGGGTGTCTCTAGTTGTACGATATGGGAATCAAATGAAAGGTGTTACTGAGCGTTTTAAGAGGGAGTGGGCATTAGGTCTATAGGTGGACGCCTTTTCGAAATGTCGCCATTAGGGTGGGCCAGGGGTGACTCTAGAATGTGTTTGTACGATATGGGTATCAAACGAAAGGTGTTACTGAGCATTTTAAGAGGGAGTGGGCATTAGGTCCATAGGTGGACGCCTTTTCGAGATATCGCCATTAGGGTGGGCCAGGGGTGACTCTGGAATGTGTTTGTACGATATGGGTATCAAATGAAAGGTGGTAATGAGTATTTTAAAAGGGAGTAATCCTTAGTTCTATAGGTGGACGCCTTTTCGAGATATCGCCATAAAGGTGGACCAAGGGTGACTCTAGAATGTTTGTACGATATGGGTATCAAACGAAAGGTATTACTGAGCATTTTAAGAGGGAGTGGGCACTAGGTCTATAGGTGGGCGCCTTTTCGAGATATCGCCATTAGGGTGGGCCAGGGTGACTCTAGAATGTGTTTGTACGATATGGGTATCAAAGGAAAGGTGCTACTGAGCATTTTAAGAGGGAGTGTGCATTAGGTCCATAGGTGGACGCCTTTTCGAGATATCGCCATTAGGGTGGGCCAGGGGTGACTCTAGAATGTGTTTGTACGATATGGGTATCAAACGAAAGGTGTTACTGATCATTTTAAGATGGAGTGGGCATTAGGTCTATAGGTGGACGCCTTTTCGAGATATCGCCATTAGGGTGAGCCAGGGGTGACTCTAGAATGTTTGTACGATATGGGTATCAAACGAAAGGTGTTACTGAGCATTTTAAGAGGGAGTGGGCATTAGGTCCATAGGTGGACGCCTTTTCGAGATATCGCCATTAGGGTGGGCCAGGGGTGACTCTGGAATGTGTTTGTACGATATGAGTATCAAATGAAAGGTGGTAATGAGTATTTTAAAAGGGAGTAATCCTCAGTTCTATAGGTGGACGCCTTTTCGAGATATCGCCATAAAGGTTGACCAAGGGTGACTCTAGAATGTTTGTACGATATGGGTATCAAACGAAAGGTGTTACTGAGCATTTTAAGAGGGAGTGGGCATTAGGTCTATAGGTGGACGCCTTTTCGAGATATCGCCATTAGGGTGGGCCAGGGGTGACTCTAGAATGTTTGTACGATATGGGTATCAAAGGAAAGGTGTTACTGAGCATTTTAAGAGGGAGTGGACATTAGGTCTATAGGTGGACGCCTTTTCGAGATATCGCCATTAGGGTGGGCCAGGGGTGACTCTAGAATGTTTTTACGATATGGGTATCAAACGAAAGGTGTTACTGAGCATTTTAAGAGGAAGTGGGCATTAGGTCTATAGGTGCACGCCTTTTCGAGATATCGCCATTAGGGTGGGCCAGGGTTGACTCTAGAATGTGTTTGTACGATATGGATATCAAATTAAAGGTATTAATGAGGGTTTTAAAAGCGAGTGGCCCTTAGATGTATATGTGAAGGCGTTCTCGCGATATCGACCAAATGTGGATCAGGTGATCCAGAAAATCATCTGTCGGGTACTGCTAATTTATTTATATATTCAATAACACTAACAGTATTCCTGCCAAGATTCCAAGGCCTGTTGATTTCGCCTTGTAGAACTTTTTCATTTTCTTCTACTTAATATGGTAGTTGTCACACCCATTTTACAAAGTTTTTTCCAAAGTTATATTTTGCGTCAATAAACCAATCCAGTTACCATGTTTCATCCCTTTTTTCGTATTTGGTATAGAATTATGGCATTTTTTTAATTTTTCGTAATTTTCGATATCGATAAAGTGGGCGTGGTTATGGTCGGATTTCGGCCATTTTTTATACCAAGATAAGGTGAGTTCAGATAAGTACGTGAACTAAGTTTAGTAAAGATATAACAATTTTTGCTTAAGTTATCGTATTAACGGCCGAGTGAAAGGACAGACGGCCGACTGTGTATAAAAACTGGGCGTGGCTAGCACCGATTTCGACCATTTTCACAGAGAACAGTTAACGTCATAGAATTTATGCTCCTACCAAATTTCAAAAGGATTGGTAAATTTTTGTTCGACTTATGGCATTAAAAAAATTCTAGACACACTAAATGAAAATGGGCGGAGCCACGCCCATATCATTACTGGAGTTGAATTTTGACTTAATTTACTTATATACAGTAAAGATATTAAATTTTTTGTTAAAATTTGAATTTAAAAAAAATTTTTTTTAAAAAGTGGGCGTGTTCTTCATCCAATTTTGCTAATTTTTATTTAGCACATATATAGTAATAGTAGTAACGTTCCTGCCAAATTTCATCATGATACCTTCAACGACTGCCAAATTACAGCTTGCAAAACTTTTAAATTACCTTCTTGTAAAAGTGGGCGGTGCCACGCCCATTGTCCAAAATCTTACTAATTTACCATTCTGCGTCATAACGTCAACCCATCTACCAAGTTTCATCGCTTTAACCGCATTTGGCAATGAATTATCGCATTTTTTCGGTTTTTCGAAATTTTTGATATCGAAAAAGTGGGCGTGGTTATAGTCCGATATCGTTCATTTTAAATAGCAATCTGAGATGAATGCTCAGGAACCTACATACCAAATTTCATCAAGATACCTCAAAATTTACTCAAGTTATCGTGTTAAAGGACGGACGGACGGACGGACGGACGGACGGACATGGCTCAATCAAATTTTTTTTGGATCCTGATTATTTTGATATATGGAAGTCTATATCTATCTCGATTCCTTTATATATGTACAACCAACCGTTATACAATCAAACTTAATATACTCTGTGAGCTCTGCTCAACTGAGTATAAAAACAAACTATTTTGAGCACACAAAGAAATATATTTGTACTATTGCACTATTGTGAATATTTGATTAGAACTAACACTGCATTACCGGCAGTTGCTAACATTCGCCCGATGGCAGCGCAAGCACATCTAAGTTTTTATTGATAGATGATTGATTGACAGAACAGCTGATTTCTGTTGATATTTGATATGAGACTTTTAAATTTGTTGCACAAGATGCGCACGAGTCCGGCTAATAAAAATAAAATGCGCTATTTTAATTCTACTGGATCAATCGACTCTCCATTAGTATTTTTCCTACAGGTTAACATTAAGAGTTGCCCATACGATATTAGTAATTAAATCAATCGCCGCCGCACAACGACTAAAGTGTTGCAATTAAGCTGTGTTGCATTGTGTTGGGTTATGTTGAGGCCAAAAGCGGCGAGCAACGAGTAGGAGCTAGCAACAAAGGAGGTGGGCTACATTGTACAGCCATGACTTATGATTATATCAGAGATGTATGCATCTATATATGTATATACATATGTATGTGTGTTTGTATGTTGCCATCGCACACGTTGCAGAGCGATATTATCGGACACGGAATAAATTGTTATACGAGTCAAGGCATAAAATTTAAAATTTAAATCAACAACAAATTGGAATAACGTTCAAAAAAAAAAAATTTAATGAAGTAGATTGGTGTAGACAAACAGTTTGTTTTAGTGAATGTTGGTAATAAATCTAAAGTAAAATATAGATTAATATGTCTACATACATGTGTATGTATGTTTATTTAGTTATGCCTTTCTATAGGCGATTTTTTTGGATTAATAATTTTTAAGTTCAATATCAGTGAAATATAATAGTTTGTTCTAAAATTTACGTAAAATATTTGTTAAAGAACTGTCACGTCCTTTATATTCCGAAAATATTATTGGAAAGTTTTGGTTACTATCACTACAAAAACAATATCTACCAATATTCAGCTCTCTGATGGATCTGCCGCTTCAGGATGTACATGCCTGGGTACCTGGACACAGTTTAACAGCCAACGAGGAAAAACCCAATCTAGAGCTATTAACTAGGAAATATGAGGTCCCTCATTGGCCTGAGCCTAAGTTTGGAAGGTTAGCCCTGCAAAGGAGCCCTGAAAACAACCCCGACAGCTGCACTGTATGCCATTCTGCACATTCCACCTGTAGACCTGGTAGCAAAGAACATAACGTTAACAACTGCAACCAGGCTCGGTGCCTTGGGGCTGCTTGAGCGCCGACCATACGGCCATAGTAGTATAGCGTCATCAATCTCAAGACGAACAGACTACCTGATTCCCTATCTGCGCTTCGAGGGCGATCTTAAGGCCACAATAGAGGTGGACGTTTGGCGCAAGGGTGCTCAAATTGCGGACGAGGAGATACATGTGTACACAGATGGTTCCAAAGTAGTTGAAGGAGTGGGGTCTGCGGTATACTGTGCTGATCCGAAAATAAACAGATCATACAGGCTGCCGGATTACTGTAGCATTTTCAAAGCGGAAATAGTAGCCGTAACCAAAGCAGTAGAAACTCTGGAAGAAAATAGCCCAAACTGCAATCGTCTTAACTTTTATATTGACAGTCAAGCAGCAATTAAGGCAATCATCTCGAATACCAAAGCATCTAAAAGCATGTTAGAGTGTAATCAGTCTCTGGAGAGAATATGGACAGGGAGAAGCATACATCTATATTGGGTCCCAAGGCATATGGCAATAGATGGGAATGAAAAAGCTGATGAATTAGCTAAAAAGGGCGCATCCATTGAAGCTTGCTCCGTAGATGTCCCAATAAGACTGGGCGAAATTAGGCGAAGGCGAGAGACGCACATGATCGACCAAGCAGGAAAGGCGTAGGTTCAAGCACGGGGCTGTAAAGTGTCGAAAATTATGTGCAGATCTTACAACCTTAGACTAACAAAGTTGCTTCTATCATTAAAAAGAGAGGACAACGGGTATTCTGACTGGACACTGCCTTCTGGCGTCAAATGTCTTTAAATTAGGCTTGGCCAGTGATAGCAGATGTAGGAAGTGCTGGCTGGGGGAGGAAACGATCGAGCACGTTCTTTGTTCTTGCCCTGCGCTTGCCAGGCTAAGACTTCAGCTATTAGGAGTGATACAGCAGTCAGATCTAGAAGCAGCAAGTGGCTTAAATCCTAGGAAGCTTCTAGTATTTGCCAAGAGGATGGATTTATTTTATAACATAGGTCCAGGTTTTTGATAGGGTTTTTCAGTTTGGTCGTTAAAACTAACTTCTGGTAACACTACGGACTTATTCAGTCTATGTGAGGCCCTCATGGACCAGCCAATTCAACCTAACCAAACCTTCAAGAAAAGTGCACCACACAATATCTAGGAACTATACTAGTAAGTAGGTTGCCGCGAAAACTACATGTGGAAGGTAGACCGCAAAAAGCCTGCGTGGCATTATATGCATATAAAATAAAGCCGCGTCATTTCTCTTTCTCTCTCATTGGGACTTACAGCGATTGCAAATCCTATACTATAATATGGAGTCCTTGTTTGGTGGACAGTGACAAAAACAGTTCCTACCTCAAAAATTTAGAAGGGGTATGCCGACTATGAATGCTTAGCATAATGGGTGCCTTAAAGCAACTCCACCGGCTGCATTGCATGTCATTCTGCATACCCCGATTTTCGACCTAATGGCCAAACATATATCGTTAGCAACTTCAAAAATTTCGAAGGTCTGGTGGCAGCTTGAGCACAGGCCTTATGGCCATAGCAGTATGGCGCCATATACGGACTACACGGGCGCATGCTTGGGATCCGAGTGCTATCTTGGGGCAAAAAGAGAGCGGGAGGAGGGTTGGTGAAAGGGTACGGAAATGGAAGAGCATACTATGCACGTGTATATCTATTGCTCCAAATTAACTGTGTCGATCCAGAAATAAGTAGATCCCGCAGGTGGCAGTGTCTTTCAGACGAAAACTTTACCCGTGAAGAAAGTAGCAGAAATAGTGGAGGAAGCATGCTTCAGCTGCAGTCGCGTCAATTAATATATTGATAGTCAGGTGGCGCTCATGACAAGAAGTGTACGGGGTTCCCCGTCATAAAAGGATAGAAGGTAACAAAAAGACCGATGAGTTTGCAAAGTAGGGTGCGGCACTCTTTGAATCAACGGCAGACGTCTGAATTTGTTCGGGAGAAATTGAGAGGAGACAGGAGTTGCATATGATCCGTCAAGCAGGATGGGAGTGGACAGCAGCGCGGGGCTACGAAATTTCAAAGATAATGTGCAAATCCAACGATATTAGACTCACAACCTGACTTTTATCTCAGCAAAGACTTAAGACTTACGATGGGCATACTAACTGGTTACTCCCTTCTGCGTTCATATGCTTATAAGTTCGGACCCGTCAGAAACAGCAGATGTAACAAGTACGAATTGCAGGAGAATACAGTAGAGCAAGTTGTTTGTGCATATCCTGCGCTCGCAAAATCAATGCTTTAGCTACTATGGTTGCCAAATTTCGAGGCATCTATTAAGCTATGAAAATTTTGGAAAACTTCTAGTATTTGCCAAAGCGTTGAGTAATTTCACAATGTAACGCCTAGTACCGAATTGGAGTTTTACGGTTGGTCGCCAAAAAAATTCAGCTTATACTATGCAGACATTTAGTCTATGAGAGGTCTTTATTGAGCCGCGAGTTCAACCTCACCTAACCTAGAAACTTTTTACATACATTTATAGCACCAATAAACCTGCAGCAAACTTTCACTTTGACCATTGGCTTGAGTAACACGTGCATATATCGAGCGGCGACATTTCCCACTAATCAAGATTTTTATGCAAGCAAACAAATGTTTGTCTGTATGACTCTACTTATCCGAAATGAAACTCATGTAATAACTCTTTTTTTTAATTTCTTTGCTCTTTATACATGAAGCTTGACATTGCATTGTGGGAGCGCATACTTCTTTTATTATAAAGATGTCTTAATTTGTTTGATGTTACATTTCATCACGTTTTCATTGGGAGCGCACATTTTTTTTAATTTTATAGCTTTTTTCATTTTCTGATTTTTCTACCTTTTGCGGTTTTATCTCTGGCTGCGTGTACGCAGATATATATATGACCTAATTTTCTAACTGCATGCATATACATGTATGAACATATGTATGCAAGGTTTACTAGGTGCATTCACCTTCTCCTCACATTTCTGTTGTACATACAAATCAAAAACTATGGTAGCTCCCTTAGAATAATTTCGATACTGTTTGGGGATATTTTTGGTATAATGTAAAGACAATTTCGTGAATATTGTCCCGAAACGATTCCGAAAATCATCTTGAAGTGATCCTATAATAGTGCTAAAATGATTATAAAGCAATTCCTAAATGGTCCTTAAATCGTTCCAAATTAACCGCGATGTAATTCAAAAGTGTTTCGGAAATTGGGCCAAAGTTGCATCGAAATAAGTTCATTGAAAATAAGCCTTACAATAATGCCGAAATGTTGATGAAGTTATACCGAAATGTTCACGTAATAGTTTTGTAGTAGTCAAAAAATTGCAAAGAATAAAGAATGTTCCCACCCCTCCAAAATTTCATCTCAGTACCTTCATCCGTTACGTTTTGTAAAAGAGGGCACTTACCTCAACCGAATTACGGGTAAATTTAACCGATATATCTGTAAATTTTTAACCATCGCAAATAGCTATTGAACAACTTCGAACAAATTGTTGATTCTGAATTAACCGTTTTACCAGTCAAATCAACAAAAAAAATCCCTCAAATGTACGCCACAGCTCTGTTAAAAAATACGAGTAGCATGCTACCATCACAACACGGTCGCCTCTGATGAGTTAACTAACAGTTTTTAAAATCACCCCTAGGCCGAGTTTTTCAGTAGTAGGTTAAGCTAAACTTAAACTAAATTTGCTTAAACTCTGGTCAAATTGTAAGGTCCAGTTAAACTACTGAGCAGTTTTCCGGTCACAGTTTAAGGCCGCCTTTGGGGTAGGTTTTTTGTGCGGCAACATTGGTATTTTATTACCTAGATAATTTGTAGATACGGCAACAGCTGGATTTAGTTTACCCAACAAACATGAAAAAAAATTTCTCCAGCGAAATATGTACAAATATTAAGCTGGGATGATTTGCATGGACGAAAGTTAACCCATATCGCGCCATCGATTTTTCGATAGGTTCTGGGCACAGGAAAAAAAGTTCCACTAAGCGTACCCAAAAAAATAATTTTCGAGCTTGCAAAATTTGAGTTTTTTTCTTTGATTTTTAAGGTTTTATTCATGACCTACTTAAAAAATTTTCAATTAATTTTAAAATTTTCATGTATACCCTGTCCGACTCAAAATTTTCCGCTTACACCTTTGGCGATAACAGTTTTTTGAAAAAAAAAAAAAAAAATATTTTTTGGGTTTTAAGGAGTGTTTTGGTGAAAAAATTTATTTTTTCGCCATTTTTTTTTAAGGGTTTCTTCAGAAACGTGCAAAAGTGTTGCCGATGAAAACGGATTTGTCTCATAGTTCCTATCCCTAAAATTATGCGATAAAAACGTTGGCATTATCAGTTTTTAAACAAATATTTGTTTTTGTTTTTGGGACTTGTTTTGGTCGAAATCGATTTTTTTCATTTTCAAGGCTCCAAATCATTTTTTATACACATATTTCCGTTATATCTACCAATAAGTAAACCAAAATAATCAGGGTACGAGCTGAGTTGATTTAGCCATGTCCGTCTATCCGTCCGTCTGTCCGTCCTTCTGTCCGTCTGTCCGTTTGTTTGAAAGAAAACTAGTCCCTCAATTTTTGAGATATCTTGATGAAATTTGGTAAGCAGGCATATTTTGAGGGGGGATTTGACATTTGTCGGAATCGACCTGATCGGACCACTACAGCATATACCTCCCATACAACCGATTGTTCAATAAGAGGGTTTTCGCAATTTCTGCCCCATTTCGGCCTCATTTTAACAGCTAGCAACATCAAATTTTACCACAAGCTACGTATTGGGCATAGATGGTTGTCTAAAAAAATCGTCAGGATCGGACAAATTTTTTTTTTTAAACTGCACTTACCAGCGCATGAATTCACTTGCGACTAAAAATCGGTTTCGACAAAACTATGTCCGAATGCAATTTGATAATCTTAATTGGAAAATAACTGTGAATATTAAAACAATGAAACAAATCAAATTACTAGAACTATAAAGAAACGTGTTGACTGCCCCGTACAGTTAATTAGCAAAGAGAAGGAACACATCAAAAGGCAACAAAGAGGCACTTAATTTTTTTCGTTACTTTATATTTTTTCGCTTTTACTGCATGTATTATTTGAAAACTTTTACAAATATTTTATAGTGAGATGTCATTAAGCCGCTTGTGCAGGTGTTACGCTAAATAACCCCGGTGATGGACAAACTGGTTCCTACAAATTTAGAAAATACGTACGTCAAAAGGCATTCAAATATAAGTTTGTTATTTAGTGACTACTACTGATGACTAAGGCTGCAACATCACTGCAGTACTTCATCAAGAAGTGCCCTGGAATGCAAAGAAGTATTAGAGAGATTTTGCTCAGGTAGCACAATATATCTATACTTGGTTACCTGTCAAAAAATGGATAAAAGGTAACGAAAAGCCAGATGAAGTGGCATAGGACAGCGCAATCCCTTTGGGAGAAATCAAATGGAGACAGAAGCTGTATATGGTCTATTAAGCAGGAGAGTCGTGAACAGAAGGGCGTGGCTATAAAGTGTCTAAGATCATGTGCAAATCATGCGAGGTTAGGCTGACAAAGTTGATTATATATTTAAATATAGAAGACTTAAGGTGCCTGCTGGTGCCACATATTTATAAAGTGGACCTCGATAATAACATCAGATGTAGGAAGAAACGGTACGGCATGTTCTGTGTTTATATCCTGCGCTCACCTAGCTAAGGCTTCAACAACTAGCAGCGGCAGAGTTGCCAGATCTCGAGGTACTTACTAAGCTAGGTCCTAGAAATAATTAGTATTCGTCAAGAGGATGGAGTTGTTTTATAACATAAGTCCTGGCAACTAGATGGGGTTTTTCCGTTTGGTATTCAAACAAATTCTGAACACTGTGGACGCGTTCTCCGTCTACCACACTTTAGATGCTGGATTGAAGTCCCGGAAAAGCAACATAAAAATTTAGATACAAGTTTTTTTAATTACAAAAAAAGTTTACCTAAGCGGAGTCGCCCCTCGGCATTGATTTCTTAAACACTCTGAGTCTTTTTCTCTCAATAAAAGCTTCTACGGGAAATCTCATCTGCTTTACAGATGCCGTTCGGAGTCAGTAGGTGCCGTCCCTCCAATTTGTAGGAAAAATTAAAAGGAGCACGACGCAAATTGGAAAAGAAGCTCGGCCTAAATATCTTCCGAGATATTTTGTGCCCTTATTTATATTATTTATGATGCAAAATTAGTTTATTTTTTTAACTAGGTATACTGTCAATGACTTACCATCTTATATATTATTTCTAATTGCTGTTTTTATGTACAGGTCCCTTTTTCGCTCTTATTTGGAATCCAAATCTATAAATAAAGTTTTGGTTTTAAAGATGTAGATTCGTGCTATTCGCGGACTTTTGGCATTATTGTTGGTAGTGATTTTGTTTAGCTATATTTTATTAAAATTACTAGACAGCTTTCATTTGATATCCATATTGTGTAAACACTGTCTAGGCATTCACTGGCCCACGTTTTGGCCTATATCTCCAGACCATAGTCACCCAGGGGTATGAAAATTACCTTCTACTAAAGCCCTCATCACCAACTTTCATTTGTTATCCATATTCTTAAACACATTCTAGGGGTACTCGGGTCCACGTTTCGGCCTATATCTCGAGATCCTGTACGTCTATAGCAACCAAACCTATGTAGTAACCACCGAATGAGATTTACGCAACATGTGTGAAAGTTTGAGCAAAATCGACCGACGCATCTCTTCTAACACCGGCGACCAACTAACACACATTTTAGCCTTTTTTTTATATATATAGATTTTTATTTTTCACACTTCACTATAATAGTAAAACGAAATGCAGATTTTCGTTGCTTTTGAAATTCGGCTTAATAATTGCACATGGAACAACTAAAGACTCTCCTGAATTAAAAAAATGTCTTAGTACTTCTAAATCGCGGAACCCCTCAGAAACCCCCCACCCTCTCGGCGGGCCTGGTGATGTGCTAAACTTGATATCATTGGCTATAATATTTTTTATTGATAAGCACGTTGTTTAATTAAACACCAATTTTGGAAGTATATCCGCACCCCTGAAAACATGAGTGCCGGTGCGTATACGTATCATGTTATTTTACGTATAAATAAATTAAAAAATTTGCAATAAAACAATATTGCGACTATAAAATGAGATACAACCTATCCCATATTTCAAGTTGGATCAAACTACACGCGGGGTGCAAAACAAATTCAAAATCGGTTCAGTAGTTTAGGAGTCCATTGGCGCCAAACATAGTGACACGTGATTTTTATATATAAAGATTTGTTAAAAATAAATGATTGTGAGCACACAAAGAAATCTATTTGTACTATGGCACTATTGTGAATATTTGATTAGAACGAACGCTGCATTACCGACAGTTGCTAACATTCGCCAGATGGCAGCCAAGTTAATTGATGTTTGCATGTAAATTCAAAGATGTTTGGCTGATAGAACAGCTGATTTCTGTTGATATTTGATATGTGACTTTTATATTTGTTGCACAAGATGCGCACGGGTCCGGCTCGTATTTTATACTAATAAAGATTTATGATTTCAATCTCGATGTCTTCTAAATAAACGTTCCCGTGAAGACGCACTTATTTTATACGATATCTAAATAAAGCATTTTAATCTTTTATGTTACTAAACTATATCAATCAGTTTAATTTCAATATGACGACTGATTAATCTGTCAAAAAAAATTTTCAGATATGGTTCTTAAGTTATTTTTAGTGAAACAAGTTTTGACATGTTTTTTCGCATTCCCGAAAGGACGAATTTATACTCGGAGATTTTTTAATAATATACATTCCAAAACGCTTTAAATTTTTTTCTTTTTTTATATATACATAAGTACTATACTACTACTAGATATTTATAGCTGTTTTTTTTCTTCTAAATACATATGCACTTAAACTTTTTATGGACTGCTAAGTGCATAATTTTATATACGCTTACTAGTGTACGCTGCAGACTTTGTCCTGCCCGAAAACTGATTCACCTACATTCAAAAAGTGGGCCTCACTTCCCTTCTTCTCTCTGCACCATTCTCTTCTACTTTAAACTCCATTTTTCTTCTTTCACTTGTTGATCGCTTATTTCATTTATATACCGCTCACTCCAACTCTCACTCCCACTCTCACCCCGCATTCCACTCCAACTCACACGTTTACACCCTCTCTCATTCGAACTCCCACTCTCACTTCAACTCCCTTTCCAACTCTCATTTCCACCCCCACGCCAACTGCACACTAACTCGTAAATGAAATCTCTATAAAAAGTTGCTTACTTCTCCTATTAGGGGGCCTGGCATCGAGACTAAGGCACCGCAATTTATTTATATATGATGAATTTCATATCAAATCCAATATGGGTTGAACCCGACCCCCTCAGAATTTGATGAAATTTTGCATAGGGTTACATCTTACCCACCTTAACACAACCTCATTTTTAGAAATTGCATTTGCAAAATGACGATAATAGGTACTTTTAAAGTGTGATTACTACGGAATGGCTTTACCGATTTCAGAGATCTTCATACCATTAGAAAGGTATTGAAATTAGCTTTCAAAAAAATATACCGTAAACATTTTTAGTACACTGAAAAAAAAATTTTTTTTTAATAAAATTTAAAACTGAAAAAACACTTCAAAGATCAAGCGATTTTGAAAAATAAAATTTTATTTTAGAAAGGTATATTTAATATATATAACATATCTGAAAACTAAAATGGGGTTTTTTTTTGTTTTTTTTTTTAAGTAAATGCATCTCTTGGTTACTCTCTGATATTTTGATATCACGCGTAAACTAATCAACCGATTTCAAAAATTTGTATACCGTTAGAAAGGTTAAAATCACCTTTGAAAACATATACTGTAAAGATTCTATATTACACTGAAAGAAATTTTTTTATTTTGCTATTATTGTGTGACAAAAATGGTACCTATCTATACTTTGGAAGTTATACAGATACAGATACTATGACTAAGTTTTCTAATAGATTCGAACAAGAATCGTATTATCAAATTTTTCAGACACGCACAATAAATAGACATACACTTGATGAAGTAAATTTTTTATTTTTGTTTATTTAGATTCAATATACAACTTTGCGCAGCTCATACTGCTGACTTTCGGAATATTTGCTTACTTACTAGTTTGTTCAGGTAAACTACGCCTGTCCATGCTAGAGCGTTTGACGTCCGAAAACTTTGTTTTATTTTTTTGTATATCTTTGCTAATTTTTATCAATTCGTAAGATAAATCATGCCCAAAAATGTCTTTAGTTTCTTTAGATGTCATGGTGTTTGGTAATAGAGATAATATTTTTTGCTTATCCAAATTATTTGAGCAGTTTTCGATTTGATATTTCATGTTCTCCAAAATTTGTTCGTAATAAGCTTTGATCTTCTTTAGGTCTTCTGATAAAGTTGACAGTGAACCACCTCCAAGTGAATCCGAAATACTTTGCGCAATTTGCTGTGTTTTTTTTTTGCAGTATGAATCCCTTTCTAAATATTTTCGCTTCATTGGCGATGGATGGCTTCCAAGATGAGGAATAACATGCTTATTTATATTGTCGACGAGTTCGTTGCGTTCGAGTGATTTAGTATAGCTGCTGCACGTTGGAACTTCCTTATATTCTTGATACAATTCACCGCTAGTCAAGATTTCTTGTGCCTCTTCACTTTCCGTTTCAGTAGAACGCTGATTATCAGCAATCTTGATAGCATCCTTAAGTTTAAAGCGACAACTTTCGCAAATACGGCAACGATGTATGTCGGAGACTGCTGGAAAATGCTCAGATATCAGCGCTGCTTCGTTTAAGCTAATGTTTCGAAGTTGAGAGGAAAATTTTCTTGATAGCTGCACAAATCTGTATTTATTAGCTGATTCCATATCAATGCCTAGTTTCGTTCTGGTCTGTGTCTATCCGTTGTGTTGCTTTTTATAGTCCATGGATGCTGTGGCAGGTAATGTCAATCTATGTGTCCGTGGTAGGTAACGTTAATATGCGTGTGTGTATTGATGCGTCCGAATTGTTACCTTTTCCAAGGGTTGTTTTTGTAGGTATCTAGACATACCGCTTGTTAGCTAAGCGGTAGGTTGAGGTAGGTACAAATCGGTGATTTTTACCGTTTGGTAAATTTTTCGTTTTGCTTGTTCATTGTTACGTGTTTGGTTGCTGTACCTTCTGGCTTATGCTGTTTTTGTAAACTAGTTTTAAGGGTTCAAATATTTCGTCAGAGACAGTGTTGGTTTGTTCGTTTATTATCCTGCCGTCAAATGTTTTTAACTTGTATATCTCCATGTTCTCAAGTACATTGAGCCGCCGACCTTTTCCTTGTACGTGAAGTATTCGAGCCGTTGTTTTGATGTTAGCTGGGGTGCACCTCACTGGAATAAAAATTTTTTACAGTGTATTTTTTCAAAAGGTGATTTTAATACCTTTCTAACGGTATACAAATTTTTGAAATTGGTTTGATTAGTTTACGCGTGATATCAAAGTATCAGAAAGTAACCAAGAGATGCATTTACTTAAATAAATTAAAAAAAAAAGAAAAAAAAAACACCCTTCTAGTTTTTAGATATGTTATATATATTAAATCGACCTTTCTAAAAATTTTTTTTTTAATTCGCTTGGTCTTTGAAGTGTTTTCCCAGTTTGAAAAAAAGAATGTAGAAAAAAATTTAAAAAAAATTTGTTTTCAGTGTAATATAGAATCTTTACAGTATATCTTTTCAAAGGTGATTTTAATACCTTCCTAACGGTATAAAAATTTTTGAAATCGGTTGATTAGTTTACGCGTGATATCAAAATATCAGAAAGTAACCAAGAGATTCATTTACTTAAAAAAATATAAAAAAAAACCCATTTTAGTTTTCAGATATGTTATATATATTAAATAGACCTTTCTAAAATAAAATTTTATTTTTCAAAATCGTTTGATCTTTGAAATCTAGTTCCGGAAAATTATTTAATTCTTCTAAAATCAGATAGTTCTCAAGTTGATGTCCAACTTCACTTTGAGAAATTTTGTAAAATGTATAGTTCTCGATTTTCCAATATCGAGCCCTTTCTTAAGACGCCATTCTTAAATTATTTTCCAACCTTTGAGAGATTTTGAGAAATGTAAAGTTCTCAAATGAATATGCAACACATTTCGCCAGTTGATATCCTACATTGGATATCAAGTTGATTTGGAGTTGAAAACAAAATCTCCAAGAAGGTGCCACCAAAACCAACAGCTGTTTATTGTGAGAAATAAACACCTGGTTGATAGCAGTAATAAAGCGTAATTAATCAAAAATGTATTATATATATCCTATTTGATTTTCGTGAAAATACTGTCGTATGGAATCTTACATTTGACTTCAGTTAGAGAACCACAAGTTGGGAATTAAAATTTTTCAACTTAAGTAATAGCATTTTTTGTTTTATAAAAAATCCCCTCTCTTTCTGAGTACGCTATGATTCTCGAGTTGAGCCACTGTTTCGAAACAACCCTTGAAAATTTAGAAGAATGCCTAGTTATCAACATGAGCTCTAGTGGTACTCAAGCCCAAATGCTTGTTGTGTATATTCGACGCCATTTTGAACGAACGCAAATAACTGATATTTTAACTGGAGTTTAACCCTGCCAGATCGTACTGCAAAATTAGCTTAAGCGTAGTTTAACTGACAAACTGAGTTGAATTTGTACTGAAAAACCGGACCTAAAGTTCTTAAAAGCGTTGCTGAACACCAGTTGAGTTTATCGGACACCGAGATATACTTTAAAGCTTTCTGCCACATTATCGTTTCCAACCTAAACTCTCTACATCAATAATTTTGTACCTTGCATAAGAATATGCGAGGAGGTATATTTGCGAAATACCAAATGACATACATATAAAAAGATTCATAAATTATAGTGAGCTCGGTTTAAGTGCGTTTTCATGGTCTGTGAATTGTTTTAGTATTAAAAGCGTTGGTCACAAAAAATCATTAATTTAAAGCTTTTCTCTGCTCAACTCAGCCTTGGCTTTGTTTATGGCAGTACATCGCACCTTATACAAAATAATATTTAAAATTGATTTATGAGGTTTTATTTACACATGTTTATAACAGCAAATTGACTACAACGAAAAAATAATGTATAAGCTATCGTTTAAGCAAATATGAAACTAAGTTTTAGGTTGAAATATTTTATTAACAAATTTTCAGCAATCATTTAGTTAGAGTGTCTAATACTTTGATCGAATGTTCAATTGATTTTATTGCGAGCTGCAAGATTTTATAAAATTGATTTTAAATATAAGTATTCAAAAACAAAAACACTTACTTTATTACTTAACTGGCGCTTAACCGTTTAAACGATTATGGTCGTCCAACACGGCGCGATAGTCGCTTCTTCGGTGGATTAGCAAGCGTCAATGGGTCACACCAAGGGAATTTAAATCGTTTCTCAACTTGATCCTTCCAGCGGAGTGGGGGGCTGCCCTCTTCCTATGCTTCTATGGGCGGCTTCTGATAAAAATACTTTCTTAGCCGGAGTATCACCTTTCATTCCCATAAGAGCATGATTTTCGTTTGGGGAGAGAGGACTTTACTCATACTTTTCAGTTGGCTACCTAATCCAAAGTAGCATTTATGGCAAGAGTACTTCTTCGCTGGATTTCAGAGCTGATGTTATTATTTTTGTTAATGCTAAACACTACCAACACTTTATTGTTATTTTCCTAACACTTCTCAGCACGTTTATTTAACAAAGTTTTCGGTATTTATTTATTTTTTTTTTTTATTTTTTTTTTTTTATTTTGACTATCCATTAACCTTGAGTGTTAATTGATTTTTTCTATTTTAGTAACCAACTCACAAATTATTTCACAAAAGTAACAAATGCACAGAATGAACAAAATATAATAAATATATTTATATGTTCATACTTTAGACCGTATCAAAAAAGCCAAGGATTGGCGGCATATTCTTGCTATTGTCTTGCGATTTTTGCAGCATACTTCAAGGGCTACAACTGGCTTAGCAAACATAACTATTTAAAAGGTTATTAGAGCTCAAAAAAAGCCTCAGAAGAAAATAGAGATTTTTAAGAAAAGGGCGTGACTTTGCCTACTTATGGGGCAAGTTTTTTGGGCGATAACTGTTACACCTTTTCTTAATTTTAAGAGCTCATAAGCTTAACACCGGCTAATAATAATTGTTATTCAATTTATGCATTTCACATCCAATTTAACGGAAATCAATATTCGAGTAATAGGCTCATATAAGTGCAAGCTTATTCAATAAGTAGGCGAACTAGGCGATCTTACAGACATTTTAAAAAAATGTAAATATGTACTTAGGTCCATTTATTATTTTTTCGAAAGCCCACATGTGAAATGTAGTGATCTAGAAATCTTTCCGAAACATTGCAAGAATGATTCCAGTATAATTCGCGTGTACTACCAAAATCTTCCGATAAACAATTCCAAAATAATTCCGAAATATACTATTTTAAGAAACACAATAACTAAACAGCCAGTCCGTTGGGCAGTCCCCTCAAACATTATTGTAACGCTCACAAGTTAGGAATCATATATGAGTCCGATATATTGGAAAAATATAAACTTCAGAATAACGATCATGGAGGAGTCTTTAATGAATCCGATATGATGAAAAATTTGAGCCTTATGCCAAAACTGTTCAGCAAACAAATCAACTTCAGAACAGATGTTCATATTTTGTTTTGAATAAATTCCCTTAAAATTAAATTTCAATATACATATGTAATGATAGCGTTTTTCTTTTTCTTTCATGGACGCTTCGCCTAATCATTCTTAACTATCCCACATTAACAATTAACCCATAAATTACGTCCGCGGTATACTCCAAAGCTTCGTATGTCTACGATTATCGGTATGCCCCACCTTTAAGGAGCCCCATTCCAAAAAACATACTTCTCAAAAAAGCTTCCCTTTCTTCTACCCAATTTTTATTACCCAGCGTTAAAAATCCGGCCTTAACCGGACAATATATTCTCTTGTATAATACATACAAATGACTCCGAAAAGGAGCAAAGAAAAAGTAAATTATGAGCTGTTTATGAGCGTAAGAGAAGTCTGGTTGGACTCCTATTAAATGATTCGATCGGACTCCTTTTTAGAAATCTGACAGGACTCGTAGGAAGGGGAATTCACCCATATCGAGCTCACAATTAGCGTAAGCGCTCCGATTTATGTAGGTGCTATTTATGACACTTTTCTGACTCCTAATGTTAGCTGGGTTTTTTCTGCTCTACTGCTTAATGTACGAAAGTATTTTTTCAAAACAATTTTTTATTGAAATCTATCAAATACTCAGCCAGGTAGGATTCGCGTAGTAGGATTCGAACCCGCTCTTTTGCGATGAAAAAGAAACTCGATGAAGGCCATGGCATGCTTTTGTACAACTTTTTCCAAATTGCTTTATAAAGCATATTTTTATACTTTCATATTGAATATAATTTGTATATTTATATGTATGTACCAAAGTTGTACAACAAAAAAGTGCGATCTCGGTTAATCAGTCATGAGCACACATATATATTTACAAAACGCGAATATGGTAAAAGCTTGGCTTAACCCGCAAAACTTTAGAAGACTTAAGGGCCCATTACTGATACTTAGCATATACTTGACTTGATTTGAGAACTGTCACTTATAGTTCTGTTAAATGAACATCGCATGTTACTGATTATCTAAAACTTAGGAACACTTAACTTGACTTAGAAGTCTGTTGAATTTTGATTTTCTATGTAAGTTCTAAGTGACGTTTACATTTTGAGATGCCACTTGTTTGTTTCCATTTCATTTTGACATTTTGTCATACAAATTGACATTTATTGATTATGATTCCAGATTGTATGCGCTGAGTGGAGTATAATCGTGGCTAAGTTGCCAAGTTTACGCCAAGTCAAGTCAAGTCTATGCTAAGTATCAGTAATGGGCCCTTTAGTGCATCATACTGTATATCGAACGATTACTCAGATGAACGAATTGCCCTGTGACCGATTTCGTTTAGCAATGGTATTTGCAATTGTTTTTGTTCATTTCTTACTTTATGTCAAAGATAAAGGTCAAAGCAATTGTCAAATAATATGTGAGGTTGTATGCCAGAAAGCTCAATAAAGCTTTGACACGCGTGTATTGGTTTGCTCATCTCCGCAGTTGATAAATCACAGTTGAATGTCATTAGAAATCCCGAAATATAATACCGCGCTGCTTAAGCTCTTTTCTGTGCTTGGGCATCGTTTATTTTCCGTAAGAAACCAAATTGTTTATCTGGTTCAATGCTATATCCAATTTATACTCATAACATAATGTGGGTTTTCCATTAACATATGATGAATTGATACCGTCTAATGTTGAAATATATGTAGAAACCATTATGCCTTATAATAATGATGCTCTACTAGGTGACCATCCGCATGCGCAGCAATTATTTATTTTCGACAAAGTTTACATTGACCATCGCGGAAGCTGATAGATTATGTCCGCTGAAAGAAGGGTGGTAAAACAAGAAATTTAACTTAAATATAAACATCCATTAAGATTGTTTAATTGAAAGTAATTTATCAATGCTATGAAAATAAAATTTGGCGTTATATTGTTAAGAGAATTACAGACATGGAAATTGGTTTTGAATTAATTAAAACTGATGATTTTATCTACATATGTATTTGTTTTTGTTTTTTAAATTAACAGGAATTTTATTAATAAGATTTGTGAACTAATCCAGCACATTAAAATGCCTACGCAGTTTAAGCGTGGCGTCTCAACCTTGCCTTGATTTCAAATGAAACAAATTTTCTATCGAGTTTTTTTAAAATTGTATGCGCTCAATAAATTGAGATTATTTTACCTTATTAACAACCAATTAAAGATATCTCTTAATACTTCAAGTAATACGTACGATGAACATACACACTTTTTTTTTTTTTGATAACTTTTGTACCGGTTGTTTCAGATAATTAATGTCCTCGCGAAGAGGTAAAGGCTATACCCTAAGCCACTTGGTTATCTCCAGGTCAAAGAATACGAAACCAAATTTATCAGGTTATGATCGATGTAAGATCTAGCATCGTTGTCCTATGTGCTCGATACGAGGTCCAAATATCGAGTCGGACCATTGGCGAAAAAGTGCACAAAGCTCACAAAACTGTTCAATAACGCCCCGATTCTAGTGTGGTAACAACATTATTTACCACGGTAACGAAATCATGTGGAAACTTTTACACCCTTTTGGTATTCTATCCGCGAAAGTAGCCGGATAATTTTTTACCCACAAAAGTAGGTGGTTACATCGAAATAACCAAACAACAACTGTTGTTTAGAAAAAGGCAAAACTGAAAAATAAAGAATTGTAAGCGCAAATAAGTAAAGATAATAGTAACAAGTAAGGAAGGTTAAGTTCGGGTGTAACCGAACATTACATACTCAGTTGAGAGCTATGGTGACAACATAAGGGAAAATAACCATGTAGGAAAATGAACCGAGGGAAACCCTGGAATGTGTTTGTATGACATGTGTATCAAATGAAAGGCATTAAAGAGTATTTTATGAAGGAGTGGGCCATAGTTCTATAGGTGGACGCCATTTAGGGATATCGCCATAAAGGTGGATCAGGGTTGACTCTAGAATTTGTTTGTACAATATGGGTATCAAATGAAAGGGGATAAAGAGTATTTTATGAGGGAGTGGGCCATAGTTCTATAGGTGGACGCCATTTAGGGATATAGCCATAAAGGTGGATCAGGGTTGACTCTGGAATGCGTTTGTACGATATGGGTATCAAATGAAAAGTGTTAATGAGTATTTTAAAAGGGAGTAATCCTTAGTTCCATAGGTGGACGCCGTTTCGAGATATCGTCATAAAGGTGGACCAGGGGTGACCCTAGAATTTGTTTGTACAATATGGGTATCAAAAGAAAGGTGTTAATGAGTATTTTAAAAGGGAGTAATCCTTAGTTCCATAGGTGGACGCCGTTTCGAGATATCGCCATAAAGGTGGGCCAGGGGTGACCCTAGAATTTGTTTGTACAATATGGGTATTAAAAGAAAGGTGTTAATGAGTATTTTAAAAGGGAGTGATGCTTAGTTCCACAGGTGGACGCCGTTTCGAGATATCGCCATAAAGGTGGACCAGGTGTGACCCTAGAATTTGTTTCTACAATATGGGTATCAAATTAAAGGTATTAATGAGGGTTTTAAAAGGGAATGGTGGTTGTTGTATAGGTGATCGCCTTTTCGAGATATCGCCATAAAAGTGGATTAGGGGTGACTCTAGAATGCGTTTGTACGATATGGGTATCAAAAGAAAGGTGTTAATGAGTATTTTAAAAGGGAGTAATCCTTAGTTCCATAGGTGGACGCCGTTTCGATATATCGCCACAAAGGTGGACCAGGGGTGACCCTAGAATTTGTTTGTACATTATGGGCATCAAACGAATGGTGTTAATAAGTATTTTAAAAGGGAGTGGGCCTTAGTTCTATAGGTGGACGCCGTTTCGAAATATCGCCATAAAGGTGGACCAGGGGTGACTCTAGAATGCGTTTGTACGATATGGGTATCAAATGAAAGGTGTTAATGAGTATTTTAAAAGCGAGTAATCCTTAGTTCCATAGGTGGACGCCGTTTCGAGATATCGCCATAAAGGTGGGCCAGGGGTGACCCTAGAATTTGTTTGTACAATATGGGTATCAAAAGAAAGGTGTTAATGAGTATTTTAAAAGGGAGTGGGCCTTAGTTCTATAGGTGGACGCCGTTTCGAAATATCGCCATAAAGGTGTACCAGGGGTGACTCTAGAATGTGTTTGTACGATATGGGTATCAAATTAAAGGTATTAATGAGAGTTTTAAAAGGGAGTGGTGGTAGTTGTATATGTGAAGGCGTTTTCCATATATCGACCAAAATGTGGACCAGGGTGACCCAGAACATCATCTGTTGGATACCGCTAATTTATTTATATATGTAATACCTGCCAATATTTTAAGGGTTTTTTATTTCGCCCTGCAGCACTTTTTCATTTTCTTCTACTTAATATGGTAGGTGTCACAACCATTTTATAAAGTTTTTTCTAAAGTTATATTTCACGTCAATATACCAATCCAATTACCTCACCATGTTTCATCCCTTTTTTCGTATTTGGTATAGAATTATTGCATTTTTTTCATTTTTCGTAATTTTCGATATCGAAAAAGTGGGCGTGGTCTTTGTCGGATTTCGTTCATTTTTCATACCAAGATAAAGTGAGTTCAAGTAAGTACGTGAACTAAGTTCATTAAAGATATGTCGATTGTTGCTCAAGTTATCGTGTTTACGGCCATGCGGAACGACAGACAAACGACTGTGTATAAAAACTGGGCGTGGCATCAACCGATTTCGCCCGTTTTCACAGAAAACAGTTATCACCGTAAAATCTATGTCCCTACCAAATTTCAAAAGGATTGGTTAATTTTTGTTCGACTTATGGCGTTAAAAGTATCCTAGACAAATTAAATGAAAAAGGGCGGAGCCACCCCCATTTTGAAATTTTCTTTTATTTTTGTATTTTGTTGCACTATATGATTACTGGAGTTGAATGTTGACATAATTTACTTATATACTGTAAAGATATTAAATTTTTTGTTAAAATTTTACTTTAAACATTTTTTTTTTAAAAGTGGGCGTGGTCCTTCTCCGATTTTACTTATTTTTATTAGGCGTACATATAGTAATAGGAGTAACGTCCCTGCCAAATTTCATCATGATATCTTCAACGACTGACAAATTACAGCTTGCAAAAATTTTAAATTACCTTCTTTTAAAAGTGGGCGGTGCCACTCCCGTTGTCCAAAGTTTTACTAATTTTTTAATCTGCGTCTTAAATTCAACTCATCTACCAAGTTGCGTCGCTTTATCTGTCTTTGGTAATGAATTATCGCACTTTTTCGGTTTTTCGAAATTTTCGATATCGAAAAAGTGGCGTGGTTATCGTCCGATATCGTTCATTTTAAATAGCGATCTGCGATGAGTGCTCAGGAACCTACATACCAAATTTCATCAAGATACCTCAAAATTTACTCAAGTTATAGTGTTAACGGACGGACGGACGGACGGACGGACATGGCTCAATCAAATTTTTTTTCGATCCTGATTATTTTAATATATGGAAGTCTATATCTATCTCGATTCCTTTATATATGTACAACCAACCGTTATCCAATCAAACTTAATATACTCTGTGAGCTCTGCTCATCTGAGTATAAAAAAGTGCTGCCTCTTGCTATATATTATATATTTGTTTACATTATGTTCTTTCACAGAATAAATTACAATATAACTATGTAAAATCTTATGCATGTATGTACATATATATACATCGTCTCTTTCATTTGTTAACCTCGTATCTACGAGTGACACATTTTCGGTAAAGCCATGGCGGAACCATACAAGGTGGCTGCATGGTGACATACCTACAAACATAAATAAAAATTCCATGTACTTTGTTTTTGTAAATTCGATGGACGAATGCCAAAATCGAACTGCGCCGGAAGTTGATTTATCAAATCAAATAAAAAAGTTTATATTCAGCTGTCGCATGCTGCCACTTTGTATCGTTCCGCCATGGATAAAGCGAAGAAAATCAACTTTTAAATTTCACCACAGACATTGGTGAGTTTTTCGATGATGACAGCGTTACCACTTTGGCCAGAATCGCGAATAAAAGAACTGGTAACGATTTTCGGTTACATAATGTTCTGGGGACTATTTTACCGGTAACGCTCAGAATCGGCCTGTAAGTGCCATCCTCTACCATACGATATAAAAGTGTAAATGTGACACGTTTGTCAGTGCCGCTGCAGTATAAATCTTGGATTTCAAAGAGGGGTGTAACACTACTTCGGAATAGAAGCTGGTTTACTTCGACCAAAAAATGCAACGAATGGTGGAAGGTTTTTTTCCTACAAAAACGAAAATGGATATTTGGTAAAAGTACACACAAAGCATATTTACTTTATGAAGGGGATAATTTTCCATATCATAAGGTATCGAGGTAGATGACGAAACTATTTTTGTGTTTCTATTTTGTTATAGTGACATGGTGTGCATTTTTAAATAGTATAGTTTTTTAACTCGAAGGTTTTGTTTGGAACTGGGAAAATATTACCAACACAATGTATAACTGATGCGGAGAAATCTGTGCCATCACATTTTGCTGATCTCGTGAGCATAATTGAATTGCATTAGTAGGATAACCAATTTGCTACGGTCAAATTCTAATTATTGTGAAGTCTAAAGATCAGGTTGGCATAGAAGGATGCCTTCTCTACGAGACTTGCTTCCGCAGTGGTACAATTGAGTCTGGAAGGCCATGCAATTAACAACTCATTATAATGTTTTTTTTTAGTTTGCCTACTGAGATAGATTCGCTCTATATGTCGCAAAGGAGGAGGTTATCCCCGCGCAACGTATCTTTCAGCACAAGCTTGATGAGGTTCATAATAAATGATAGCGGCTGCACTCGTACAGGGTTAATATCCCTATTTGACAATAGCTGGCGCCAATTGGGAGCACAAAGAAAGAACGAGTCTTCATCCACCTGCCACTCCCAACTCAACCAAGTAACAACTGATAAAATGGAATCGTTATTATTTCTAAAGGCAGTAAGATTTTATGATGACCCGTTTGAACTTTTCGTAGATATTGGCGTAGGTAAATGAATCATTACCCACGCACAGCGTTGGTTATGCCACGTTTTGCGAATGTATGAATATGCTCCTGCTTAAAACATAGTCTCATCGGAGCCTGCCTATGCAAAAAGGAAGTGGAAAACGATCTAACATCACTTGGAATCTATAACTGGTGCAAAATGGTAAAAATAGAACTGAATATTACCAAATAAATAACTAGGTGGGACATATTTAGACGGAATAAGTGGAATTATGGAAAGTGCCATGAACGTACTGACAACATAATTTATGCACGTCTCTTAATTTGTCCACGTTGTTCAAGCACTTGCTCAATATCGCATTGGAAGTACTAGTCGAAATTAGGTTTTTTAAACGGTTTTATTTAGCTTGAGAAAAACTCCGATAGGTGGAGCATTGATCGAAATATTTCAAAAAATCATATTTTGGTATGATTTGGCTCATATTTGGAACACATAACACATACATGAATAGAAAGCGACCTATGAAAAATCGCCGATAGGTATCGCAGGTATTGCGATATTCAAAAAATCGTATTTGTGCTCCGACTAAGTTCATATTTGAAACACATATTATATACATGAACAGAAAGCGACATATGAAAAAAATCGCGCCAGGTGGCGCAAGGATCGAGATATTAAAAAAAATCGTATTTGTGGTCCGATTTGGCTCATATTTCGAACACATATTACATACAGAAAGTAAAATGTTTCTTTCTCTTCAGAAAGTAGCATTTCAGACAATATTTATGGGAAATTTTCGATCTACAATTATTGGATCTACAAAATTGAATGCATCAACCGCCTTTAAGTCCTATTCACTATCTCTACTAATGACTCATTTATGTAAATAATTTTTTGACGAGAACTCAAATTGATATATAGCTGACACACATTTGTTTCACGTTTCCGTTATGTACGTCCCATTTACTTTAGGCAACACACCCTTTCTGAATAAATATTAATTGCATCATGCAAGGAAATTCAATATTTATTGTGGGAGCACCACGATTAATTTCTATTGACACCTACTGTCAGAGATGCTGTCAAATCAATTTTGACAGCCAACAAGCATTTTAGAGGCGAGGAGGCAACGAATTAACGTTAATTAAAAGATAAATAGTAAATAAGCAAATAGAACATATGACATTAAACAAAACAAGAAACACTGCTAGACAACCTCCAAAAAAGAAAAAGAAAATGAATTTGAAGGAAACAGAAAAGTGAAGGGAACGGCATACTTTTCAAACGTAATCAGTTTTGTATACCTGGTGTTTGTACGATTCTGGATAATTGAAGATAGACATGCTGTGACTTCACTCACGTGCTGTGAGGTTTTATGTATATATGTATGACTCCACGCACAACAAAACATACATATGTATGTAATATCTGTTATGTATAATTGACAGCTGACTTTAAACTTATTGAATGCCTAAACAGGCAATATGCAAAGTAATGCCAATAGCAAAGTAAAATATACTTTAAATTGTTGTTGTTGCTTCCAGCATGCGGGAAGTTCCCTTTAAAATTTCATTGCCTCATGTTTATCTTATTTTATTGTTTTTTTGGTAAAGGCAACAAAACAACAATGTCAATGACAGCACATGACAGTCGCAATGAAAACCAGCAATCACCAAAACTGACATACCACATGTGTTACCTTCCCTCCACATCCCGCACTCTATATAAATATGTAGATGCATATGTGTACTGCATATTATTACCTTTAAAAAAGCGTACATGATATGTTACCCCTGGGTAATGCTCAACTGCGTTGCTGATATCCAATATTGCATTGGACGTATCACTACAGTAATTTGACTCAATAAGTTAAGGTTGCAAACGTGACAAGTGAATGCCTCACTAAATTTGTGAGCTGGTTAATTTGTGCGCTTTTCCTTCTTACAATGTATGATTTTTTTTTTGCTAATAGCTGTCGCTAGAATTTAGCCAAAACTTTTGTCAAGAAACACTTTTCAAAATACATATCTATAGATGGTAGAACAACAGCGACATCTGCTCATTTATAAATTCTTAGTTAAGTTGCCGCATTGAGCAACCATTTCGTTGGCTGTTAAGTATACGCATGGAAAATTGCGCCATTACCCACCACCACCCGATGCATTATGTGTGTTGGTTGCTTTGTTGTTGTATGCAAATGCGTTACGTGTAATTATGTGGCGATTTGTTTGTACACCGTTTTCTATACTCGAAACATAAGAAATGCATTTGTGACTACACCTCTATAAAATCAACACAAATGCAGAGCCTTAAGGTGAAGTGTTATGTGGCGTGGTGCTATGAACTGCGGTGAGCCACAACCAAATAGTTATTGCTATTGTTGTTGCAGTTTTAGATTTTGGTGGCCTCGAATGCACAGCAGGCAGCCCCTCGAGTAAATATCGGCAGCGAATTATTAGGCACGCGTCTGCAGTCTATAAATGCGTTGTACACACAAAGGTCAACACAATACCATTGTTCACAGTGGTGTTAAATAAAATATACCAGTCCCCTCATGACTTAAATTTGTAAGTTTTTTTCATCAGGTCAAGTGAAGTAAAAGTACTTATATTCTCTTTTCATGATTTCGGGTCATACAAAAAGACTTGGATTATAAAAGACGATTATTGGAACGATGTTCCGTCATTCCTTTTCAAATTGGGATTCAAAATGAATGCGTTTTGGCGTCGTGCCATCTTCAGTGGCAGTTTTGGATTTCTGGAAATCAACAAAACCAAACGAATCATTGATGAGTGACTTATTGGGCATTACTTTTTTTTTTAATGGAAGGTGGCATTAACTTTTAAATTGCCTACTCAGTCCGCAGTAGCACTTGTTGCACGCAACAAGATTTAATGCAGTGTTTAAACTCTTCGGATTAATATCAAAACAAATTTTGGTAAACTTTCAAATTAAGCACACAAAAAGAGTAATGTGGAAATGTATGCTGTAATTGTAAAGCTTAAACTTTTCGGAGTGATATCAAAACTAATTTTTGTTTCAGCGCTAATGCTTCTTGTAATGTGTAATGGTGGATGTGAACAGTAAGCCACTATGGGGTGATGGTAGCGTGATCCGCCTTTCACTTCGAACGACTTGGGTTGAAGTCCTGTGCAAAGTGACATCAAAAATTTAGAAAAAAGTCTTCAATTCGAACAAAGTTTTTTTAAGCGGGGTAGCTCTCGGCAGTAATTTGGCAAACACTCCGAGGGTAAATCTGCCATAAAAAGCTTCTTAGTGAAAATTCATCCCCCTTGCAGGTGCCGTTCGTAGTCGGCATAAAACATGTAGGTCATATCGCGCTAATTTGAAGAAAAGGAGTGCGACTCAAGTCGAAAGAGAAGGTCGGATGTTATCGCACGAAGTGTTTATTTATTTATTACTCCGAAAAGTGTAAGAATTGCACTATATTTTTTCGTATGTAATAAGTTATATCATTGTGATTTATACATGCTGATAGAAATATCCTACATCAAGTTGAAATCATAACAACGCGAGGATTTGGCGTATCGTGAACAACTGGTCTAGGCTTAATCAGTTCATCTTCATGCTTTCGCACCACACTAAATGGAACCGCATGCGCGACGTCAGCTCGTCTTCAGCTTCCATATTTCGTGATTTTTTTGCCGGGATATTGCCAATTGTCATAGTCAGTTGGCAGAATCAGTATTCCTTATCGAGAGGTTGCAGTATCGTGTTCGTTTTCTCTCTCGCATCCATGCAAAAACGATAAGTGCTTCCCTCATATCTTGAGTTTGCTGCGTACGTCGCAAGATGGGGTCGATTTGGTCGATTTAGCTGGCCAAAAGTTGATTTTTCTAAATATTCCAATTTTTTTTTAAATATACTCCCTGGCGTTCCTAGATGTCCACTGAATAGTACTCCCCAAAACCCATCTGCAACGTCAACGGAGCTAACCGCGCACATAAAAATTGTGTGCAGTTGGATGTATTTCTGGATTAAAAAGCAAATATACGCTTCAAACCTAAATACCTGTTCGCTTCTTTAGCCTTAGTAAAATCTAGTTACATTTTCCTTTAGGACAGGTAAATGTTTTTAATTCATATGTTAGATTTTTTATACCGCATGTTCAAGAATCTGCGCGGGACTTTTTGCTGAAAATGTCGTCCTTTATATCTTTAACCGGCTATATGAAGCTCTCCGCACTCAAATAATTTTGCCACTCGTTTCTTTCGTCTAAGCAGGCGCCTCTTTTTTACTGAACCCGACACTCTAGCGACGTTCCTCATTTGTATTTCAGGGCAAGCAAGAAACCTATGGTGCCCGCAGAGATGGTACGTTTTTGACTGGGAAATATATTTTCACTGCTCGAATATATTTCCCTCAGTTAACATGTGAGCCGAGTGGAACATTCTCCAGCTTTCTGTTTCGCCAGTATCTCCTCGACAAGAATGTTGCATTCGGTGACTACGCGCACTCATCTTGCTACAGATAATCGTATTTGTATTTTAGTATTTGTATATGTATGTTGATATTAAGACGTTCTACATTACGAGCATGCAAGAGGTTGGGTTAGTTTCATGAGCGTTTCTCGACTTATTAGTAAGCTTTTTCAGCAATTTTTGAGCTTTTTTTCCCCAAGGTCCGATTTCTCAGAGGACAGGTGTGTGACTTTGGAGATACTTTCTTTGCTGTGCAGAGTCAGTATCACTGTGGGAAATTTGGATAAATAAAAAATGTTTAATAATTTATTAGTTGTTGATTATATTTTGTTGCACAACACTGTTCGTTAATTTACACTTATGTATTTACATAAATACGTTCCGCTCATTCTCTTCCCTATTTTTCCTTTCGCTATCATTAACAGCTCACAAGGGAAAACAAACTAACTGCTTAGCCAGCAGGTCGTCTTAAATTAGATGCCCTAATGGGTGACTCCTACAATTTGAAGCCGTAACGCAAGAAATAAAAACAAAAACAAAAACAAAAAAAACGCCCTGCACAAAAAGATGTGTTGAGGAAGCATTGTCGTTGTTGTAATTGTTACATCATATGTTGAGCGTACGCAAACACAGACAGAATTATATATAAATAACAAATATTTCATAGTGTAGAATTCATTTCGTGGCATTTGGGCTAAAGGGCACGTCTAGAAGAAGCATCAAACATTAGATGCAACAACATATGGCGTTATTGTTGTTGCAGTATTGCATTCAGTTTTCCATGCATGTTGCACCTACGTGCATCATTCCTACGCTTTAATACATATATAGTTGGGTATGGTCTTTCCTATATTATGTTTCTTTCTTTATTTCTTTCATTCTACTTTCATTCGTATAGTAATTTCTCTTTAATTTATTAGCTAATATGCATGCTGATTTTTGATGATTATGGTGCTTTTGATTGTTTTCTAATTTTTTCAATCATTTGATGTGATGATCATATGATATCAGAAGACCACAAATGCGCGTGATTTTGCGGAAATGAAATGTGTGATAATTTAAACAGATTGACTGAGATAGTCATATTTATTTATGTAGTTATGTATATTTATAATGTGTATAATTATCAAAAAAAAAAAAAGTTATTGTATGTGAGTTTTATTAAACTATTGTATCTAATTCTTATTTATAGATATGACCAGTTAGACAATAAAAAAGGGAAAAGTAAAAAAATGGACACCAAAAGCAGCTCACAAATGTCTTAAATAGGTATAGGAAGGGCAAAAGTAATGACATGCAGCGCAACTTAATCCCGCTAAACGAAGTAGTTAATCCGATATATATAGTATGCCGATAATTGGGAGTAAAATAATAAATAATTGGTATGATTTGCCTCCCAAGAGATTTAGACCGAGCGTGGCTTCCAATTTGCATCGTGCTTTTTTTCTTTTTTCATCAAATTGTCGGGACTTGACCATTGTAATTGTATAGTGCTCCTCGGGGACAGTGGGGGAAATAGATGTGCCGCCCTCTGTAGTGATTTGACAAACATTTCGAGTGTATTTCTGTCATGAAAAGCTTCTAAGTGAAAATGCGTCTGGCTTGCAGTTTTTGGATAAAATTAAGAGGAGCACGACGCAAATTGGAAGAGAAGATTGGCCTATATCTCTTCGAAAGAAAATCGCTCCAAATATTTATTTTATTTTAATCTCGAAGTGTTTGACACCAGTTCATAGGCAACAACCACAAAAGCTCCTACTAATTTCTGTTAAGTTCTGATTATAAATTAAGAATCTTAATTTATGATCAGAGTTAGGATTTCTATGCAAATTCAATATTGGAATATGAAGAGGCTATTACTTCAAAAGGGTTTCGGTACATCTTTATGGTCTTTTTCGCGGTTGGTTTAGGGTCTTTTCGGAATGTTGTTTACTTTAAGAGGTCAATTGGAAGTCTATACGGAATATTTTCGTACTCGTTTGTAATCCTTTCGGAATGACTCTGGTATCATTTTGTATTAAACTCGAAACCTTTTCGTAATGATTTAGCAACCAGTCCGATATCTGCGGGGTCATTTTGGGACTATTTCGGATTTATTTCGTAAATGTTTTGGGATTTTTATTAGAACCATGTCAACAATAGTTTACGAACGTTTCGGTATAATTTAGAAACGTTTTGAAAAAACTTCATCAGCTCGTTAACGGTAACAACCGATGTCGGATAACGCCGTTAGTTATCGCAAGCGATTCTATCATCTAGTTATTGGTGGACTATTATTTTCAAGTCATCTGGTTGTTATTGGTTTCTCATCGGCTTGTTTCTCGATGAATTATTGAGAATTAAGTATCTTATATATTATTTCCAATTGCTGTTTTTATGTACAGGTCCCTTTTTCGCTCTTATTTGGAACCCAAATCTATAAACAAAGTTTAGGTTGTAAAAATTGGGATTCGTGCTATTTGAGGATTTGGGCATTATTAGTCATAGTTCTTTTGTTTAGCTATATTTTATTAAAATAGTTTGTTAAAAATAAACGATTGTGAGCAAACAAAGAAATTTATTTGTACTATGGCACTATTGTGAATATTTGATTAGAACTAGCACTGCATTATCGGCAGTTGTTATCACTCGCTAGATGGCAGCGCAACCTCATGTAAGGTTATAGATGTTTGATTGATATAACAGCTGATTTATGTTGATATTTTATATTTGTTGCGCAAGATGCGCACGGGTCCGGCTCGTATAAGTGAAAGCGGACTACAAAGCCAAATGATCCTTAGTGAAATCAGTTAGTACTGAATGAATATATGCCTAAGAAATGTAAAAAAAAATATGTAAAAATGCAAAACATATCAGGAATATATTAGTCATTCTGATATATAAAGAGTTTGGAACATGGTCTGGGGTATCTACGACCTCAAACAAAAATATGCATTTGCAGACAATTCCGATCTTGTTTATGATATTTCATTATAAAAGACCAATTCTGTATCTCTGACTTTTGTTTAGTTATCGAGCTCCGGACAAGGCAACATCAAAAATTTATGAACAAGTTTTTTTTCTAACCGGGAAAATTCGCAGTTAAAACTCATCTGCCTTGCAGATACCATTCGGAGTCAGCTTAAAACATGTCGGTCTCGTTCCGCCAATTTGTAGAAAAAATTAGCAAAAGGGGAGCTACGCAAATAGAAAAAGAAGATCAGGCTTAAATCTCTTTGGAGGTTATCGCCCCTTGTATTTATTTTTTTATTCATAAAAGGACATCTTTTTTTCGAAAAAACAATACCTTCGCATAAGTAGGAACTACCTGTAAATTTAATAAAATTCAAGGAAAAGGGAAGCATGCAAAATGAACACGCAAAATGGGGCGATAAAAATATTCAGTGAACACCTCTAAATATTTCGCACCTTTCAGCTACATAAATAAAGATTACAAAATACACACCCCCAGCTTCGTTGCATGTAGTAAATAGCCTGTGCCAACAAAACAGACACAAAATATAAGCAAACGCGTCTGTTGATGATCAAACAGAAAAGTGCAGATGAAGATGCGCTGAGCAAAATGAAGTCAACACGTTCCAACATATGAACCGACCTACGCATGCACCTTACAGCAAATGCTCTTCTTCTTCTCATGCTGACACAATTACAAATGTGTTGATAATGTTGGCAAACTACCCGCGGCAGTTTACAAGTAAATCTTAATGCTTCGCAATATTTTTATTTTATTTTTATTTTTTTTTTTTGTAAATAAACATGTACGAAAAATGTGCCAATGTGTATTTAAGTGTTGCACAAACGCGCCGATTTTGTTTGCTGAACCATTAAAATATCAGGTTAAAAAAATCTTGTTAACACCTCATTCCTCGTGTGCACATTGAATGCAATTTTTTGTTTTTACGGTCATTGAAAGTCTGCGAAAAAACGTCGTGCTGTTAAGGAGACTACTTAAGTGTTCGCACATATCTACGGTGTTGCATGCATGTACAGATACATATGTAGTATAATTTTGTTGTTGCACACGATTGTCGCTTGAGCTGACTGCATTTTATACACTTTCGTTCTTTGATTTTCACACTTTTTTTGGCTAAATTTTTTCGAATCTCTCCATCTATTTTCATTGCCTGCCTTTCATATTTATTTTTGGTGTTTTTATTCTTTTTTCTTGTTTTATTTGAATTGATTGTAGGCTTCATCGTCATCATTGCACTTATTCCATTATCGAAGCCATTATCGCATGAGCTCAACCATGGTAACAATAAAAAGCGTTAACATTTAAAGTCTGTTTCATATATATAAGTTAAGTATATAGAAGAGCTCCTCAAAACTGCGATAAGAAAATCGCAAGGTCACGGACAATGGTTAGGTGGCAAGAAAGGTGGGAAGAATCGAGAAAAGGGCGCTGGACCTTCATGCTAGTTCGGAATATAGCGGAATGGTACGAGCGAAAACACAGCGAGCTAAATTAGCACCTCACACAGATATTGAGCGGGTACTGCGGCTTCAAGGAATATCTACATAAGCGTGGGATAGAGGAGGATCCTTTCTGTCCACACTGTCCCTTCGAATTGGAAAGCGCCAACATGTAATGTTTCACTGCCATCGTTTTCACGACGAAAGACCCTCTGTACACAGAGCCATCCATTAGGAATTTGGATCTCCGAATGTGCGGACAAATAGATTGTTGGACTGCTGTGAGCAAGATTGCCTTTATAGTTGTGACGAAATTAATGAATCCTTAAAGGGAGCGCAGAGAAATGCGCATACGAATTAGTGGCGACTAAATTGTCTTCCCGCTGATGTTATGCCTAACGGCGGTCCCACTGGGTGCGGACACATGAACAGAATTAGCCTGGTTTCATTGGGCCACTTGAGGGTAGTGTGCTACCCCAACGTCCAATACAAAAAAAAAATGAAACTGTGAATATATTGGTAACCTCTTTCGAAAAGATAGAGTAAGTAAAAGATGGGTTGCTGTATATTTCACAAATCATATCAAGAGTAGAATGATCATTCATACGTCAAAGTTCTATTCTTCTGTGTATATAAACCGAATAACAATGTGATATAGGTGCATACTTTAATGCTCTTTCCTGTTATGCTGTTTACTTTTATAATATCATTGTATGCGGTGACTTCAATGTAAATGTTCTTTGTTGGGATTCATGTTGTTCGCGTTTGTTGGATAATGTTTCGAGTGTTGGCCTGTCCCTTGTAAATATGGGCACACCTACACGATATGGTAGCAACTGTTGTCCAAATCTTATTGATTATTTTATCGTATATGACAATAATATTGTGTTAAATTTTATTTATCTCTGACCACGATTTATTTTATTGGTCTTTTGAACATAACAAATTAGGAAACGATTCATGCAATAATTTTGACTGTTTTTGAATATTGCATTTTTAGGGTCTTCGTATGAACTCTCCAATATAAACTGTAACTCTTGCTGGAGTATGAGCTCGGTTAGTGATAAGCTTAGTTTTAAAAATTTTATTATTTTGAATGCTTTTAGAGCTCATGTTATGTAAAGGAGGGCGATAGGAAAAACCCTCTTGCCCTTGGTTCAATGGGATGGTCAAGAGTGCCATAAGAAAACGCAATACACTTCACTATACTTGGAACAAAAATAGAACTAATGAAAACTGGTGTGCTTTTAAAATTGAAACTATGCAAGGCAAATAAGCAGGCACGAAAAGCGTAAGTTCTTTTCACAGAACTCCTTCTTGTTGTTCACCCAAATAGTGCCAGCGAGTCACATATACTAATAATTGCCTCTGGAACAAGGTCGTTTTCGATTTAATTGGGAATAACTGCGCTCACAGAAACATTTTCCATTATTTTCGTACTCACTCGCACACCCATTATTAAAAGAGTTTTAATCTAAAACGAATTGTATCGGTTATTCGATACGTGAGGGTACTTCACCGAATTTCTAGATCTCAGTTTAGAATATATAACTTGGAACTCGTAACACCTTGACGTTACATATTGTGAGAATTACTCACAAGATTAATCCCCTCCCTCCCTTGTCCATGTCATTGTTTGTTTCGAAACTTCTTAACTGCTATATAGTTGTTATAGGGTAGAGGTCATCAGCTGGTGAAATAACTAATATTTTATTTTTCTCTTTCATATCAGCAGTCGCTGAACAAGCAGAGTATGTATTTGAGCATTTGAAAATCATATTTTACAAATTGCATATACGAAAAATAGTTTAATTGTTCATGTTTAACAATATATTTTCTTTAAATTATTTGTTAGAATCAAGCAATAATATTATATTTGTATAACATATTTATCAATTATTTGTTGAGTTTTGACAAACGTGCGTGCATACACCTTACCTCGTTGCTCGATAATCAACGACTAAACTACTACCAATATGATGATCTTACTCTTACCCACACAGCCACAGCTGCAATTTTGGCAACCGCTGCTATAGAGCAATCTTTGACTGTGGAACACGCACCCTTGGAATGAAATAATTGGTTTATCAACTGCGCGGTGTTTTGTGGTACGAGTATATACTACATACATAGTACATATTGCTAATTAATGCAATAATATGTTTACGTGTTGACCTAGGCTCTAAGAGTCGTAATAAATAAAAAAAATAAATAAATATACACATGTGGAAAACGTTTATTCAAAGATTCAATAAGTGAATGAGTTTGAAATACAGACGAGTTATATGTTTATGAATTTTGAAAAGATTTTGGAATATACTTTATTTATATAATCACTGGATGTAACTACGCATGCAAAATTCTTATACTTAAATAAGCTATCATATACCTATGTACATTGGGTTGGGTCGGTTTGTATGGACGAAAGTTAACCGATATCACGCCATCGATTTTTCGATAGGATTAAAAAAAGTTCCACTATTCATACCCAAAAAAATAATTTTCGAGCCTGCGAAAAAAAGTTGATTTTTCGACCAAAATTCTTCTAAATCTCCATAAAAGAATTTTTTTTTTTTTTTTCAAAAAACTGCATTTACTAATTTTGCATTTGCCAATTGATACGATAAAAAATGATTTGGAGCCTTGAAAATGAAAAAAATGCATAAAAATCGAAAAAATCGATTCAATTTCGCTGGCTCGAAAATAATTTTTTTGCGTATGCGTAGTGGAACTTTTTTTTCCTGAGTCCAAATCCTATCGAAAAATCGATGGCGCGATATCGGTTAATAAATCGACCCAGTCTAATGTACATACCGAATTTTCCACATTTGCATATAGTTCGCTGCTTTATAAATATGAAACGGACTTTAGTAGAAGTATGTTTGTATATGCCGGTGGTGTGTAAGTGTTTTTGCACTTTCCTAGGTGTATTGCTATATGTATATAAATACATAGGTAACTCGTAATTAAAGACCGGCAATCTGGAGTGTTTTTGACTGCAATTCGGTTGCAATTTGTAAACCAAGTAAGTGAGACACTGTTGAATATTGACTTATTTTATTTTATTTGTTCAGAGCTAAAAATTGCAACAGATACATATATACTGTATAGATGTGCAAACGAATATGTATGTTGCTCTTAATGGGCTTTATATGAATAATTCATGAAGCTGAAAATTAAAGTACCCGATTATCCATGTCAGCCAATACGCCAATTTATCGTTGAAATTTTGGAAATAATTTCATACAAGTTAAGGAACATGACTCCACTCAAATCAGGTGGCAAATATAAACAAATTCTTTAAACATTGCTATTTGATTTATTTACGAAATCCGTTCTAACATTCCATTCCCACATACTGAAATGGTGTTAGCCAGCTGATGCAATGCCAGGTGTAAAATTACTAAGGTATCGTATTAAGATAGGCATCCTATTCAATATGCCTATTGTAAACTATTTGTAAGTTATAAATAAGAGTAAAATGTAAAGCTTAGTCAGTTTTTGAGCGGCATTGAAATAAAGTGCAAGAGTTTTTTAAAAACTCAATTTACCCAACTTAAACTTTAATTGGCGATCCTGCCAGGAGACACGCAGTGATAGCCTGTAAAAAGGTTGCGTGTCCTCTGGAGTGAAAAAAAAAAACACTGTAAAAATTAAAATAAAACAAGTATCTCTAAAAAGGGAGAAAAGGGGGAAAAACACACTGTAAAAAATTAAAATAAAACAAGTATCTCTAAAAAGGAGAGAAAAGAAAAACAAACACTCTAAAATTGTAGCAAACAAAAAATGACCGAAGAGTAAATTTTTGTTGTGTCTTTTCAATTAAAGGACATTAAGAAAAATCGTTATTTTCCTGAAAAACAATGTGCATTTGTACACAAAACAACGACAAATGTATAAAAAGCAACACACGTCTATTTGCATATACAAACGGAAGTTCGTACAAGATTGAGTGAAAGCAATATTGGCCAAAAATATTTGTCACCTTACAAGAAAACTAAAAACGCGGAGTACGTAGCTCGGGAAAGTGAAAGGACCACCAACATATGTACAGCAGCATTCATCCACAAAGCGAACAAGGATCAAATAGAAGGGCGAGAATCCGAAGACGAAGAAGCGTAAGCTAATTAATAAAATAGTTAAGGTATATGTTAATACATAGTATGTATAAATAATTATATGTATGTACATATAAATTAGAAGATTATAAAAGTGAAGGCAAAACAAGAAGAGATAAAGCAAAGTTAAAAAATAAAATTTATATGAAGTGCTAAAAGATTGTGAAAGAAGATTTGAAAAGGGTATATAGATTTGGATTCTTTGATAGAAGATTTGACAAAAATGTCATTAAATAGTAATAATAGTGTCACTAATATGGATGTAATATCTAGATTGATTGCCGCTAGTACGGAATCATTACGAACAGGTCATCAACTCCAATGCTGCTGTGACCGAGTTTGTACCCGAACAAATAGATTCAAATATAAATTGTGACGAACCTTTAGACGTTATCAAATCTTTGCCTGAGTTTCGGGGTAAGATAAATAATAATGTAAGTTGGCGCGAAGCTGCCAATAATTCCATGTCCTTGTACACAAGTGGAAGTAGGAAATATTTCGCGGCGTTAAAAATTTTAAGGAATAAAATTACCCGTGAGGCCAATAATATACTGACCAATCACGGAAAAGTTTTGAATTTCGACGCAATTTCAAGTCGTCTGGACCTTGCCTTTGCTGACAAAAGACCAAGTCATATAATCGAACAGGAGATGAGTTTCCTGAGAAAGGGATCGAAATCCTTGATAGGTTTCTATAATGAGGTTAACGAGAAGTTGACGCTTCTCATAAATAAGACCATGATGACTCATGGGACAAGCTCACCCATAACTAAAGAGCTAAACTCTAAAAACAGAGCCACTGCTCTGCAAACCTTTATAACTGGGCTTAATCACCCATTAGATCAAATATTGTTTACCTTTGCACCGAAGCATTTGCCAAATGCCCTTGACAAGGCTCAAGAGTTAAATGCCAATCAAATGAGGTCACAATTTGCTTTTCAATATTCGCAAAGCCACCCGCAGACAAATTTTAATTCATCTCCCCACAGACTTCCTTATAATAATCGGAGAAGTCAAGAGTTTCAGAATAATTTGAGGTACCCGCAGAAAAATAGTCCAATATTCGGCGACAATAAAAAAACCCGTCCAGAGCCAATGGATGTAGATCCATCCCTGAAAATCGAGAATAGGCCTAGTAATAGATATATGCCACAGGGAGTTGGAAACAATTCGCAAACAACAATTTTAATAAAAGAGTTGGAGGTGCGCAAATTAGTGCCTAACCACAGGAAAAAGTACAACGAGTAAATAATATTAATGAAGGCCATTTTTTAGGCCAAAAGTAAGCTTGCCATATATATGGTATGACCAAGCTACAAAAAAAGATTTCGAAATTTTTGTAGATACAGGTGCAACATCCTGTTACATCAGGAAGGGAATTTATAGGAATTCAAAAGAATTGGATATTTATAAGAGGATAAAAACCATTAATGGATATACAATAATAAGATTTTACCACGAAATTCATCTGTTTGTTGTTAAGGAGATTTTTTACGAAATTGATAACTTGGAGTCAGATCTCCTTATAGGTTATAATTTATTGCGGAAAGTCAACGCTTTAGTGGATTTGGAACACCAGAAGTTAATTGTTAATAGAATTCGAAAAATTTATGAATTTGGGGAAAGGAGTGCTATGAAGCACAGTTGTGAAAAAGAAAGTGAGGTTGATAAAGTGAACTTTGTGGAACAAGAATGTTCCACAGCGCCAGCTGAAGAATGTACCAGCAAAATTCCAAATAATAAAATAAGCCCAAAAGAGGGCAATATAAATAATCTTCGTCAGAAGATAATTGATGTTATAAAAAAAAGAACATGAAGATGTTGATTTGGATTTACCATTCAACACAGATGTCAGAGCAGAAATTCGCATGGATGAGGAAAGACCCATTTGGTCCAAACAATATCCGTATCCAATATCTTTTAATAGTTTTGTTAATGAAGAAGTCCAAGTCTATAGCAGAAGGGGATTATAAGGGAAAGTAAGAGTACATATAACTCTCCATGTTGGGTAGTTCCAAAAAAGGGAATTAATAAGGATGGATTGATTTTAAAAAAAGAAATGAAAAAACTATTCCGGATAGATATCCGATGCCGAATCCAGAGATCATACTTTCAAATTTGGGGGAATCAAAATATTTTCCAACGATAGATCTCGAATCTGCATTTCATCAAATATTAATGAGAGAATAGGATATTGAAAAAACGGCGTTCTCCGTTAATAACGGGAAGTATGAGTATGTGCGGATGCCCTTTGGCCTTCGCAACGCTCCCAGCATATTCCAACGGACTATGAATAATATTTGGCATGAATATATCGGGAAGTTTTGTCATGTCTACATTGATGACATTATAGTATATTCACTTAATTTGGAGGATCATTTGAAACATTTCGAATTGGTAATAGAAGTACTGAAAAAGGCCCCTTATGAAAATATCTCTAGAAAAGACTAGGTTTATCGAGCAAGAAATTGAGTTTCTGGGAAACATTGTATATCATAAGGTCATTAAAACCGATCCAAAGAAAATAGAGGCAATAAAAAATTATCCAATACCAAGAACTCTACGTCAGGTTAGAGGAGTTTTAGGTTTAACGGGATATTATAAGAAATTTATAGAAGGTTATGCTAAAATAACAAAACCAATTGCAAAATATTTACAAGGGGAAAATGGTAAAATCTTCCAATATAAATCAAAAAAAAAACTATTGTCAATCTAGACCAAGAGGCAATAGCTGCTTGCGAAAAACTAAAGGGATTGTTGTGTCAGCAGATTTTCTAACAACAGATGCATCAAATGTAGCCGTAGGCGCTGTGTTATCTCAAGAAGGGAGACCATTATATTTTATTTCCAAACCATTAACCACGACTGAAGAAAACTATGCGACAAACGAAAAGGAATTATTTGCCATTGTGTGGGCATTGAAGAATTTACGAAATTACCTTTATTCGGTGAGAGATTTGGAGATTCTAACCGACCATCAACCATTATCATTTACAATTTCTGAAAGAAATCCAAGTATCAAAATGAAAAGATGGAGGGCGTTTATTGAGGAGTTTTCCCCAAAAATTATTTATAAACCAGGTGCAATAAATGTAGTTGCAGATGCTTAATCCCGGCAAATTTTAAATAATGTAACAGAGTCGGAAAATGATGAAAGTAACTCAAGCGACTCTTTAACTAATACACAACATTCTGCAGAAAGTAGTGATGAATATCAAATTGCTGCAACAAAAAAACCATTAAATCATTTCAAACAGCAAATCCTTATTGATAAGGGTGCGAGAATTACAGCCTTGGAAACCATATTTCCATTTAATAACAAACGCTTTTTGATCGAATATGATCAACCTGAAAATATTCCTTCGGTTTTGACAGAATATTTGAATCCAAAATTGGTTACCGCAATTTACTGCAAACAAGAGGTGCTTTATGGAATTAAATATGTCTTAAGAGAAACTTACCCATCGACAAAATTTGTGCATTCTAGACCTTTCCCTAATGATATTACTAATAGGGAGGACCAAGCGGCTATTATAGAACAAACTCATAATCGCGCACACCGCAATTATAGAGAAAACTTAAAACAAATCAAAGATCAGTACTATTGGCCCGAAATGTACAAGCAATTTAAACAATATTCAAGAAATTGCGAAGTATGTAACAAGAATAAATACGACAGGCATCCGAAAAAGATTCCAATTGGGGAAGTCCCAATACCGGAAAGAGAGAGAGAACAAGTACATATTGATATTTTTTATGCTCAACATTTGAAATTTATTACTTGCATTGATGCATGTTCTAAATATTTGGTAGTAAAGCAAATTGAAGATAAAATTAATTTGGAGGAAAAAGTAATGGAAGTTATGCAAAGTTTTCCTGAGTTAAAGGAAATAACGGTTGATAATGAACCTGGGTTTATTACAATGCAGCTTAAAGCTTTAATTCAAAGATTAGGAATAAGAATTATTTTTTGTAGTCCAGGTCATAGCACAACTAATGGACAAGTTGAAAGAGTGCATTCGACCGTAATAGAAATCGCGCGTTGCATTAAACACGAATATAATTTAATAAGTTTTGCTGAGTCGATATATTGTGCTGTGCATCAATACAATAAAACGATTCACTCAGCAATAGAAGAAAAACCATTTCAAATATTTTTTAATAAAGTGCCACTTGATGCAGTTCGGTCAAAGCTTTTCACTGCGCAAAATAAAATGTTAGATAGGAAAATTAGGAATTTTGAATTCGGCAATTTTGCATTTAGATGAAATTAGAGACATTATTGCAAACGAACATGGACGATTGCGTGTGTCAGATTTAATATATATTTCTAATTTTAAAATATTACAGAATAAAGATTTAATTGTTATTTCTATTAGGTATCCAAAAATTTTTTTAGATAGTAAATTTTACGATGTAAAAGCAAATGCTAAGCAAGATGGTAAGTTATTTATCGAAAAAGAGATTGCAAAATGTGAGAATCAATATGTTAATGTTAAAAATTGTAAGAAAGAAATAGTGAATGTAAAATAAAATCTTCAAATTCTTGTTTATTTTGTTAGGAAAAACGACTAGATGTATAAAAATTAAAGAAAGGAATAAAGAATTTGATGTAATAAAAGATGGTGTTATTTTAGTTTCAGGAAATCATACTGTTGACAATCATAATGTAAATGGAGTTTATCTCATAACTTTTAAAAATCAGTCAAAGATTGACAATGTAACTTATGAGAACACAGATGCAAAAATATGGAAATATGTAAAAAATAATAAATTCAGTAGCTTTGAAATTGCTAAATATATAGAATCTGAAGACTTAAATTTAAACTTTGAAAATATAAACTTTATTGATGTCACAAAAGGTGAAATAAAATCAAAACCCATATTTTGGATAGGTTTAATAATAGTAACAGTTATATTTATGATAATAGTATTAGTCAAAGCTGCTAATCAATACAAAATATTTAAGCAAAGAAAACAAACTGAAATTAATGAAAAGATATTTAAAAATTTAAGTTCTCAAATTGAAATAGTAATTAATTCGCTGAATGAAACAGGGACGTTTCATCTGAAGAAAGAGGGAGTTAGGGAACATAACTCCACTCAAATCAGGTGGCAAATATAAACAAATTCTTTAAACGTTGCTATTTGATTTATTTACGAATTCCGTTGTAACATTCCATTCCCACATACTGACATTGCGTTAGCCAGCTGATGCAATGCCAGGTGTAAAATTACTAAGGTATCGTATTAAGATAGGCATCCTATTCAATATGCCTATTGTTAACTATTTGTAAGTTATAAATAAGAGTAAAATGTAAAGCTTAGTCAGTTTTTGAGCGGCATTGAAATAAAGTGCAAGAGTTTTTTAAAAACTCAATTTACCCAACTTAAACTTTAATTTACATATGTAAGCTTTTTATTGAAAAACTAAGTGTAAGAGCCATACACTCTATCGAGATGTGAAAAGAAATTAAAATTATTATCATTCATTCTTCGCTTTTCTTTATTTTAAAGTTTAATTAACTTTTTTCGCAAGAACTAACTTATAAGTTATATTGAAAAAATCAGCCATTGTTTGAAATAAAAACAATGAAGTAAATAAAAATAATCAAATAATTTTAATTATTCAAACAGTAAAAATTAATCAAATTACTAATAAGACTTAAACAATTGTTACGTGAAATTTAATTATTTAATCATTTTTAATTATTAATATGAAGGAGAAATTTTTTAATTTGTAATCTTATAAAGTTATATAGTTTTCACTGAGGTTTTGATTTTCCTATACGCGTTTTCACCATTTTGTCTTTTCTTATGTTATTTTGGGACCTGATAGATAACAGCCTTTTTAAGACAATTTATTAGTTATTTGAATTGTCCAAACTAAATTAGCTTCCATTAATTCCAACAGGTTGGGAAATTCGTAGGGATTTAAGTCTATAAAACCTTTAAATTCAAAAAAAAAAAAAAAAATATATATGAAAAATGAATGAAATGTTTGGTGGGGGACACATTTGAGAGAAAGTGTTTGACTCCTGTTAAAAAGTGACACTTAACAATAACTAGACAGTTGGGAAGTAAACTCATCTCACGACAAATATAAATCGAGATTTTACATGCACCACATCAGTGGAGCTTTGCTGTTTGCCACACAATTATGGACGGTGACTACATCGGTCGACGCAGTCAAAATTTTAGGCCGATTTGCGTTGTGCTCCTTTTTATTTTCCGTACAAATTGGCGAAACGGGACCTACATGTATTACGCCGGCTCCGAACGGCTTCTGCAAGGCAGATGAGTTTTCACTGAGAAGCTTCTCATGGCACATACTTTCGTAGTGTTTGCCAAATCACTGCAGAGGGGCAACCCCGTGTAGAAACACTTTTTTTTTCAATTGTAAAAACTTGTTTATAAATTTTTGATGTTTCTTTGACCTGGAGTTATGCCCAGCACCTTCGGTGTGGTAGACAGAGCATGCTATCACCACACAAGGGTGGCCGCACGAGGGTACCTTTTACAAAATTTAGTTTCTCAAATAATGCCGAATGTTTTGCGATCTGTTATTAAAAAATGTCGGAAAGGTGTAAAAGCTTTATATACGCCTATGAGAAAACAATATTGATTTTTCAGATATTTAAATTAGGTTTCGAGAAAAATTTAAAAATGCATTTAAAAATTAAACAGTTGCCTGAATACCATTAAATCTTAAGTAACTATCTTATATATTATTTCTAATTGCTGTTTTTATGTGCAAGTCTCTTTTTCGCTCTTATTTGGAATCCAAATTTATAAATAAAGTTTTGGCTGGTACTATTAGCGAGCATTATTGGTCGTAGTGCTTTTGCTTAGCTATGCTTTATTAAAATAATTTGTAAAAATAAACGAATGTGAGCACACAAAGAAATCTATTTGTACTATGGCACTATTGTGAATATTTGATTAGAACTAACACTGCATTACCCGCAGTTGCTAACATTCGCCCGATGGCAGCGCATGATTGATTGATTGAAGAGCTGATTTCTGTTGATATTTGATATGAGACTTTTATATTTGTTGCGCAAGATGCGCACGGGTCCGGCTAGTATAATTAGTAATCACATAAACAAAATTTAAATAATAGTGAACAGCGAAAAAAAATCTTATAAAAGCACTGCTAAATATCCATTATCACTTAGCTTTGTTGAAGCGCGCCTGTAATATTCCTTTTAATTTGTATTAAAAGCAAGTAAGTAAGGCTAAGTTCGGGTGTAACCGAACACAACATACTCAGCTGAGAGCTTTGCAGACAAAATAAGAGAAATCACCATGTACGAAAATGAACCTAGGAAAACCCTGCAATGTGTTTATATGGCATGGGTATCAAATGGAAGGTATTAAAAAGTATTCTAAAAGGGACCATAGTTCTATAGGTGGACGCCATTTCGGGACATCGCCATAAACGTGGACCAGAATGTGTTAGAGGAGATATGGGTATCAAATGAAAGGTGTTAATAAGTATTGTATTTTAAAAAGGAGTGGACCTTAGTTCTATAGGTGGACGCCTTTTCGAGATATCGCAATGAAGGTGGACCAGGTGGACGCCTTTTCGAGATGTTGCCATAAAGGTGGACCAGGGGTGACTCTAGAATGCGTTTATACGATATGGGTATCAAATGAAGGGTGTTAATGAGTATTTTAAAAGGGAGTGGGCCTTAGTTCTATAGGTGGTCGCCTTTTCGAGATATCGATATAAAAGTAGACCAGGGGTGACTCTAGAATGCGTTTGTACGATTTGGGTATCAAATTAAAGGTACTAATGAGGGTTTTAGATGGGAGTGCCCCTTAGTTGTATATATGAGGGTGTTTTCGAGATATCGACTAAAATGTGTACCAGGGTGACCCAGAACATCATTTGTCGGCTACCGATAATTTATTTATATATGTAATACCACGTTACTGTTCCTGCCAAGATTCCAAGGGCTTTTGATTTCGCCCTGCAGAACTTTTTCATATTCTTCTACTTAATATGGTAGGTGTGACTTCCATTTTACAAAGTTTTTTCCAAAGTTATCTTTTGCGTCAATAAGCCAATCCAATTACCATGTTTCATCCCTTCTTTCATATTTGGTATAGAAATATGGCATTTTTTTAGTTTTTCGTAATTTTCGATATCGAAAAATTGGGGGTGCTCATAGTCGGATTTCGGCCATTTTTTATACCAAGATAAGGTGAGTTCAGATAAGTACGTAAACTAAGTTTAGTAAAGATATAACAATTTTTGCTCAAGTTATCGTGTTAACGACCGAGCGAAAGGACAGACGGCCGACTGTGTATAAAAACTGTGCGTGGGTTCAACCGATTTCGCCCGTTTTCACAGAAAATAGTTATTGTCATAGAATTTATGCCCCTACCAAATTTCACAAGGATTGGTAAATTTTTGTTCGATTTATGGCATTAAAAGTATTCTAGGCAAATTAAATGAAAAAGGGCGGAGCCTCGCCCATTTGGAAATTTTATTTTATTTTTGTATTTTGTTGTACCATATCATTACTGGAGTTGAATGTTGACATAATTTACTTATATACCGTAAAGATACTCAATTTTTTTTTTTTTAAAGTGGGCGTGTTCGTTATCCGATTTTGTTAGTTTTAATTTTGCACACATATAGTAATAGTAGTAACGTTTCTGCCAAACTTCATCATGATATCTTCAACGACTGCCAAGTTACAGCTTGCAAAACTTTGAAATTACCTTCTTTTAAAATTGGGCGGTGCCTCGCCCCTTGTTCAAAATTTTACTAATTTTCTATTCTGCGTTATAAGTTCAACCCACCTACCAAGTTTCATCGCTTTAGCCGTCTTTGGTAATGAATTATCGCACTTTTTCGGTTTTTCGAAATTTTCGATATCGAAAAAGTGGACGTGGTTGTAGTCCGATTTCGTTCATTTTAAATAGTGATCTGAGATGAGCGTCCAGAAACCTACACACCAAATTTCTTCAAGATACCTCAAAATTTACTCAAGTTATCGTGTTTACGGACGGACAGACATGGCTAAATGAATTTCTTTTTTCGCCAAAATCATTTTGATATATAGAAGTCTATATCTATCTCGATTAGTTTATGCCGTTACGGATTACCGTTATGCGAAGAAAATTAATATACTCTGTGAGCTCTGCTCAGCTGAGTATAAATATATAGTATACATATGAACTAAATTGTGTATGGAAGATATACCAACAAAGAAGGCAATACTTAGAGACAATTTACAAAGCGTGCAGCGGGGCATTCATATGGCTGAGTGGATAGACGCATCTGTCTTTCATTCATGAAGTACAAATGTGGAAGCTTTCGAGTTCAATACACAGCTTCCGAAAAGCTTGCTGATGAAGAAATGAAATTCAGAAACATATCCTCGGAACCATCACCGTGTGTAAATTTTGTAATATTTCTATAATGTTAATTTAAAAAATAATTGATAAGCACTAAAGTTTTAAATAATTATTTAACAGGTCTTTGGTGAGTTCAACTTTAAAACTTTTGCAAAATAATCATGAAAAATGGAAATACACTTTTCAGTTTTTGCTATTTTAATAAAACCATTAAGATTCATTGCCTTGGGATTTGATAAACACATATTTAAATAAACTTCATATCTAAATTTGTATTTTTATGCGATAAAAACAAAATAAATTATACAAACCAAAATTACTCCCTCGCCATTTTATGCTCAACTTAATGCCACTTACTTGTTGCTTTGTTGCCTCTTTTGTGCTACTTCATGCAACAAAAGTTGGCCATTCAATATTTTAACACCTCATGGCTGTCACATCACTTAAACATTGCAATACAATCGAAACGTAAGCAATGATGTGTTTTTATACTCAGTTGAGCAGATCTCACAGAGTATATTAACTTTGATTGGATAACCGTTGGTTGTACAGGTATAAAGGAATCGAGATAGATATAGACTTCCATATATCAAAATCATCAGGATCGAAAAAAAATTCGATTGAGCCATGTCCGTCCGTCCGTCCGTTAACACGATAACTTGAGTAAATTTTGAGGTATCTTGATGAAATTTGGTATGTGGGTTCCTGAGCACTCACCTCAGACCGCTATTTAAAATGAACGATGTCGGACTATAACCACGCCCACTTTTCCGATATCGAAAATTTCGAAAAACCGAAAAAGTGCGATAATTCATTACCAAAGACGGATAAAGCGATGAAACTTGGTAGATGAGTTGAACTTATGACGCAGAATAGAAAATTAGTAAAATTTTGGACAACGGGTGTGGCACCGCGCACTTTTAAAAGAAGGTAATTTAAAATTTTTGCAAGCTGTAATTTGGCAGTCGGTATGCTTAATAAAAATTAGCAAAATCGTAGAAACACCACACCCACTTTTGAAAAAAAAATTTTTTTAAGTCAAATTTTAACAAAAAATTTAATATCTTTACAGTATATAAGTAAATTATGTCAATATTCAACTCCAGTAATGATATGGTGCAACAAAATACAAAAACAAAAGAAAATTTCAAAATGGGCGTGGCTCCGCCCTTTTTCATTTAATTTGTCTAGGATACTTTTAATACCATTAGTCGAACAAAAATTTACCAAACCTTGTGAAATTTGGTAGGGGCTTAGATTCTAGGACGATAACTGTTTTCTGCGAAAAAGGGTGAAATCGGTTGAAGCCACGCCCAGTTTTTACACACAGTCTACCGTCTGTCCTTCCGCTCGGCCTTTGACACGATAACTTGAGCAAAAATCGATATATCTTTACTTAACTCAGTTCGCGCACTTATCTGAACTCACTTTGTATTGGTATAAAAAATGGTCAAAATCCGACTATGACCACGCTATAAATAAATTAGCAGTATCCAACAGATGATGTTCTGGATCACCATGGTCCACATTTTGGTCGATATCTGGAAAACGCCTTCACATACACAACTACCACCACTCCCTTTTAAAACCCTCATTAATACCTTTAGTTTGATACCCATATCGTAAAAACATATTCTAGAGTCACCCCTGGTCCACCTTTATGTCGATATCTCGGAAAGGCGACCACCTATAAACTACCACCACTCCCTTTTAAAACCCTCATTAACAGCTTTAATTTAATACCCATATTTGACAAACGCATTCTAGATATTCTGGCGATATCTCGAAAAGGCGTCCACCTATGTAACTAAGGATCAATCCCTTTTAAAATACTCATTAACACCTTTCATTTGATACCCATATCTTATAAGCAAATTCTAGAGTCAACCCTGATCCACCTTTATGGCGATATCTCGAAAAGGCGTCCACCTATAGAACTAAGCCAACGCCTTTAAAATTCTCATTAACATCTTTCATTTGATACCCATATCGTGCAAACAAATTCTAGAGTCAGCCCTGGTCCACCTTTATGGCGATATCCCTAAATGGCGTCCACCTATAGAACTATGGCCCACTCCCTCTTAAAATACTCTTTAATACCTTCCATTTGATACACATGTCATACAAACACATTACAGGGTTACCCTAGGTTCATTTTCCTACATGTTTATTTTCCCTTATGTTGTCACCATAGCTCTCAACTGAGTATGTAATGTTCGGTTACACCCGAACTTAACCTTCCTTACTTGCTTTCTTTTGTTTTTATTTTCGCCTCAGATTCTGTTGCATTTACGTTAGTGATGTCTGTTTTATTTCACGTGTCACATTTGTTGATCGCCGCCGGCCGCGAGCAATTCCAAAAAGATTTGCGACTGACAAGCATGCAACATCTAAATGTATTTACTTACGCTTTAATAAGTGCACATATATGTGTGTTTGTATGTACATTAAACTGGGTCGATTTATTAACACGTTCGCCACTCAGCGTCACATATATGTGACGTGGGGTAGTTAAAAAAAACTCATGTCACATATATGTGTCGTAAAATTACTAAAATGTATTGAGCTGTTATTTCATGAAGGTTTGTAGGAAGTAATTTTCTTGCATGTTTTAGTATCTGGCAAGGTGTCAAATATATACAAAATCTGCGGTTTGGGTATGGGCTAAGCCGTTATTTTAAAATTTCGCTTTTTAAAGGGGTATTCCCCGAATTTTTTCAATGTGCTAATTAATGTGAAAATAAGTTTGAAGTATGCTTTCATCAGTTCATTCGTGTCACAGTAGCATTAGAAGAAGGTTCTTATAAGTAAAAGTGTGCATATTTTTTAAGGTAAGTTTTTTACAATGCTTCAACTATTTTATACTAATATAGAAAACATATAACTATTTATATATATGTGTATATTTTTCGTTTATTGTTTAGAATGGAGGGTCGTAGACGAAGGCAAATATCTGAGGAGGAAATTCTTGAAGCCATTTTGAATTCCAGCGAAAGCGACCTGGACTTTGAGGATTCTGGAAGCAGCTTCGCCCCAGAAAGTGAGGACGAAGAGTCTGGGGAAGAAAATTACTCAGAAGGTGGGATAGAGATAGAAGAAACCGATCTTGGTGGAGACGTTACCAATGAAAATGAGTGTATGGATTTGGAGCCCGAAATCCAAAACATGGAATTTACAGGTGAAGAGAAAATTTCTATTGATTTACCACCTAGTGCAAAACCCATAGATTATTTTATGAAAATATTTGATGAAGTGCTTGTAAAGAAAATTGCTTTGTGGACAAATGCACGTGCTAATTTTTTATCTAAAAATGAGAAATTGGGGACAAATCTAATCTTCTTAGATGGAAGGACGTAACCGCTGAGGAAATAAAAAAGGTAATCGGTTTATGTATTACAATGCCCTTAAATAAAAAGCCGGAAATGAGATAGTTTTGGAGCAAAGATCCTCTTTATTTTCAAAATATTTTGGGAGGAACTATGAGTCGCATAAAATTTGAAAATATACTTCGTTGTATGTGTTTCTATTTTCATGACCAATGTGATAGATCCAACCGTCTACACAAAATTGAAAATGTGGTAAACCATATTCTTCAAAACATAAAAAAAATCTATAGTCCCCCGCAAAACTTATCTTTGGATGAAGCTCTTCTTTTGTGGAGGGGAAGACTTTTATTTCGGCAGTATATTCCAAATAAAAGACATAAATATGGAATAAAATTTTACGAACTGTGTACCTCAGATGGATTTTTAATAAATTTACTTATATACACTGGAAAAACTACCGTGTGCAATGAAAAAGGAAATGCATTTGGTGTTGTCGCTAAATTAATGGAGAATTACTTACAAAAAGGGTATATGCTTTACATGGACAACTATTACAATAGTGTAGATCTCGCTGAATATTTATTGAGTAATAAAACAACAATGTGTGGAACGTTGAGAAAAAATAGAAAACGGAACCCCTCATATGTCATCAAAAGCAAACTGACCCAAGGAACAACAGCATGGAGACGAAACGCAAAAGGTGTTGTTGTTTTAAAATGGAAAGATAAACGGGACGTACTCATGATTTCTACAAAGCATAATGCTGAAAACGTAAACACAACATCGAAGAGAGGAGTAAGTATAGTCAAACCGAAAATGGTTCATGACTATAATAAAAATATGTCAGGTATCGATCGTTCCGATCAAATGGTGTCGTATTATGCGTGTCCCAGACGATCAATTCGCTGGTATATGAAGGTATTTTTTCACCTAATAGATATATCGCTTTGGAATGCCTGCTGGATTTACAACAAAATAAATTTCGAAAATCCATTGACACTTCTGTCGTTTAGAGAAAAAATTATAAAAGCATATTTGGTTGAACCTCCAAGACAAAGATTATCTCTTCATGTAACACCCAGTACATCTACTGCTGCTCATTTTCCAGACATGACCTCTTCAAGAAAACAATGTCGCCAGTGCAGTAAAACTAAAAAGAGGACCGCAACTAAATATATATGTGGAGTCTGCAGAGACAAAGATGGCGATGTAATTGGATTATGCCCATATCCATGTTTTAGGGACTGGCATATCCAATAAAGCAGACATATGTACATATACAGAAAATAATAAAAATGTTTAATATATAATAAAAAAATTCAGTTTATGTTTTATTGATAGAAATCAAACTATGTAGTGACTCCCATATGTGACACAAGTACTTCCCAAAACTCATGACACTTATATGTGACTTTTGTGTATGTCACAAATACGTGGCACACAGTTTCTCTTAAGAAAATTGCTTAGAAAACTCATGTCACATATATGTGACATATTTTTTTTTGTTCGTGAGTTTTTTTTGAAAGCACAAAAAATCAACGAGTGGCGAACGTGTTAACCGATATCGCGCTATCAATTTTTCGATAGGATTTGGGCTCATGAAAAAAGTTCCACTACGCATACCCAAAAAAATAATTTTCGAGCCTGCGAAATTTCATCGATTTTTTCGGTTTTTTATGCGTTTTTCTTCATTTTCAAGCCTCCAAATCATTTTTTATGTATTTTTTTCGTGCCAATTGGCAAATGCAAAATTGGTAAATGCAGTTTTTTGAAAAAATAATTTCTTTTATGGAGATTTAGAAGAATTTTGACCAAAAATCGATTTTTTTTTCGCAGGCTCGAAAATTATTTTTTTGGTATGCGTAGTGGAACTTTTTTTCCTGAGCCCAAATCGTATCGAAAAATCGACGGCGCGATATAGGTTAACTTTCGTCCATACAAATCGACCCAACCCAATGTACATATATTCATGCCATGATATGTGTATCCAATCTATAAATGTGTTTGTCTCTGCGGGCATTTGTTTATGATGCTGGAGCGCATTGCATGCTATAGTGTGGAGTTTTCATGTAGAAGATAGATGAATGCGGTGTATTTTGTGATCACACGATTTGTTTACACGCTCTGCACTACCGCAAGTTGTGCATAGGAGTAGTGTTGCAGCTTCAGTAATATGTAACACCAACAACTTGAGTAGCACTAATACCGCCAACGCAAATGCTACTGACGCCTGCAGCACAATGCACAACACATGTCTGATACCATGAAATATTACAAAAAAAATAAAAAATACAAATCGAAAGATATATGCATAAACAGCTACATTTATTCAAATAGCATCAGCATGCCGCCTCCGACCGCCAAGCTAAGACTTGGTATTCGTAGAATTCCAATAAAACACATTTTTGTAGTAGGGAAACAAAACTAAAGAAATCAATGACTCCACAGAAGCCAAGGAAAAGTCAAAGCAAAAAGTAATAAAATATAAAAAAATTATATAAATGCATACTCATGGTCCTGAAGAGGATAATGGGGTGGGAAATGAGATGACAAGATGTCAAAGTCCAGATAGGTACTGAAAGTTTTGTACGCCAAAATTTTACTCAGGGGATGATCGCTACCAGAAAAAATTATAACTATTGGTGTGTGCTCATTTTCATGGCAGCAATATGCCCGAAGTGTATGCCAAATCACATCCGTGAGACGACACCGTTTAGAAAAACTTGTTTTCAATTGAAAAAAACTTTTTTTTAATATTTGATATTTCTTTGCCCCGGAATTTTACACAGGACCACAGCATGACGGCCGGCATACATTGAGACCATAATTTCGACAGTTGTATGAATGGTGAGAAGATACTGAAATCGGTGTAGTTAAACAATTTCGGCAAGAACATCATCAGCTTATAGAGGCATATTGAAAACTTATTTAATAAATTCAAGAATTAAAAGTTTAATTGAATTGATCATATGAAGGGCCTCAATTAAATGTCACGTGGTTGAATGTGTCGGTATAATAAAACATATTTTATAACGTCTGTAAAAATTAACTAGCCTATACACGCGGTCCAGTCCGCACAAAAATACAAGTCTTGCGATATACCGCAATATGATCCTGAAAAGAGTTTCAAGACAGTGTTGAAAATCAGCTTGAAACAGCTCCGAAAAAAATTGTGAAATTGTAGCGCACAGTCGCGAAATAGTACGAAAATAAACCCCCAATGATCCATAGAAGGAAGAATATATTGGTTTTTTTTTTTTTTTTTGTAAGCAATGGGGCTCAAAACCTTCCAAAAAACTTTCTCTACTATCCTTAAATGATCTTGCAACAGTTCCGGAACCACTTTCGAATTGATCCGCCAAGATACAAAAATATTCCATAACAATCCTTCCGATATGATTCGTGAACGACCTCGAAAAAAAAAATGTAAGGCGCGATAACCTCCGAAGAGATCTAAGGCCGAGCTTCTCTTCCAATTTGCATCCTGCTCCTCTTGATTTTCCTTACAAATTGGCCGGACGGGACCTACATGACTTTATGCCGACTCCGAACGGCATCTGCAAGGCAGATGAGTTTTCACTGAGAGCTTTTCATGCCAGAAATACACCCGGAGCGCTTGCCAAACACTGCCGAGGGGCGACCCCGCTTAGAAAATTTTTCTTCTAATTGAAAAATCTTATTTCTAAAATTTTTGATGTTGGTTTGACCGGGGTTTCAACCCAGGGCATCCGGTGTGGTAGGCGGAGCACGCTACCATCACACTACCGTGGTCGACCTCGAAATGGCTATGAAAATATTACCGAAGAAGTTCCGAATAAATCTCGTAAACAATCTCGGAATTTTATGCAGATAATGCCGAAATAGTCTTGAAATAATCTCGGAGAAAACATTACGAAAACTACTTAGAAACATACCCGAGATGATCTGTATAACAACCACAAAACGGTCTTAAACCAATCCTAAAAAATCTGACAATAGCTCAGAAAAGGTTCTCAATCTAATCCCAGAAAGTCCCGAAATGATTTCGAACACGATCCCGAACATGTTGAAATGTTCCCGAAATTCCAATGCTGAAAAACTACCTAAATGGTCCTGATATTTTTTCAAAATCAGTCCCAAAATTATAAGCGAATGGTCCAATATAATCCCACATAGTCTCTTACTGAGCCAGAAACGACCCAAAAAACCCGAAGAAAACCGTGAAACCGTGGAATACTCGACCAATAGTATAATTGCATAATTATCCTGTAAGTAACCCGAAAACTGACTATTTCCCCCAATTATTTAGACCATAATCTAGATGAACCATGCATGTTTTAGATATTAATGCAAACATTGCTATTTTTGGATATCTGGATGGCGCAAAGTAATAACGTTTAAGGAAAAGGTTCCTGTCGGAGAGGGAATTGAATTGTTCACTTTTCCATAACTGCCAGACCTTCAACTTTGTAGCCCATATACTCAAGACCATTTTTAAAGTCAAATAGATAAAGAACTATGACAATTAGCGAATCAGAGGGTTCGACGGTCCTGTTCTCCTAAAATATTGGTTCTAGGATTGTTTGGCCCATAAATCCAATACCATTGAAATAGGTCCAATATACCTAAAGGTGTAAAAGTTTATAAAAACAGAAGACGACGTCACTATTCACTTTTTTTAAAATTGCCAAGAACTATATATATATATATGTCTCACATATCATCTTGTATTGGTCTAGGACAAATTCACGAAGAACTATAGCAATTTACGGACACTGCTAAAGATACTTCCACACAATTATATATCTCTGTGTCATATTTCATCTTAATCTGTTCGGGCGTTCTGGCGGGATTGAGTAACAAAATGAATAACAAATTACTTGAAATTTAGTTATCCCAGGAGGCGTAGGACACCCTTTTAACAAAAAAAAAAAAAAGCCAGTAAATCCTTTGAGACAAACTTCATGCGAACTTTCATTAAAATCCGCGGTGCTGTTTTGCCGTGATTGTGTCACAAAGACATCCAAACTTTTACATTAAAAATGGTATTAAGATGTTCCTTTCTTCACTCATCCTGTGCTACGCCCCTGTATATACTTAAAAATAACTATATATATATACATATATGGGTAAAGAGGAAGTGTATGTATTTCCCATTAAACTACTTTAATAGTAATAACAGAAGCGCGGGTGATATTGAACCTGTTTTCCTCTTTTCGGCTCTCTCTCTTTACTTTTTTCACTGCGATCATTTCCCTACACGTGGCAACGAACATTCAAATATTATAAGTAAGTACTTAAGTAAGTTTGTAAACTGCACGTAATCAACAATTTCAAATCACTGTGTGCAGGTCATTATCCTCAAACCACAAAAGTGACGGAAACAACAATGATCCTAAGGTTCATTGAAATTGCAGTGGCTGCCTTTAAATATGTAGCTGCAGCACTTCAAACTGAATAAATAAATCTAATATTATGCATCTTTTTCTTGCCACACAATAAGTTCACTTGAATAAATAATAGGCGAATGTAGCAGTTGAAAGTAAAACGTGAATCGAATGTTTATGCTTAATAAGGCCTTTAAGATCAATTCCAAGGAATATAGAGGCATTGATTTGATATAGGCATCTGCTGTAGTTTAAGAAAGAAATGAAAATTCAATTAAAAAATCGCTAAAGATGGGAATACCTTAGAATATGCCTAAATATTAATCTGATCATATTTCTAAAATTCGTAATGAGCAATCGGTTGTGAAAGATATATTTCATATGGAGAAAAGATATTATAATCCAAAGGGTCCTAAAGGGGTTTAGAATATACCCGCGATAAGTATGCCTGTCGTAAAAGGCGACTAAAATACGCCAATGATTCAAGGCGTTGTGTAGTGTTTCCCTTTCAAGGGGATGCCAGTGCAATATATAGCTTCTCCAACCCAATGGTCAACTTAACCTACCCGTGGAGAATCCAGTTTCTTAAGCAGCCGAGGCTTATTAAACGGTTTTATTTAGCTTGAGTTGACAGGCTGCACGGCCGCATGCACGGCCGTTGCGAACGAATCTTGTAATTGAAATTTAAGTAACTTCCCGATAAGCTACAAGCTTGAAACTTGGAATATAGTTCAGAACCCGATGACAATGCAATAATAAGAAAAAAAATCGCCGCTAGGTGGCGCATGAATCGATATATTCGCAAAATCCGCATTTGTGGTCCGATTTGGCTCATATTTGGAACACATAATACATGCAAGAATAAAAATCGACCTGTGAAAAAAAATCGCCGCTAGGTGGCGCATGGATCGAGACATTCACAAAAATCGTATTTGTGGTCCGATTTGGCTCATATTTGGAACACATAATACATGCAAGAATAGAAATCGACATGTAAAAAAATATCGCCGCTAGGTGGCGCATGGATCGAGGTATTCACAAAAATCGTATTTGTGGTCCGATTTGGCTCATATTTGGAACACATAATACATGCAAGAATAAAAAGCGACTTATGAAAAAAAATCGCCGCTAGGTGGAGCAAGGATCGAGATATTCCCAAAAATCGTATTTGGGGTCCGATTTGGCTCATGCTTGGAACACATAATACATACATGAATAGAAAGCGACCTATCGCAAAAAAGCGCCGCTAGGTGGCGCAAGGATCGAGATATTCACAAAAATCGTATTTGTGGTCCGATTTGATTTGGTCCATATTTGGAACACATAATACATACATGAATAGAAAGCGACCTATGATGCCCGATTTGGCTCATATTTGGAACAAATATTGCATACAGTCCAGTATAAGTGACATCAAAATATTTTGGAGTTGGAGGAGGGACAAGCATACGTGGCGCAGAGTCGAGTAAAGTCTTTGGAAGGATTATGTATTGAGGACTTAAGTTGTAACAAATTGTCAGGAAAGTGTCCTTGTAATAATGAGTCACTAAATGAACTAAAAAGAATGAGAAATAATAGGCAATTAAATAAAGACTTAAAACTTGAAAATAGAATAATTTAAAAAAAATGTTTAAGTTAAACGGTTTTATTGAAAACAATACTTACATGAAATAATAATAATACGAAAAGCTAGAAAATAATTAGGTAGGTCCTAGGTACTAGTCATCACACTCCTTATCAATCTAGGGCGTTGACCAGACAATTAAATAAAAGCGTTGGACGCGTCATATTTCTATTGATAGTCATATATAAGACCAACTGAACCTTAATCAAGTTATGCTACGCCTTACATTTTTAGAAATTTCACGCGCCCAACGCTTTTATTTGTCTGATCAACGCCCTAGATTGATAAGGATTGTGATGACTAGTACCTAGGACCTACCTAATTATCTTCTAGCTTTTCGTATTATTATTATTTCATGTAAGTATTGTTTTCAATAAAACCGTTTAACTTAAACAATTTTTTTTAATTATTTTATTTTTATACTTATCTTTATACACTTAGCATATCTTTATACCTATATATGGGTCTTCTCTTTAAAGGAGTTAAAGTTTTCTAGAATCCAAACAAGCCATTTTATTTTAATGAAAGGTATAAAATTAGTTAGTATATAAGTTGTATTAAATTGTTGCTTTTTCTTCATATTTCTTATTATGTTGAGTACAAAGCATTTTTAACATAAGTTCATCTAGCGCTAAACGAGCTCATGCTTTGATAAATTTTTATGAATTTGAAACTGGAAAAATGTTTGGAAACCAGTGCTAACAGGGGAATAAAAAAAGGTATCTCCAGAGAAAAGTAAGGTGCGATATAGATCCGATTTCATCTGAAATTATCCGAGAATAAGGGGAAGACATCTAGTCGGCGGGAAGTCTAAACCCCTTTTTTTAAGTAAGTTATGTTATATTTACGTAAAATACGGCATACGACACACCTTGGCGTTTTTAAATCATGAAATACTAGGTACCTTTATATGGAGCAATTTTTCATTTAATTTTGGGTAAGCAATTAATGAGCTAATACTTTTACGAACTTCAGCAAAATCATGAAAATTATTTGAGATATAATGCATCTCCTTGCTGAAAAGGAAAAGATTTTCAAATTGGCTTTGCACAGATGATCGTTGACCCTGACGAACAGTAAAAATCGTCTTTGAGAACTCAATTAGCGATCGGTAAGCAGTTTACCAATAAAGCATCCTCATAACTATGTACTAAGCATTTTTCATTAGTTCAGCTATGCTTTCATTAATATTCCCTCGTTTTATGTAATAGGAAGATTGTGTTTATTTTTACTTGATACAATTCTTATGATCACATCACCTCGTAGACCAATGGAATGTTGTGTCGGTTATAACACTAAGATCGGGTTTATCAATGCGAGTTTAAACTCCAGCTAAATTTGAATAGATTTAACACTGCCACCTCGACCGCTTAAACTGAGATGGACAGCAAAATTGTATGGTATCGAACAAAGTGGGAAGGTTAATCAGCTTTAGCTAGAATTTAAACTCGCACTGAAAAACCAGGCATAAGAGCTATTGTAAATGAGCTTTTTTTAATTTAGGCTTATAGTTACCACATAGCTTATCAACTTGTAACAAATACAAATAATAACTTGAGTTTGAAGCAAGTTTTTGGAAACACAAATTGCACTGTCTGACGTATGAATCAGGATCTTGGACAGCAGTAAAAAAGCCACCAAAGACAAATTTACTTGATTTTCATCGTCGATTATATGTCAACTAAAGAGGCATGGAACTAAATCACACATTTAACCAGTATCACTGAAAAACCGAGACTAATATGTGCTTACTCAAAGCTGAAAAAATTTCCGTTGTGTTTTTAATCTTATTCTTGAAATGATAATTTTAGCAGCCTATCTAAACTGCCATAGAACAATCTATTATTTATACGAGTGTACAACATCTGGCGTACGCGGATATTAGTTACATCATTACACTCTACATAACACGCCATAAATTCTGCCCTCTCTGGATTGGATAAGGAGGAAAGAAAATAGGATGCTGTTGATAGTGAAAACAACGTCAGCTTAGAGATCAAATAGAGAATATACTGGCAATGAGTGCTTTTTTGGGCTGGGGAGGCATTTAAAAAATAGTTCCTCTAGACAAAAAAAAATCAAAAAGTCCGATTTTGAATTTAGCGCATTGTTTTACTTCATTACTAAACATTATACGACAAAATTTTAAATTCTAGTTATGGCTTAACAGTACGCAAAACAAAAAAAAACAAAAATACTAAGAAGATCCCAAAAGTTTGTCTGTTATCATAATGACTACATGCTTAATAAGGTCTTTAAGATATATGCCATATATATGTATGTATGTACATATGTCTATGAAACATTGCAGAAGCAATTAATTTATCAAAACGTAAATATACGGATCTTTTTCTACTTTATATTTAGGTTTTTGAAATGATTATGAGTACATATATTTCTTATTTGCTTTTCAGGGATATGCAAAGCACAATCATATAGATATACTTCTGTTTACAACATTTCGACAAATTAAAATTGTTTTCTTTCAGCAAAAATGTGTAGATATGTATGATGCTTGTAGATTTGAGCATATTATTCATGAATTCCTCTGATAAGTATTAAACAAAAACGTGCAGGAACTCATCTATTTGAGAATATCAATTTTTATTATACTTTGCATAGTATATTTGTAAGTAAATATTTGAGAAATATTTAGATTTATATGAGCGCTATCGTACTCGTACAAATATGAAATATTTGTTGCTTCTGAAAATTTTTCTTTGTTAGGTGAATTTGCTTATCTTAAAATGTTTATTTTATACTCAGTTGAGCAGAGCTCACAGAGTATATTAAGTTTGATTGGATAACGGTTGATTGTACATATATAAAGGAATCGAGATAGATATAGACTCCCATATATCAAAATAATCAGGATCGAAAAAAAATTTGATTGAGCCATGTCCGTCCGACCGTTCGTCCGTCCGTCCGTCCGTTAACACGATAACTTGAGTAAATTTTGAGGTATCTTGATGAAATTTGGTATGTAGGTTCCTGAGCACTCATCTCAGATCGCTATTTAAAATGAAAGAAATCGGACAATAACCACGCCCACTTTTTCGATATCGAAAATTTCGAAAAACCGAAAAAGTGCGATAATTCATTACAAAAGACAGATAAAGCGACGAAACTTGGTAGATGAGTTGAACTTATGACGCAAAATAGAAAATTTGTAAAATTTTGGACAATGGGCGTGGCACCGCCCACTTTTAAAAGAAGGTAATTTAAAACTTTTGCAAGCTGTAATTTGGCAGTCGTTGAAGATATCATAATGAAATTTGGCAGGAACGTTACTCCTATTACTATATATACGCTTAATCAAAATTAGCAAAATCGGAGAAGGACCACGCCCACTTTTAAAAAAAAATTTTTTTTAAAGTAAAATTTTAACAAAAAATTTAATATCTTTACAGTATATAAGTAAATTATGTCAACATTCAACTCCAGTAATGATGTGGTGCAACAAAATACAAAAATAAAAGAAAATTTCAAAATGGGCGTGGCTCCGCACTTTTTCATTTAATTTGTCTAGGATACTTTTAACGCCATAAGTCGAACAAAAATTAACCAATCCTTTTGAAATTTGGTAGGGGCATAGATTTTATGACGTTAACTGTTTTCTGTGAAAAGGGGCGGAATCGGTTGATGCCACGCCCAGTTTTTGTACACAGTCGTCCGTCTGTCCTTCCGCATGGCCGTTAACACGATAACTTCAGCAAAAATCGACATATCTTTAATTAACTTAGTTCACGTGCTTACTTGAACTCACTTTATCTTGGTATGAAAAAAGAACGAAATCCGACTATGACCACGCCCACTTTTTCGATATCGAAAATTACCGAAAATGAAAAAAATTCCATAATTCTATACCAAATAAGAAAAAAGGGATGAAACATGGTAAGGTAATTGGATTGTTTTATTGACGCGAAATATAACTTTAGAAAAAACTTTATAAAATGGTTGTGACACCTACCATATTAAGTAGAAGAAAATGAAAAAGTTCTGCAGGGCGAAATAAAAAACCCGTAAAATCTTGGCAGGTATAACATATATAAATAAATTAGTGGTATCCAACAGATAATGTTCTAGGTCACCCTGTTCCACATTTTGGTCGATATCTGGAAAACGCCTTCACATATACAACTACCACCACTCCCTTTTAAAACTCTCATTAATACCTTTAATTTGATACCCATATCGTACAAACTCATTCTACAGTCACCCCTGGTCCACCTTTATGGCGATATCTCGAAAAGGCGTCCACCTATAGAATAAGCCCCACGCCCTTTTAAAATACTTATTAACACCTTTCATTTGATATCCATATCGTACAAACATATTCTAAAGTCACCCCTGGTCCTCCTTTATGGCGATATCTCGAAAAGGCGAACACCTATAGAATGAAGGCCACTCCCTTTTAAAAATACTCATTAACACCTTTCATTTGATACCCATATCGCACAAACAAAGTCTAGAGTCACCCCTGGTCCACCTTTATTGCGATACCTCGAAAAGGCGTCCACCTATAGAACTAAGGCCAACTCCCTTTTAAAATACTCATTAACTCCTTTTGTTTGATACCCATATTGCACAAACGAATTCTAGAGTCACCCCTGGCCCACCTTTATGGCGATATCCCGAAACGGCGTCCACCTATGGAACTAAGGATTACTCCCTTTTAAAAAACTCATTAACACCTTTCTTTTGATACCCATATTGTACAAACAAATTCTAGGGTCACCCCTGCTCCACCTTTATGGCGATATCTCGAAACGGCGTCCACCTATGGAACTAAGGATTACTCCCTTTTAAAATACTCATTAACACCTTTCGTTTGATGCCCACATTGTACAAACAAATTCTAGGGTCACCCCTGGCCACCTTTATGGCGATATCTCGAAACGGCGTCCACCTATGGAACTAAGGATTACTCCCTTTTAAAATACTCATTAACGCCTTTCTTTTGATACACATATTGTACAAACAAATTCTAGGGTCATCCCTGGTCCGCCTTTATGGCGATATCACGAAAATGCGACCACCTATACATCAACCACCACTCCCTTTTAAAACCCTCATTAATACCTTTAATTTGATACCCATATCGTACAAACACATTCTAGAGTCACCCCTGGTCCACCTTTGTGGCGCTATTTCGAAACGGCGTCCACCTATAGAACTAAGGCCCACTCCCTTTTAAAATACTCATTAACACCTTTCGTTTGATGCCCACATTGTACAAACAGATTCTAGGGTCACCCCTGGCCACCTTTATGGCGATATCTCGAAACGGCGTCCACCTATGGAACTAAGGATTACTCCCTTTTAAAATACTCATTAACATCTTTCATTTGATACCCATATCGTACAAACGCATTATAGAGTCAACCCTGATCCACCTTTATGGCTATATCCCTAAATGGCGTCCACCTGTAGAACTATGGCCCACTCCCTCATAAAATACCTTTAATGCCTTTCATTTGATACGCATGTCATACAAACACATTCCAGGGTTTTCCTCGATTCATTTTCCTACATGGTTATTTTCCCTTATGTTGTCACCATAGCTCTCAACTGAGTATGTAATGTTCGGTTACACCCGAACTTAACCTTCATTACTTGTTTTTGTTGATTTTGTACTAGCACATGCCAAATTAGGTAACACATTCCCTAGACAATTTAAGGAACTTTGTATTTGTATATGGTACAAAATCATGGAGGTGGAGAATTTAAGTTGGAAACGATTGTCTCACTAATGCTCGAGATAATTTTAAATTATATCTCGTTTCCCATTAACCTACCTACTATTCGGCAACATGTTTAATAATTAAAGTTGAAATTATTTCTATTCAAAATTTTTCCTAAGCAAAATGCTTGAAAATCATTTCGGAAATGCGTTTAAAGCCCATAAAATAAATTTCGACCGAGTAGAAAACACGTGAAAGGAGATTAATTTTAAGTTACTGGATACTGTCATAACTATACAAATATATAACTACACAAATATATACATAATACAGATATAACAAAAAATACCATACAATTGAAAGCGTCGAGGAAAAGATATTGTTACGAATATTAGCAAAACTAAGGAGTGCTGCCATCTCCAGGCCGATGCTAAGCAGTGACATGAATTCACATCAATAATTCAATCATTATGTATCTACATAAACGAATCAATGGCCCCTATTATGAGCATCTTTCGATCTTCGACTGTAGTCGAAAGAGCTGATCGAACGAATTTTCATTCGGTATTATGACGCACGTTCGATGAAGGCAAGCATTATTGTGAATTTCGATAAATTCAAAAGTTCACAATAGCACATTTCCTTCAGCTGTCAAATAAAATAAAATAAATAGACAAAGGCAGAACTAGTTATTAAATGCAAATATTGAAAATATAAGTATGACTACGACGGAATTGTGGTTTGATGATTCGTCAGATGAAGAGAAAAGCTTACTGGAGCTAGCCAGAAGTAGAAGACGCGTGAGGGATGCTTCAAATACATTGAAAATGAATTCCACCACGTAAGTGTAGCTTTCTAAATAAGTTGTTAAATTGTTGAAATTATAAGTTTTGTTTATAGATTTATTCAAAACTTCAGACTGTCCAAAGAAGCGTTCATGGACTTGTTGTCCAGTACAGATGAACTGCTTCAGCAATGCACAAGAGCCAAGCATATTCCTAATATTCTAAAATAGGCAACAGTTCTCCGATTTTGTGCTCGGGGATCCTACCAACTGAGCATTGGATACGAAAATGCATTCGTACTTGCCCAGCCGAATGTGTCTGTGGTTCTGACAGAGGTGTTGAATGTCTTGGAAAATTTTATTTGTGAAAGATGGATAAAATTCAATTATGAGGAGGCTGAGCTACATCAATCAAAGTTGCATTTCTATAATATTAGCAGAATTCCAGGGATTATTGGCTGTGTTGATGGCACAGACATTAAAATTGTTGCTCCCAAAAAAGAATTACAGAATTTATATTACAACAGAAGAGGATTCTACAGCATTAATGCTATGATTGTAAGTATACCATTTTGATATTAGTTTCAGGTTGTAAATACATAAGTTTACATCTTTATACAAATATTTTTTAGGTTTGTGACCATTCTATGACTATCCGATACATAAATGCAAAATATCCGGGAGCAACACATAATTCTTGTGTGTTCAATATGTCGGCCTTGAAATCACATTTGGAACAGGCAAGAGCCCTTCACTACACATCAGAAAAAGCAATACAAATTATAAACGTGTGTGCGGCTTTGCACAATACAAATTTCTGTAGAAGAGTTATCTAATGAAGATGACGACCATGATATCCCATTCGCCGAAATTGAATCCACAACCAACTCGGAAGCAGAAGAAATCAGAGACTAAATATTGCGAGTTTTGTAGATACTTCATTTTATTGAAATAAAAAATTCATATACATGTATATATATAAAAAAAATATTTGGTAAATTCATTGTGGTTCTTAGAAGCTAAAGATTTTCAGTTTTCATAATACAGTCTTAAATTTTATTATAAATTTGGTATAAAAAATATCACTTCAGTTTCATATGTATGTTTAAAAAAAAAAAAAAATCAGGTATTGTTCAGCACTTAAAGCATACATTTGTGATGGCCTTATTTTTTCATTTGGCTTTTATACAACTCCAGCTTTTCCTGTTTCAATTTAAAAAAATCACGTTTATAATAGTACTCCAAGCTATACGTTCTCTTCGCATACTTTTCTGTCTCAAGAGCACTTTTTTTGATCTCTTCCAATGTTTTCAGCATCTCTTCTTAAACATTTTTTTGATTTGCTGTCTGCTCTTGCAATAGTTTGAGCCTATCGTTTTTGCTGAACTTTTTCGACTTGCTTTTCGTGGCCTCTCCTCATCAGGTGCACCACTTTGTCCACTTACTTCCAAATTCTCATCCGATTCCAAGTTATCACTATATAACATTATATAACATTCTTCATTCGCATTAGTACTAAGGCCATGCTCTTGTCCAGGTGGATCTACACTGGTCTGAAGACTTAACAAACCCGTTATAGACTCTTCTGAATGTGTAAAGATATTTAACCTGTTTGGTCCACCACCAGTTGCACGGTATTCCACTATCTTCTCCGAAATTTTTGTTTTTGTTTTTGACTTCATGTCAGCCCACACCTGAGACGACAAAAATAAAGTTGTATTATACAGAATTGACTTCTGTGGTTCTTTAGTTCACCTTAATCCACTTTTTCATCGTTCTTACTGGTGGTCCTAAACAGTTCAGCTCCACTGTTATATTATCCCACTTTTTTGTCACCTGAACCTTTGTGCAAGTTTATTTTGCTATATGGGAATTTTTTTCCATGATTGAAACCAGTCTTTCAAGCTGTTGTTTTGTACTCACGACCTTGGACCTATATAAAATTAATTCAAATAGTTTAAAATTACTACTAGGTAGTAAAAAATTAGAACATAAATACAAAAAACTTACATTTTAAACAATTCTTTTTCTATTCGATACAGCGTCGACAACAAATTTCTATTCGCTACAAAATTCGGTACACAACGAAAATTTCGACAGAGATGAGGTGTCATAATACCAACTTCTAATTCGATTTTCGATGTTCGATAGCCAACGAAGATCGAAGATCGAAAGATGCTCATAATAGGGGCCAATAATTGCGTCTACACATGTGTACACATTCCGTCGAGCAACATATACATACAAGGCAGCGAGAGATGAGATGTCACACACAGATGAATTTATTTATACGCTTATGTGTGTGCGGGAGACCGTAAACTACAAACTCACATATGTACATTTGAGAAGCGCTAAAAAGTAGACAATTGTAAACAAGTAAAAACTATATGAGAACTATACACACCCGAATATAGTTGGTAAGTTCTAGAAATGGAAGAGCCTAGAAGTATGCAGCGTAAACTATAAAAGCGGGGCAGGCGAGTAAGAAGAGTTCAGTTTGAGTTGAGTTGTCAAGCAGTTGCGATTAAGACGATATCTAGCGAGCAATATCAGTATTATTTGAATAGTAGAGTTCCACTGAGTTATCAATCAGTTTGGTTATTAAGCCAGCGAGTAGCAAAGTATAAGTGTCATTGTGAAGTACTTTAATAAAGGCCATTTTTCCATTATTCACTATTGGAGTTATTTATTCAACAGTTTAGTGATTCGAACTTAGCAGAGGATTGCAAATAAGAGGATTTGCAAGTAAATTCGTTACAATATGATTTGAAAATTGAGCTAGCATAAAATCGTCACTTTGGTAGCGCGATAAAAAATATTGCAATTTCTGAAAAGAATTATGAAAGATGAATCAGCCTTCAATGTGAAATTTAACATATTGGTGCTATAGTTGGATGTCGAATAAATTAGCGCGCCATAACGGGAACGCTGATTTATAAGACAACGATATTGAAATCATAAATCATTTTTAGTATACCAGATGGATAGTCATGGCAGGTCTACCTTATTAAATTAAAAAAGAAATTGGTTTTATATCACACCGAGTACATGCGGTGCAGAAGCATGGGTAATAACAACATCAGCTGAAACGGCTCTGGTAGTGTTCGCGGGAAAAGTTCTTCGAAAGATGTACGGACCTCTACGCGTTGACTACGGCGATTACCGAAGAAGATTTAATGATGAGCTGTACGAGCTTTACGCAGACATACACATATTCCAATGAACTAAAATACAGCGGTTACGCTGACTAGGTCATGTTATGCGTATGAAAGATGATGCTCCGGTCAAAAAATTATTCTTAACGGAACCCGCCTATGGAAGTAGAAGAAGAACAGCCGTTTGCTCCGTTGGAAGGAATAGGTAGAAAATGACTTAAGCTCCATTGGTGTCACCAATTGGACCCAATTAACCCGGAAAAGAAGCGACTGGCACGCTTTGTTAAGGCTAAGCTAATTAAGTAAGTTATTAAGTAAAGTTGGCGACCACCGTGGTGTGATGGTAGCGTGCTCCGCCTGCCACACCGTATGCCCTGGGTTCGCACCCCGGGCAAAGCAACTTCAAAATTTTAGAATTAAGGTTTTTCAATTAGAAGAAAATTTGTCTAAGCGGGGTCGCCCCTCGGCAGTGTTTGGCAAGCGCTCCGGGTGTACTTCTGCCATGAAAAGCTCCCGTCCGGTCAATTTGTAGGGAAAATCATGAGGAGCACGACGCAACTTGGAAGAGAAGCTCGGCCTTAGATCTCTTCGGAGGTGGCGCGATAACCTTTTACATTTATTTTTTTTATTTTTATTAAGCAAAGAGGACATTTTTCATAAAGATGGCAAAATCGTCATTTCGGGAAGGATTTAACCTGCGGTACTTTAAATTGTATACCTATTTGATGTTTATTTTACTTTTGTTTTCGTTGTTGATCGTTCGATCAAGCATTATCACATGTGTAATTTGTGTTTCGTTTATATGTATACCTAGTTGCATAAATAATTTTTAATGAACATATATCCAAAATTAATGTTCCTTTTTATACTCAGTTGAGCAGAGCTCACAGAGTATATTAACTTTGATTGGATAACGGTTGATTGTACAGGTATAAAGAAATTGAGATGGATATAGACTTCCATATATCAAAATCATCAGTATCGAAAAAAAATTTGATTGAGCCATGTCCGTCCGTCCGTCTGTCCGTTAACACGATAAATTGAGTAAATTTTGAGGCATCTTGATGAAATTTGGTATATAGATTCCTGGGCACTCATCTCAGATCGCTATTTAAAATGAACGATATCGGACTATAACCACGCCCACTTTTTCAATATCGAAAATTTCGAAAAACCGAAAAATTGGGATAATTCATTGCAAAAGGCGGTTACAGCGATGAAACTTGGTAGTTGGGTTGACGTTATGACGCAGAATAGAAAATTAGTAAGATTTTGGACAATGGGCGTGGCACCGCCCACTTTTACAAGAATGTAATTAAAAAGTTTGCAAGCTGTAATTTGGCAGTCGTTGAAGATATCATGATGAAATTTGGCAGGAACGTTACTACTATTACTATATATGTGCCAAATAAAAATTAGCAAAATTGGATGAAGAACACGCCCACTTTTTAAAAAAAAATTTTTTTAAATTCAAATTTTAACAAAAAATTTAATATCTTTACTGTATATAAGTAAGTTAAGTTAAAATTCAACTCCAGTAATGATATGATGCAACAAAATATAAAAATAAAAGAAAAAATGGCTCCGCCCATTTTCATTTAGTTTGTCTAGAATACTTTTAATGCCATAAGTCGAACAAAAATTTACCAATCCTTCTCAAATTTGGTAGGGGCATAGATTCTATGACAATAACTGTTCTCTGTGAAAATGGGCGAAATCGGTGAAAGCCACGCCCAGTTTTTATACACAGACCACCGTCTGTCCTTCCGCTCGGCCGTTAACACAATAACTTGAGCAAAAACTGATATATCTTTACTAAACTTAGCCCACGTATTTATCTGAACTCACTTTATCTTGGTGTAAAAAACGGCCGAAATCCGACCATAGCCACGCCCACTTTATCGATATCGAAAACTACGAAAAATGAAAAAAATGCCATAATTATATACCAAATACGAAAAAAGGGATGAAACATGGTAACTGGATTGGTTTATTGACGCAAAATATAACTTTGGAAAAAACTTTGTAAAATGGGTGTGACACCTACCATATTAAGTAGAAGAAAATGAAAAAGTTCTACAAGGCGAAATCAACAGCCCTTGGAATCTTGGCAGGAATACTGTTAGTGGTATTGCATATATAAATAAATTAGCAGTACCCGACAGATGATTTTCTGGATCACCTGGTCCACATTTTGGTCGATATCGCGAGAACACCTTCACATATACATCTAAGGGCCACTCGCTTTTAAAACCCTCATTAATACCTTTAATTTGATATCCATATCGTATCATTCTAGAGTCACCCCTGGCCTACCCTAATGGCGATATCTCGAAAAGGCGTCCACCTATAGACCTAATACCCACTCCCTCTTAAAATGCTCAGTAACACCTTTCGTTTGATACCCTTATCGTACAAACATTCTAGAGTCACCCCTGGCCCACCCTAATGGCGATATCTCGAAAAGGCGTCCACCTATAGATCTAATGTCCACTCCCTCTTAAAATGCTCAGTAACACCTTTCGTTTGATACCCATATCGTACAAACATTCTAGAGTCACCCCTGGCCCACCCTAATGGCGATATCTCGAAAAGGCGTCCACCTATAGACCTAATGCCCACTCCCTCTTAAACTGCTCAGTAACACCTTTCGTTTGATACCCATATCGTACAAACATTCTAGAGTCACCCTTGGTCCACCTTTATGGCGATATCTTGAAAAGGCGTCCACCTATAGAACTAAGGATTACTCCCTTTTAAAATACTCATTACCACCTTTCATTTGATACCCATATCGTACAAACACATTCTAGAGTCACCCTGGCCCATCCTAATGGCGATATCTCGAAAAGGCGTCCACCTATAGACCTAATGCCCACTCCCTCTTAAAATGCTCAGTAACACCTTTCGATTGATACCCATATCGTACAAACATTCTAGAGTCACCCTTGGTCCACCTTTATGGCGATATCTCGAAAAGACGTCCACCTATAGAACTAAGGATTACTCCCTTTTAAAATACTCATTACCACCTTTCATTTGATACCCATATCGTACAAACACATTCTAGAGTCACCCCTGGCCCACCTTTATGGCGATATCCCTAAATGGCGTCCATCCATAGAACTATGGCCTACTCTCTCTTAAAATACTCTTTAATACCTTCCATTTGATACACATGTCATACAACCACATTCCAGGGTTACCCTAGTTCATTTTCCTACATGGTGATTTTCCTTATTTTGTCTCCATAGCTCTCAACTGAGTATGTAATATTCGGTTACACCCGAACTTAGCCTTCCATTCTTGTTATATATTTGTGTTTACCAACAGTTCTGAAGATGGCTTCAGATTGAAGCCGAAATATCGACAAATTAAAAACCAATGCAATTTTAAACATTGTGTTTTAGTTTACCTACGGCCTTTAAGCTCATAAAATTAACAAGACCTATAAATTGTTTATAGATTATTTTGGGACTACGTCCGGATTTTTTTCGAACTGTTCCGTCGTTTTTCGGGAGTTTTCCGGATTTTTTCATTATTCCGTACCTTCAATAAAGGTTTATAAACGACGTTGGTCCAATTCCACCGGGTACTACAAATTATTATTCAAATATGAGATTCCACCCATAAAATTTAGAAACTAATTTGAATCCAAAGCATACATACATATGGGAAAATCCGCCAAACTTTCGTTTTTTTGGAGAAAACAATTTTTTTTTGAAACATGGTATCACGCAAATATCTTTTTGTTAGGAACATGAGGGGTAAATTGGAGCTACAGTGCATCGCCGTTACTCGCCTTACATAATGCTTCAAAAAGACATAGTCAAAAGATCGAGCAAAATATTAATAAATTGGGGTCGCAATGTTGAATATACATTTATATCAACACTTCTGTGCCGATTATATCGAAATTTTAACAAAATATGGAAACTTGTGAAGCTGTTAGCTATGTAAAATTTTTTTGATACACGAGACCCGGTTTTGTAGATATCGGTAAAAATATAAAACCGAATAACCGCCAAATATTTTTTACTGCAAAGTTTGCAATATATTTATTTTAAAACCTTTCTACCTATTCTTTTGAAACTTTAAAAACATATAGATATGTGAACGAAGTATGTTTAGGTAAAAAAGTTTTAATACGCGAGATCCGGTTTTGGAGATATTGATAAAAATATAAACCTGGAAAACTTTAAATTTTTTACTTATTTAAACACTTCTTAACCTATTGTGTTGAAATTTTATCAGGATGTATATATCTATGTGGCGTATATTTAGGTAAAATTTTCTTGATACCCGAAACCCGGTCTTAGAGATATCGCCAAAAATATGAAACCGGGTAACCGTCAAATATTTCATACCCATTTGTTAATTTTTTCTCTACACCACAGTAGTATACCATCAATCGCCTCATCTTGGAATATTCACGCAAAGAAAGTGATTGATGTTTGTACATGGGGCAAATATACGAAATGTTCGCCACAAATTGGCAATCGTCAAAGAGTGTAGAAAACATTTTTTTTTTTTGTTTAAATTTTTGTATCAAATTTGTGTTTCTTTTCATTTACTTTTAAATAAAACCTGGTTAACAAAAAACAAATAATTTTTTTCTACACTTTTTGACGATTGCCAATTTTTATCGGAAATCTGGTATATTTTCCCATGTACAAACATCAATAACTTTCTTTGTATGAATATTCCAAGATGAGGCAATTGATGGTATACTACTGTGGTGTAGAGAACAAATTAACAAATGGGTATGAACTGATAAAAGTAAAATTGTAGCTGTGCCCACAAAAAACATGCTCCTGAAAAATATTTGCCCAACCAAGTGCTTCCACTTTTCTGCCTCTACCTTCAAAACTGAAAGTGGCACATCGAATTTGAAGCCCCAGGTATTTTTAGGCTATTATCGTGCATAATCCAAATTTCAATACTCAGTTGCCTCTAAAAGCTATAAGCAAAAAAACTGTCAATATTGAAAATGACAAAAAAAGTATCGATAATTTGATTGATGACAGTTTTGAGTATTGGAGGGGCACATTAATTTTGCTCATACTTTTAGAATCTCCGTCTCAAAAACAACATTCAGTTTAAATTCCATAGCGTTTTAGCGATGCCTCAAAATTTTATCGAAAAAATTCAAAAAAAAAAAAAAAAATCAAGGGTATCGCTTGAAAAAATGTAAAAATCGACGTTTTTTACGTTTCGAAGTTCTGCAAAAACTTACTGTCAACTTTCTTGATTTTTAAAATCATCAGATCGGATAGTCAACAAGTTCAAACTTAATGTCCTTGTACTCTTTTCTGGCCTTAAGTTTTTTGCCTGTGTAAAATACGAGTATCCAAAAAAAGTAAAAGTTTTTGGATTTGCCCATATACGTGAAATAAACGTTGTATATTCTTCTACTATGTAGTTAATAAGACTACCGACCAATGCAAGGAACATCTTAATATACTATTATTCTTTCTAAGAAATTTTTTGAAAATTTCGGTAATTTTTAAATAAGCCTATAGTTCTAAATAACGCATACCTAATTCGTTCTAAATGATGTATATTTTGAACAATAACCGTGGGCACTTCAATGTTGTAGGCGATTATTGGCTAATGTCCATTAGTGCTTTGGCATACAATAAATGAAGTGTTAATTTGTTCATATTCAAACAATAACTCATTTGAAGTCATAAATATTTCATTCAAAGTTTTCTTGCACTGAAGGAAAGCATTATTTTGTTACATCTGTTTGTAGTCAATTTAATGAGTGCTTAGAATGAAGAATATAATAAAACTCGTATCTATGACGACTTAATACACTCAAAATAATTCCATAAACAGATGACTATAACTACAAAACTAAAAAAACCTATTTTTTTTTTTAATATTTTGTTTTTAGGCTATTTGACCTATTGTGGGTTCCAGTAAGAAATAAAAAGATAGTAATTATTCCACTGTTGCGGCCCTACGTTTCGCTAGCCATCCTAGCTTCTTCAGGGGCGAAGTCAAAACAACAAAATATTAAAATTTATTAAAATTGACCGGAATAATCCTAATACCTATTTTTTTTACTTGATATGCAAAATTCTTTTCTCGTATAAGTTAAAAATTATCCAACTAAATTATAGTAAAAGTTATGACTTTAAAAGTCAAAATTTTACAGTTATTTTTTGATTTTTACCCGACAATAACAATCCTTGTAAATGAATTACATATGAAAAGGGTTTCCCAGCGTTAGGTGCCTAGAATGTAATTCGACGAGCGAAAACGATTTACAGTTTTTACATGTTGACTTGCATTCAAGTCAAAATTTAAATTTTAATACAAAAATTTTCAACTACGCATAAATCGTTTGCTTCAAATACACTACAACGCTTCTCGCTTTAATTGTACGCTAATGGAGGCAGTTATACCGCAAAAGTAATCCCCACCAATGGCGCTAACTAAATTGGTTTTATGGCTATGAAATATTTCAAACAGGAATTTTGTAAGTTCCGCAAAATGTTATTGCAAATGCCACATTGAATGAAATTAGTGCGGGAAATTATTGCATGAGCGTATACAAAAACAAAAACTGACCGCATTTGCATTATAATTTGTTGCATAAGTATAATAACAAAAACAAACAACCACAACCAGCTATCTATATATTTTTAAGCGTTCCATCAGCTTTTGGCATAGAGCATAAACAGCAACATAAACAACACCGACAACAACAAAAAAATATTTAGTGTACAATTCAGCAGTTGCCGTTGTGGTCTTTGGCATTTGGCATCTTTTACATTGGCTCTTGGCCGTAATTTAATCTAAAATGGCAGTGGTAAATATCTTGAGTGCCTTCGGCATTACTTTGTATTTCACTCATAGAGTTTAAAGTAATAAAATAAAAAACAAACACAAAGAACTTTAACAAAATAAATTAAAACAGCCAAAAAAGGCAAGACAAACAAGTCGTAGTACAAACTTATAGTGAGAAAGTTAAAAGCTCGTGCCGTTTCTCTTAAAACAAAAAAAAGCAACCATTCTACTTTTAATGCAGCATTTTAAGTAAAATCTGAACAGAAGTTCAGTCCAAGGTTGACTACTTTCAACCACTACAAACGGCACTGTACCTGTGCTCTCCTTTGCTTCGTTTCTCTTCCATTATTGGCACATGATTTCATTTGCTTCCTTTCCATTCCATTCCTTTTCTTTCCTCTCCTTGGCTTCATTTTCCCTTCCTTTACATTACATTTCTCTCATTTATTTCCTTTTCCAGTTTTCTCCTCTCCTTTATTTTCTCACTACTACTTTCCTTTCATTTCCTTTTCTTTCCCTTCCTTTCCTCTGCTTTCCTTCTATTCCTTCATTGATTTGTTTTTCTTATATTTTACTTTATTTCATGTTATATCATTTTATTTTATCTTATTTTATTTAATTTAATTGTGTTTTATTTTTCTTTAAATAATTTGATTTAATTTGGTTTCTTTTTGTTAATTTTTTTTTTGGTATTTGTATTAATTTGTTTAATTTTATTTTATTTGTTTAACTAACAAAGTAGAACCCAAAAACGTTGCAACCAACAATACGAGGAAATACTCCAACTTTAATATTCTCGTTGGTTTTTTGTAAACACTTTTATTATCAGCAAAGAAAATTACACATTTACTCATATTTGCTGACTTTTACGCTACACTTTAAACAAAACAATTATGTACACAGTCTTCATTAATTTGCTCGCGAGAACAAATTCTAGTTCGTTTGCATGTCTGGTTTTCTCAATGCAACAACAGCAAACATACATAGCGTCCGTAGTGTGAATGTAAGTATTGTCATAGATAACCTGCAAAAAATTGTGCTGTTAATCCCTAAGGAGAGCGGTCTGCGATTGATCTATTTTGTCCACATTGGGGTATAATTGATCCCTTCTAGTCCCTTTTGGGTATATTTGGCAGCATTCATCATCATCAGTTTGAAATTTATGTAGGCAAATGAAAAAAAAAAAAAACAAAGAGCAACGAAATTAATAATAAAATAAAAAGATGATTACATGTGATTGAATAGAATTATTTAAGGAAAATGCGGAGCTCTATACTGAACCTAAAATACTAGGACCATATGTTCCATTATCCTAATATTTATTTGGTTTTTATTATTCTACAACCCTAATGCTAAAAAAATCAAGAATATTGTATTAGAGTTTAAAATATTATAAAATCCGTAAGAAAAAGAGGATCTGTCCGACCGTACCCGCAAGGGTACAAAGAGGGCGTGTCGAACAGTACCCAAAGGGGTAAAAAGAGGAAGTTTCGAACAACACAAAAATGATCTGTTCGACAATACCCGTAAGGGTATAAAGAGGACCAGTCCGACCCTATCCGTTCAGGCATAAACAGGTACAATTAGTCTCTCCATAGGACATGCTCAAATAAAAGGGATCACTCCAACCCATGTAAAGAGATCAGAACTGGCTATAGTCGCATATTCCTTTGCGACTCATCCCGGATTCATCCTTGACTAATAACATTTTTTGCAGGGTAATATGTGTTGGGCATTGGTAGTGGTGTCTTTTAAAACTGATATTTTAGCGCTTTAACAAACTTTTTTGATATTTTTAAGTGGCACTGCTCCCTAAGAAGATCTATCGATAAATATATTGTTGTGTATATGTTATAATGTTAGTAAGGATGTTAAAAGATTGCGAATATTCCAGCTTGCCTATTTAAATACAGTTTATCATTTAGAAATTTCCGTCTATTTACATATACATGTATATAAATTTATATTTATGTTGTAGTATGCTGCGTGTCTTAAGCGATTAAGCCTTTCCGTTCATTCTTCCTCCGCCTACCACAGTAGACAATAGCAGAATAGTTATGCTGATGATTTTGTTTTCAACCAGAAACTATTTTGCTAAAAGTGTTACAAAATTTTGCTTGCACACACAAATAGTTAAACGGATGTGGCAACAAGTATTGTTTTGCATTTTTGTTGTGCCGGAAAAATTCGATTTTTGTGTTTGTGGTTTATAAGTGGCACAAGTTGTGAATGCTTTTTATATTAACATAAATGTCTGCTGCAAAAGCGAAAAATTTCTGCAATTTTCTTGACTTGATACATTGGTTTAATAGAAATTATAATCAATGTATTCTTCTTAGATTACAAATTATAAACAAGCTCCCAAAAATATCTCCAGATGTCTCTTTTTTGAGATAAATGAGATAGGAGGAATATAGCCATAGAATTTCTTAAATACTAAAACTATTTTTTCCTTGGTTGTAGGAATCATTTTCTTAAAAATGCAAAAGTTGTACAAAAACAAGTAAGGACGGGACTGTCTCCGGCTATGCCGAAGACTTCATACCTTTCATGAATGGGGCTGAACAATAATCATATCCCATTCGTAATCTCCAAATAATCGGATGTATACGATTAAAAATATATAGTGAACAGATGTACATACCTAAACGATTTTTAAGAAAATAAAAGCATAAAATAAAACAAGTAAGGAAGGCTAAGTTCGGGTGTAACCGAACATTACATACTCAGTTGAGAGCTATGGAGACAAAATAAGGGAAAATCACGTCGTAGTAAAATGAACCTAGGGTAACCCTGGAATGGGTTTGTATGACATGTGTATCAAATGGAAGGTACTAAAGAGTATTTTAAGAGCGAGTGGGCCATAGTTCTATAGCTGGACGCCATTTAGGGATATCGCCATAAAGGTGGAACAGGGGTGACTCTATAATGTGTTTGTACGATATGGGTATCAAATTAAAAGTATTAATGAGGGTTTTAAAAGGGAGTAGCTCTTAGTTGTATATGTGAAAGCATTTTCGAGATATCGACCAATATGTGGAAGAGGGTGACCCAGAACATCATCTGTCGGGTACCGCTAATTTATTTATACATGTAATACCACGAGCAGTTATCCTTTCAAGATTCCAAGGGCTTTTGATTTCGCTCTGCAAAACTTTTTCATTTTCTTCTACTTAGTATGGTGCCACACCCATTTTACAAAGTTGTTCTCTAAAGTTATATTTTGCGTCAATAGACCAATCCAATTACCATGTTTCATCCCTTTTTTCGTATTTGGTATATTGTTATGGCATTTTTTAAATTTTTAGTAATTTTCGATATCGAAAAGGTGGGCATGGTTATAGTCGGATTTCGGCCGTTTTTTACACCAATATAAAGTGAGTTCAGATAAGTTCGCGAACTGAGTTTAGTAAAGATATATCGATTTTTGCTCAAATTATCGTGTTAAGGGCCGAGCGGAAGGACAGACGGTGGACTGTGTATAAAAAGTGCGCGGGGCTTCAACCGATTTCGCCCTTTTTCACAGAAAACAGTTATCGTTCTAGAATCTAAGCCTCTACTAAATTTCACAAGGATTGCTAATGTTTTTTTCGACATATGGAATAAAAATATCCAAGACAAATTAAATTAAAAAGGGCGGAGCCACGCCCATTTTGAAAATTTCTTTTATTTTTGTATTTTGTTGCACCATATCATTACTGGAGTTGAATGTTGACATAATTTACTTATATACAGTAAAGATATTAAATTTTCTTTTAAAATTTGACTTTAAAAATATTTTTTTTTTAAAGTGGGCGTGGTCGTTCTCCGATTTTGCTAATTTTTATTAAGCATACCTATAGTAATAGAAGTAACGTTCCTGCCAAATTTCATCATGATATCTTCAACGACTGCCAAATTGCAGCTTGCAAAATTTTTAGATTACCTTCTTTTAAAAGTGGGCAGTGCCACGCCCGTTGCCCAAAATTTTACTAATTTTCTATTCTTGTCATAATTTCAACTCACCTACCAAGTTTCATCTCTTTATCCGTATTTGGTATATTTGGTAATGAATTATCGCACTTTTTCGATTTTTCGTAATTTTCGATATCGGAAAAGTGGGCGTGGTTATAGGTCGATATCGTTCATTTTAAACAGCGATCTGAAATGAGTCCCCGGGAACCTACATACCAAATTTTGTCAAGATACCTCAAAATTTACTCAAGTTATCGTGTTAACGGGCGGACGGACGGACATGGCTCAATCGAATTTTTTTTCGATACTGATGATTTTGATATATGGAAGTCTATATCTATCTCGATTCCTTTATACCTGTACAACCAATCGTTATCCAATCAAAGTTAATATACTCTGTGAGCTCTGCTCAACTGAGTATAAAAATAGGTAGGTTCTTTGTGTGAGGATGCCAAGTTTCACGTTTTTTGTGGTATGCATATAAAAACTATGACCACGGATCACGTATTTCAACAATATATGACGTAAACGAAACTATTTGATGAAATTGGATGAAATTTTAAGATTCTAGCCGTAAAAAAGGGGTAAAAATGAGACTTTATATGGGGTATATAATATATATACCACCGATCTCTATGATTTTTTCAGACAACAATATATGCTATAAGCGTAAGCATTTGGTGAAATTTGAAGCTTCTAGCTGTTAAAACGGGGCAGAAATTGCACAAAGTTTCTTATCTGAGCAATCGGTTGTATGAGATATATACTATATATACCACCGATCTCTATGACTTTTTCAGACAACAAAATGTGCTATATACGTAAGCATTCATTGAAATTTGGGGCCTCTAGCTCTTAAAATGGGTTAGTAATTACGAAAAGTTTCTTATCTGAACAATCGGTTGTGGGGGATATATACTATATATACGACCGATCTCATCCATTTTTTCAATCAACAATATGTGCAATATACGAAAGCATATGGTGAAGTTTGGAGCTTAAATCTGATAAATTGAGGAAGATATGACAAAAATCTCCTTTTTCTGAAAAATCGGTTGTATGGAGGATATATGCTATAGTCGTCCGATCCAGTCGGTTCCGACAAATGTCTAATCGGACACCTAAATACACCTGCTCACCAAATTTTATCATGATATCTCAAAAATTAAGGGACTAGTTTGCCTACAAACTGACAAACGGAGATGGCTAAATCAACTCAGCTCTTCATCCTGATTATTTTGGTATACTTAATGGTGGGTCTATCTATTTTCCTTTAAGGACTTACAATTTTGAGATTCGCGCCAAAGTTAATATACCATTTCGTTTTTATGAAAGTTATAAAAATTTAAAAATTTAATTGTGTGATTGTCACGACCACGAATTTTCAATCGAGGTGCACAATTTTACAGTCGAGTGCTCTTATTCGCTGAGCTAATGCGTACATGTAAATATTGTAAGAAATATTCTATCAAGTAGTATTGTCCAGCGAAATGGTATCCATGTTTCAAAAGGAGCGGGCGAAAGTGAGGGCAAGGGTTAGCTGGTCGCTGTGATGCCGGACACCAAATAACCGAGCCCAAGTAGTGCACGGGTCGCTATTTCGATACACATTTTCCTGACACCAATGGATGATATTTTAATATGGCTGGTCGGTGCTTCGCTCAAAACATAAGCAACTTCTTGAAAACCCGGCAATACATATAATTACACATAGTTGGAAACCTAGTGTGTGCTATAGGTAAGCATTAGCTCAAATAGTGCGCGATGGTTCCTTTGCTTCCTTTCTCGTCGCAGCTCCTGTAAATGCCACCAATAGAGATCCACAGTATCTCAGCATGCCCGCTAAGCGGTCAGCGGTTCGTGATTGATGAGCTCCTGTAAATGCCACCAATAGAGATCCCCATTATCTCAGCATGCCCGCTAAGCGGTCAGCGGTTCGTGATTGTGGCAATGAAAGTAATCTTTAATAGATCTATTTAGTAGGTTTTTTGTTCTCCCACTTACGTAGTTCGGCCGGGTTTTCTTCGTCATCTTGCAGGTGTCCGAGGAGTATCAGTTGGAGGTGGCGAACTCTTTGAACTTGATATTTATGTTTCATTAGACTGATGTAAGTAGAATATACGTTTCGACCGGCTCCACAGCATCCAGCAGTGGCGAGGAAAAAGATAAAATAGTGGGTGAAAGTGGAGCAGAAAAAGATGAGCAAAATAAGGGGTAGTGAAAAAGGAAAGGAAACTAGAGCCGGAAGATAAAGAAGAGGAGAGAGAGATATAAGGATTGATATAGGAGAGGGAAGAAAGTGGGAAAATTGGATAAAATGGAGAGAGAAAGTGGTAATTGGAGAGGATGTGGAAGAAGAGAAGAGACCAGGACTGGGATAGGATTTGTGAGTTTTTCTTGTTCCAATTTGAGCGATCTACATACTTTTCAGACTCCTAACGGCAGCGGCTAAGATAGATGAATTTTCACTGAGAAGCCGTTCATGACCGAAAACCACTCGTAGAAGTTGCCAAACTAAGCCGAGGTCCCACTTTAGATATCTGGAAAGAAATTCTAATACAAAGGCAGCCTCTCATGTACTAGATGACTGTAAATTTCAGTGACAGTTTGAAAGGAATCGGTGTAATTGTGACGGCGTCTGCTTTCCGTTCGTAATCACACTTTCCAATGACAGCAGTCACACAGGAATAATTCGCTACGATGCTATGTACAAATTCAACCCCCCGATCAGCGGTGAATAAATTCAACACAACTTAGCGTTGTCGCCTGGCTAGACGAAATTGGACACTTTGAACTTTATCCCAAAATATTTTAAATCTTTATTTAAATTTTGAAGAAAATTCGTCGCACATTGTGATTACCCAGAAATAACTTTGAAGTTTTATTGACAAACTTTTAAATGAATACGAACTATGAGGCCTTACAGGTTTAAAAATATGTTCGTCTAGTCAGACGACAACGCTAAATGTGACATAATCAACTTTTGTACAAAAAAAGGTAAAATAAAAAGAAAAAACTATCGATTTCGGAATTATTATAAAGACCGCTTCTAAACTTAAAGTCACTAAAGCTGTTCATGATCGGATGGGCACCACGAAAATAAAGCCTTTTCGTCTGTCCAGACGCCACAACCTATCGGAGCGTTAACCGGCAAATGAATAACACTATATTTGTTAAGATTTTGAAGAATCCTTGATTATTTAGCATCTTCCGTTATAGTTCGAATGGATGAACTTTCGAATAAATAACTCAAATATTCAGTATAGCAAAATGTTCTTTATTGACAACACTGCTTTGGTAGTAGTACTTCACAATGAAATTTACTCCAATGCTTCACCTATGGCATGTTAAAATTTAACTGATTCCTTATTCCTCCACTTGCGCTGTTTTTCTACTCTTGGTTAACTCGTTCCCCTATTTCTCCTAAGGTCTAGAATTTTCACAAACAGCCCTCTCGAATAGTTGTATCTCATATTTGGATATTTATCTCTATACATGCATATGTGTCAGTAATATTTTCTTCGCTCTTAACACCTGCCTACATGTATGTATGTGATATATTCTCTTTGATGTTAGCTTTCCTATTTAAATGTATGTTTGGTTAGGTTAGGTTGGGGTGGCTGCCCGAGGGCACACTTAGGCCAGTAGTACTAGGCCCGTTGTGATACCACGAAAAAAAACACCGTTACCTCTCCTCTTCGAACCATTTTGAGGACCTGATGAAAGCTACCAGGTCCTTGACGTCATGCTCCACAACCTGACTCATAGTATCAAGAAATGGAGCTCCCAGAAAGCGCTGCCGTGCTCCGCTTAGCGCTGCTTGGTTGTGCTCTGCCTAGCGAGTTCATCTGCAATGCAGTTTCCCTCGATATCCCTATGTCCAGGGACCCATGTGAGGTGTACACGGTTCTGTTGAGCCATCTCTTGAAGAGATCGGCGACAGTTTAGTGCTAGTTCAGAATTGAACGAGTGGGAGCCCAGAGATTTTATGGCAGCTTGGCTGTCGCTGAAGATAAAAATTTCTTTGCCGACAATGTATGTCCCTATCCTAGCTTCGGCTTCCATTATGGCTGCAACTTCTGCCTGGAATACACTGCAGTGGTCGGGTAGTCTGAATGAGAGCTGGAGGTCAAGGTCACTTGAGTATACTCCACCTCCAACTCTCCCGTTTAGCTTGGAGTCGTCCGTGTATATGGAAATGCTGTTGCCCATAGCAAGGCACTTGTCCGGCTCCGTCCAGTCATCCCTGCTGGGTATGTTTATCTTAAAGTTGGTTTCCGCACTGTTGTGGTCGCACAACGGTCCGTGCTAGGAGGGAGAAAACTGTATTTGTTTAGTATACTTGAGTGTCCTGTGGTCCTGTTGTTCCAGCACGACAACTCCCTTAGACTCAGGGCTGACGTTGCCGCTGCTCGATGACCAGCCAGATCCAGTGGAAAGATGTCAAGAATAACCTGAAGGGCTTCGCTAGGCGTTGTTCTTAGAGCCCCGCTTATGCTTATCATGCTGGATCTGTGGACTTTACCCAACAAGTTTAGGTTTGACGCCTTGCTCAAGGCTGGCCACCATACGACTACCCCATACAGCAGTATGGGTCTGATAATCGGGGTATAAATCCATCTGCATATGTTGGGGGTGAGTCCCCATTTTTTGCCAATGGCTCTTTTACACGTATATAATGCAATGTACGCTTTCTTTTGTCGCTGGATAACGTTGTCCTTCCAGTTCAGCTTTTTGTCTAAAACTACGCCTAAAAATTTGGCTTTATCTGCCAGGCTTAGGCGCACCCCATTTAGTTCTGGTAGGTTCAACGATGGTATTTTGTATCGTTTGGTATATAATACAAGCTCTACTTTATCGGAGTTGACGCTGAGTCCACATCGGGAAGCCCACAAGGAAACCTCTCGCAATGCTACCTGCATCAAGTCGCACAAAGTTTGAGGGAACTTGCCTCTGTAGATAATCGCTAGGTCATCAGCATATGCCACGACCTTCCCGCTCCCCCAACTAGTATCTCTTAACAAGGGGGAAAGGACACCACCCTGGGGCGTGCCCCTTGCGACAAGTCGTGTTATCTCAACCTTCCCCAGTGAGGAAAGCACTTTCCTTCCCCTGAGCAGTTGATCAATTAGTCCCACTCGGGGTCTATTTACGTCCAGATCAGTTAAAGCAATGTTAACGGCGTCTGGACTTATGTTGTTGAATGCTCCTTCAATGTCTAGGAAGGCCACAAGACAATAATCCTTTTCGAAAAAGGATGTTTCTATAGTAGAGACTAGGCTGTGTAGCGCAGTCTCCGTAGATTTAGCTTTGGTGTACGCGTGTTGATAGTCCGAAATGAGATTCCTATCAATGCTTGTAGTGAGAAAATCGCTAACTATTCTCTCTATGGTCTTGAGTACGAAGGATGAAAGACTGATAGGTCTATAGTCCTTCGGCTCGTAATGAGAGGCTTTGCCTGCCTTAGGAATGAATATGACCGTGGCGCTCCTCCATGCACACGGAATATAGTTCATAGCCAAACAAGCGGTATATATATGCCGCAGCCAGTTGGCTGATACCTCCAAAGAGTAGATAGGTTGAGCGGGTACAATCCCGTCTGATCCAGCCGCCTTAAAAGGTTTAAAACTTTTGACTGCCCACCTCACTCTTTCCTCAGTGATGGGTATATTCACAGCTTGGTTTGCTGCAGGTATTTCCGGTGCGTTTGTCGTATTTCCCGGGAAATGTATGTCTAGGAGCAGCTCTAGAGTTTCCCCTTCTGTGCTGGTCCAGGTACCATTCGGTCTCCGCAGAAAGCTATGTATGTATGTTTACATCAGTGGTCGGCAAAAATTAAAATATAAGTGTATTAGTGAGAACGAGAGGATGAGCAACCCAGCAGGAAACTAAAGTTAAAATTACAACATGCAGAGAATGCATTTATATCAAAAATTTTGGAAAATTTCATTTTTGTTTCAGCAATAGTTTGAAATATTTCAAGTCCCTCAAATATAGCGAAAAAAGAGGCGATCACTCGCTTAAAAAATCATATTTCCCAGATTACCACAACCGGGGAAATGTTAAAAAAATTTGTAGCGGTGTTTGTAAGATGAGCCACATATAGAAAAATCGTTATCCCATCGTAATATTTTTCACTGGGAACCTTGTCATTTTTGCGACGGTCGTGCGAATTTTTTATTCGTTGCTGTCTTGCTAACGACTAATGATAGAGAGTAAGAATATGTGTTAAGCAATTCTGGCTCAATTGAGTTATGGCATGCCGACCACTGGTTTATATGTACCTATGTGTGGGTGCTTGCTTTTTTTGCTGTTGTTATGCATTTGTTTAGTAGCAACATAGTTATGTATCGAAATGCTAATATTCGCCACAATATTGTGACGAATATTACCATCACTATGCTGCTAGTAAAAAATCACAACAAGAAAAACAAGAAGCAGCCACTGTTATGTACATGTATACATTAAAGCTAGCTGCCTTGTACATAGGCAACGAAGAGATATCTCACACACACACAGATGTAGTCATCAGCCGAAATAGTTACTTACACATACACACACATATGGCTATAAGAAAAATATAAACTACAAATATACATGGTAACAAAGCCTGGGATATAACTGTTCTCCAACTGTACTAGACCTTAGGAGAAATGGGTGAACCAGAAAACCGAGAGTATGAAAGCAGCGCAAGCTGAGGAATCAGTTTGATTTAAGCACGCTGTTGTGAGTTATGTGATATTGAAGTATAATTGTACTACTCCCAAGTAGATTAAATAGAGACCATATTACAATGCTGAATATTGGAGTGATTTATTCAACAGTTTAGCGACTCGAACTTTAGCAGAAGGTTTGGAATAAGCGGAATTTCCCAAAATTCATTACAATATGTTCTAGTATGTTCCAGTTCCAGCCAAACCCACATTACAAAGGTTTTCAGGAGAACGCGTTGAATGTTCAAATGTTTAATGGCCTACACCGCCCGTTGAAAAGACCTATCGACACATCAAATTGTTTATACCTTAGAGTTATAATTTGGCCGTAAAAGGAGCGCGAAAATTTCAACTTGCCTTTTAAGATGATAGTTCTGTATGAACAAATTTTTGATTTCTATAAGAGAGGAGAGGAGGAGGCCATGAACTTATATATAGTAGATAGAGCTTTAAAAAAATCCTTTATAATTAGCTTGTTTCGTAGTCACAAAAATAATAGTAGTTAATATATTTACACATACGCGATGCTGAGAAAAAAATAAATAAGGAAGCGAACTAGAAATAGTTCTAATTTTATTTTACAATTATGTGAACAGATACTTAACACTTCATTTTTATTTGCTTAAGAAATCTTTGTGTATATACAACAATAATGAGTAAATCACACATACAATAAATAAACAAAACTTTGTAAATCCATATGTGTACTTGTAAGCACAAACAATGAACTTTATTATTCAACTCAGCGCCGTCATTGCCATTTACTGATGTACAGCATCAGCAGCACATGCTGCATAAAATATTCTATGAAGATTAAAAAGAAAAAAAGAAAACGAAATATATTTTTCATAATAAAAATATAAATCCAAACCGTATGAAAAATATCGCGTGATACCCACTCGCCAATAATTAGCAGCATTAATGTGAAAAGATTAAACAATTTCAATTAAATTCAACGCAATAATGCTGCATGCAGCAGCCAACAACATGACACCGCAGCAATTGCACTGCCAAAGAAAAAATAGCAAATGGCACGCACGATGATCGTGCCAAAGTCAAAAGTAAACAAAGCACATAATATCATAAAAACCCATTTACACGACTGCCATTGGAAACTGACTGACGGATGCATTGAGTAGCAGTCAGCAAAATAAGTCGGACTAACTTGATTTAAATGTGTTGGGAAGCTTAACAAAAAAAGTGTGGCTACTAAAATACATATAAGTCTTTCTACAGTCGTGAGAAAAACTACGCTGTCAATAAAGCCGAATCACATGACCCTATACAAATTTCAGGAATATTATGCAAATAGAGCTACCGCCATCGGGTTAGGGGGATTAAAATATACCCGCGGTAGGTATGCCTCTTGTAAGAGGCGACTAAAATTACCAAATTGATTCAAGGGGTTGTGTAGCGCAACCCTATCAAGAGGTTGCCAATGCAATATATAGCTTCTCCAACCCAATTGTCAACCTCACCTACCCATGGCGAATCCTGTTTCACTAACAGCCGAGGCTCAGGCCTTGTTTCATGAGGAACTTGGGGTGGGGACGGCGGGATGGCCTAGAAGGTTTAATGTGGTCATATAAATCGATTCCGAGATGGTCGGGCTAGTACATTAAAGGTACTTTGTTCACGGAATATACCGGATCTGTATCCGGCAAAGGACCATCAACACCGATCAAAGCCTCCGGGGAGTGTGTTTATCGTTAATACAACAACAACAACAACATAGAATAGAGCTTTCTCTGGATTTAAAGGATTTCAATTTATGTCGTCTTTAAGAACTGAGTGACATAAAATTACAATTTGAAATGTCAAAATAAATGTTTCACCACTTTTTCGAATTTTTCACGAAGGTATCAAAACGTAGCTGGTGGTAGCGTGTTCCGCCTACCACACCGAAGACCCTGGGTTCAACTCCTGTGCAAAGCAACATCAAAACAAGTAAGGAAGGCTAAGTTAGGGTATAACCGAACATTACATACTCAGCGCTTCCCAAGGCAGTCGGTTCTGTGTACCGGAGCGACTCGGGATTTTTCCCACCCAAGGACTGTCATTTCAGTGTGACCCCATTTAATTTGTTGCGTCCCTCCCACAAATTGTCACCCTCCCAGCAGCTCCTTGCAGCAGGACTGCTCTATATTCTCTTACTCCGGGAAGGCATCGAATCCAATCCGGGTCCATCTCCTGACTCCGGTCCTGAGAAATGGTTTTGCTGCATCTGCCCTAAAAGAATCGCGCAATTGCGTCCTGGCCTTCAACAACCCAGGCGTAGTCACTTACCCCCAGAGTGGTGGCGTCTCCCCTTATGCACTTCAGAATTCTGCAGTTAAACTGTAATGGACTAACTGGGAAGATTACGGAGATAGCCGATTTCATGAAGCGGCACAACATCCGCATTGCTGCGATTTAAGAGACTAAACTCACAGCAAGATCTGCATTGCAGCCCTGCTCTGGGTATAATGTCCACAGGAAAGACCGCGAGAGCGGAAATGGAGGTGGCCTCGCGTTTATCATACACCACTCTGTGCAATATTATATATTTGATCCTGGCATCGACCGCAGGGACAAAGTCTTAGAACGTCAAGGCCTATCTGTCCGGTCAGGCGATGTAAACCTAGAAATCATTAACATCTACATCCCTCTTGCCACCTGTTGCCCCAATGAATACCGCCCTAATATCAGAGCCTTACTCACTGGCAACAATCGCATTATCTTAGGCGATTTCAATGCCCATCACGATTTATAGCATTCTAACTTGCGGGCGGACAGTAGGGGTGAGATGTTGGCGGATTAAATAGAAGAAACGACGTTCTGCACAATAAACGGAGACGCTCCCACACGTATGGTAGGAAGCTTTCACAGTTCGCCAGATATCTCAATCGTGAGCGCAGAACTCGTAAACTGCTTCAACTGGCAGCTGATGGTAACATTGGCATCCGACCACCTGCCCATTCTTATTTCGCTCGAGCGTACCGCCGACTTCATCGTCACCGAAAAACGCACTTTCATAAACTTCAAAAAAGGAAAGGGAGAAGTATATAAATCTTATACAGAGAACCGCTTTGCTGCCCCCCCCCCCCCCCCCCCCCCCCTATCCCGACTTATGCCCGGCAAGGGGAGCGTGCCTGTGGATGCGAAAAAATGCGCGAGCGCTTTCTGCCGACAATATATAATGCATCCTACGGTCGACAAAGATAGACGGAGAGCCAACAGACGCGCATATAAACACAAATTCAGCACGCCACCAATCACCATCACCGCTAAAGAGGTTGAGGACGCCATTGGTCGCGCTAAACCATCCAAAGCAGTGGGCCCAGTCGGCATAGCCATGCCGATGCTTAAAAGCCTAGGGAAAGAGGGTTTCAAATATTTAGCGCATGTCTTCAACCTGTCTCTTTCCACATTTGTCATACCCGAGAAATGGAAAATGGCCAAGGTGGTCCCGCTACTAAAGCCTGGGAAACCAGCTAACATAGGTGAGTCGCTCGAGCGTACCGCCGACTTCATCGTCACCGAAAAACGCACTTTCATAAACTTCAAAAAAGGAAAGTGAGAAGTATATAAATCTTATACAGACAACCGCTTTGCTGCCCCCCCCTATCCCGACTGATGCCCGGCAAGGGGAGCGTGCCTTCCGTAAGGTCATTGAATCCGCCTCGGCACGTTTCATTCCCGCCGGGAGAATTCTCTAAATCTGACCCCACTTCCCGGCGGAGGCCGCAAACTTAGCGAGAGAACGTGACCTTATAAGACAGCTTGACCCAGGCGACCCCCAAATAAGGGATATAAACCAACGCATCAGATTGCTTGTGGACGAACACAAGCGGGCGAAATGGGAGGAGCACCTAAGAGGTTGTAACCTCTCTACCAGTGTGGGTAAACTTTGGTCCACCGTAAAGTCCCTATCGAATCCGACTAAGCACAAAGACAAAGCTTCCATCGCCTATGGCGACAAAGTGCTGTCGGATGCGAAAAAATGCGCGAGCGCTTTCTGCCGACAATATATAATGCATCCTACGGTCGACAAAGATAGACGAAGAGCCAATAGACACGCACATAAACACAAATTCAGCGCGTCACCAATCACCATCAACGCTAAAGGGGTTGAAGACGCCATTGGTCGTGCTAGACCATCCAAAGCAGTGGGCCCAGTCGGCATAGCCATGCCGATGCTTAAAAGCTTAGGGAAAGAGGGTTTCAAATATTTAGCGCATGTCTTCAACCTGTCTCTTTCCACCTTTGTCATACCCGATAAATGGAAAATGGCCAAGGTGGTCCCGCTACTAAAGCCTGGGAAACCAGCTAACATAGGTGAGTCGTATCGCCTGTTATCTCTCCTATCGCCTGTAGCAAAGACGCTTGAAGCCATTTTGCTCCCTTATTTCCAAGCAAATTTGCAGCTAGCCCCTCATCAGCATGGCTTCAGAAAACTCCATAGCACTACCACCGCGCTAAATGCCATTATCACCCAGATAAATTGCGGCTTAAATCAATACCCCCACCATAGAACAGTAATCGTAGCGCTAGACCTATCAAAAGCTTTTGATACAGTCAACCATGGCTCGTTACTGCAAGACCTGGAAGGGTCTACTCTTCCCCCATGTCTTAAAAGGTGTACCGCAAATTATCTGGGTGGTCGGCATGCATCGGTGCAGTTTAGAAACGAAACATCAAAACCAAGGAGAATTAAACAAGGGGTGCCACAGGGTGGTGTCCTATCCCCACTTTTGTTTAATTTCTACATATCTAAGCTACCTTCACCACCGGAAGGAGTCACAATTGTTTCCTACGCCGATGACTGCACAATAATGGCCACAGGCCCAGGCCAAAGTTCGATGCGTTATGCAATAAAATAAATGGCTACCTCCCTGATCTCTCCAGTTTTCTCGCCTCGCGAAACCTGGCATTATCACCGACTAAATCTTCCGCGACCTTATTTACAACATGAAAGTCTCAAATGTCGACCATTTTGAACATCCACGTCGATGGCACTACGCTACCGACTGTCCTACACCCCAAAATCTTGGGTGTGACGTTTGATCAGGATCAACATTTTGGTGAGCACGTAGCCGCAATTGTTCCGAGAATTCAGAGCCGTAACAAAATCTTCAAATCCCTCGCTGGCAGTACCTGGGGAAAAGATAAAGAAACGCTCATGACTACATACAAAGCAATTAGCCAGCCTAAAAATTACCCACTGGAAGAAACTACAGGCCTGCCAAAATACTGCTCTCAGAATCGCCACGGGCTGTCTTCTTACGTCCCCAGAACACCATCTACATAATGAGTCGAGAATACTCCCCATCAGGGAGAGAAATGAGATGCTTACCAAACAGTTCCTGTTGAATACCCAGAAACCTGAGCATCCCAACAGACATCTAATTGATGAACCAGCACCGCCTAGTGGCTTAAGGAGTCATCTGCGTAAGCATTTTGAGGAAATACGGCACCTGAGAACCCAGTCGTATGAAGCGAAAAAACACAAGCAGGTCCTTGGTGAACTCCATAAACAGGCGTCGGACCTTTATGCCGGGAATTGCCCGGTGAATCCAGTACTTAATGAAAAGTATCCAAAACTCGCGGATGAGGAACACATACTCCCCAGGGAAACGCGTGTCACTCTTGCTCAACTTCGTTCTGGATACTGTAATAGGTTAAACTCTTACCTATCCAGAATCAACCCCGACATACAAAATGTATGCCCCGCTTGCAATGTGTCCCCACATGACACCAACCATCTCTTTAATTGTAATGTGGAACCAACGCCTCTAACACCCCTTTCCTTATGGTCCACCCCTGCTGAAACGGCGAGTTTCCTTGGACTCCCGTTAGAGGATATTGATGACAATTTGTGACCGGTCGCGGCTGTTAGGTGTGGCGAAGCATTGCTACAACAACAACAACATACTCAGCTGCCAAATTACAGCTTGCACAACTTTTAAATTAACTTCTTTTAAAAGTGGGAGGTGCCACGCCCAGTGTCCAAAATTTTACTAATTTTCTATTCTGTGTTATAAGGTCAACCAACCTACCAAGTTTCATCGCTTTATACGTCTTTGGTAATGAATTATCGCACTTTTTCGGTTTTACGATATCGAAAAAGTGGGCGTGGTTATGGTCCGATTTCGGTCATACCAAATTTCATTAAGATACATCAAAAATTTACTCAAGTTATCGTGTTTTCGGACAGACGGACGGGCGGACACGACTAAATGAATTTCTTTTTTCGCCCAGATCATTTTGATATATAGAAGTCTATATCTATCTCGATTAGTTTATGCCGTTACGGGGTACCGTTATGCGAACAAAATTAATATACTCTGTGGGCTCTGCTCAGCTGAGTATAATTAAAAATAAGTTTTTTGCGTGGGTCACCCTTCTTTCTGCCATGAAAAGCTTCTCAGTAAAAAATGATCGGTTTTGCAGATGCCGTTTGGAGTCGGCGTAAAATGTATAGGTGCCGTCCCGCCAACTTGTAGGAAAAATTAAAAGGAAAAGACGCAAATTGAAAAAGAAGCTGGTCCTTAATCTCTTCGGAGGTTTTCACGCCTGGTATATAATTATATTTTTCAATGAAACTTGTGTATTTTTATAAGCTACATCTATAGACGTATCAATCCACTTTGATTCGGCTATTCCTCGCTTTTTTGAGGAGTTTTCATCGAGTTTGTATTCGTCTGTATCAGTCAATATCTCTTTTAACCGATTTGTCACTCTGTCTATATTGCCAGCTCTCTATCTGACTTCCACTTCTGTGGATGAACATTTTTTGGAACACTAGTTCAGAAAATTTTGCCCAGTTTGTGTTTCTCAAATTTCTTAACGGCCTAGAGGCTTTCACTTCAAAATCAACAGTGAAGTAAAGAGTATCCTGCTGTGATTCGAATAGGAAATCGTGTGTGATACCATATATGTAGGTATTGTTTCTAGTTGTGGAAGAATCTGTGACCAAGGTTATATCATAAATTCATCTGTAATTATTTTCCTAAATTTTGGCAGATTTCAATTGTTACATACAATTACTAGTAAGTAAGTAGTAACAGATGGACTTACCTTTTGCATTTGTATAGCTTACTGCTTCAAAGTTCTTTATGTCCGTTGAAGTCGCAACCAATAACTAGGTCCATCGCGTGTGACTCCTCAAACGTAACGAGTTATCGGACTTATATGGGCAGTGTCGTGTCCTCCTCATGATCACGTCATATAATTTAGATTTATTTGGTACTGAATGCGGAAAACGAAGATATTTTTATCATTTGTTCTGCTGGTTATCAAAATTCGAACATAAGCGTAGAAGGGTCTTCGTTGGATGTGGCAGGAAGACAACTAGCAGGTATGATTGTTAATTAGGTTTGTGTAGAAATTGATGAAAAATATTGTATGAGGACCAGAAAAATATTTTTAATGTAATGTGTCCCATAGTAATCGTCCTTTAGAGTTTTAATATTTACGTCGTTTTTTAGGTTACGACCCCTGAGTTGTGGGAGGCTCCAAAAAAGCAGTTTTTAATCAATTTTTTTCTGCTCTAATCAATTTTTTTGCAGCCGTGACTTACGATATTGTATTCTAATCCTACAAGTGACGAATGATAAGTAGTTCAGCCATCGGTCATCTTAAAAATTTTTGAAAATCGTATTTATTTGTATGAAGGCTGCAGACTCTATAGAAATTTAACACGTTTATGTGACAGTTGGTGAAGAGAATGATATCGACATGATAATTGGAAGCTTGTCAAAGATGTCGATGCTATTACTTGGAGTCCAGCAGAACAAATTTTCTGGTGCAATTAAGACTAATATTGATAAATTTTCAAACAATTGGCAGAACTCAAAAAATTTGCCGCGGGTTCTATTGCTTTTTCTCTAAGCTATTGCATATTTTGCCTATCAATTATGGTAATAAAGTGTTTATTTTTCCTTTTTTTCCTGACCCATGCAATATCATTGTCCTTGTCTCTAAATCTTCATTTTTCTCTTTCTTTTACATTCCGGCTGAACTTTGGTTTTTTGCTTCACTAGTCGTCTCTATCCTTCCTCTAACTCCATATTCAACATCCTCTACATATCCTTCTCCCTGAGATGAAAATTCTAAAGGAAAAAGACTGAAATTCATGAGAGAGCTGAGTTTATATAGCGACATAGAACAATAGCGTTTTCTGCAATAAATTGTTGCCTAAGTAAATGGTAAAGCCTTAATTTTCAACACTTATAGTGCATGCAAAGAACATAAATGGATACCCTGTGTATTATCTGATTTTCACAAACGCGCTGTCAATAATAATAAAAATTCATTAGAAATTATTTCCTTCATTTCAATTTTCTTCGCTAAAAATTTGTGAAGTTACGAAAATAAATTGTCACGATCAGCTGGTTTAGCAGAGTTGCACTGCCACACCGCCATCTTATGCAGGGTGGGGCCGTGTGTAGAAGTCCACGAAAGTGGGGAAAGATTCTGACCGCCATTCACCTGGGAATGGCCAGAGCTATTCTTTTGCATGCGGTTCAAGCAGCTCACTACTGCCGGTCGCTTGCGGCCAAGTATCCTCTGGGTAGCCGCTAAACATCCGTTTAGCGGTGAGCTAATGTGAGAAGGCGACAACCTGGCTAGGCCACTCTGACATAATCGGTTTAAGGGCTAGCCGGGGGAGATTTCATCGGCAGCGTCTGTACACCTCTAGGTGCGGCTGCAAGCGGGCGTCTGTCTTGGAGCAAGCGGCTCGCTATATAAACGTGCCAAGTAATATTTTCACCCCCGCTGAGCGGGTTGTGCGCTGGGCTTGGGACCCGCCACGTAAAACCATACTCCAATGAAATATAACAACAAGCCTCGGATAACTACACTCTCTATTGATGACGACCATGGCAAACGTTTGAAGGACAATGAATTGAGGGCATGCACCTGGAACGTCCGCTCCCTGAATGGGATTGGTGCAGATGCCCGGCTGGTTGATGTCCTCGTCAAAGCAAAATCTGACATCACCGCCATCCAAGAAATGCGTTGGACGAAGCAAGGAAGAAAGAAGATCAAAAATTGTGACATAAATTGGAGTGGCCATGCGAATAAGCGCAGTTTCGGCGTCGGATTCGTGGTGGGAGAGAGACTTTGTCGCCAAGTGCTGGCGTTCACGCCTGTGGACGAGCGTCTCGCCGCTATCCGAATAAAAGCAAAATTTTTTAATATATCATTCATCTGCGCCCATGCGCCGACAGAGGAGAAAGACGATGAGGTGAAAGACACTTTTTATGAACAATTAGAACGCACATACGAGCGCTGCCCCCGTCATGATATAAAAGTGTTGCTTGGCGACTTTAACGCCAGGGTGGGCAAAGAAGGTGTTTTTGGCCCTACAGTCGGAAAGTTCAGCCTACACAATGAAACTTCTCCTAACGGACTGAGGCTGATTGACTTTGCCGGTGCTCGAAACATGGTCATATCAAGCACGAGGTTCATGCATAAAAAGATACATCAAGTTACATGGCTGTCTCCTGATCGAAATACTCGAAATCAGATCGATCACGTTGTGATAGACGGACGGCATGTCTCCAGTGTTTTAGATGTGCGCACGATCCGAGGACCTAACATCGATTCGGACCATTATCTCGTTGCAGCCAAAATACGCACCCGCCTCAACGCGGCTAAAAACAAGGAACAAAAAACACAAGGAAAGCTAGACGTCGAAAAGCTTCAATCACAACAGATTGCCAATGATTTCGCAACTCGACTCTCACACCTGCTCTCTGAGGGCACAACTCATCCTGAAGGAATACAGGAGCAGTGGGAGCATATCTCCAAAGCACTTCGTACTGCCGCCGAGGAAAAAATTGGTTACCGGCGGCCACGAAAAAACAACTGGTATGATGAAGAATGCCGCGTTGCAACCGAAAGAAAAGACGCTGCCTACAGGGCTACGTTAAAAGCGAGCGCGACAGGGGGAGTGTGTAAACGCTATCGTGAGTTGAAAAGGGAAGCGAGACGCCTTTTCAGGAAGAAAAAAGCAGACGCAGAAAGGCGTGAGTGCGAGGAGCTTGAGCTGCTAGCCACCAGGAATAACGCCCGAAAATTCTACCAAAAAATACGGCGACAGACGGAAGGTTTTAAGACCGGGGCAAACTCCTGTAGGAATGAAAACGGCGACCTTGTAACTGATGTCCAGAGAGTGCTTAGATTATGGAGGGAACACTTCTCTGCTCTCCTAAATGGAGGCAGCAATTCACCGCGCAGAGATGAAGAACCCGATCCCGCAATCGATGATGATGGAATATATGTCCCCCCGCCCGATTATGACGAAGGTAGAATAGCAATAACCAGATTGAAAAACAACAAGGCCGTGGGCGCCGATGGATTGCCTGCGGAGCTATTCAAGTTCGGCGGCGAGGAGTTGGTAAACGCATGCAGCAGCTTCTTAGCAAAATATGGGCGGACGAAAGCATGCCCGACGGTTGGAATCTAAGTGTTCTTTGCCCAGTCCACAAGAAGGGAGATACTGCAAAATGCACCAACTATCGTGGAATCAGCCTTCTTAGTATCGCATATAAGGTCCTTTCAAGTGTATTGTGCGAAAGATTGAAGCCCACCGTGAACCGGCTGATTGGACCTTATCAGTGCGGCTTCAGACCTGGTAAATCTACCATCGACCAGATTTTCACAATGCGCCAAATCTTGGAAAAAACCCGTGAAAAGAGAATCGACACACATAACCTCTTCGTCGACTTTAAAGCCGCCTTCGACAGCACGAAAAGGAGCTGCCTATATGCCGCTATGTCTGAATTTGGTTTCCCCGCAAAACTTATACGGCTGTGCAAAATGACGTTGAGCAACACCATCAGCTCAGTCAGAATTGGGAAGCACCTCTCCGAGCCGTTCGAAACTAAACGAGGTTTCAGACAGGGTGACCCCCTATCGTGCGATTTCTTTATTTTGATGCTGGAGGAAATTATACTAGCTGCAGAATTTAGCCGCACTGGAACAATATTCTATAAAAGCGTGCAATTACTGGCATATGCTGATGACATTGATATCATCGGCCTAAACACCCGCGCTGTTAGTTCTGCTTACTCCAAGCTGGAAAAAGAAGCGGTAAAGATGGGTTTGATGGTGAATGAGGACAAAACGAAGTACCTGCTGTCATCGAGCAAAGAGTCAGCGCATATGCGCCTTGACAACCACGCTACTGTTGGCAGCCATAATTTCGAAATAGTAAAAGACTTCGTTTATTTGGGAACCAGCATACTCTACAAGTCACTTATCGTACCCGTCCTGCTATATGGGGCAGAAGCATGGACCATGACAACAGCAGATGAAGCGGCTTTGGGAGTGTTCGAGAGAAAAGTTCTTCGAAAGATTTATGGACCTCTACGCGTTGGCGATGGCGAGTACCGAAGAAGATTAAATGATGAGCTGTACGAGCTATACGCAGACATCAACATAGTCCAGCGAATTAAAATGCAGCGGCTGCGCTGGCTAGGCCATGTTATGCGAATGAAAGATGATGCTCCGGCCAAGAAAGTGTTTCTATCGTAACCCGCCTATGGAAGCAGAGGTAGAGGGCGGCCCCCACTCCGTTGGAAGGACCAGGTGGAAAACGATTTAAACTCCCTTGGTGTGACCAATTGGCGCCGGTTGGCGGAGCGAAGGAGCGACTGGCGCGCCTTGTTGGACGGCCATAACCATTTAGACGGTTAAGCGCCAATTAAGTAAGTAAGTAAAAATGTAACGCTTTTGCGTGGCGACCAGGCAACAATTTTCACAAAAAAACGAAATACCCCGTAAAGGCGTTACCTGCGTTTTAGAATAAAACAAAATATATTTACAACACTTGCGCGGCGTACAAAAAGCGTTACACTTTTGCCAGAAAAGAAAACGCTATTAGTCTTGTAACATCCCTGTAAGGAAAACTACTCAGTATATAAGTATAGGATAAGGGTGAGCTCAATGTGTGGGCGGAAGGAAAGAGAATAAATTAAAATCGAAACAAGATGGCGTGTTATTGATTTGTTATCGATAGCAACTGCGATCGAATAGTTATCGGCTTGCTATCCATTTATTTTCGATTTTGATTGGTATTTTATCGACGAGATATAAAGGAATTACATATGTGCCCAATTGGCGCCAGTTAGCAGAGCGAAGAAGTGACTAGACAGCCATAACCGTTTAAACGATTAAGCGCCAATTAGGTACGTAAGTTATCGACAAAAAACATTATTGATTAGTTTTCGACTTATTTTAACCCAAAATAACCCACGATTACAATATGGTAACGCAAAAGGTGTCGCTATATTTCCACGAATTAAATCTAAACTGCACAACAAATCCACAAATGAATAATGCTATTTTATACAGAATATCCGTAACTTTCCGAAAAACAGAGCTTTGGCTAGTCTGGGTTCAAATAGGGAAGCTAAAGTACGTCAAATTTAAGTGAGAAAAAGAAAATTTGAAAATTCCCGTTTTTCAATATGGCACGTCTGTAAGTATGCGATTATAGTAATCATTTTTAAGAACATTTAAATAAAAACAATAAAAGTCGGTAACTAATGAAATAAATTATTATATTTAAATTAATATTTTGCTGGAATTATTTAATTTCTAGTTCTTTTTTACATTTAATTTAAGACGTTACCATATGGTAACCGTGGGTCGGCAAGGGTACAGGTTTTTTCTTCGTATTTCATGGGAGTTTCTATGCTCGGGTACAGTTTTCTACGCGTACCAATGGCTTTTCTGTGCCTTTTTGTAAATTTATCTGATATAATCTGCAGAATTTTTTAAATACTACGACTTTTAGAGATTTAGTGTACCACCAAATACTTGATTACATTCAAGATATACCAACCACTCTTTATATCGAGCCTCCTGTAGGTGGAAACACATCTGGCGAAGAGGATCTGAAGATGATTGTACTGAAATCCCTGATAACATATGCCCCGTTTTGATCAGAGCGTACATATTGTAGTACCATCGAATCGTAGCCGTTGTTCCGGTGAAAGATGCAAAGTTAATGGACGAACAGCATGTATGAAATGCATCGTAGGACTTTGTGTGAAGTGTTTTGCAGGTTACCATACCAAACCATGATTTCAACCATTTATATTTTAGTTCAGAAAATATCTTTCTATTATATTTTTATAAACTTATTCTTTCCTTATTTACGGTTTAATAAAAATGTTCAAAAACGTCTATTATTTGTGAAGTAAAATTAAAAAAAAACATGTCCAAAATAGTGTTTTCTTTCATCAAAAACATGTACCCTAGACGACCCAGGATTACCGTATAACAACGCTAGTGTTCCAGATTTTCCGGAAAAGCGTAACAGTGAATGAAAAAAGGAACACCATTTTCGTGTTCAGGAGGTCAAAATCTATAAGACAGCTTCTTTCCAACTAAATACAAGACAAAAAAAGTTATGGTAACTACCTAAACAAGCTATCAGGTCTCATCACAAATGTATCGAAAAACCGATATTGCGGTTTAGTGTTTTTTACGCCCAAATCGAACTTCGTGAGTACTTGATACTCACGCCTTTTTAAAGTGTTATCGTTTGACTGAGGAACTGAATCGACTTTGATCCGGCATCAAATATGAGCTATATCCTCAGTACCGCTGCTATTATTTATGGCAAAACTGTGCATATTGTGCCATTATCTGCATTTCTAAACGCCAATCACAAAAAGGTTTCTACCATAATATGAGGATCATAAGTGCATCACTGTGACGTCGGCAACCATCAGTGGTTATATCGTGTGCCAGCTTAGTGAACGAAAGAACGTGTTGGCTCCACTGAAGATGAGCAAATATTTGCCATTAAAATTTTTATTTTTTATCTCTCTTCAATTTTTGCAATATTTATTTACTTAACAGATCAAAAGTCAGCGCTTGCGTGCAACTAAATAAAAATGCATACTTATTTACTTAGGGTACTTAAGATAGTTTATTAAGTTGTTGCTAAACAACACGCAACAGCGACATTCCTTCATTTCATGAAAGGATTTTATTTAATTGATTTAAGCAGTAAGAAACAGCTGCGTGTTGCCTACTTTTGGAAAAATATTGCAAAAATCAAAATTGTGGTGAGTGACTGGTACACATTTAAGTACTTATAAAAGTGACACAGTCCGAAATTTTTCTTGATGCTGCTACCCGTAGATTTCACTGCTACATTTTGATGGGGGTGTTAGTGTTGAGCCCAGAGTGTAGAGTTCTATTAAAAACAAGAATCCTTATGAACTTTTCAGGAGAGTATCTGGCGACCTCAAGTTCTTTAATGGACTGAGGTTTTGTGGAAAAAGGTATTGATCCGTAACTAAAAAGATAGGCGTACGACAAGGGTGCGTCCTATAATCGCTGCTTTTCATGGACGATGTCCTGAAGCGCACAAACGCAGAAGCCCCAGATAGGTTACAATGGAGGCTGAATCAGAAACTAAGTGATTTAGACAACGCTGATGATATCGTCTTCACTACTCACACACTAGCTGCTGTTGCCGCAAAACTCCAGCGACTCGAAATCAACGCCCGCGCAGTCGTTTTGAAAATTAACTACGCAAAAACTAAGCTAATGAGACTGCAAACAATGAACACATCTCCTCTCCAACTTGTATCAAATGGCAGCACTACCGTCATTGAGGATGTAGAAGAAGTCTGCTACCTTGGCAGCTAAATTACTAAAGATGGCGGCGCAGAATCGGATGTATCTGCAAGGATCTGCAAGGCGCGAACTGCATTCCACAGGCTAGGCCGAGTATGGCGCTCTCGCATATTGTCGATGAAAACAAAACTGAGGATTTTTAACACCAGCGGAAATCAGTTCTGTTATAAGGGTCCGAAACATGGCTTGTCTCTGACCGCATTAACCGACGACTGCAAAAGTATATAAACAAGAACAATAAGCAACGCCGATCTACTGTCACTCACGAACAATCCCCCAATCTACACTGAAATTAAAAAACGTAAGTGGGGTTGGATCGGTCACACTCTCCGCAGAGAAGATGACAACGTTGCCAAAATGGCCTTCCAATGGAACCCACAAGGAAGCCGGCGCAGGGGGCGCCCCAGAAAAACTTGGATGTGTACGATTCTCAATGAGAGCTCTTCCACCGCCACCTGGAATGGAATAAGACGTTTAGCGACTGATAGAAGTCGCTGGAGAGCGTTCGTCTCCGCCCTAAGCTCCGCCTAGGAGCGATAATTTGTGCTTCTGGATGGCTATGGTATTAGTTTTAACTTTTGCGATTGTCAACTAGATGTTCAGTTCTATCTAGGAATACAACTAAAAAGATAGGACGATCCTAAGTCTTGAAAACGTATATGTCTCTCATGATCTCGGCCTTCCAGCGCCTATTGGTGTCTATACATTTTCTATATATATTTCCTCTGTAACCTCTCATTAGTGTAGGAAAAGTACGCGGGTGGGTTTTTATTTACCAAAAAACGCAGCTTGAACTTTATTTTAGTATATTAAGAGCTTTGCTATTTGATGTGGCTTTGTGTTCACAGCGGGACGTATGTTGTGAGGCGGCGCAATGCACTTTTAGTAAAGTTAAATAAAGCTGCGTAATAATTCCATTATTAATTTGTTGTTGTATACATTGTTAATGAACACATGTCGGGATGCATGTAAATAGTTCAACGAATATAAATATTTCACGGTATTTTTTCCCAAAAGATACTCGTATTTGTGTATATAATTACAAAGCTAATGAATTGAGCTGAAATTACTTTCTCGGATATATAATTAATTAATTAGTGACAAAACTTTTGACATTTTGATTGTTACTCGGCGGGTGTTGATAGTGTGAATGCATAACTTTTTTTTATCTAAAATAACTGCTTACAATGTAATCCGGTTTTTTTGATGGATTTGAAAAAAATGTGTAATGAAAAGTTCAAGAGTTATGGAATCAACATGTGAACCGATAAAATCGCATTAAAGGGGAAATGGTAATAATTTTGTTGTTGTTTTTGTTGTGGTTGTTGTTGTTGGGATAAAGATACCCTCCGAAGATTTTGGGGAGTGTTATCGATGATGATGTTCCGTTGTCGAATATAGATAGGCTACATTCCGGTAACAAGCTTCATTATGGTACTAGCGCGACATTACGTGAACGATTTTATAATGACAACATAGAACATCCTACACCATCCCGCCCCATCCCCTATTCTGCTAAATATGTGTATAGTACATTCATATTTGTAGCAGGATTAGCCTCGCATAGGTGAGGTTGACAATAGGGATGCGGAAGTTATGAATTTCGCTTATCAACCCCTTGAATCTCGGTATAGTAATAATAGCTCCCAACGGTGTTCCTTCCAAAGCCCGCCCGACCAACGCTCGGAGCTTATTCACATAACGTCCGGATTTTTTTTTTTTTTTTGCTCAATCGTTGAAATGCTGAGATTTCTTAAGCGTCGTTAAGATCTGAACTGCTAGCGAATTTTTAAACTAATTAATTTTTAATTTCGGGTGGAAGAAAAGACTTTAAACTAAACCGTTCCCTGATTTGATCATAAAAATATCTCCAGGCAGTCTCTCCGCCTGTGAAATGAATTGGATACTATTGGAATTGAAGGCCAGCACACTGCATCTATAGGCTGTGTGAAGGTGGCACCCCGAAGTGCGATTTTTTTAATAAAAAAATTATTTCGTTTGCGAAAGATCAGCTGATAAAAGCCTTTTTTTGTTAACAACCCTTGGGAAAAAATTATCGGAAAAAATGTTTGATGTCGTCCGTTTGCGCAAGATTATCACAGGTTAACCCACCCTTGAAAAAAAAGCTGTGGCGCTGGAACCTCGAAATGCTGATTAAATAACAACCATGTCATATGCCAAAAACAGTCAAGGATAGCCTACGGTTTTTTACGTCAGCCCACAATTAAAAAACAATTATCTTAAAAAAATGTTCAAGTTGAAAAACCCCCAAATTCAAAAAAGTTCGAAATGATTGCCTTCTCACCGTGGTCATTTTTTTGATATTCCATTCATGGAAGAAAAATGTTTGAGTTAAAGCCCTCCCAAAATGAGATAAATCTAAATAATGTTTTTTTTGGTAAAACAAAATACATAAACCTTGTCTTTTATTTCTCATTTCCACTTACATTTTATTTACTGTAGGGGTTTTCTACTTCAAGAGAACCCGTAGGCTCAGGACATGATTTTAGATTTCTATAAAACTGAAATAGGTTGTTACTTCACACAGCCACATCTACATCAAGATTCTGGATCAATCCTGACTTGTGAACTGAAGCAGTTTCAAGGGTACTCCAGGGCGCAAGCTGTAAAATGTAAACTTTGCGTTTTCTGCATGTGCTTTTATCTTCTCCTCTCTCCTCAGTTTTTCTCATCCTACTTTACCTTTTTCTCTTGCTTTCTCTAGCTCCTCCTTCTCCCTTTCCGCGTGTCTGCCACTTTCTTCTTCCAACGTTTTTCTTTCATGTTGCTGCCTCTGTCAAAATCTTCGACAATCCGCTTCTTAAAAACAAAGTATGTGAAGGTAAGAGAATTAAAAAAAAATGCACCACAAATCGAGTTTTTGACGTAGATCGACCACTAGTCAACTACCCGTACAAAAATAATCCTAAATAAAATGTATCGTTTAAGTACTTGTCAAAAAAAAACTTACCAGGAACACACTCTGATTGTAATGCCATTAAGGTACCGATCTACCGAGCTATTTGATATTACTACATTGATGGTAATCTCACCTTAACCCCATAGCACAGATCGATCCATAGTCCCCTGACCGAACACAAAGAACCCTTAGTAAAACTTATCGGCTCCTTGTCTACTTCCAAAAGAAACTTTAAGAGGAACACTCTCTGGGTGTGATATTATTAAGGCACCGATCTCGGGGACGATTTGGTATGCACAATAGATATCCAAAAAGGTCGCAGTGCTTCCAGGCCTAGTAATAATAATAACACCACTTTGATTGTAATCCCACATTAACTCTATAGTTTTCTGAGAAATATGAGTCACCATTGCCAAAAAATGCTTAACAGCCCATTTATTACCACTTAACTTTGACAAAAGTTTTCATTTACTAATCAGCATAAAAATTATCTTGTAATATTTAAGACCATTCAGCGTTCCCTGGTACACCTTCCAAAGTGCACATACAAATATGCGAAGCGGTATTACTTTTGTTGAAGTACTGAGTAATCGGGCGTTGCCGTGGTGTGATGGGAGCGTCCTCCACCTCCTACACCGAAGATCCTGTGCTCACGCTCCGGGTAAAGCAACATCAAAATTTTAGAAACAATTTTTTTTTCAATCAGAGGAAAGTTTATTTCTGCAATGAAAAGGTTCGCAGCTTTGCAAATTTTAGGATGAATTTAAAGAGGCATGACGCAATTTGGAAAAGAAGCCAGCCTTACATTTATTTATTTTTTTTTTTTTTAATAAATCGGTTTTATTGCATAAATATGTATGTTACACCAAAATCAAAATTAAAAATAATGAAAATACATAAATGTGTACTCACATACAGAGGTTGGTATGATGGGTTGCTGGTTCTTTTCAATATTTGTTCTACTTCAATATAAATGGAATATGGTGGAATGATCTGACTGAAAACGTGTTTGAAGGTTTTGTGCAAAACGAAAAAACACATGAGCTGCCTTTCTTTAAATGTTATTTAGGTTTGCGTTATTTTGCCTTGGCAATTTGGCCGTTTCGTAACAGTATTGCAATAACTGACGCCAATTGCGAGCACCACTCACAGGTGGATGAGGTATTTTCCCTCCTTTGCTTTCAAATACGGATATCGATGGAAACACTTTCTTCTTCGTCCATTCGCATAACTTGACCTAGCCAGCAAAGCTTTGGGATTTTATTCGTTGCACAGGCTTCGTACAGTGTAGAGCTCATACAGCTCAATTTGTTGCCTTCTTGTCTAGAAAAATCCAAGGGTCATCTCATCGTTTCCCTACAAAATCCAGAGTTTTTTACTACTCAACGAAGCTAAATTTTTTTACGGTTTAAAACTATTACATCAGATACGTATTTAGCAGATTTACTTTATAAGATATATATATACATATGTACTTATTTACTTATTTATGTACATATATGCAAAATGTCTGATCACCCAAACAAAATAAAATTGCTATAAATACGTAAAACCACATCAAAGCGATATCATCAACCTGATGGATAAGAGTAATTCAAAATAATCACCATAGAAATCAGCATCACTACATTTTAATTACATAAAATTAAGGCAATAACTACCCGTTCATATCTGGATAAAAACCTTTTGTATCGCTTACAACTTCAATGGTACTTCAATAAAGGACTGTTTTTATTCGAGTTGTAGTCGAGTGTGAAGAAAATGATTTTTCTTTGTTTCACCAGCACCGAAAAGCACTTCAGCACTATGATAATTGCAAACCGTTACTATTGTACAATATATAAACGGATTGTTTTAGTGAGTATTTGTAATAACCCAGCAGTAAAAAATGCTGGTAAATTTTTATACAACAATACACTGTTGCGAATCTTAAAAATTGTCGATTATAATTTGCCTTCTGTTATATTTCAAATCACTGAATTATAGAATAAATAAACGCAAATATTCTGAGAATAAAATGCTCTTTATTTTCAGCACTACTTTGGTAGCAGAACTTCACAATTGAAATTAGTCACGTACTTCACTGACAACGTTTTAAAATTAAACAGATTGATGCTTTCCCACACTGCACTGCTAATATACTCTCAGTTGCCTCGTTTACCTTTTTCTCTCAGGGCTTAGACCTCTCGCGAAAAGCCTTATCTATAAGTTGCTTATTCACTTCTTTAATATCACATTTCATATTCAGCGTTGTTTTCTATGTATATGTATGTATATGGGCGTGAAATATTGCCTACGCTCTTAGCTGCTGTGTTCATGTGTACGTTTCTATTTCTTGTCCCATCTACAGTCAAACACAAATTTTAATAAAAAACATTTCTACCGTGAGGGTTGTATAGTAGCACCAAACCACCTCCAGAAAACCTTCCGATATTTGGCACTGTCGTACCCATTTTTTCATCATACCACTAATGGCTCAAATATATGGTTAGCTCATCTCATCAGCTGATTTCATCAGCTGATTTTAGTTGTTTCATTTCACTGGTATAGATATTGTCAAAAGGAGATGGAAAGCGCAAAATTTAACCAACACATTTATAATTACTTCCGTAGTGGTATATTTTTTTATAAAAAAGTAGTTTCACTTCACTTTAAGTTAATTTTTCAGTAAATACATCTAATTTAGCGACTTTATTTTCCCGTAACACGCAAGAATTGAAACGTTTTTTGTTTTCTCTACATTACATTCCGCCAACACCAACTTGCTGATTTTGCCAATCTGAACAAAGGTATATTGTTGCTGTAGAGATGAGCCAACCATAGAGTTGAACCATGATACTACTCATGGACTTGGTGCGTTGTCTCACACTCTCTTGCTGGGCCAATGGAATTCTTTCAAGAGCTTGACAGATTGACTTTGGATCATCGCTCTCGATTTAACGCTTTACAACAGTAGTGCCCTGGCTTGGAACAATCTTTGTATCCTTTTTGAGAGGTTATATCCTTCTTTGAGATTCATATATTTGGGTTTGTCAATGACAGTGTTTTTCTCACAGGTACATTTAGTTTTGATTTGTTTGTTCAATCACGGTCACCTGCTTTCGACTTTTGTGATCCTTCGCCAGTATTCGTTTACTGCTAAGCATCTCATCTAAGTCGTAGTTGAATGGCACATCTTTGCTAACATGTCGCATGATCCTTCTTTGCATGTCGATTTTGATGCCATGGTCAACTAAGAAGCACACTCCCAATATGACTTCATCAAAAATCTCTGCCACTATGAAGTTATGTAGCACCGTGATCGTCGTTATTACAACTTCACATGTCACTTCTCTCTGGTTTTGGTTGTACTCATCAGTGACCGTAGTTAATCTTTCTCCTTTTAATGAGTTTACTCTACTATTGGTCAAATCAGATCGGATTATGGAATGAGATGAGCACGTATCTACAATCAGTAAACGCTCCGTTCTATACAAACGCCCTCCGACGGAACGGCTGCTATATTTTCTTTTAATTTGTGGTTCATGTATAATATGAAACTAAAGTATTGGAAGATTCTCGCTTTTTATGCTTAAGGAACATTGAGTACACGATCTCTTGAACTCATTATAAAAACTAAAAAAATATATAATTGTTTTTTTTTTATCGGCCTATTGATAAAGGATTCAAGATTCGAAACGAGCTTAAGGCCAGAACAATAATTTTTTGTAATAATTATTGTTTTTTCTTCTGGCCTTGAGCTCGTTTCGAACCTTGAATCCGTAAAAAAAATATATTGTAACTACAACTCTAACGATTTGAACCATTGAAATGATTTAGTATCGCCTTGCTGAACAGCACTGCTAGGTACTCAAACATGTCTATTGGGGATTGTATGTGGTAGATCGTTGTAAACTTGTGGTATAAAAGCTATAACCACAATAAGTATGCGAAGATTTACTCGTACTTACAATCGGAAATGCGTACATGAGAAGCACCACTTACACATAAACACACACGCTGTTATGCGACTCTGGCTGGGCTTTCAGGATGGGCTTGCAAAGCCTGTCAGCAGCCACGGTGTGTGCACTGGCGATTGCCGGAGCTTCAGCCTTGGGAGGGTTCAGGTACGCGCCTGCTAACCAAGCCAACATCCATCAACCTGAAGTCATAACAAAATATATTAATTTGCACACAAAGGGTAACTACCACCAAATAACTACATGCAACCACCCATACTCGCACGTGAAACATCCCAACCATGCAGCGCTAATGTATATTGATGCGACTGCTCTATACCCACCCTACCTTGGCTTATTAGATGGTAATAAAGCCCCTTTTCCACACACCAACCTGCAAGAATCAGACCACTTTAATCTTCGATTTACTCCATATTAACAATTTATATTTATAAAAATTCAGCTCATATCTACATATAAGTATATGTATAAAAAAAAATATATCCTTATTATACTAAGTAAAGACTACAAATCCAGTAATAAGTTAACATTAGTGGTAACGAATTGGCAAAAGAAAATATCTTAAATGCTAACACGATGTAATTGCGTATGTTAACAAAATTCTTTTGGGGGTATGCTAACAGCTGATACTAACCTACTGACCTACTTCTTCATTTTCGAGGTCATTGACCGTCATTTACAATAAAACTCTTCATTGCTTATATATAATAGAGAGATTGAGCGCGCTTGCTAAGTAGAGAGCTTAGAGCGTAATAAAAAAAGACAAAGACTAGGAATCGAGAGCATAAGTTTATTTATAGGCACGTAGGTTTGTATGCATAACTTGCATCGAAGGCCGAGTTAGGCATACATAAATACGCTGGCCCTTCTCTTTGAAACCAACATAAAGTGCAATTGATAAATAAAACAACAAAAAAAAATTCCATTCATAGGGGATATGTACAAATTTCTACGTGGGGTTATACCTACATACGTTGTTCTTTTTATCCTCTTTTCTGTTGTTTGTAGTTAATAATATTAAATTTAGCCTTATGAATGAAAATTATGCATCAATAGGGTAATTACAGAGTATCTTAGGAATTACATTTGTTTATTTTTTTTTTGTAGTGCCACCAAGTAATCTCGTTAATTGCACGCATATTTAACAAGAAAAAATAATGAAAAAACGCAACAACTTTTGCTAGGCTTAGTGTTTGACACTAATAAAGAAAAACTTTACAAAAGTGACTTATATCCGTTTGCCTTGTTGGGGGGGTTACATACCCAAACGGCAATGCTACGATTTAATAATTGCGGTAGGAGCGCTTTCCTTATATGTAAGGTAGACAACTACCATAAACGTTATTATCTCGGTACTGATTCCCGAATAACAGTCCATTGAGGATTCCTATATATTTTTATTTTCCTTTTCATATATAGATCTTTATGGGCGCGTGATTGCCCATGTCAAGGCGAGATTCATTCAGACTTTGAATGGTGTCTATTCAAACTTTGAATGAAAGATGAAGCATATTAAGTGCGTCAACTAGCAAAAACTAGGGTTTTGGCTTTCCGGAAAGTATACTATTGTATCTATTTATACGTATATATATAGATGTAATATTACATTTGATTGGAACTTACGTCAATTTGATTGCTCCCTCGTTGTTTGCGCAAACAGCTGCAGGGTTCCAACGTAGTGATATAGTTGCTCTACTAGGCTGCTTGATTAAAGATATTCATAAGTAGGTACAATCATATACTCTCCTAAACTTAAATGATGTACGTCTCTTGGACTGTTACGTCGAATTGTACAATTGGCAATTCATTTCCACATCAACGCTAATTAGGAAAAGAAAAAAAAACACACAACACGGTGTCGAGCGAGTATACACAATTAATGTTAAATTGAAAATTATTTGCTTATGCGCATTCCTTACAACCTCGACCTAAACCTGACCGTGGTTTCCTTCTAGTAGTAGTATAGTTGCTGACGGCTACTGAGGGTTGTTGTAGTTGGTTGGCGTTGCCGCGTAGGTGGTATTCCAGTTATAACGTAACTAACTGCTATGCTCCGTGGTATTTAGATTACCAGCTCGTAATTGTGAAGATCATGATTTAGCTCCTTTTATTTTTGACTTGTCATAGTCACACCAATTGCTTTCCGGTATTACCACGAGTTATATTATATTGTCGTAGTTACTCCATTTGCATGGCATCGTCCAAGTGTGTTAGACTTGGCATGCTTTCACTAGTGGTTGTACCAGCGAACCCTTCTTACCAAGACTCGAGAACACATGCATATCGAACCGGGCCGCGTGTATCAGGGTAGAAACGCGTGTCCCAAAATGAGGGTGCTTATCCCGTTCAGCACTTTCTGCCTTGGATTGGCTTGAAGTCGCAAAATATAGGAGTTCGCTGGCTCAGGTAGCCTTACTTGCAGTGAGCGTGTGGCTATTGTTTAGTAATTGGGTATGATGGCGATTATAGCCTGTGATTCACGGTTCTTGATATAAAAAAAAAACTTATATTTTCTACCGTGCGTTTCCTTTCTGATCCGATCTAAAAATGGCCGAGTCAAAACGAACTTTTTTTCCGCGTTACAGTTCAATTCTCCCATTCTCAGCTGTTTATGTCATGCAGTCAGTGTTGAGTAACAACAAAAAAAAAGGTATGTTCAAATCCAGTGTTGATGGTTTTGATGCCTTATTGTTTAGATCACTTCTGATCGGTAGATATGATACGTGATCATGTGCAATAAACCGGTTCTATAGATTATGTTCTTGGCGCTAATGAATATTGGAGGACAAATACTTCTAGGGTTGTTTGACACAAAAGAAATATGAGAGGACTAAGGGTTTTCTCAAAGGGCTCAATGTACGTCAGTACACACCCCCCCACTTAGAGGGTTGGTGCGGGGTGTCATGGAGTTTTGCTTTTCTGAATATCCTTCCCATGATATACTCCCCGCTTTCCTGTGCTGTCATCCTGCAATTCGTATAAACAGTTGCCTTTGACTGTAATGACTTTTGCTTTTACGAACTTTGGGGCGAATTTCGAGCAAAATTTCTTTGTGGCATCACTTAAAACGAAATTCCTCCTGTATACGCTATCTCCTATCTTAAAGCTTTCCCCCGAACTTCGCAAGTTGTAACGTTTGGAAGAGGCTTCGAACGCCTTTTGAATATGTTCGCCGATCGACTTCCGCACCAACACCAGTCTCTCGGATCTGTCTAGGATATTTTCGTCTACGGTTCCTAATTTACGGAGAAGCTCATACTCGTCGGCATGCGACGTCATTTTCTGTCCGAAGGCAGCATAGTATGGCGAACAGCCGATAGCCTGGTGATATGAGCTTCGCAATGCTTCCGATATGCTAGGCAGGTGCTTATCCCATAGGGTCTGGTCCTCCTTCAGGTATGCTCGTATCCCTGCAATTATCGATCGGTTAACTCGCTCGCTCGCATTAGCTTGGGGACTGTACAAGGCCGTATACACATGCTTGATTCCACGCTCAGCAAGGAGGTTGTTAAATAGAGCTGATTTAAACTGCTTGCCATTGTCACTTAATATAATTTCAGGAGTGCCGAACACGCTAAAAACATGTTCTTGCAGGAAGTTGCAGATGCCCGTCGCATTAAAGTTCCGTAAAGCTTTGAGTAAAGGAAATTTCGTAAAATGATCTAAAACTATCACAATTCCGGTATTGCCATGTCGAGATCTAGGATACGGACCTAATAAGTCGATATAAAGCTTTTGAAAGGGTCGTTGGACAGTGTATTGTGCTGACATAGGCGGACGCAATGTTACGTTTGGCGCTTTGGTACTTCGGCAGATACCACAAAGACCGATATATTCCTTAACATCGATAATCATTTTAGGCCAGTAAAAGTTCGTTCTTAATCGTTCTAGTGTTTTCGCGATTCCGCCATGACATTTTGTTGGCGGACAGTGAGCATTTTCGACAACTTTTCTAACCAAATTTTTAGGGATCCACAGCTTCCAATTATACACCTCCCGCTCCGCGTTACCGTCCGAATGCTCTGTTTTTTTATACACTCGATCATCCACTATTTGCAAGTCAGGCAGGCGAGCTTGATTGTTTCGGACATGATTAATTAGCTTTTTGTACTCGGCGGACTGAAATTCGACCGAGTCCAAATCTACAAGCGGGCAAGCTTCCGTCTCGTTGATCTCTTCAAAATTTTGGCGGGATAAGCTATCCGGTACTACATTTTGAGACCCTTTTCGGTGTTCTATATTAAAGCGATACCCTTGTAATTTTAAAGACCATCGAGCTAACCTGGTGGACAAGTCTGTCTGACGCATAAGCCATTGAAGACTGGCATGGTCGGTGACAATGGTGAAGTCTTGTCCTTCAACATAGGCCCGAAATTTTTTTAAACTGAGAATGGCCGCAAGGCATTCCAGCTCCGTAACGCTGTAGTTGCTTTGGGCCTTGTTAAGTTTTTGCGAGAAGTATGCGATTGGCATCTCGACGCCGTCATCGTTTTTCTGGGCCAATACAGCACCTACACCAAGCTTAGACGCGTCGCATTGGAGTATGAAGGGTTTCTCGTAATCTGGACTGGTTAAGACGGGAGCTGAACAAAGCATTTCTTTCAAAGTTTCAAATGCTTTCTGCGCATCGTCATTCCATGCAAACCCTTTGCCTTTCTTTAACAAGTTTGTTAGGGGGGTTGTAATGGAGGCAAAATTGGTCACGAACCGGCGGTACCAGCCGGCCATTCCGAGGAAGCGCCGGAGTTGTTTTACACTGGTTGGTACCGGATAGCTAGCCACGGCCGAAATTTTATCCGGGTCAGTGCTTAAGGTTCCGTTACCTACAATATATCCAAGGTATTTAACTTCCTTGATGCAAAATTTGCTCTTTTCTAGGTTAATCGTCAAACCAGCTTTCCTGAGGTGAAGTGCGACTTCGGAAAGGACGGACAAGTGATTGTTAAAATCTTCGGACAATATAAGAAGGTCGTCTAAATAGACGAAAACTTGATTCTTCAAGTGGGGAGGAATGACACGATCCATCAGACGGCAAAGCGCTTGAGGGGCGTTGCATAAGCCAAAGGGCATTACGCAATAACGGTACAACGGACGATTGGGGACGGTGAAACAAGTGTAGTCTCTAGAGTTTTCGGACAGGGGAATTTGCCAAAAGGCTCGACGCAGATCTAGTGAACTTATGTACTTAGCCTTTGGTATTCTACTTAATATACCATCAATGTGTGGCAGGGGGTAAGCGTCCTTAACGGTAACGCTGTTTATTTTTCTTGAATCTAAACACAGACGGACTTTATTTGGCTTCTTCACTAGTACGACCGGACTTGACCATGGACTGTTAGGGGACTCCTCGATTACACCTAAATTCACCATTTCGTCAATTTCTGCATGAACTAGTTTCTCTATAGCAGGGGAAATGGGAAAATACCGTTGTTTTATCGGACGGACATTAGGCTGGAGTTCTATAACATACTCCAAAAGAGAAGTTTTCCCTAAGCCCTCTTTTTCACAATTCGGAAATCTGTGTTTGACTATTGCCAACTGACGCTGTTGTTCGCTACTTAGAGGCAGGGAATTTTCATCAAGTTTTTCTTCCTTGTCGTCAAGGGTCACCTCGGATATAACGTGCGGAGCAATCCGGAATTTGCTCCAAAAGTCAACTCCTAGTATAATCGATTGGGACATGCTCGGTATTACAAAAAAGGTTATCACTTCTGTTTTGCCTTCAAACTTGACACTTAGGTCAAGGACTCCAAAAACAACCTGGTATTTACCGTCAGCAGTACAGACAGCTGTTTTATGTTCACGTAGATGTCTTTGTTTGCGAACAACTTCTGCTAGAGTGGCTCCTATACAGGAAACCTGTGCTCCACTATCTAGCAGACCAAGATACTCTTCTCCAAGGACTTCAATCTTTGCGTAGGGCCGCAGATCATACGATTTTCTTTCTATCGATGATATAAAATTTCTCAAGGACTTGCGTTTTAGTTTGGTGTTTCTCCAAAATGCTTTAATTCGCGTGGCTGAACGACTAGGAGATGCGGAACCACCTGTGCCAAAAATTCTGTTCTTCACTTCGTTATAATTTCTCAGACGAACGTCATAAGGCACGATCTGGCGAACATGCGGGAGATTTTTGAGCGTTTCTTCCGGGTGGATAGGTGACATTACCCCATTGCTAGTGTGGGTATTGACGGGACGTAAGAGTACCTTCGGTATTTCTACAGTTTTGGGTCCTGGCGAGGATTCCGGTGCGAAGCCTCGCTCGGTTTGGAGTTTCCCGAACACGACTCGCATTTCGGGCGGTACACATCAGGCGTGCCACATCCATAGCAAAATACGGTTCGGTCCTTCAAACAATCTACATATCTATGTCCTTCGCTTCTACAATTCCAGCACAATAGTTTTCGGTTAGTAGATCTCTCAGTGATTTCATCTACTTCAACCTCCGACTCATGGGGCGTATCGTCTTCGAGTTGCAACTCATTGGCATAACGTCGTGGGTATTCACGGGAATTTATTGACGGAAGTGTATTGCTAACCTTACCAAATTCGTTGACAAGGCTTTCACCCTTCAGGCAGAGTCTGCGCAATTCGGCGAGCGAGCTAATGGGCATATACAACAATTGTTGTCGAACACGGAAGCGTAAATTATGTTGTAATATCTCTACTAATTCAGGCTCAGTCAAAGGGGTTTGCAAAGGTTCAGCGAGCTTAAGTACCGCATTACGAAATTCGTCGAAAGTTTCACTTGCTCCTTGTTTCCGGCTTCGAATTTGCTCTTTAAGTTCGAAGTCACTTTTATGCAGCTGGAAGTTGGTTCTTAAAGCTTGACATAAAGACGGCCACGTAACTCGTTCTACCGAGCGCCGGTATCTCCAATACCAATCTTTGGCGTCTTTCGTAAATAGGCTCTGTACATGCTCACAGAGAAGGTTGAAATTTCCCCCAAGAGTATCTATAACTTGGCACTCAATCCGTTGAATGAAACTATCTACTGACATACGGGTGGACCCATCAAAAGTAACACCCCAACTTGAAATAAGCTGTGCTACTCTACCTGAGATTGGAACGCTCGATGTATCGCTAAATCTCATCTGGTCCACAGTACGGTAAAAATTTTGATTAGAATGATTTGGCAGGTTTGGACTGTCCCTAGGCCAGGGTGGAGTCGAGATGTTGGGTGGAGAATTTACATGGGCGATATTTTCAACTGGACTAACATTATCGACGGGAGGAGCTGATTGTATATTAGTCGCGTTAAGATTTAACCTTCCCAATACGTTAGCGAGGGTGGTCTCGAGTCTTTGTTCAATGATTTGTGCAACGCGGTTCTCAAGGTCTTCAAAAATCGGGGCTTGCCGGGCTGTTATCACAGCGGAAACTATGTTTCGTATGCGAGTTTCCTCCTCCTTATGGCTACTTCCCGGTGGGTTTTCTAGAGGTAAGGCTGCGGCACCTGCAACAGCCTGACCCTGCTCCTGACTAAGACGGGGCAAATTCAGATCCGCATTGTCGTCCTGTGCTGTAGCACGCGTCCGACGACGTGCACCTGTGCTTTCGAAGCAGTTGCGACTACTGCACTTCGCGCGGCACTGCGGGCAAGTTGCTTTAGTTTTGAGCCAAGTTAAAAGACAGGCTCGGTGGAAGCGGTGAGAGCACGCAGTCGTCAAGACATCGTCATGTTCAGAAAAAACTTCCCTACATATTGTGCAAACCGTACCCGACGGATGTCCGTATTCGTTGCTATTGCGCGTCGCCATTATTACCAAACCCAGTTAATAAAGCGAACAAAAATCGAAGGAAGAAAAAAAAACTTAAGGATGTATGGGTATAATGTATGTCCACTTTCTCAGACAAAACTAAAACTTTCGAGCTAGTTAGACACGGTCGGTGGAGATTGTGAAAAGAAATTTTACAAAAGTCAGCGCCGTTATATTGTGTCTCTCTTTAGAGTTTAGAGTTATCATACAAAGTTAAATCTCAAAAGATAACGAATTTAAGTTAAATCCTTTTCAAAGCTTTAATGGTATTACGCAATGAACGCTATATTTTACATTCGCAAATAAGCGTAAGTGAAGCCAAGAAAAAAATAAGCAAGATGAAAAGTTCAGGAAAACTATTCAGGACAACAAAAAAAATAGCTATTCTATAATAAATTTGGCTATATACGTGCGTACGTATTTGCCTTGGTATAGATGTCAAAACAAATGCAGCTGTTTTATGTATAGTAAAAAAAAATTTTATTTCGTATCGTATTCAACGAAAAGCAATAGAAATCCGAAATATCGATTTGATTCTAGTACTTGATAGCAGCAAAAATGAACTCAAAAAAAAACTTTCATAAAGTAATGGTCTGACTCCCAGGCAGTGTGGTGGTTGGGTTGGAATAGTTTCATCGAGAATGGTGGTATAGTTGAACTCTCAAAACTTGGTCGTAATAAAAGAAAATAAATAAACATCACTTCAGTAATAAAATTTAAGCCCCGAAAGGATTTGGGACTAACTGAGTTAATAGCAATTTTCAAGACCTGTTAGGTAATTTAGTTATTGGTTAGCTAGAGGACATATAGTCGAAATGCTAGCCAAACTTCCATATAACTATTTCGCCATTAACTTCAAGAAAACTTCAAAAACTCGAAAGAAAGAAAAAAAAAAGGTTGTTAAACAGTTTATGTGCACTTGTCATTAGCGGTCAGATCCGTAGACATAAAGCCTTTAGGATACTGCAATTCCAGCATCAGAGTTGTCACACAGCTATATAACCACAGTTGAAAAAAAAACAAAAAGATATATTAGATTCTAATTGGATTGGTCAAAACCCGAAGCATATTGCTTGAGGTTCGCAAATTCCTGAATCCAATCAATTGCTCTAATTTAAGGTGATTATTTAAAGAAGGATATCGACTATAAACGTTCTTGCTCAAATACAAATAAACTCAGACAGACAGTAATGTTCCAAGAGGGAACTATGTAAAGGGATCACATCAGGTTAGGGAGAAAAGGTACACCCCCAGTCGTATGTGGGTCCCTGCTCGGGCGCCATTTTCTGTTATGCGACTCTGGCTGGGCTTTCAGGATGGGCTTGCAAAGCCTGTCAGCAGCCACGGTGTGTGCACTGGCGATTGCCGGAGCTTCAGCCTTGGGAGGGTTCAGGTACGCGCCTGCTAACCAAGCCAACATCCATCAACCTGAAGTCATAACAAAATATATTAATTTGCACACAAAGGGTAACTACCACCAAATAACTACATGCAACCACCCATACTCGCACGTGAAACATCCCAACCATGCAGCGCTAATGTATATTGATGCGACTGCTCTATACCCACCCTACCTTGGCTTATTAGATGGTAATAAAGCCCCTTTTCCACACACCAACCTGCAAGAATCAGACCACTTTAATCTTCGATTTACTCCATATTAACAATTTATATTTATAAAAATTCAGCTCATATCTACATATAAGTATATGTATAAAAAAAAATATATCCTTATTATACTAAGTAAAGACTACAAATCCAGTAATAAGTTAACATTAGTGGTAACGAATTGGCAAAAGAAAATATCTTAAATGCTAACACGATGTAATTGCGTATGTTAACAAAATTCTTTTGGGGGTATGCTAACAGCTGATACTAACCTACTGACCTACTTCTTCATTTTCGAGGTCATTGACCGTCATTTACAATAAAACTCTTCATTGCTTATATATAATAGAGAGATTGAGCGCGCTTGCTAAGTAGAGAGCTTAGAGCGTAATAAAAAAAGACAAAGACTAGGAATCGAGAGCATAAGTTTATTTATAGGCACGTAGGTTTGTATGCATAACTTGCATCGAAGGCCGAGTTAGGCATACATAAATACGCTGGCCCTTCTCTTTGAAACCAACATAAAGTGCAATTGATAAATAAAACAACAAAAAAAAATTCCATTCATAGGGGATATGTACAAATTTCTACGTGGGGTTATACCTACATACGTTGTTCTTTTTATCCTCTTTTCTGTTGTTTGTAGTTAATAATATTAAATTTAGCCTTATGAATGAAAATTATGCATCAATAGGGTAATTACAGAGTATCTTAGGAATTACATTTGTTTATTTTTTTTTTGTAGTGCCACCAAGTAATCTCGTTAATTGCACGCATATTTAACAAGAAAAAATAATGAAAAAACGCAACAACTTTTGCTAGGCTTAGTGTTTGACACTAATAAAGAAAAACTTTACAAAAGTGACTTATATCCGTTTGCCTTGTTGGGGGGGTTACATACCCAAACGGCAATGCTACGATTTAATAATTGCGGTAGGAGCGCTTTCCTTATATGTAAGGTAGACAACTACCATAAACGTTATTATCTCGGTACTGATTCCCGAATAACAGTCCATTGAGGATTCCTATATATTTTTATTTTCCTTTTCATATATAGATCTTTATGGGCGCGTGATTGCCCATGTCAAGGCGAGATTCATTCAGACTTTGAATGGTGTCTATTCAAACTTTGAATGAAAGATGAAGCATATTAAGTGCGTCAACTAGCAAAAACTAGGGTTTTGGCTTTCCGGAAAGTATACTATTGTATCTATTTATACGTATATATATAGATGTAATATTACATTTGATTGGAACTTACGTCAATTTGATTGCTCCCTCGTTGTTTGCGCAAACAGCTGCAGGGTTCCAACGTAGTGATATAGTTGCTCTACTAGGCTGCTTGATTAAAGATATTCATAAGTAGGTACAATCATATACTCTCCTAAACTTAAATGATGTACGTCTCTTGGACTGTTACGTCGAATTGTACAATTGGCAATTCATTTCCACATCAACGCTAATTAGGAAAAGAAAAAAAAACACACAACACGGTGTCGAGCGAGTATACACAATTAATGTTAAATTGAAAATTATTTGCTTATGCGCATTCCTTACAACCTCGACCTAAACCTGACCGTGGTTTCCTTCTAGTAGTAGTATAGTTGCTGACGGCTACTGAGGGTTGTTGTAGTTGGTTGGCGTTGCCGCGTAGGTGGTATTCCAGTTATAACGTAACTAACTGCTATGCTCCGTGGTATTTAGATTACCAGCTCGTAATTGTGAAGATCATGATTTAGCTCCTTTTATTTTTGACTTGTCATAGTCACACCAATTGCTTTCCGGTATTACCACGAGTTATATTATATTGTCGTAGTTACTCCATTTGCATGGCATCGTCCAAGTGTGTTAGACTTGGCATGCTTTCACTAGTGGTTGTACCAGCGAACCCTTCTTACCAAGACTCGAGAACACATGCATATCGAACCGGGCCGCGTGTATCAGGGTAGAAACGCGTGTCCCAAAATGAGGGTGCTTATCCCGTTCAGCACTTTCTGCCTTGGATTGGCTTGAAGTCGCAAAATATAGGAGTTCGCTGGCTCAGGTAGCCTTACTTGCAGTGAGCGTGTGGCTATTGTTTAGTAATTGGGTATGATGGCGATTATAGCCTGTGATTCACGGTTCTTGATATAAAAAAAAAACTTATATTTTCTACCGTGCGTTTCCTTTCTGATCCGATCTAAAAATGGCCGAGTCAAAACGAACTTTTTTTCCGCGTTACAGTTCAATTCTCCCATTCTCAGCTGTTTATGTCATGCAGTCAGTGTTGAGTAACAACAAAAAAAAAGGTATGTTCAAATCCAGTGTTGATGGTTTTGATGCCTTATTGTTTAGATCACTTCTGATCGGTAGATATGATACGTGATCATGTGCAATAAACCGGTTCTATAGATTATGTTCTTGGCGCTAATGAATATTGGAGGACAAATACTTCTAGGGTTGTTTGACACAAAAGAAATATGAGAGGACTAAGGGTTTTCTCAAAGGGCTCAATGTACGTCAGTACAACGCACACATTTAAAGAAACAAACCAATTCGCAAAATGTAGTGAACAATTAACAGTTAAGTATTCAACTTAAACAACAATAACAAGAATTGTTATATTCATTGATATTAGTCGCGCATTCACGTAGGAATTATACGCCATTGAAAAAGGCTGCTAGTTATCGAATGGAAATTTATATGAAAATAGCTGTGTTTTTTTTCACATCTATATACGTTTACGCTTAAACTTTATATGGACTGCTAAGCGAAAAACTTTAAATACACCTCTGAAATTGGTACTCATAAAATTAGTACTACTAAATTTCAATACACATTATACTCAGATGTAACTGAAATATGTGTCTATGTTTCACCCTCTGCACTAATTCTATGCATTCTATGCGCGTCCGCTATTTATCATAACTAATTCAGCTATATGTTATACACAGAAATACAACAGAGGGTTGTGTCTCCGCTAGATGGGTCTCCTAAGCATTATCTAAGCGAGGATAGGCGTTTGTTTCACGCGCAAACAAAACGTATACGCGTGTAAACAAAAACACGGCTAATGTTTAGTAAGTTTGTTGTGGTGGTAGAAGCGAATGTAGTTTAAGCAAAGGGCGTTCATTGGCCCATTAAACATGGATTGTCTATACAGTATTTTTGTGTTTGTTTGTTGTTTAATTACATTGTTAATACGAAATGAAAATGTTAAATTTTATTGTTATTATTAAGAACGTATGTTAAGTGCGTGTTTTGTATCTATGACATTGCATAATAACACTTCATGAGTTTGGACAAGCAGCGCGAATATTTGCACCAAATTGATAAAATATTTTAAGCCCACAGAAATGTTTTTTGCAAACAAATATGGCGCGAGTAAGGAACATTTCTTTCAATAAATTTTCATATTAGATTTAAAACTAAAATTTTTGCACAGAAGCTTAATGAAATCATTCTGGTTTGTAATGAAAAAAAAAAAAAAAAAATAGAATATGCCTTTCACACAAAGCTTCATTAACAAACATCCGTTAACTGCTTTAACGAAATATTTCGCTTTTATACCTTTCATGAAAAAGAGTTTGGCACGAGTCTCAAAATTGTATGTCCTTAAAGGATAAGCGATAGATATACCAATAAGTATACCGAAATGATCAGGATCACGAGCTGAATTGATTAAGCCATGTCCGTCTCTCTCTCTGCCCGTCTGTCTATCAGTTTGGACGCAAAATAGGCCTTCAATTTTTAATATATTAATCTTGATGCAATTTTATGAGCGTGTATACTTGTGTTTCCGATTAATTATTTGTCGGAACTCACCGGATCGGACCACTATAACATATATCACCCATACAACAATTTTTCGAAAAATTGGGTTTTTATCATTTATTCCCCATTTTAATAGCTAGAAAATAAAAATATTACAGGATGTTTAGACTTTAGGCGTACATAGCTGTCTAAAAAAAATTGTCAAGATCGGTAAAATATACATATATTATATAACCCATACAACCGATTTTTCAGATAAGTGGTTTAACGTAAAAAATCGTTAAGACCGGGCATATATATATATTATATATCCGATATAGCCGATTATTCATCAAAAGGTTGTTCTCACTTTTTCCCTCATTTTAACAGCTAATAGATTTAAATTTCTCAAGATGCTTATATATATGTATGTATTCCAAACGCTATTGTATGAAAGAATCGTCAAGATTGCTCATACTTATAATATACTAGCTTATGCCCGTGGGCTTCACCCCACGTTTCTATAAAAATATGCAAAATAAATAACACAAATTTTAAACTTATTTTAGGGATGTGTATTTGCCAATTTAGGTATTGGTGAAAACCATAAGATATACAATATTTTTTTAAATATTATTGGGAGTATAAATAAAAAGATTTTTCGATGAGCCAACTCTGGAGCAGGCTACGTATAATTGGCCATGGGTAAAATATGAGTTGGTAAGATTGACTCCTGTTACAGCTAATGGCTGTCCTTGAGCTTAATTGATAGACATTGCGAAACCCAACCTAATAGGAATTGGAGGCGATATTGAAAGGTATATCTGTCGGTATTAATGGAATCCTTGGTATGAAAACTTTGTTGTTTTCGAAATTTTGAATTTTATATAGATATAGAAGATGTAGATAGACTGAAGTGGACAAAAAATTTTAAAGTGTCACGCCCCCTTTTCCCCAATTCCACATTTTACTGGAGGTGTTAGGAATTAACCTCATATAGCTCCTTACCAATTTTCATTATCCTACAATTACTACATCCAGAGATATGCAGTATGATAAATTCCATTTACATGGGAGGGGCCACGCCCCCTTCTCCCCCGCCCAACATTTTCGGGGGGGTGTTAGGGATTGATCTCATATAACTCCTTACTGAATTTCAATATTCTAGCATGAATACCTTCGGAATTATGTAGTACCAAATATTAATTTTGCATTGGAGGTGCCACGCCCCTTTTACATATCGATATTATTTTTAGCCTATGACCATCCTTGGTAGGTTTCTAGTGGGTTGTGCAAATTTGGTTGTGATCGGTGGATCCCTTTAGGACGCAACTCGATCTATACCTACATACATACATAATTAGAATTTTATATATATAGATACCCCATCCAACCGATTGTCAGATACATTTTATAAATTTTTAGATTTTCAACACTTTATTGTTCAGCTCAATTCATGAAAGGTTTGAGCTCTTCACAGCTGAGGACAGTCCCATTCTTACATGTTTGTATTACAAACAAGTAAGGAAGACTAAGTTCGGGTGTCACCGAACATTACATTCTCACCAGAGAGCTTTGGAGACAAAATAAGGGGAAATAACCATTTAGAAAAATGAACCTAGGGTAACCCTGGAATGTGTTTGTATGTGGTTTCAAATGGAAGGTATTAAAGGGTATTTTAAGAGCGAGTGCGCCATAGTTCTATAGGTGCACGCAATTTCAGGATATCGCCATAAAGGTGGACAAGGGGTGACACTAGAATGTGTGTTGTACGATATGGGTATCAAATGAAAGGTGTTAATGATTATTTAAAACGTAGTGGGCCTTAGTTCTATAGGTGGACGCCTTTGCGAGATATCGCAATAAGGGTGGACCAGGGGTGACTCTAGGATGTGTTTGTACGATATGGGTACCAAATTAAAGATATTAATGAGGGTTTTAAAAGGGAGTGGCCCTTAGTTGTATATGTGAAGGCGTTTTCGAGATATCGACCGAAATATGGATCAGGGTGACCCCGAACATCATCTGTTATTATTCATATATGTAATGCCACGAACAGTATTCCTGCCAAGATTCCAAGGGCTTTTGATTTCGCCCTGCAGAACTTTTTCATTTCCTTCTACTTGATATGATAGGTGTCACACCCATTTTACAAAGGTTTTTCTAAAGTTACATTTTGTGTCAATAAACCAATCCAATTACCATGTTTCATTCTTTTATAATATTTTGTACAGAATTATAGCGTTTTTTTAATTTTTCGTAATTTTCGATATCACAAAAGTGGGCGTGGTCATTGTCGAATTTCGGCCATATTTTATACCAAGATAAAGTGAGTTCAGATAAGTACGTGAATTAAGTTTAGTTAAGATATATCGATTTTTGCTCAAGTTATCGTGTTAACGGCCATGCGGAAGGACAGACGGACGACTATGTATAAAAACTGGGCGTGACATCAACCGATTTCACCCGTTTTCACAGAAAACAGTTATCGTCATAGGTTCTGTGCACACACAAAATTTCACAAGGATTGGTAAATTTTAGTTCGACTTATGGCCATAAAAGATTCTAGACGAATTTAATCAAAAAAGGCGGAGCCACGCCAATTTCGAAATTTTGTTTTATTTTTATATTTGGTTGCACCATATAATTACTGGAGTTGAATGTTGGCATAATTTACTTATATACTGTAAAGATTTTAAATTGGTTGTTAAAATTTGACTTAAAAAAAAATTTTTTTTAAAAGGGGGCGTGTTCGTCATCCGATTTTGCAAATTTTTATTTAGCGCACATACAGTAATAGGAGCCACGTGCCTGCCACATTTCATCATGATATCTTCAACGACTGCGAAATTACAGCTTGCAAAACTTTTAAATTACCTTCTTTTAAAAGTGGGCGGTGCCACGCCCATTGTCCAAAATTTTACTAAGTTTCTATTTTGCGTCATAAGGTCAACGCACCTACCAAGTTTCATCGCTTTACCCGTTTTTGGTAATGAATTATCGCACATTTTCGGTTTTTCGAAATTTTCGATATCGGAAAAGTGGGCGTGGTTGTAGTCCGATTTCGTTCATTTTAATTAGCGATCTGAAATGAGTGCCCAGGAGCCTACGTGCCAAATTTCATCAAGATACCTCAAAATTTACTCAAGTTATCGTGTTTACAGGCGGACGGACAGACGGACGGCCGGACGGACATGGCTAAATGAATTTATTTTTTCTCCCAGATCATTTTGATATATAGAAGTCTATATCTATCTCGATTAGTTTATGCCGTTACGGATTACCGTAATGCGAACAAAGTTAATATACTCTGTGAGCTCTGCTCAGCTGAGTATAAAAATCGTTGAAATAGAAACAGCGATTTACACTGTGTATGGATGATACATTTTTAAACACAACTTTTACTGGTACACAAGTACGTAATGGAATTAGGAATAAATAGATATAAAAACTAATATATCAAAGTTATCAGCATCGAACAAATTTTTTATAGAGACATGACCGTGCGTCCATCCGTCCGTCCGTTAACACTATAACTTGAGTAAATATTGCGATATCTATTCGAAAGTTGGTATACGTACCTATTCGCAGAATATATTGGGTGAAATACCACGATAACCACGCCCACTTTTTCGATATCGGAAATTCCGAAATATGGATAAAATACGAAAATTAATTTCCAAGTTTCGCAACCAGGAAGTCAAAATATCATTTCGCCCGTTTTATTTTAGACAGATGTCTTATTTTATTAGTTTTATTTTTAACACGCTTATATTAGCTTCACTAGGCTTGGCACGCAAAGAGAACCATCTAGCGGCTATTACTGAAGAAGGCAGTGGTTAAATAACTCGCTACAAAAGGAGTTGTGCTTAATAGCGGAGACACGAACCTATGTGCTACGCCGTGTTGTTTATTTATTTATTATACTCAGTTGAGCAGAGCTCACAGAGTATATTAAGTTTGATTGGATAACGGTTGGTTGTACATATATAAAGGAATCGAGATAGATATAGACTTACATATATCAACATAATCAGGATCGAAAAAAAATTTGATTTAGCCATGTCCGTCCGTCCGTCCGTCCGTCCGTTAACACGATAACTTGAATAAATTTTGAGGTATCTTGATGAAATTTGGTATGTAGGTTCCTGAGCACTGATCACAGATAGCTATTTAAAATGAACGATATCGGACTATAACCACGCCCACTTTTTCGATATCGAAAATTTCAAAAAACGGAAAAAGTGCTATAATTCATTACGAAAGACAGGTAAAGCGACGAAACTTGGTAGATGAGTTGAATTTATGACGTAGAATAGAAAATTAGTAAAATTTTGGACAATGGGCGTGGCACCGTCACTTTTAAAAGAAGGTAATTTAAAAATTTTGCAAGCTGTAATTCATCAGTCGTTGAAGATATCATGATGAAATTTGGCAGGGACGTTACTCCTATTACTATATGTACGCCTAATAAAAATTAGCAAAATCGGAAAAGGACCACGCCCACTTTTAAAAAAAATTTTTTTTTAAAGTAAAATTTTAACAAAAAATTTAATATCTTTACAGTATATAAGTAAATTATGTCAACATTCAACTCCAGTAATGCTACGGTGCAACAAAATACAAAAATAAAAGAAAATTTCAAAATGGGCGTGGCTCCGCCCTTTTTCATTTAATTTGTCTAGGATACTTTTAATGCCATAAGTCGAACAAAAATTAACCAATCTTTTGAAATTTGGTAGGGGCATAGATTTTATGATGTTAACTGTTTTCTGAGAAAACGGGCGAAATCGATTGATGCCACGCCCAGTTTTTATACACAGTCGTTCGTCTGTCCTTCCGCATGGCCGTTAACACGATAACTTGAGCAAAAATCGACATATCTTTAATGAACTTAGTTCACGTGCTTACTTGAACTCACTTTATCTTGGTATGAAAAATGAACGAAATCCGACAATGACCACGCCCACTTTTTCGATATCGAAAATTACGAAAAATGAGAAAAATGCCATAATTCTATACCAAATACGAAAAAAGGATGAAACATGGTGAGGTAATTGGATTGGTTTATTGACGCGAAATATAACTTTAGAAAAAACTTTATAAAATGGTTGTGACACCTACCATATTAAGTAGAAGAAAATGAAAAGTTCTGCAGGGCGAAATAAAAAACCCTTAAAATCTTGGCAGGTATTACATATATAAATAAATTAGCGGTATCCAACAGATGATGTTCTGGGTCACCCTGGTCCACATTTTGGTCGATATCTTCAAAACGCCTTCACATATACAACTACCACCACTCCTTTTAAAACTCTCATTAATACCTTTAATTTGATACCCATATCGTTCAAACACATTCTAGAGTCACCCCTGGTCCACCTTTATGGCGATATTTCGAAACGGCGCCCACCTATAGAACTAAGGCCCACTCCCTTTTAAAATACTCATTAACACCATTCTTTTGATACCCATATTGTACAAACAAATTCTAGGGTCACCCCTGGGTTACCTTTATGGCGATATCTCGAAACGGCGTCCACCTATGGAACTAAGGTTTACTCCGTTTTAAAATACTCATTAACACCTTTCATTTGACACCCATATCGTACAAACGCATTCTAGAGTCACCCCTGGTCCACCTTTATGGCGATATTTCGAAAAGGCGACCACCTATACAACTACCACCACTCCCTTTTAGAACCCTCCTTAATACCTTTAATTTGATACCCATATTGTACAAACAAATTCTAGGGTCACCCCTGGTCCACCTTTATGGCGATATCTCGAAACGGCGTCCACCTATGGAACTAAGGATTACTCCCTTTTAAAATACTCATTAACACCTTTCATTTGATACCAATATCGTACAAACGCATTCTAGATTCAACCCTGATCCACCTTTATGGCTATATCCCTAAATGGCGTCCACCTATAGAACTATGGCCCACTCTCTCATAAAATAGTCTTTAATGCCTTTCATTTGATACACATGTCATACAAACACATTCCAGGGTTTCCCTCGGTTCATTTTTCTACATGGTTATTTTCCCTAATGTTGTCACCATAGCTCTCAACTGAGTATGTAATGTTCGGTTACACCCGAACTTAACCTTCCTTACTTGTTTTTATACTCAGTTGAGCAGAGCTCACAGAGTATATTAACTTTGATTGGATAACGGTTTGTTGTACAGGTATAAATAAATCGAGATCATCAGTATCGAAAAAAAATTTGATTGAGCCATATCCGTCCGTCCGTCTGTCCGTTAACACGATAACTTGAGTAAATTTTCAGTTATCTTGATGAAATTTGGTATGTTGGTTCCTGGGAACTTATCTCAGATCGCTATTTAAAATGAACAATATCGGACTATAACCACGCCCACTTTTTCGTTATCGAAAATTTCGAAAAACAGAAAAAGTGCGATAATTCATTACCAAAGACAGATAAAGCAGTGAAACTTGGTAGGTGAGTTGCAGTTATGACACAGAATAGAAAATTAGTAAAATTTTGGACAATGGACGTGGCACCGCCCACTTTTAAAAGAAGGTAATTTAAAAGTTTTGCAAGCTGTAATTTGGCAGCCGTTGAATATATCATGATGAAATTTGGCAGAAACGTTACTACTATTACTATATATGAGCTAAATAAAAATGAGCAACATCGGATGAAGAACACACCCACTTTTTAAAAAAAAAAGTTTTAAAAGTCAAATTTTAACAAAAAATTTAATATCTTTACTGTATATAAGTAAATTATGTCAACATTCAACTCCAGTAATGATGTGTTGCAACAAAATACAAAAATAAGAGAAAATTTCAAATGGGCGTGGTTTGTCTAGAATACTTTTAATGCCATAAGTCGAAAAAAAATTTATCAATCCTACTGAAATTTGATAGAGGCATAGATTCTATGACGATAAATTTTTCTGTGAAAATTGGCGAAATCGGTTCAAGCCACGCCCAGTTTTTAAACACAGTCCACCGTCTGTCCTTCCGCTCGGCCGTTAACACGATAACTTGAGCGAAAACCGATATATCTTTACTAAACTTAGTCCACGTACTTATCTGAAGTCACGTTACCTTGGTATAAAAAATGGCCGAAATCCGACTATAACCACACCCAGTTTTTCGATATCGAAAATTACGAAAAATGAAAAAATGCCATAATTCTATACCAAATACGAAAAAAAGGATGAAACATGTTAATTTGATTGGTTTATTGACGCGAAATATAACTTTAGAAAAAACTTTGTAAAATGGGTGTGACACCTACCATATTAAGTAGAAGAAAATGAAAAAGTTCTGCAGGGCGAAATCAACATCCCTTGGAATCTTGGCAGGAATACTGTTCGTGGTATTGCATATATAAATAAATTAGCAGTACCCGACAGATGATTTTCTGGATCACCCTGGTCCACATTTTGGTCGATATCGCGAAAACGCCTTCACATATACATTTAAGGGCCACTCGCTTTTAAAACCCTCATTAATAACTTTAATTTGATACCCATATCGTACAAACGCATTCTAGAGTCACCCCTGGCCCACCTTTATGGCGATATCTCGAAAAGGCGTCCACCTATAGAAATAAGGATCACTCCCTTTTAAAATACTCATTACCACCTTTCGTTTTATACCCATGTCGTGCAAACACATTCTAGAGTCACCCCTGGCCCACCTTAATGGCGATATCTCGAAAAGGCGTCCACCTATAGACCTAAGGCCCACTCTCTCTTAAAATGCTCAGTAACAACTTTCATTTGATACCCATTTCGTACAAACACATTCTAGAGTCACCCCTGGTCCACCTTTATGGCGATATCTCGAAAACGCCTTCACATATACAACTAAGGCACATACATTTTTAAAATACTCATTAACACCTTTCATTTGATACCTATATCATACAAACAAATTCTAGAGTCAGCCCTGGTCCACCTTTATGGCGATATCCCTAAATGGCGTCCATTCATAGAACTATGGCCTACTCTCTCTTAAAATACTCTTTAATACCTTCCATTTGATACACATTTCATACAAACACAATCCAGGTATACCCTATGTGCATTTTCCTACATGGTGGTTTTCCCTTATTTTGTCTCCATAGCTCTCAACTGAGTATGTAATATTCGGTTACACCCGAACTTAGCCTTCCTTACTTGTTTTAACTATATTTGTGCCATACAGCTGCATTACAAACATTAAATTCAAAGACCACTGGGCCTGTCATCTTTGCCCCAGTCGGTTGTTGTGAGGTATCTAAAAATCTCGAAAAATTAAAATTTTGGATATATCAGTTTACAATAAAACGTGCGGTGTGTGTCGTTGCTATTACGTATACACCTTGTGAAAACTAACAAAATCTATTAACCATTACGCCCACTTTAAGGATCTTTTATTTTTTATTTTTAAATCGAATGACAACAAAAAATTTAATATTGTAACGAATTTACTGCAATTCCTCTTATTTGCAACTTTGTACTAACGTTCGTATCGCTAAACTGGTAAATAAATAACTCTTATATTCAATAATGCAAAATGGCTTTTATTAAAGTACTTCACAATAACACTGATAATTCACAACCAATAGCTTTCTTAAATTAAACTGATTGTCGTGCCTCTACTGTTGCTGCCTTTTATTTTTATACTCTGTGATTTCTCGTTCGCATCTTCTATGCGCTTCCATTTCCAGAATCTACTAGTTGGCCATCTGCTATAAAATTACTACGTTTATAGCTTCCCATAGGCGCGTGTAAGTGTGAACACAATTATAATTGCATACTTTTGGGAGCATCTCTGATAAGATATCTGCATGTGTTTGTGCGTATCTTCTCCGCTGCGTGTACGTACAGCTGGGTAGACATAATGATTGATTTATTGATGTGCATACAAGTCACTGCTTAGAATCGGCTTAGAGATGATAGTTTCATTTAGTGTTGCTAATATTCGTGACAATGCCCTCCATCTTTGTCTAATCGTCCCGATAAGACAAATCTCTCGATCTAAACGCTGCCAGCCTTTCCAAATGAACCACTTTCATTTTGGTTCGTGGTTTGCCAATGGTTTGTATGCGGTACACAACATCGTTGATCCGTTTTAAAATTTTGTATGCGCCTTCCCAATTACACTGCATTTCGGGGACAAACCTTTTTTTCGTTGTGGGTTGTATAACAGCACCAAATCTCCTTCCTGAAACCCTTCCGAATTAATTGCTTTATCGTACTTCGCTTCCATTTTGTCACTCATAATCTTTGCTCGTTTCCTTACCAGATCGTGTATCTCTCTCAGCTCTTCTTCCAAAACACCAGTGGATTTCTTGACATTTCCCTCCGCATCGGCATCTATCCCATACTTCAAATCAGCTGGCAATCGAAGGTCAATTACCTTTGCAGGAGTTTGGTCCGTTGTATCATGCGGATCGGTAGGTCATCAAGAATAATTATATGCGTGTATCCCACTCCTTATGGTACTTGTCTACTACTTTCCTTAAATTCTTCTCCAATGTTTTATTGAAACGTTCCACCATACCATAGGACTCTGGATGCAATACAGTTGTCCGTGTTTTTCAAGGGCTCAACTTCTTACACATTTCTTGCAACACAGCTGATTCAAAATTCCTGCCTTGGTCAGAATGTAACTCCATTGGTACACCATACCTTGCAACCCAATCGTTTTTAACCACTTCTGCTAATGTTTCTGCTTCTTGGTTTGGGATTGGGTATACCTCTGGCCATTTACTGAAATAATCCATAACCACCAGTACGTATTTGTTCCCGCGGTTGCTAGTAGGAAATGTACCGCTATAAATATACTGCTTTATCTGGCCATGACTTCGTGTTTTGGGCCCTTTCGCTCTGTTGCAAACCTCGCAGTTGGCAATCCACTCGCTGACCGACTGACGGCAAGCAACCCAATAGAATCTCTGCTTAATTTTCTCGAGCGCTTTCGTGATCCCAAGATGACCTCCACTTGGACCATTATGCAGCTCGCTGAGTACGTCAGGAATCCTCTTTCTGGGAACACCTATCAGTTTCTTCTTGTATTGACCATCCTCACTCTCCCATACTCGATGCAAGCAACCGGATATCAATTCTAAACTGTTCCACTGTGCCCAATATGACTTCGCAATGGGACTCTCTGCTGACATCTCCTCTCTGCTTGGTCTTCCGTTTCATTCGAGCCCTTGCATAACATGTGACAGATCTGTATCTTCTAACTGACATTTTCTTAGTTGTTCCTTGTCCCATTCATCTGTACACGTTATAGTCATTAGCCGGACATCTATAATCTCTTCTTTAGCCTCGGCCTTTGAACAGTGCTTGCATTCGAAACTACATGGTGTTCGTTACATTGCATAGGCATTTCCATGGGTACTACCTTTTCGATGTTCTATGGAAAAGTCATAGCTTTTTAGTCGCTCGATCCACCGTGCCAATTATCCTCCCGGATTACGGAACTGCAGAAACCATTTCAACGCTGCGTGATCTGTCCTGACGTGGACTCTCTGGCCGTAAAGGTATTTGTGAAAATGTTTAATGCACTCTACCATTGCCAACAGCTCTCTCCGTATAACACAGTAGTTCCTCTCTGGTTTTCCAATTGAACGGCTGTAATATGCAACTACCTTCTCCTGTCCATCAACCAGTTGTGACAAAACGCCTCCTATAGCAGATCCACTCGCATCGGTTTCTAGAATAAATGTTGCTCCTGGAATCGAATATGCCAACCTTGGGGCAGTGCACAAACGCTCCTTCAATGTTTGGAAAGCCATCTCTTGCTACTTTTTCAATTCAAAAGCTGAATTTTTTCTTGTAAGCTTATGGAGAATATGGTCTTGGCCAATCCTTTGCTGCCTCTATCTTTTCATTCGCAATTCATATGCCCTGCACTTGGTCGTTACCTTGTGACCCAAATAATTTACTTCTTTTTTAAACAGCGAACAATTTTTGGGACTTAGTTTCAGACCAGCGCCAGCTATTCTCTGGAAAACTTCCTTCAAGTTTTTAAGATGTTCATCAAAGTTCTTGCCCAATACGATGATGTCATCCAGGTATACCAAGCGTGTTTTCCAATGTAGTCCTTTCAATACCTGATCCATGAGTATCTCGAAAGTAGCTTTTACATTACATAGTCCAAAGGGTATTACTGTACATTGCCAAAGACCATCTCCGACGCTGAAGGCTTTTTTCTCTTTGTCTTCCTCCTTCACCTCCACTTGCCAGTATCCACTTTTCAAGTCCAGTGTTGAAAACCATTTCGTACCGGAGAGCGAGTCCAGAGTGTCACCAATTCTTGGCAGTGGGTAGCTATCCTTTTTCGTAACGTCATTCAACTTCCGGTAGTCCACGCAAAACCCCATTTTTCCATCCTTGTTCTTCACAAGTACCACAGGTGAGCTCCATGGACTAGCTGATGGTTCGCTGACGCCGCTTTCGGTCATTTCTTGTACGATTTGACTCACAACTTCCCGCTTCGCCAGTGGAACACTACGAGGAGCTTGATGTATCAGCCTCGCATCTCCAGTGTCAATTTGATGTTTCACAACATTGGTGCGGCCTGGTTAGGAACCATCCTGGTCAAATATGTTTGCGTACTTTGGGAGCAGTTTTTTTGCCTTACTCTGATAATCTTCCTCTAGCCCCTCCGTCCATGCCGTGATGTCATTTGAAAGATCAGTATTACTAGATGAAATGTGTTCCTGGAGCTGTTCACAGTTAATAACTACTTCAGCCTGTTGGCATCTTCCAAAATAGCTCCTTTCGTTATTTTGAGTGGTGACGTCCATCTTGTTTTGTCATAGCCAGGGTTTTTCCTACATGTATGTTCGTTGCTGATTTCTTTGCTCTTCGACAATCCACAATTTGTTTGTCCCACAATCTCCATCAACCTTTGGCAAGATGACTTATGATTTCATCAACAATCTCTGACACTATAGAATTGCGTAGTACCGTGACGTTCCCAATTACTACTTCACATGCTACTTCTCCAATTACCTGGGTGTCCTCTCCCGTGGATGTACGTAATCTTGCTCCAAGAAATGGCCTTACCTTCTTGTTGACTAAATCTGATCGAATGATGGAATGGGATGCACCCGTATCTACAGTCAGGAATCGTTCCTTTCCATCCACATGTCCTTCGAATGTAAAATTGCTTGACCTCCTTCCAACTTCCGAAATAGAGATTATGGGGCATCCAATTGAGGGAGCCAGCTGTCGCCCCTTGCGGCTGACTCTCTTTAGTTTAACGATTGAGTGGATTTTGAGATTTGCTCATCTCCGTCAGCTCTGTGTTTACGGCCACCCACATTGCTGGAACTGTTAGGATTGGTACTGCAATAACGGGCAATGTGCCCTGGCTTTCCACATTTAAATCATTTGACGGCACCATCGTTTTTCTGCTGCGTTCTTTTTAATGCTTCCAAAATTGTGTCTACGCAGTCTGGGCTTTCCACTTCCACGCGATGAGCTTTGTACGCTGGCTTACTGAGAATTGAGGCTGTTTCCTGAGTCAGTGCATGCGATACCGTTTCAACAAATGTTTGTTTTGGATTCGCATATGTAGCTCGCTTCGTTTCCACATCTCGTATGCCATTTATGAAGCTCTGGATATTTACCCTTTCAGTGTACTCCACGTGTGCCTCCGCATTTGCAAGATGAGCCAACCTTTCAACATCCGAAGCAAACTCCTGCAAAGTCTCATTAGCTTTTTGGTAACGGTTTTGCAGCTCTATTTGGTATATCTGCTTCTTGTGTTCGCTTCCGTATCGCCTCTCTAGAGCGTTTATCAATGTTTCGTATTTGTTGCGCTCCCCCTCGGGAAGAGTCTGTGGGATTTCAGCAGCAGATCCTTTCAATGCCACGAATAGTGCAGCAACTTTATCTTCAGCACTCCAGTTGTTCACTCAATCCTAAACACCTGGAAAGGAACAGAGCCGTCTAGAGATGGATTTTTTACCTTCGTATTGCTTGCTGAAACAACTGGGCGATTTAGTTGCAACTCCTGTATATGATCTCGCAATGTTTCAATCTCGGCATCGATTTGGTTCCCAAGTTGCAATATGTTTGTCTCTTGCGCCTCCATCTTCGAAGAAACACATCCTTCTTGCTCTTCCAGTTGTGCAGAGATCTGCGCTGATATTTGTGCCGACATTTCGGATATTCGTGCCTCTTGCGTTTCAATCTTCGATGTTATATGGTTATCTTGCAATTCCAGGCGGGATTCTATACTTGTCTTTTATTCTTCCAGTTGAGATGACATTTCTGAAATGCGTGCATCGTGTGCTTCCATCTTTGATGTTAAACGTGTCTCCTGCGATTCCAGTTGAGTTTCCATCTTGGATGTTATCTGTGTCGACATTTCTGAAATACGTGCCAATATCACGTTCAAGTCTGTGCTGGTATCTGCCTGCGATGTTTCGTTTTTCTCTTAAATTTTTTTGTTGTCTCGTCTCCATCAGGATGAAAGACATCATCGTCCACATTAATTCCTTCCGACTCCATAGCGTCTCGTAGCCGTGCTTGAAGTTCGATCTTATTGCCGGTTGTATTCAATCCACGGGCTTCCAACTCCTTTTTCAGTTACTGGATCCTTAATTCACTTAACTTCGCCATGTCCTTGTTGTGCTCTGCAACTCTGGAATTTATTCAACAATTCCTCTTTTGACACCAATTGTAACGAATTTACTACAATTCCTCTTATTTGCAACCTTCTACTAACGTTCGTATCGCTAAACTGGTAATAAATAACTCTAATATTCAGTAATGCAAAATGGCCTTTATTAAAGTACTTCACAACAACACTGATACTTCACAACCAATAGCTTGCTTAAATCAAACTGATTTTCGTGCCTCTACTGTTGCTGCCTTTTATACTCTGTGATTTCTCGTTCACATCTTCTAGGCGCTTCCATTTCCAGAATCTACTAGTTGGTCATCAGCTATAAAATTACTACGTGTATATCTTCTCACACGCGCGTGTATGTTTGAACACAATTATAATAACATACTTTTGGGAGCATCTCAAATAAGATATCTGCATTTGTTTGTGCGTCTCTTCTCTTCTGCGTGTACATACGTCTGGGTAGACATAATGATTGATTTATTGATTTGCATACAAGTCACTGCTTAGCATCGGCTTAGAGATGATAGTTTCCCTTAGCGTTGCTAATATTCGTCACAATATCATTGTAGTATATTTTACCTTAAGAGTGGTATAGTGCAGCAAGAGACGACTGTTTAAAAATTTTAGAGAAAAGGGCGAGGAACCACCACTTCCTTATTTAATCTATAAATCTTTTAAAATAAAGTCGCTAAATGTCATTGTACGCACATCACTTCTCACAGAATACTCCGATTTTAAAACGGTTCTTTGCATTTTAAAGGTTAGCTACGTGAGATGGACATTTTCAATATAATTTGAAGGTGTATATTATAGGGGCGTGGCAAATTGCTAAAATGTAGTAAAAAATCACAAAATTTTTGTTTACACAGCTATAGCTCATAAACGTATGGATGGATTTAAAAAACTCTACTTTGAAATATTTACCTTCGTTTTGCAGCAAAAAAAAAATTAATTTTTCCTTTCTTATATCAGCCGAATTGTGCAAACAAAAGTAACATTTTTACCAAAAAATGCAGTGCGTGTGGTTGTTCGCTGTCAACTGTGCGCGCAAATTGGTTCGAGTGAGGCATGATTCGTCACATATGTACGTACATACATAGTATTCGCTGCGTAGTTTAACTTCGGGAGTACATTTATATGTTTGGATGTATTGTAACGAAGCTTTCCCTGTGCCCCGATGCTTCTTTAATAATTGCTGGGATATACTCGCCGTGTCCAGGGTTCCGTACAATAAACTTATACTTTGGGGCCTTTTTCCAAGTCGTACAAGTAAGTTCATTTATCCACTTTATTGGTATTGGGTGTCGGCGTATCCTGTTTGGTAACGGTCCACCCGAGAACCGTTAGAGTACCTGCTGGCGTGCTCTTGTCTCTATAAAATCATTAATTAATGCCATAAATCGAATAAAGATATACCAATACTAACGAAATTTGGTATAAAGATAGTTTTTGAAAAAATAGCTTAATAAACATTTCGTTAAATATTTGCATTAAGTAGGAGAAAATTTTTAAAATTTTCGAGCTGTAATCAGAAGCCGTTACTACGTACCACTTTGCGATTTTGCAGAATTATGGTTCATGGAATTATATATAGATTTGACGAAAATTCGGCAACGGCCATGCACCCTTTTTCTTAAAAAGCTGCTTCAAGTTTTACTGATTGGTAAAAAATTACAATATATTTATGGCCTTTATATTATAAATATTGCTAGGAATCTTAAAAAATTCTATTTAATACTGCGCCTCTTTTTATCGTTCGAATCACTGAACTGTCGAATGAATAAACACAATTGTTCGGAATATATAATACCTCTTTATTACAAGCACTACTATTGTAGTAGATATTCCCAATTTGATGTATACATGTACTTCACATATAGCGTATGAAACGGATTGACCATCATTTGGACTGCACCATTACTTGCTACCTGTCTCCTTCGCATATTTCTCCCAGGTTCTAGACTTCTACGAATAGTCTTCTTGAATAGCGGCTTATTTCTTCTCATTTCTGTAGCTCATAGTTGCTTCGGCTTTATACATGTTAGTATATCTGCAGTGTATGTAAGATCAAGTGCACTCTTTATTGCTATGAACATGCGTCTTGCGAAAAATATATATATATCCATAAAGAGAACGGTCTGCCATTGATCTCTTTTATCCACAATGGGGTATAATTGATCCCCTATAGTCCCTTTTGAGTATATTAAATTTATGTCGCCAATTGAAAAAAGCAATAAAAAACAAACAGCAACGAAATGATTAAAATAAAAAATTAAATGTGATTGAATAGCATTATTTGAGAAAAATGCGGAGCTCTATACCGAACCTAAAATACTAGGGCCATGTGTTCAATTATCGTAATATTTTTTTGTTTTTATTATTCTACAACACCAATACGAAATAAAAAATTAAGAATATTGTATTATATTCTGAGTTTAAAAAATTATATATCCGTGTAAAATTCCGTACGGGCAGAAAGAGGACTTGTCCGACAGTACTCATAGGCGAACAAAATAGACTTGTATGACTCTGGCTGTAGGGGCACGAAGTGAATATGTCCGACACTACTCGTATGAATACAAAAAGTGCCTGTCGGACACTTCCCGTAGGGTTACAAAGAGGAAGTGTCGAACAGTAGAGAAAAGACCTGTCCGACAGTACCCGTTGGGGTAAAAAGAGGTCGGGTCGAAAAGTACCCAAAGGGGTAAAAAGAGGAATTGTCGAACATCGGATCTATCCGACAGCACCCGTAGGGGTATAAAGAGGCCCAGTCCGATACTACTCGTTCAGGCATAAACAAGTACAATTGGTTTCTCCGTAAGACATGCTCAAACAAAAGGGACCACTACAACCCATATAAAAACATCAGAACTGGCTACAGTCGAATACTCCTTTGCGACTCATACCGGATTCATCCTAGACTAGTCGCATTTTTTGCAGGGTAACATACGCATTTAGCGGTGTCTCCTGTTACAAATGATACCGATCTCAACCTTGGATAAATCCTCGGGAGATCTAAGTGAGTCGCGACCGAAGTACCTTCGCCTAGTTCTGGCAAAATCTGGGCAATCAAGCATAAAGTGATTTGGTGATTCCACCTCATCATCCTCTATACAGATGCAGGAGGATGGTGTTTCCAGTATATTGAGACGTACCGCATGGATACCCATGGTACAGTGCGTGTTAAAACCCCAATCACCATTGATAGGTGAGCCTTAGTGAACCCAATTATTTCGGCAGACTTCCTGCTATCAACTTTTGGCCAGAAAGATCTTGCTACCCTGCAAGAGGTGGTATCGCCCAACGTTTGTTGAGCTGACTCGAGGCCCAGCTAAGGAGCAGCAAACTACAGGTGGCCAGCGGAATCCCGACAGCCATCTTCATCCGGTTTAGTCGTACCTATGCGTGCTAAGATATCCGCTTAACAGTTGCGAGGGATATCACTATGGCCCTAAACCCAAATAACCTTAATTACAAAATAGTTCCACCCTCGATCGCAATGTAGTTGAACTCAAGGCCTTCATAGCCGCTTGGCTATCAGAGTAGATGTTGAATTCCCTAACCGTAGTAGCACTGAATAGCATTCCATCCACCGCATCCTTAATCGCAACAACTTCCGCTTGGAATACCCTGCAGTGATCAGCCTAGTTAAATTTGTGGCTTACATTTAGCTCTTGAAAAAAGACCCCCGCCATTTTTTATAGCTTCTAACTTAACCCCAATGTTTGCATGTGCAAAAGTAGTATATATATTAAAGCGCACAGCTGGGTATACAATGTGCGGTTTCTTCCAAGCGCGGTCTTCCTTACTTGTCTTTTCTATACCAATTATTTTTTTCCAAAATTTTTTGTTTTCTTTAGCTGATATTAGTTTTGAATTTTTCTTCCTTGATTTTTCTTCCGTTGAGGTGTAATAAATTTAAAATAAATTGGCATTGAAAGCTTATAAGGAGATGAGTTTATAAGGTTATATTGAAAATGGCAGTGAAAATCAAAATCCAGCGTCTTAAGCCAATAGACGCACATAAAGCCATCTCCATTACTTCATATAACAGTTTAATGAACCTTTTCAACTAAATTCCGTTTAATTTAAAGTATCATAGCTGTACTCCCAGATAAACTTAACTGTCTTTGCTTCTTAAATTTAAATTTGAAATTATTGCAATTTCATAATTTTTACTCATGCTTTGCCTAAATACCAGCATAATTAACCAACGACCTTAACTAACCTTACAATTTTGCTACACCTTTATACAATTAACTTTAAACTCGGCCATTCATACGAACATATCTGTGTATATAAATTAGTAAACTTTGAAATATGTCTATGTGCATTGTTGTTGCTGTTTATACAGCAGTATTGTACACCAAGTTTTCCTTTAATGAACTTTGACCCGCAACAACAAAACTTTATTAGCTTTTATATTCGCTTTTGTGCGAATGTCAATTTCATATACTTTTTGAAAATTTATTTCAAATTAGATTATTTTGTTGGTTTTTGTATTTGTTGTTTGTTCAACTTTTGTTGTTGTGACTTACATGTCTGCAATATTTGTGATATCTACTATGTTATCGCGATATAAAATGTTACGTGTTACTGATTCGTTGTCGATATTTGACGTTATCCGCCAACTGATATAGACAAATTTTGTACTCAACTAAGCCTAAAAAAAAAGTTTTTTGTAAAATAAGCAACTGCTTTAATTTCCGTTTTCCATTTTCGTTGTTACTGAAAAAATATGTATGGGGTGGTGCAGTTTTTATACCTTTCATGAACATTATATGTGGTATATAAAGTTTGTCACGAATCTCAAAATTGCAGGTCCTTAAAGAAAAAGGGATAAGTATACCCAAATGATCAGGATGACAAGCTGAAGTTATTTAGCCATTTCTGTCTGCCTATCTATCCTACTGTCCGTCCGTCCGGTTGTCCCATACAACCAAATTTTTCTAGATGCTCAAAAACGTGGCATTTATTTTTGCCTGAAAAAGATCGCCCATATTTATATTATATATCCGATACAACCGACTGTTCAGATAAGAGGTTTAACGTAATTTATTCATCATTTTAACGGCTAGAAACTTGCAATTTCACAGGATGTTCACATATGTGGCATGTATTGTCTGAAAAAATCATTAAGATCGGTCGTATATATAAAATATATTCCATACAACTGATTGTTCAGACTTTATAAATTTTTGAAATCTTAGCGCCTTATTATTCAGCTTCATTTATTAAAGGTGTGGGGCCTTCACAGCCGAAGACAGTCCTGTCCTTATTTGTTTTCATTAATATAAGCCAGTTGGAGATAATTTATCTATGGATTGAGAGGAAAAATCAATTTAACTTTTTACATTTGTTATGAAATCAATTATAATGCGATTGTAAGAGGAAAATAAGATAAATTAATTCAAGTCTAAGGATAATTGGTACTTACTTCAGCAAGTTATATATCAGACAAATTAAATTTAAGTTATTAAATTTTTGTTAAACTTGTTTCTAACTTATTTCTGTCTCCTGTACATGTGCTCCCTCATAAAACATGTACTCCCTCAAATAGCTGTTATATCAATATATTAGCCGTGTTTTTTTTACACGTATATACGTATACGATTAAATTTATATGGACTGCTAAGCGTTAAACTTTGTCTACTCTTCTGAAATTGCTGCTCAGATGCAACTGAAATATGTGTCTATGATTCACCTCTATGTATTAACTCTACAAATGGTGTGTGTCCACTATTCACCACAACCGATTCAGCTATAGGTTATACACTATCGCCAACAGAGGTTTTTGTCTCCGCTTTTCGGTACAACATGTTCTGTAGCTAGTTGCCGATAGACATACATTGTGACATTGTGTAACGAATTCTGGGGATTTCTGATATTAATGCACCTTCTGCTAACGTTCAAACCGCTAAACTGTTGAATAAATCACTCCAATATTCAGTATTGCAAACTGGTCTTTATTTAGATTACTTTGGGAGTAGTACTTCATAACCAATAGCGTGTTTAAATCAAAACTGATTAGTTATTACTCAGAATTCGCTGCTTTTATACTCTCTGTTGCCTCGTCCGCATATTTCTAAAAAGGTCTAGACATTTCACCTTCTAGAACATAGCATAGCGATGCTAATATTCGCCACAAATAATTGCTGCTATTATTAGAATGTTGCATAGGTAAACTTGAATGCATGAAAATCACAGCAAGCGTTCTGCTCGTTAAAGAACTTGAATTGAGTATATGTTCCTTCTTGCAATAATCGCCCGATATAAGCCTTATTTCATAGATTCCGTGAGCCTAAATAGCATTATGTCCGTAATTTGTTTTTTACGTCACTTTCTGGAATCATTTATATGCCTTATATTAGGGATTAGGATTGGCCAGATCAGAGCGAATTTTCAACTCAAGGCACAAAAAATGGTAAAACATGTCCTTAATATTCGATGGGAGACGGGAACTTCGGGGGAAATCCATAAAGGTAGGGCTTACCGACGTCAGCTCCAATTAAAGACATAGAGAGATCGACACACCAAAAAGTGCAAACTACGGACTCAGTTTTGTGGTTACAACGAAAAAAGCCCGAAACACTTACATTATTAATATGCTCACATAACGGTGATGATAAGACAGAAGCGTACATGGCAATTTAAATCGGGAACAGCTGGGCATAACAATGACTTAATTCAAATTTAACATGAACAAAAAAATTTTTATAAAACTTACTACAAAGTTGCTTTATTTTCTGAACACTCTTGACATATACGCACATACATCATATCGGCGTTATAAAAGGCTCCTCTATGATCATATTTCTCATATCGGAATCCCAAATTATGAGCGCTCCGAGTATGTTTGAGGAGATAAAATATTTTTAATTTTAATATAACTGAGGAATGGTTTGAGAGACTATTTAGGGGTATTTTCGAGTTAGACTCACGGTATTTCGAGATAGTTTTGGTACTCTTTCGTCGGTTTTGGATTCCTGGTAATTTCGTGGTGATCTTTGGGGACTAGTTTTAGGTTCTCTCGGGGTTACTTGGGCACAACTTTGGGATGAATTGGGAGACTATTTCGAGACTCTTCAATTTGTGGTCATCTGATTTCCGTATCATTTGCTCAGAGGGAACTTTATACCCGGGTTCAATTCAATTCAAGAACTCTCGAAATTCATCGGATAAAAATAAAAGGGATTGGCAACATTCTGCTGACTCATACACTACGGCATACAGATTCCTGTCACTCAAATGTGTATTTGTAAGCGTCGTCAGCATTTTATATTTTGCGACCAAGCATGGTTAGTATTGCTTGCGATTCGCTAGATGGATCTAAATTTATAGGTAACGATAATAGCCAGTAAACTCACACGTCGCCAAACTGACTATTTTCTTTCTATCACAGGGCTCGGAGAAATTAAAGTAGCGCCGTATAAAGAACGAAGAAACAACTCGCTTGCCTTCACCGCAGCTTTTAAATATGCTTCAAGCCCAACTTATTTTTTTGTACTTAATTAAAAAAAAAAAACAAGTAAGGAAGGCAAAGTTCGGGTGTAACCGAACATTACCTACTCAGCTGAGTGCTTTGGAGACAAAATAAGGGAAAATCGCCATTTAGCAAAATGAACCTAGGCTAACCCTGGAATGTGTTTGTATGACATGGAAGCTTTTAAGGAGTATTTTAAAAGGGAGTGGGCCTTAGTTCTACAGGTGGACACCTTTTCGAGATATCGCCATAAATGTGGACCAGGGGTGACTCTAGAATGTGTTTGTTCGATATGGGTTTCAAATGAAAGGTGCTAATGAGTATTTTAAAAGGGAGTGGGCCTTAGTTCTATAGGTGGACGCCTTTGCGAGATATCGCCATAAAGGTGGACCAGGGGTGACTAGAATGTGTTTGTATGATATGGTTTTCAAATTAAAGGTATTAATGAGGATTTTAGGAGGGACTGGCCCTTAGTTGTATATGTGAAGGCGTTTTCGATATCGACCAAAATGTGGACCAGGGTGACCCAGAACATCATCTTTCGGGTACCGCTAATTTATTTATATATGTAATACCACGAAGAGTATTCCTGCCAAGATTCCAAGAGCTTTTGATTTCGATCTCCAGAGCTTTTTCTTCTACTTAATATGGTAGGTGTCACACCCATTTTACAAAGTTTTTCCTAAAGTTATATTTTACGTCCACAAACCAATCCAATTACCATGTTTCATCTCTTTTTTCATATTCGGTATAGAATTATGGCATTTTTTCCATTTTCGGTAATTTTCTATACCAAAAAAGTGGTCGTGGTCATAGTCGGATTTCGGCCATTTTTTATACCAAGATAAAGTGAGTTCAGATAAGTACGTGAACTAAGCTTAGTAAATATATATCGATTTTTTCTCGAGTTATCTTGTTAATGGCCGCGCGGAAGGACAGACGGTCGACTGTGTATAAAAATTTGGCGTGGTTTCAACCGATTTCGCCTATTTCACAGAGCCCCGCCCATTTTGAAATTTTCTTTTATTTTGTATTTTGTTGCACCATATCATTACTGGAGTTGAATACTGACATAATTTACTTATATACTGTAAAGATATTAAACTTTTTGTTAAAATTAGGCTTGAAAAAAATTCTTTTTTTTAAAGTGGGCGTATTCGTCAACGGATTCTGCTAATTTTAATTTGGCGCACGTATAGTAATAGTAGTAACGTTCCTGCCAAACTTCATCATGATATCTTCAACGACTGCCAAATTACAGCTTGCAAAACTTTTAAATTACCTTCTTTTAAAAGTGGGCGGTGCCACGCCCATTGTCCAAAATTTTACTAATTTTGTATTTTTCGTCATAAGGTCAACGCACCTACCAAGTTTCATCGCTTTATCCGTCTTGGGTAATGATTTATCGCACTTTTTCGATTTTTCGAAATTTTCGAAAATATATCGAAATATCGAAAAGTGGGCGTGGTTGTAGTCCGATTTCGTTCATTTTAATAGCGATCTGAGATGAGCGCCCAGGAACCTACATTCCAAATTTCATCAAGATACCTCAAAATTTACTCAAGTTATAGTGTTTACGGACGAACGGACGGACGGACATGGCGAAATGAATTTCTTTTTTCGCCCAGATCATTTTGATATATAGAAGTCTATATCTATCTCGATTAGTTTATGCCGTTACGGATTACCGTTATGTGAACAAAGTTAATCCGTGAGCTCTGCTCAACTGAGTATAAAACCTTCGAGAGGTTAAAATACTAAGCAAAGCAAGGCAGAACTGGTACTCCTTAGTAACAGAACTAAAATATGTACCTCAATTTTGACTCTTCGCATTCAATGGAAAACCGAAACAGTTCTGCAAACAAATGCCCAACACAGCGAAGAGCTTTACCCTGTGTTTTAATCACTACCCTACAAATAGCATATGGTTAGGGATCTTTATACTGTTGTTTTCTCTGCTCTTTTGCAGGATATGGCACATAGCAGAGCCTAAGAAATGCTATCACCTTTTTATGCAACCCGCACTCAGCGTTGACAGATTGACGACGCCGTCGTCATTTTGACGATTTTCAATGATTTTGTAATGAAAAATGACGATATAAGCCTGACTGCTATGTAAGATTTATTTTAAATACTCAAACACCAAGAAATTACATATATTTAAAATTGAGATACAAGCTTTATTGAACATTGTATACCTTATACTAAAAATATGCTAGCTTTTGCTGAAGACGGAGTCAATAACATGACCGGTAAGAAGCATTCGGTTGCCCAAATTTTTGAAAAAGAAATTCCTAACTTAATTACTTCTTAATGTACTTTGGCGCTTTGCTCTTCATATGCCTGCTTAGAGCTACCTAGCAGTGTTGAAATATTGGTGTACTATATGTATAATTACGTTCCCAAAAGTTCAGAGAAGTACCTACTCATTTGAAAAATATAATTGCGCTACTGGCATTGCAGCCAAAAAAGATGCTACATCCAAATCAATCTCGCTGGCCATTCTTAGAGGCAGTAGTATACAGAGTATTAGAACTTTATGAGCCTTGAAAAATATTTTTTAACTTCGCTCTTAATGTTGACAAAAGAGACAGTGCAAAAACCATTCCTGATAACTTGGATGATATGAATGAAATTTATCTCTCCTTCCTGAAGTATATCCTTCAAAATATTAATAAAGTTAATAAAATTTTCCAGAGTGAGGGGCTCCAAGTACGTAATATGTATTCAGAAATTGAAAGATTTTATTTAAGTATATTGTATAATTTTGTAAAGCCGGAATGTATTACATTAGACAACATAGAAATTATAGATTATAAAAACATTTCAAATATATTGCAAAGTGATCAGATTTATATAAGAGTTTATGCGATAGATAAGCTTATCGCCTCTATCATTTCTCAGCAAGAACAAGCCAAATTTAAACAATATTGTATTATTTTTCATATTGAACTGTGTGATCAAATTAGAAAGCGTTTTGAGTTTAACAGTGGTGTTCTACAAAACTTAAGATTCATGGATCCCAAAGAAGTTGCTGAAAAAAAATAGATTCTTTGCATATGATCTTGCAGCATTTTTCGCACGCAATCGATCAGAAAATTGTGCAGGATATTGATAGCGAATATAGGGAATTAAAGTTTTTAGAATTTAAGACATATTTTGATGGCATTTCTAAGGTTCCTCCAGAAGTTTTTTGGAAAACTATTTCTACTATCAAAAGGCTGACTCTACATATGCTTTTTCTAATTTATGTGCCTGCCACACTCTGCAGCGAATTTAGAACGAATTTTTTCTAAAATAAATAAAAAAAAAAAATCCGAAACCGTTTTGAAACTGATACATTAAAAGGAATATTTAAAATTGTATAACTCTTCTTGTCATAATATTGAACCGCAAATAAATATGCTAAAAAATTAACGGTAAAATGTATAACTAAGAAACTAAAATGATATAGGAGTTTATGCGAGGTTCGATTCGAGCTGAAAGAAAACAAAAGCAAAATAATTGTTAAAATGTCTGAAAACAAGTACCTTTTGTATGTAATACAAAATTTATCTTTTAAGACGTTTTTGTAATTTACAATAAAATAAAATGGAATGCATTAAAAATGATTTTATATGTTATATGTGGCAACAAAAAATAACAATCAAAGACAATTTTCAGGAAAGCGCTTTGAAAGTTAATATTGTTGAATGAAATCCGGCCATCTCATTTTGGTTTCCGGCGAATACAATCGTACGTCCCTTGGTAATAACCCAACTTCGTCCTAACTCAACTTTGGTTGTTATTGGTTGTTGCCGTATATATATGACAATTTTAGACAATTTTTTGGGCGGCGTCTGCCGACTTGGAAACAAAATATATAGCAACGCTGCCCGCACTGCTCTGTGCTCTCTTAAAATTCAAGGCCGGAACAATAGCAAGAAAGAAAATTCCAGAGCAGCATGACATTTTTAATCACATATTGAAAGTTATCGACATTTTTAAAAAAATAGCATTATAAACCGCTGACCGCAATGTAATTTAGTTTCAAAAGGTTTAATTCAAATATGCATACTTTCGCAGCTCTAAATATTTTAAAATTTCTTTGGCCTTCAGGGAACACGCTTTTATTATAAGTACTATAAAACCTTTTCACTCTTTTATGTGTACAAACAAAAATCACAATAATTTCTATCATTACCAATTAACAGTATTTGCAAGAATTCTTCAGGTGAGACCTGAAGGTAATATGTATTTTTCGTTTTTTTGTTGGTGTTGTGGCGTAATCCAAGGGATCCGTTAAATAATTTAACAATCCTTACAACACTTACTCCCACACTTGTTTCAACAAAACGGTATATATGCAAATATATTGACATACAAACAGTTCTCCACACCAAAAAGTGTCCACAGAATGAATGTCGTTCATAAGCTTAACTAAGAATTTACTGTAAAGCTTGCCGGAAAGGTACATACCTCTTTCAAGAATTTTTTGTTTACATAAGTTTAGTATGTATGTATGTATATGCATTACTTCTGCTTTTTTAAAGGTTCGTTGTAAATTTGGCTGTCCAAAAATTATATACCGAAATAAGTATGTAAATGAATACATCAGGTAGAATCAGGCTAATAGGCGGCAAAACAAAATGGCATTGACAGATGAAGTAAACAAAACGGCAGATATGAATGAATGAATTCGTAGAATATCAGGAAAGTATGCCACAATGAAATGTGTGGAAGCTGTAAAATGCAGATAATGAAGAAATATCAAGTTCGTTGGTTTATTTGTTGGTTTCACTCGAGACTTTTTGTATCGTTTGTTTAAAGGTGGATGTGGGTGTGGGTGCTAATGAAGGTGTTAAAGTGAGGTGGGTAAGGTCAATAAAATATTTTACTTTCTAGTTGTAGTCGAGTTTGCAAGAAACACATTATTATTATGTTAATTTTATGGGCCATCAAAGGTATTTAGAAAGATCCCAAGTAAATATTGCTCACAAAAAAAGGTGAATACCTTGAGAAATAAAAGAATATTGGCCCAATAATATATGAATATTTAAATTTTAAATAAACAAATTCAGTAGGTGCTCATACACAATTTGAAAGCACTTTCATATACCTAAGTATACTCAAAATTTTTTGGTGGAACAACATAAGTTTTGAGTACGAAGAGGAAAAAACAGAAAAGTCAATAGGGGCGAGGACAGATAAGATGAGAAACCAGAATCGGAGCTAAAGGGCGCACAGTGTAACTTTTTTCACTTTTAGGATGCCAAAATTAATAACAGCCAAACCAATTGAGCAATTCATTTGAAATTTTGCAGTGTGGTTGCAGATACCTAAGTCTGATTTGAGAATAAAAATGGGCGTGATCCGCTCACTTTTTCTCCCTGCCCTCATATAAGGCGAAATTTCACATAATCATATTTTCTACTTTAAAAGCATTTTCCAGTGCCAATATAAATAAAAATTTTTAAGATTTCTTAACTTTAGCTTAGAGGGTTTTGATTAATATTTAAAAACTTTTATTTTCAAAGTCAAACACAACATAGGTACATATATTTGTATAAGCTGAATCGAAATACATACTTATAAATAAAAAGTGATATTTTAACTGGTATAAAGTTAGTCGGAGTCAATATCGTCGACATGCTCTGGTTCAGATAATAAGCCAATAACTTCACTCGTTGATGCTCGCCGCTTTGACTTAGGGTTTTCCGCCAACTGTTTATGAACGGGTCTGACGATATTAGCAATCCGTGCAGCAAATCCAAGTTACTACAAATTCTTGACTTTTTTGTGGCGAAAATTCCACGATAGTTTCGTGCATTTTTGTTTCTGGACTCTTGAGCTTCTTACGAAAGTTGACCAATAGGAAGAATAGCGGAGACGATTATACTCTTTCCATGAAACCGAATTTTATGTACGCTCACTGGCATATTGTACCAAGCATTTTCCGATAAATATAGTACCCTTGTCTCTGTCACATAGTGGTCAATAGCTTCAGAATTTATTTGAAACCCCCATCCTATGCATGAAAGTATTGTATGAAACCTTTTCAAAGATTGATGTTTATGCCGGTTATGTCTTATGTTATTTCAGGATCTCCAAAGAATCTTCTCGCAGTGTTTTCATCTTTTGTGTTGTCGGTTTTTTTGCTTTGGCATATCAATCAAAAGACCAACTTCTTTCGTGAATCTATTTTGGATATGTTCTTTCTTCTTTTTAAGCTTTTCCTTATTTTCTTCGCCCCGCACACACCAGGTCTTCATTTCCAAGCATGCTTTTTTCAACATTTCGCTCTGACAGGGCTCGCATATTGTTCATACCTTTTGGAGAAGCCCTACATATGTAGCACTTTTGCGATGATGTATATGCCGACAGAGCGATAGGTAGACGTTTATGTGATGTATATATACATATATATATATTCCAGAAGCACTCAATTGCTTAGAAGTATCATCCATAATATACGACCCTCAGGTAGGCGTGCATACATAACATAAGTTGATGGGATAAGTGCACAACTCGTTAACTATGGGAAAACTCATATAAAAAACAATGAAGGCTATTCAGTGCACAAGTTTACTTTTTCCTGGATTTTACTATTTCAGGTATAACTGTCTTTTTTGGGAACTAGTATTGTAGACTTGAATTGAGGTCATTCCATTGTTAGGTCACTGCGCTTCATACGTGAGTGAGGGCAAAGAGATATTAAGTTGGCGATTAAAAAGAAAAACGCAAAATTTCGCAATGGTTTGTTTTTTTTTATCTGAAACTATATGAAATTCCCTTTAATGTGTATGTATTCGTTCAATTGATATGGGCGGAATCAGGCAAGTTTTATGCTATTGAAAACGAAAAATTTTCTAAGCTTACCAAACTTTTAGTGGCTGCATAAAACAAAAAAAAAAAAAAAAAAAAATGCCTACGTGGCTGAACCTTACCAATGCTATCATAAACTACCCAAGTATGTTAAATAAAATAGTTTGAAGTCAAAACAATTATCGAAAAGTTCACCATGTGGCCACAAAGTTGGTCAACAATTTTGGACTGTGAAATGATTTTTACACTTGTTTCAATTATCCAAGTTTCCTAATGCTTATCATGGTGATCGTGGGTTTTTTACTTTGCTTTGTATACATTTTCTTAACAGTTGGTTATTAATCTGTTGCGTGTCAAAAAATTTTTGAGATTGGAGAACATTGTTTTTTGGACTTTTGGCATCCTAAAAGTGAAAAAAGTTACACTGTGCGGCGTACTGTAATAGCAATTATGTTTACGTTCGTGTTCTACATTTATTTTAGACGAGTTATCGGTTTGTGATCCTTTTTTGCTATCGGTTTGTCATCGGCGTGGTAACCATGATATATAAACGAGTTATCAAAAAAAAAAATATATTTTTTTTATCAAAAATTATAGATGTTTTATCGTAAAAATATCAATTTTTAAGAAGCTAAGAGGCAGTATTTAGTGTAATAAAGTCATAGGTTATGGTTTTGTGCAAGTTATCGAAAAGATTTCGTTTTAAAATCGAAAATCTATGAATATGTCATCGGAGAGTTATCGATAACAGTTTGTTAACGAAGTGATCGATAAAGAATTGTTTTAAAATAAATATCGATTTTTTGTCGAAAGACTATCGATTAGTTATCAAAAAGTTATCAATTTGCAATCGAAAAATTTGCGATTTTCTATCAAAAATATGTCGATTTCAATGATTTTGATAACGACTACCTTCCGAAAACAAATAGCTTACTTTCCGATGACAAATTGACAATTTGTCGATAACTAATCGATAACGTCTCGATACGAAATCGATATTTATTCGAAAACAATTCGCTACCGTTTATAGTCACTCGATAACAAATTTTTCGATAGAAAATCGATAATTTTTCGACAGCAAATGGAAAATACTCCGCTGGCAGATTGATAGCTTTTCGATAAGTTGCACAAAACCAAACAATTTATTTTTATATTACACTAAGTACAGTATTTTGTATTCTTATTTAAAACCGAAAGTGATAAATTTTAAGAAAATACAATTTTTTTATAAAAAGCACAGCTTCGCATTGCGTATATGCAAAACAAATCGATATTTATACGATAACATTCTGTTATTGATTACAAAGTGATTGTAACATTGATAACAAACCAATAAGTTTTCGATAGCAAATCGATACATTTTTGGATTAGTTTTTGAAAAAAAATTCGATAGCTTCTCGACAATAATCGATATTTATTCTATAAGAAATCGGTATTTTTTGATAACTTTCAAACTTTAAATCGATTACTTTTTGTTAATAGATGACCACTTTTCAATATCAAAATAATAGCACTTCCATAAAAAATAAGTAAATGTAAGGCGCGATAACCTCCGAAGAGATCCAAGGCTGAGCTTCTCTTCCAATTTGCGTCATGCTCCTCTTGATTTTCCATACAAATTGGCCGGACGGGACCTACATGTTTTATGCCGACTCAGAACGGCATCTACAAGGCAGATGAGTTTTCACTGAGAGCTTTTCATGGCAGAAATACACCCGGAGGGCTTTCCAAACGCTGCCGAGGGGCGAAGACAAATTTTCTTCTAATTGAAAAACCTTATTTCTAAATTTTGATGTTGGTTTGCCCGGGGTGTGAACCCAGGGCATACGGTGTGGTAGGCGGGGCACGCTACCATCACACCACGGTGGCCTTCCATAACTCGCCGATAATAAACATATAGTTCTTCGATAACAGTTCCTACCGATAAAAAGTCGACGAAAAGTCGCTAAAAAACTTATAGCATGCCGCTAACAAACTGATAATATTAACAGTGCTATAACTTTCCATATTCATAGATGCAAATTTTCCGAGCCGAGGAAAAATGATTTCAAAATTGTCCAAAAACAATATCGAATTAATAATAATAAATAATAATAAAGCGCCGATAATGTCACAAGTTTGTCTAAAAATAATCCAAAAAGTATCCCGAAAAAAGATTCGAAATGATACCGAATTTAAAAGGTTGATAAGCGCAATACAAAGCTTTATAGCTTCGAGGCCCAATAGTCAACTTCACCTTCGTGAGGGAAATCTTGTTATAAATATGAATGTATCATACACATGTTTAGCAGGCGAGGATCTGGCAAACCCCAAGTTCCTCACGGAACTAGGGGATGGGGGGCGGAAAGGCCTATAAGGTTTATTGTGGTCATATTAATCGTTCCCGGGATGGTCGGGCTAGTACCTTATGGTGCTTTGTTACCGCAACCTACCGGATCTGTATCCGGCAAATGACCATCAACATCGATAACACTGCCCAAAACCTTCGTTAATACAACAACAACAACAAATGATGCCGAAGTATTAATGCAAATAATTCTGAAATAAACCCCAACACATCCTCAAAATAATATCTAAGCGTTACAGAAAACAATCCCAAAATCAAAAATAATTCCGAATCACCTAAAAATTTTCGCAGAATTATCGTAACATTACAATAAAAAAGTTTCGAATTCATCCGAAATTGAACGCGAAAAATTCTAGAAACTATCCCAAACTGATCCCCAAAAAGTCTAGAATTTATCTTAAATGGTTCCGAAAATATACATGATCGCGGCGAAGTATGTTTTTTCTGATTTTAAAATTTAAGGGATAACAATTATGTATTTGAAGACCCTGTTAATAACATAATACAATAATAATAATAATTTACACAATGTTAATTCCTTTATAGCTAAGAAGAGATTAACCATTCCCAAAACCTATTTCGGTTGTAAAATAACAGAATAGAAAACCGTTGATAACAAATCACACTAAACGATCTCAGTACACTGAAAGAAATGGTGCTAACAAAATCAACGAATCGGTTCTGTTGTTCTCGACTTAATGGAGATTTGGTGAAATTGATCGAATTATGGTTAATTCGGCCGAGTTCTTTGTCAAGCGAACAAATTAGTTTAGTCATTTCAACAGAAGAGAAATTGTCGCTCTTAATTTAACAAAATTCTGTAAAATTGACAGATTCCTAATCAATCTAACTGATTTTTTTTGTTAACACAACTGATCTCACTGGTCATTTCAACAGCGATCAACAGTCAATACATGAGCAAATTTCAAAGAGAATTTTACGCTCACTGCGCTCTCTACTTTGTACTTATGTATGCTGTGTACTTTATATATGCACATATTTACGTATGTATATGGCGGCCGCCGTGGTGTGATGGTAGCGTGCTCCGCCTACCACACCGAAGACCCTGGGTTCACACCCCGGGCAAAGCAACATAAAAATTTTAGAAATACGGTTTTTCAACTAGAAAAAAATTTTCCTAAGCGGGCGACCCCGCTCGGCACTGTTCGGCAAGCACTCCGAGTGTATTTCTGCCATGAAAAGATCTCAGTGAAAACTCATCTGCCTTGCAAATGCCGCAACATAGATACTTTCCTACAAAACTGTCGCAACAACTTTTTTTGTTCATTTGACTACTAAAACGGTCAATTACGAATCAACGATTTGTGCGCAGTTGATTCAACATCTTATTGCGATGGATAAAAATTAACAGAAATTACGATTGAATTGACCCGTATTTCTGTTGTTTTAAGAGTCTTTTTCTTTCAGTGTAATAGTTAGAAAACATTTGAAAATAAAAATTAATCACTGTTTCTGGCTAGTTTTAAAGATATAATCCCTGGTTTTAAATACACTCATATTCAAAGAAGTAGCAATTATAGAGCAAAAAAATTTTTTTTCTTGTGAAAGAAAACTTACATCCCAACGGTTCGTTTCTGTTAGAAAATTGCTATTGGTTCTGCCTCAATTTTCGATTACCTCTAATTTGCTTCAGAGGATTTTGTTATTATTTTAGTGCCTTAATGATTTAATGCTTTAATGCTTTTGTAAATAAAATTTAAGTATAGATATGCTTACGTATACAAAAGCACACATACACATACACAAATAACTAATCTAGAATTTGATTTACAAACACACAACCTATTTTGATGACCCAATTGCTGTTCATACTAAATGTTGGATAGCTGTTTGTCAGCTGTAGGTTATGCACACTATCACCCATATAAACAAGGATACATGAACAACAAATTGGTAGACAGGTAGGCGTTAAGGCAGCATAAACAAGAAAAGTACAAATATCCGGTAAACAAGCGTTGTGCCGAAAAAAAAGGAAACAGCTTTTTTAACATATTTACATTTTTATGCATCTGCTATTATATTATCTTATTATATGTATATGTTTACATAAATGATCCAGGTTAAGGGTATGTGGCGCTGTTGGCGGTCTCGAAGGCATGAACACGCATTTCCGGTTTACGGCAAAGCGGAAGCGTTGAACCGGAAATGTTTTTTATTCGAAATTTATGCATTGTTGTTTAGTTTGACAGTAAAAGGAATAAACATTTCTATTATTACTGTCAGAAATGATTGAGAGAGAATAAGCACAAAATGTGTAAATTCACCTACGCATGCACACATCATTCTTTATTTTTGTCTAGTGATGCAGTTAACATAGAGTTCGTGTGTTTTGGCCTACTGCTAGGCTTTCATAGTCTATTCACCAATTAAAATAACTCCTAATCCCATAATTGGGTTTGCGTTGGGCTTAGGGCCCGCCACGTAAAGTGCATTGTAAAAAGCCTCGGATGAGAACTCTCTTTTGAGGTGAAAACATCTCACGGTATGGGGGAATGCAGAATGTAAGAGTAAACATAAGTGCAGTCTCTGGAAATGGTATGCTATATGCAGGAATACAGAGTGAAAGCGTAGTGTATAAAGTAGGCATAGTATGTGGAACTGGTAGGTTGTATGGGAAAGTTCGGTATGTAAGCGTATGTGTAGTCACTACACTATAGCATACTTTGGGAATGTGCAAGCCAATGCAAGGAAAGGTTTGTTATAAGTGTGTCATCGAAGAGGTGGTAAAAACCTATCAATTTGGAATCGAAATGTTATAATTTTGCTATCGATAACAAAGCTTGTCGGTGAGTTATGGATTTATTATCAAATCCTTCTCGATTATTTATCGATATGTTACCAAAAATAATCGAAAAATTATCGATATGTTATTTAGAGTTTATCGATTTGTCAACAAAAGCTTATCGTTTTATTGTAGAAAAATTTACTGCCATTTATGGAAAAATCATCAATACGTTGGCGAAAATTGATCGAAATTCTATCGATTTGTTATTAAAGCGCCAAATACACGACACGAACATTTCCGCGAACATTCCGCAATCTTGTTCGCAGCTTTGGCCATACACTATGCGAACTTTTGGCCGAACATTAGTTCTCTTTCAGACAGCGATGAATACGGACAACAATTGTGCTGCAGCAATATTGCTCGCTGTGGCAATTAAGCGTAAAAATAATACAATAATCTTTGCTTTTACTTGCCACAATGATGGCAAAGACTTATACATTTCAATAAATTCACTCAGAAATTTTTTATTGTCCATTTTACTTTTCCGCGCACATCTCTTCCGTTCAGAAATTACTACGATTATGAGCTATTTCGCCATACATGCACGAACAGTTCGCGCAAATGTTCGCCAAAAATTAAAATATTTTGATTTTTGGTGAAAATTTGCGCGAACTGGCAAACACCACCATACACGACAGAAAAGGTCGCAGAAACATGACATAACGGGAATGTTCGCGGAAATGTTCGTGTCGTGTATTTGGCGCTTAATGTATTACGAATTTTTTTCGGTGTGTTATCGATTATTTAACTCTCAGCGTATTATCGATTGGCGATCGAAAAGTTATGAGCGAACTCAAAATGTTGTTGTAGTGGAAAATACACTTTAATGTCCAATAACGGTAGCTACAGCATCAAAGCGACGCTATTAAAAATGGTTATTTCAAATCGGTCAAAGTGACATAAGTCCTTGTGTTTGATAGAGTCTTTTCAGTTTTGTGTTTGAGCAAACTTTTGTTAACACTATGAAGTCATTCAGACTATATGGGGTATTGCACATAGCTTTACATGCCATGTAATCTTCAACAACGCACGAGGCAATTAGTCACTTTTTCTAGTATAAACAAAAATTCGTGTAGTAAAAGGCGGTTCATTCACTTCAGTGATTGGCTGTAAGCCTAGGATGCTTGTGATTTATTTGATACTAGCCGGACCGGCGCACATCTTGCGCAAGAGATATAAAAGTCTCATATCAAATATCAACAGAAATCAGCTGTTCTATCAATCAAACATCTAAAAACTTACATGCGCTTGCTCTACCGTCTTCCGGTATTGCAGTGTTATTTCTAATCAAATATTCACAATAGTGCCATAGTACAAATAGATTTCTTTGTGCGCCCACAATCGTTTATTTTTAACAATTTATTTTAATTAATAATAGCTAAAAAAGCACTACGATTATTAATGCCCAAAGCTCGCTAATAGCACAAATCCCCATCTTTACAATCAAACGTTTATTTATAGAATTGGATTCCAACTAAGAGCGAAAAAGGGACCTGTACATAAAAACAGTAATTAGAAATAATATATAGGATTATATAGTAGTGGACTGCAATGCAAAGGGTCACAGCAGTTTATAAAATATATACCTTAACTTCTTATTGTAAACATTCTACTACTTCTCATTTAATTATTCGGCAGTATATGATTGAGATGCTATGATTTTGTGATATAGAGACAACATGATATGGCGATTAGATCATATGATATTTTCATATATACCCATAATATTACATTACGATTTTATGATATTAAGGAAATGTTGTTATTGTAACTGTGCCATTGATATATAATGATATTTTTATGTTTTAATTTTTTTACATTAACTGTAAGTAAGTATTCGGCATGGTGATATTGTTAAGATATGATTGTATCGCTTCCGGTCTGTGACTTAGTTTGAGAAAGTAAGCTGTACGTAAGCCTATGTTCAAAAACTAAAGAAATCTTGAGCCTAATCTTAGCGAAACGTTGGTTTATAAAAGTGAAAATTTTCTTACATTAAAGCACCTCATTGGTTAAAAATTAGTCCAATTTTACGATTTTCTTTTTTAAATTTACTCTTTACGAAATTTACCTCCTTAGAGTATGGCTAGGGCTGGTTGAGATTCTTAGTTTCGTATTTCTTTTCTTTCTGCAATAAGAAGTTTATAAATTCAACCTAGTTGTACCTTGAGTGTAAGCCACTTATACGACCTACAAATTTATGGTGGGCGTGTGATATCCCAAATAATTTTGTATATTAAAAGCATCAAAATTGCTCTTTTAAAAATTTAGTACCTGTGCGACCGATTTTGCTCGGCAATCTTCGTGTATGCCGCATAACATACTTTGTCTACATGTCGTCATTAATCAAATTCTACTTTTTTATATGTACATATATTATATATTTTTACTTTCCTATATTTGATTTCCTTAAAATAGATTTCAAAATCATATCAAACACTAACCGCAAAATGAACTGGAATGAAATGGAATTTCCACCCTATATTATAAGGAATCGTTATGACAATTAGTGAAATCGAGAACTAAGTTATTTACGTCGAGTATCTTCATGCGCCGAATTATTAATCTCAAACATTTTTTTAGTTATACACTATGAAAGTCTACAATTTTATTACATTGCAAAAACTTGTAAATTTCACGAATTACAACTATCAATTATGTTTATCAGTTAGTTTAATTAAATGTCACCTTACTTCCCTAAGCGTCATCTGTTGGTAAGTAGTTAAATGGTTAGATGTCGTTTTCGATTGAACATATACCTCTAGTGTTCAACGGTAGCAAATTACTATGGTGAGATATCTTTTTACTATGGTGAGAAATCTTTCTAATAATAATCTGTGAGAAATAGCAATTATTCATTTCATATTTGCCAAAAATATGCATTTAAATATATTTTGCTAGAATTTGCCAAGGTGCCTTGATATTACATTTCAATTTTATTAGCGTGTGTGAAATTAAGAAAATTAAGTCAAGTCATGTATAAGATTTTCTTACGAAGATTTTAGCTTTAATGTTCTCCTTTAAAGCGTTTATAGAATATGATTAAGTAGCGCAACCCTAATGGCAACCCTACTCAAAAATGGCCCTATTGTAATGCGGACTGAAATACCTTTCCTTTGATACCCGCGTCGGCATATCACATGAAATTTTTTTTATTTCGAATAGGTGGCAACCATACATGGCAACCTTACTCAAATATCCCTATTGTAATACGAGTGAAATACCTCCCGTTTGATACCCATATCGGCATATCTCATAACATTTTTTTTTTATTTCGAATAGGTGGCAACCTTAATGGCAACCCTACTCAAAAATGTCCCTATTGTAATGCGGAGTGAAATACCTTTCGTCTAATACCAATATCGGCATATCTCATGGATTTTTTTTTTTAATTTCTAATAGGTGGCAACAGTTAGGTAGTAAGTCTTAGAAGGTGAGACATAATCTCTATGCCAAATTTCATTTAAATTGGTTGAGCCGTTCCCGAGATCGTTCGGCTATACAAACATACAAATATGCGAATATACAAATATACACGAACTGCTCGTTTAAAGTTATAAGGTGTAATATTTTATAACTGATATAAATAAAGTAACAGAAAACCTGATTGCTTTTTAGTTGAATATGAAAAGTTTAGTGTTTGTTTTTCCAAGTATACCTTGCCTCAACTTTTTCTTCTTAGCCTTACTATTTTTGTGTGACATTCCTTTAAATGTCTTTTAAAGCTATGGATTTGTTGTGTCAAAGACTTGACTATGTGACAATAAATGATACTCTAAAGTCATTTAGCTTACAAAAAATCAATTAATTTTCTTTTACCTTACTTGGCAGTTTCCCTAATCTGTGAGATTTTGTTGACATGTACGTCCATTAGCCACAACAAACTGTTGTTTAATAGCTTTGTAACCAATTTACAAAACAAATACTCGTCAAAAAAAAAAAACAAAAGTATTTTATGTTTAAATTCATTCAACAGACTCAAAATAAATAGTCTTGTGATTGTAAAAAACAAAAAAAAAGAACAAATTTAAATAAATTTGTGGTCAAGTTAAATTTTTCTCAATTTTGTCACAAGTGTGACTAATAGTGTTTATTCTTTCACACAATCGAAATGACATTTGTTGACATTTTCAAATACTCAGACAATTACCGACATGCCTAACTGGCGAGTCAAATTTTAATTGCATTTTTATGATATACATATTCAATTAGGTGCACATTCGTTTCAATCGTTGCTGCAGATTTACGATGTGCTCAAATTGTAACATGCAAGCAAGTAGTTGGTCGTAAACGGGTAGTGGTGGGGGAGCTAATTTTTGTTTTACTGCCACATCTACATAAGGGGAAATCGCGGGTAAATATTATTTACGTTTCAGCACTTCCGTGAAATCAGTTAAGACGCTTGGTGGGAGTTTTTCATTACCCTTTCCAATGCCGCTGTGGTTGAAGAAGCTTTAATAGACGTTTTAACTTGTACGAGTGTGGTTCGATTAACTGTTTATTCTCATTTACATATTTTTGATGAGTAAATATCTTTGCTCACGATATATATGGGGGTTGTATGTAGATCGTATAGTAAGTGTAAGCGTAGGCGTAGTGTATGGTATTGGCATGCTGTATGGGGGTATACAGAATGTAGGCGTTGGTATAGTCAGTACACTGTATTGCTATTTGGTAACTCTATCACGTACTAATACTTCTCTCTAATATTAATAAACTAAATTAAATTAAATTAAATTAAATGAAGTTAAATAAAATAAAATAAAATTAAATAAAATAAAATAAGATAAATTAAAATAAAATAAAATAAAATAAAATAAAATAAAATAAAATAAAATAAAAGAAAAGAAAATAAAATAATATAAAATAAAATAAAATAAAGTAAAGTAAAATAAAATAAAATAAATTAAAATAAAACTAAATTAAATTAAAATTATTTAAACTAAACTAAAATAATTTCAATTAAAATAAGCTTAAGTTTTTTTTTAGTTTAAGGATTATTCATTTTTTATCGGAACTTTTGGATTTGTCATTCAAAAATTAAATGTTATTGATTCATATCAGAGTGCTATGGAAAAGTTATAAATTTTTCATAAAAACGTTATCAATTACTTATAGAAACGCTTAAATGTGCCCCAAGGATTCAAATATTTACTTCATGAAAATTTTGAAAAAGGTAAGCATCTTTTCAGCACCCTGTGAAAACAGTTACAGCTCGCAGGCCCTAAAAACCATTAAAAACTACGTTGTACATTTTAATAAGGGAATGTGTTATGTTTTGATTAAGGTAAATTTAAAAAATTTTATTTTTTTTATTTATATATTTACAATGACGAAATTTTAGTGTCTTTCAACGTAATATATTTATTCCCCAGCATTCTGGTAGATGTTGCCATTGATATCACAGCTGCTAGGTGGAATGACATAAAAGCACACATCGATACCCAAGGACTTGTTTTTGACCATGGTCAAATACTTCATCAAAGATAATAGTTATTTTAAATATAATGGAAATTTCTATGAACAACGCATAGGAATGCTCTTAGGATAACCAGCGTCTCCAGTCATAGCCGATATCATCATGGAGGAATTGTTGAGTAAATTTGAAAGATACGCCACTATCAAACCACATATTCTGACGAGAAGACGAGATTGAAAACATGCTTAATATGCTCAACGGGCACAACTGGAAAATTCAGTTCACGATAGAGGTAGAAAAAGATGGTCGTTTACCTTATCTTGATACTCTGATTATAATAAAGAATAATAAATTACTAATCGACCGGTAGAAGAAACCAACTGCATCCGGAAGGCTTATCAATTACAACTCAAACTATGAAGGCAAAACAAATTTGAATACCGCGAGGAGTTTTATTAGAAGGGTTCTTATGATAAGCTATAAAGTGTTTCACAAGAAGAACATAGCTATAATTAAGAAAACGCTAGCACAAAATGAATTTTCTCACGAACTGATAAATAAACTGGTACGATATTTTCATAAAATAACCCACAACTCCAGGTCAAGTGACACAAATGTCAAAATTTACAAATCAGTAATATATGTCCCTGGAATAGCCGAGAAAATCAAGAGTTCAAACTTATATGATCAGGAAAAATACAGAATAGCGTTTTCATATAATAACACTCTCAGACAGGTATACAGCAACATGAAAGACAGGATCCCTAAGCTGGAGAAATCTGACTTAATTTGTCAAATCCCATGCACTGGTGACGGGTCCCACATATGCAACAAGGTATATGTGGGGACTACTAAGCAAAAACTGAAGACGAGAATTTCCGGCCACAAGTGGAACATAAAGTTAAGGAACAATTTTTCGGAAAATAAGACATCCTTGTCTGCCCATTGCAATAATACTGGACATCACCTCGATTTTGGAAACGTTAGAATTTTGGATATCGAGAAACACTATAACATTTTGAACACCCCTAAAGCAGGAGAATGAATTTTAAATCAGACACTGAGCAATGTGCAAGGGTTTACCGAAACTTCGTGCTGAAAGAACAAAATCGCACAATGCAGGCTGCGCATAGCTCATCGTAATATATATTCCAGCAAACATCCCGCTATAAACAACATGGAATACAATAGCCAGAATGAAGAAGTTACATACATGTATATGTTTTTACTTTTTGTTGTTGTTGTTGTTGTAGCGATAAGGTTGCTCCCCGAAGGCTTTGGGGAGTGCTATCGATGTGATGGTCCTTTGTCGGATACAGATCCGATACGCTCCGGTATCACAGCACCATTAAGGTGCTAGCCCGACCATCTCGGGAACGATTAATGTGGTCACATTAAACCTTCAGGCCATTCCCTCCCTCCCCACCCCCAAGTTCCATGAGGAGCTTGGGGTCGCCAGAGCCTCGTCTGTTAGTGAAACAGGATTTGCCGCGGATAGGTGAGGTTGACAATTGGGTTTGGAGAAGCTGAAAGGTTGCAGCCCTTTCAATCTGGTGTTTTAGTCGCCTCTTACGACAGGCATACTTACCGCGGGTATATTCTGATACCCTAACCCGCTGGGGTTACTTTTTGCCTTGTTATTCTATGCTCTCTTTATATAGGTATTGTTGTTATTAATTATTGTTTACATATACGGTACCTTAAAATTGTTTATTTCATATTTAATATTTCTTTATTCAGTCTTTGATTTACAATAATCTTACAGACTAGATTAACAAAATTTTCTTATATATAAGTAGAAAGTTTTAAAAAATTAACATAATATAGAGAATAAGACATTTTTAAAACAAAAGCGTGATACGGAAAAATCAATACAATGATCATTGTTTAATGGGTTGATGGCAATTAAAGCGTGCGTGGTCGGCCCACTTAGAGCATAATTAGACTTAAAATGATCAATAAAAAACATGTTATGTTGCCGCAAATTCCGTGGTGGAACGTAAAAGTTCAAAGTCTCCAAAAGCATGGGACAATCGATATTGCCATTAATAATGTCGTAGATAAATATTATCGATGAGATAACCCTTCTACTCTCTAACGTATGCACCTTGAGATATATGAGGGGAGGGGCAAATCAAATCTTATATCAGATAAACAGTACTTCATAAATATTTTTTGTACACGTTCACGGTATTCAAATTTGTTTATATTTTTATTTGACTCCTTTTGAACAAAATTTTTCAACCACCTGATCAGTCGATCAAGCACATCTTAGCGTGTAAGTTCCGTTTGTCCGCATATATATATGTTTATACATATTTGAACTTAAACATTTTTATATCTTTGGTTTTTGTTTTCTTTTTTATGTTTATTACTCATGATGATGACTTTAGGTTGACGTCGAAATATCGACCTATTAAATATTTTTAAAAGGCAAATAAACGCGTTTTATTTACTTTACCGCCTAAAGCTCATCAAACGTACATATTTGTTTTTTTTACTCAATTGCGACTTTACAGTAGGGTTGGCCGTCGCAGATGAACTCTTTAAAAAAAGTATATTAAATATTTTTTTTTCACAACCAATAATTATTATTTTTTTTTTCGATTTTAGTTTGACTTATCCAATTTCCCTCATATGCAGAATGTGTGTGCCACATATGAACCTACGTATAGTTGCATGCAACAATGAATCGAGTAGTGCAATGAAATTTTCCTGCTTCCTTTTTATTTCTTAATAAGTATGTAATAGCTTTTTTTTATAGAAAGCAATGAAAATGCAGCATGAGAATGCAATAAAAAATATTTATGCACCAACATTCTTAATTTTTGGTGTGTCATTAAATTTTTGTTTTATTGTTTTTCGTTTGTGCCGCATAACATGCATTCCCAAAGCCTCAAAAAAATGCACAACTATCTAGATACCATATACGAATCCATATGCATATATTCTTAAAATGAAATGGATTTGGTTTTTTGCTCCTTGTTCTTCTATCAATGGCATTCATTCATTTATTTCTTTCTTGGCGCATTGACTTATCTTTTACGAGTGTTTTATGCATTTACTTTTTATTCTTCATTGCCTCGACACATTGGTATTGAGTTGTTTTCATTTGCCTAACTGAAACGTTGGCACATAAAAGGATTTCATTTGATGACATTGTTTAGATTGTTGGGATTGGCGGCGGTGTGCCACGGTGCTGGTGTGACTTTGCTTGGCATCTGGTGCTCCAAATGTGTGGCATGTACATATGTATGCGCGGGTGAGCGTATGGAGCGACCTCATAAACGTAATAGCACGCTTGCATCTAAGCTGCAGCGTCGTTATTGCATTTGACTTTTCCCTGGTTTACATGCGCATGTATGTTAGTGTTTGTACATTAGGTTAGCTCAAAAATGTAGCGAAACCAATTTTATTACAAAATACCTATAACTGCTACCAGATGTAAAATAAAATAAAAATAAAATCAAATGTAATAAAACAAAATAAAATAATAGAAAAATTGCAAAGTTTACACACGGCGATGGTTACTATGACATGTTTCTGAATTTCACTTCTTTATCAGCTAGCTTCTCGGGTAGAGTTGTGCTTTTTCGTTCATTTCAGATATTCGATTCTTTCGTTCTTTTTCTGATGAACGAACAAGTTGAATAAATAAGTTAATATATACATATATGTATAATTAACTTAAAAAAAAATTACAAATTTCGGAAGATCCAGGAAATTGAAAGAGTACAGACACAAATTGTAAATATGAACTTTTCAAGTTTAATAAATGTAATTAGTTTCTTACAAAAGATGTTTTTCATAAATAGTTCATACATATATTGTTGTAGCAGTGCCACACACAAAGATAACCACACATTTCTTTAGTGTAAGTGGCATCATCGACATTCGTACTCAGAATTTCTGCGTATGTAAGTATGAATTTACAATGTTCGCGAACGAGAAGTGAGAAAGAATAACATTAGATAAAACGAACTAAATAAACAAATGAACTAAAAGAACAAATAGAACCGAAATCGAAGATCTAGTTCACTTGTTCAGTTGAGAGATCCGGTCAATTTAACAAGTTCAGAACGAAACGACCCAACTCTATTCTCGGGAGCTGAGTATTGAACTCGAATCTCCAACATTCATACCATTGTTACTAAGCTTTTAAGCGCGCCTTAAACAGACCACACCATTAGGATTAAATAGCATATAGAATTAGTATTTACTTAAATGGTGAATAAATGGAATAGCAACAAAAAGGCAATACTTAGAGACCAATTGCAAAGCGAGCAGCGGGGCATTTGAGTGGTTAAAGGCAGCTGTCTTTACACTGCAGCCAGACATGCTTAAATCGGTATATCTCTTGTTATGATCAATTTAATAAACTTCCTAGTGGTAATATCTATAGTTTTTGGGCATATTTACAATTGCATATAAAAATGTATTTGTTCTACAAAAAATTGCTCTGTCTCAGTTTGTTTTGGATCACCTTAGTTCAAATGTATATATACATATATGTAAAAATGTGTGCATAATTATGTACTTACTTTGGGGTGCAGCAAACTGTTTTAGCTGACATTTAATTATGTCATTATTGCTTTACTTCGAATCTCACTCACTTCATTTTAAATCTTGCTATCGAAATTTTTTGATTCGATTGCATTCTTAATATGGATGTTATTTGAAAGCAATTCTTTACATCTGCAGCATATTTTTACGCAGCGTTTCTCTGCTCATTGTGAAACTGAAATTGTTATTTTTTAAATTATTTCATTCTCAATACAAGGAGTAACATACAAGATATTTATTTTTTTTTGCTTCTTGTATTGCATATGCGCCTTTGCTTTTTAATTTGCCTTGTCTTGGTTTATGATTTATATATCTTATATCTTTTTAATACAGCTAATTACTGACTAAAGTCTTTAAAAGTGTAGGTGGATATATCCAAATTACTTATATATCGGAATTTTAAATTTAATGGTCGTTTTATGAATCATAAATGTACTTAAGTCGTTTATTCCGCTACGCCAGAGCAGTAGAACTAATACCCATTTTTTAACTATTGAAGTTTATTCCAAGAGTCGTAAAAGTTTAAAAACCATTAAGCTAAATTTGACGCACTGAAGCTCAGGAAGCATTCGAGCTGGGTTATAAGCTCTTCAAGGCAAACCAAAGCATACGAGTATTAAATGCAATTTTTTCAACTGACCTAGCTCCAGCAATTCGAATATTGTTCATCTTAAGTAGTCTCCTTATAGCTATGATAACCTAATAAATAAAATTATAATCACTTCGAATCGAATATTATCTAACAGAAAATAATGTAATCGGATTTGTTGTTATTGTAACAGTGCTTCGTTCTATCCAATAAGTGCGACTAATCACAAATTGTCGTTATTATCCTCTAAGGGGAGTCCGAGGGAACTTGCAGTTTCAGCAGAGGTGTTAGAGTCATTGGTTCAGCATTGCATTTTAAAGATGTTGATGTGATACGGGAACACATTACAAATAGGACATATGTACATTATGTATGTAGGAGTTGATTCTGGGGAGGTTGCTGTCCTCTACTGCGAGTACAGGGTTTTTGACATAAAATTTATTGCACAGCTGATTAATTGGTGGCCCAAGACCCTTTGCCGTTTTCATGCAGTCATCATCGTAGGATACAAAAGTAACTCCTTCAAGCGACGAAGGAAGCATCGATATATAGAAGTTTAACAAAAGCAAGGACGGAACCCCACCCACTTGTTTGATTCTCCTGGGTTTAGATGTAACGTTCCTGAATACAGCAGCGAACAAGAAAATTTAAGTTGCAATTTTTATAAAATTTCGTAAATAAATTTTTTTTCTGTAATTAATTAGCGAGATTTGCTCATATTGCTTTATACAATTGTTTTGTTATTGATATTAGAGAAAAATTGCAAAGTTTACAAACGAGCAGCTAGCTGATGAAGAAGTGAAATACAGAAACACGTCCTAGTAACCATCGCCAATTGTAAACTTTGCAATTTTTATACCCAGCTGTACTTGTACACAGGGCATTATAACTTTGATTGAATAACTGTTGGTTGTACAGGTATAAAGGAACCGAGATAGATATAGACTTCCATATATCAAAATCATCAGTATCGAAAAACAATTTGATTGAGCCATGTCCGTTCGTCCGTCTGCCATTAACACGATAACTTGAGTAAATATTGAGATATCCCACCAAATTTGGTACACGAGCTTAGCTGGACCTGGAATAGATTGGTATTGAAAATGAGCGAAATCGGATGATAAACACGCGCACTTTTTATATATATAACATTTTGGAAAACACAAGAAAACTGATAATTTATTAGAATGTTGAAATTTGGCATGTGGACTGATATTGAGACTCTTGATAAAAATTTAGAAAAATTTGTTTAAATGGGCGTGGCACCGCCTACTTGTGATTAAATTAATTTTACAAATATTATTAATCATAAATCAAAAATCATTAAACCTATGTTAACAAAATTAGGCAGAGAGGTTGCCTTTGCTATAAAGAATGCTTTGAAGAAAAATTAACGAAATCAGTTAAGGACAACTCCAACTTTTATACAAAGATTTTTAAAAGGCTCGTGGACGAATAAAATAAGCTATATCTTTGGAAAAAAGAGCTTTATATCAATGGTATTTCATTTCCCAAGTGGATTTATAACAATAAATAGTAAAAACTTCAAATTCTAAAAAATGCGTGTCGCACCGCCCCTTTTATGACTAAGAAATTTTCTATGTTTCGGGAGCCATCACTCGAAAAAAATAGAATACAACAATAAGATTACAACCATAAGTACATATATGTATTATTGCGCAGCTTTGTAACACTATTAAGCACACAACAAACAACAACAGCTATTCAAGTGTGCAGCTGGGTATATAATGTTCGGTTTCACCCGAACTTAGACATCCTTACTTGTTCTCTAATATCAATAACAAACATTTTTTTTCTATATCTTAAGAAACAAAAAAACCTCTATAAATTTTATAATTGAAACTATGCGACCCATAATCAGAGAAAATCTTTTCAAAAAACTCGAAAAGTTTACAAAATTTTGTGACGGTTTCGAAATTTTGACTTGATTGATCTAAAAATTCAGCTCAAAGATTTTCAAAATTGTGTGTTTTTTTATTTCTTATATTATGTTTTTTCTTCATTTTACCTCATTCTGCACTATGAAAAAGATTTTTTCGGACAAATGGCCACTTCCCAAAAAAATGTTTACTCTTTTTGATGAAGAAAATCTAAAACGGTCTTCGGACAAATTTTTTCAAAAATCTGTGCAAATTTTTAAATACGAATAACTTGTACTTTGTCAGACTAAAATTCATTGGGCTATAAAACAGCAAACTCAAAAACTTCAAGGCCCGTATCGCGTTATACGATCCTTGATTGAAATTTCTTTTAAAAAACGCACTAGGTATTAGGTAAACATGTGAAATTGTGGCTACCAGTACTCATTAGACCCATAACACAATTTGTCATTTTTACGAATCTTTCGACAGTTTCTGATTTATCGTTTGAGTGAATTTGCTTTTTTTTGATATCATCGGCCTAAACACCCGCGCTGTTAGTTCTGCTTACTCCAAACTGGAAAGAGAAGCGGTCAAGATGGATTTGATGGTGAATGAGGACAAAACGAAGTACCTGCTGTCACCCAGCAAAGAGTCACCGCATAGGCGCCTTGGCAACCACGCTACTGTTGGCAGCCATAATTTCGAAAGTAAAAGACTTCGTTTATTTGGGAACCAGCATCAACACTAGCAACAACATCAGCACTGAAATCCAGCGAAGAATCAATCTTGCCAATAAATGCTACTTTGGACTAGGTAGGCAATTTAAAAGTAAAGTCGGCGAATGAAAATCATACTCTATAAGTCACTTATCGTACCCGTCCTGCTATATGGGGCAGAAGCACGGACCATGACAACAGCAGATGAAGCGGCTTTGGGAGTGTTCGAGAGAAAAGTTCTTCGAAAGATTTATGGACCTCTACGCGTTGGCGATGGCGAGTACCGAAGAAGATTTAATGATGAGCTGTACGAGCTCTACGCAGACATCAACATAGTCCGGCGAATTAAAACGCAGCGGCTGCGCTGGCTGGGCCATGTTATATAAATGAATGATGATGCTACGGCCAAGAAAGTGTTTCTATCGGAACCCGCTTATGGAAGCAGAGGTAGAGGGCGGCCCCCACTCCGTTGGAAGGACCAGGTGGAAAACGATTTAAACTCCCTTGGTGTGACCAATTGGCGCCAGTTGGCGGAGCGAAGGAGCGAGTGGCGCGCCTTGTTGGATGGCCATAACCCTTTAGACGGTTAAGCGCCAATTAAATAAGTAAGTAAGAATTTGCTTTTCGAAACGTGAACGTGTAACATGATACGGGCCCAGAGAGCTCTAAAAGGTTCGAAATTTTTGTAAATTTTTCCTGAATTTTGGAAATTTTATCAAAACGGTTTTGCAATTTGTTTGCATAGACAAAATACAAAATTCATAGAAATACCGAAAATAAAAAACAAAGATAATTTAATTGACGAAAGCTGATGAAAATTCCCACTTCTCTTTTTCTTCTCGCTGCTGTATTTGTGTCTTAATATAGTTTTTAATTTTCTAATCCTACGACCATTGATATCTGGGTTGCTGTGCATATTATTATGGATAAGGCGAGTGCGATATCTTAAGCATAGACGTCAAAATAAAAAATAGATACAACGGCCTGCTTTTAAAGTTACTGCCGGTCTTCCCCCAGTGGGTTAAGGGGTTAGAATATACCCGCGGCAGATTCAAGGGATGGGGTAGCGCAACCCTTTCAGGTTGACAGCGCAATATATAGGTTCTCCAAACACAATTGTCAGCCTCACCTATCCGCGGCGAATCCTGTTTCATTAGCAGCCGAGGCTCTGGCGACCCCGAACTCTTCATGATCTAGGGGGGAGGGCGGTATGGCCTAGAAGGTCGCATGTGTTCATAGAAAATCGTTACCGATATAGGCGCGCTTGGTACTGGAACGTACCGTATCTGCATCCGGCAAAGGACCTTCAACATCGATAAGACTCCCCAAGGCCTTCGGATGGCCGGCCGTAAGCGCCGACATATTGAACATCCAGTCAAAACGCTACCAAAATGCAAAAAGCAGACATATTGAACATCCTGCCAGGTATTTAGTGGATTAGTTATGACACTTATTTGGTACGCAATGAGTTAACTTTTCGAACCGGCATTCAGCCTGTTAACTAAATATAATTTAATTAGTTTCAAGTAATTAAAATACAGATAACTAGATTATTTGCATTAAAAAATTTTAAACTTTTATGATGGGGGGCCTTGGGGGGACTGGCACAACATTGTACCACCAGTACTATTGCGTTGTACAAAATTTGTACCATCAGTTCTCAACGTACAAATAATAATAAAAAATTTTCATTTTGATGGATAATCACTTATAAGAAAAAATAAAAGTTTTACAAAAAAGTATATTAATTCCAAGAAAAAAGTTTAAAAAGAAAACACACAATTATTCAATTTTGAAAATTATGTATGAAGCTAATTTATTTTTGAGTATGATATTTTGCGAAGCACATCTTGCCATATCACATTGCTGTCAAATTTGTTTTGTTTTGCCCTGCGCACACTTTGCGCAACGTCTTCGAGTCTCAATAAGAATTGGTAAAGGTAAGGATACTTTGCTCAGCTCCCTTTTTTCGTTGAGATAAACGGCTTGGTGATTGGGATCTGCGTACGGCTGCAGTTTTAATACCTGACATTAATTACCAGATGTGCTAACCCTGAGGAGTTATTTCTTTCCCATTTTTCGTTTCTTGGTAGTAAATTTTTTCTATTTTTCTTTAATTGTAACCTAAAGCTTTACCCACACGATCGCCTAAAGTTCCATCATATTGATTTTGTTGTATATATTGAAATCATATATGTATCTCGTCTCAGAGTCACATCGCAGCCATATTTTTAATCCACGTTTTACTGATTTGAGTGGCATATATTGTTTTAAGGATGATCTTCATTTAAACTTTTCCATTGATTCATCTCTTCTCTGCCTAGCTTTATCCTGCCGGTATTTTTGAAATGTACTTTTCAAATACTCCACAACATCGTCGATGTAATAAATTTTACTGCAATCAGTTGGTTTCTGAGAAAATGCAAAATGTTGCCAAAAATTAATAGCGGTCACGAGATATTGCAGTCTTGATAATAGAATTACTTATTGAAGGATGTTTTGACGAAGCTTATTATAAGACATAACGAACATATATTTGATCTTTTTTTTTGCGGTCTGAAACTCAGAAATGGGGTCATTTGTACATTGTGCGATATACATGCACAGACTTCGAGGAAACATCTTTTGAAAAATTTTGAAAGGGTAAAGAGTTGAGAGGAATTTCCGGACTTATATTACGTCCACGGTAATCACTTATAATATGTATAGGTATGGAATTTTCTCAAACAGAAGACGTCTTGTGCTAAATTGGATCCCACAAATTCATTCGGTGCTATAATGCTTTCAATATCTCATAGCTCACTATTGGACGATGAAGGGGACCCAGATTCTTCGCCGTGCGAACCCAATTTTGGCAAATAATTATCATAATTTCCGTTTAAAAAATCAGTGCATGTATCATCGTCATCTGAATCAAGCATTTCATCAATCAGCAGTTCGGTAATTTTGTCTGAGCTCAGCTTTTTCTACAAGGTATTTCTTTATAACAGAAAGACGAGATAATACTTCTTTTTTGAAGAGACGCATTGTTGGTACGTATATGTACCAGTATAAAATACTGCTGGTACATCTTAATCTTAATATATAAAAAACACGTGTCACAACTTTTTGGGCGCGATGGACTCCTAAACCACTGAACCGATTTTAAATTTGTTTTGCACCCCGTGTGTAGTTTGATCCAGCTTGAGAGACAGGATAGCTAATATCTCAGTTTATATTCGCAATATTATTTTATTGCAATTTTTTTATTTGTTTATACGTAATAATAAAATGTTACGTATACGCAGTGGCACTCATAAATTTCAGGTGGTGCGGATATACTTCCGTGTAATTGCTTGATGTTTAATTAAACAACCTGCTTATCAATCAAAAATATTATAGCGAATGATATCAAGTTAGCACATCACCAGGCCCGCCGAGAGGGTGGCGGCGGGGGGTTTCTGAGGGCGCCCGTGATTTAGAGGTACTATGATATTTTTTTTAATTCGGGAGAGTCTTTAGTAGTTCCATGTGCAATTTTTAAGCCGAATTTCGAAGCAACGAAAATCTGCATTTCGTTTTAATATTATAGTGAAAAGAGATATAGGCCGAAACGTGGACCCGAGTACCCCTAGAATGTGTTTATAGAATATGGATAACAAATGAAAGTTGTTGATGAGTGCTTTAGTACAGAGTAATATATTATCCAGAGACGGACTGGGACCGAGATTAGGACTAGGACTGGGACTGAGAATCGGAGTGGGACTGGGACTGGGACTAGAATAAAAAAAATACCACCCTCTGGGGCAGGCAATAAGGGATGCAGAAGAATGAGAAGAAATTGAGAGAAGAGAAAAGAGAGAAGGAGATTGAGAAAGAGATAGAATGAGACGAAGATGGAGATAGATGAAGCGAAAAAGACGGAGGAGTGAATAAAAGGATTAGGAAAAAGTGAAGGGAGGGGTGGGGGGGGGAGGGCAGAGTCAGACGGAAAAGCTTATTAAAATGTATGAAGTTGGGCCAAATTTAGGGCAGGACAACGTCTGCCGGGTCTTCTAGTATAGTATAAAATACTACTGGTACATATAAGTACCAGCTCACTGAAACTCCACAAACTCAAGCAAATCCATATAAATGTTTCACTAAATATGCTAAAGCTTGTAAATAAAATAAATATCTTCTGTAAAAATAATTTGTTTGGCAGTTACAACTTTTTTTTAAAGATTATTATTCAAAAACCAAACACGTGTCCGAACCTTTCACTATTTAACGCAAAACTGAGCGTACTGGACAGGAGAAAATGATTTCATCTTTATATGTACCTTTAGACAAACTAAAAAGCCTGCTTTGGTACGTTTTTTATTCAGTTTGAGTGTGATTTTGAGGATCTAGTTCAATATACACATTTAGTGGTACATACGGTGTACCATCAGGTTCGAAAGGGTTAAATCATAGCTAAATATGAGTAAAATAAAATGTTACCACTTATTATTATCTAACCCATTTGCTAAAAGTAGCAACTTTTGAGGAAGAAATTAATACTTTTCCGAGTATGGGCTCTTAAAGAAGATTGTTTCTTACCCAAACTTCACAACCTGTCTTAGCACCTCATTCTGCCCTGACCGAGTGCCAATACGAACAAGGCTAATATTTCAATAAGGTTTTAGCTCAGTTTTCTGCTTTGATTTTGGCTTTCCTACCGGGTTGTATAGATGTTTCTTGATCGTACAGCTGCATCATTTATTCGTATTTTCCTTTTTATTTAATTATTGATTTATCTGAAGCGTTTACGTCGCTTCATAGACACATGCTCTGCAGCACCTTGAGAGAGCTGACCGATCACAAGCCACAAACCTCATCACAACTTGGCATGAGGACGAATACTTGCAAATACATTGATTTGTCTTCTTATTGGCATGTAAATTTAAAGAAACGTGCACATATCTGCAAGTCTATAGGACATATATGTTTTTTTGTGTTGCTTCTAGTCATACCACAACTAAATAGCTTACATTTTTTTTTACGAAATCAGATACTACATGCGGCTAAAATGTCGATCAGGATGAGAAGGGTAAAAGGGATTGTTTGTACCATGATGTGAGATGGTCTATACATGAACATATGTATAGTATGTAAGATATTTGTAGTGTTACGTAGATGTATGGAACATGACAACATTAGGTGAAACGGCTGTGGGAGTGTTCGAGAGAAAAGCTCTTCGAGAGATTTACGGGCCTCCACGCCTTGACGATGGTGAATATCGAAGAAGATTTAATGTTAGCTGTACGAGCTTTACGCAGAAATTAACAAAATCCACCGAATTAAAACACAGCGGCTTAGCGGTAATGACCATGTTGTGCGAATGGAAGATGATGCTTTGGCTAAGAAAGTATTTTTTATCCGAACCCGCCTATAGAATCAGGGAAAGAGCGCGGCCCCGATTCCGTTGAAAGGACCAAGTGGAAAACGATATAAATTCTCTTGTTGTGACCAGTTGACCCAACAAAAAGCGATTGGCACTCCTTGTTTGACGGCCAAAAGCGTTTAAAAGGTTAAACGGAGATTAAGTAAGTAAGTAAGTAGGTAGTCACCACATTGTAGCTTAATGTGGGAAAAATGTACGCGATAGAATTGATACGAGCTAAATCAGATATCGAATCAAGGTAAGACAAGTGATGGCATGTTATGAATTTATTAAAGCAGGTTTATGGTTTGTTATCGATAATTCATAGTTTGGTTATCGACAAGGTATAGACGAGCCATCAATTTGCTGTCAAAAAACGATTTTCAATGAGTTACTGATTTCGTACGTCAGAGTTATCGGGCTATTAGCGAAAAATTAACGATTGATAATCGAAAATTCATCGATTTGTTATCGAAAAGCTTTTGATCGATTATCTAAAACATTTGGTTTTGCTATCAAATAGTCGATATGTTATCGAAATTTTATCTACTCTTTATCAGTTATACGTCGAAAAGTTATATCATCACAAAGCTAACGATTCTTTACCGGAAAGTTATTGATTTACGAAAATGTATCGTAAATGATCTTTGGATTGTAATCTTCTCTTTATCTTTTACATCATTAAATTGTAATGAGTTATAGAGGCTGTTCACCTAAAACTGTTAGTTTTTTTGTAATAAAAAACAAAAAAACAATTATTTAACAATATAAAAAAGCTATTATGTAAACAGCGGATATAACCATTCACGATTTTATGAATGTGAGTTTATCGATTTGGTATAAAAAGTTATGAATTTGATATCAAAAATTTATTGATTTCGTACCTGCTATACCTGCGTATTGCTATCGATTTCTTATGGACAACTCAACGGTTGTTTATGAATCGTATACCGATAAAAATTCAATATAAAATCGATGACACATCTGTAAGACGTACAAGCCGATAAGAAACTAAAAAGAAGCCGATAGTAAACCGATAACTCGGCGATAGTAAGTAAAACAACAACTTGTCGGTGGCGGTTGTTCCCCAGCCCAGAATTTATTTGGGCAAAAGTTACCTTTGTCGTGATTTAACTTCAATCCCTGGAAGTGCCCTAGTTAACTTAAAAATAATAATTTTCTAGACGTACACCACTAAGTGTATATACCGGGCTTTACGAATATTTGGTACTCGCCGATAACTAATCGATAACACGCCGATAACTATTTGGTAGCACTCCGTGAAAAAATCGATATCAAATCGATAGTTTTTCGATATCAAAATTGATAGAGTTCCAACAACTCGATAATTTTTCGATTACAAATCGATAGCCCGCCGATAAATAATTGAAATCACTGCGATAGCAGATCGATAAGTTTTCGTTCACAAATAAAACACTTTTGATAAAATTTCGATAAGTAATCGTTAACCTTTATATATAATGAATAACTTTACGAATACATATTGATAGATGTTTGATTACAAAGTCATAACTTTTTGAAAACAAATCAATAACTTTTCGATGAATTATCGAGGCTTTTTCAATAACTTTCGTACCGTGAATCGACAACTTTTCCATAAAAAACTGCTTAATGCTCGATAAAAATTCGGTATTTTACCGAAAGCCTTTGTCATAGATAGAAATTTATAACACTTCGATAACATCTCTAACACTCTATATTGCTTTGGTACGGAGTATTTTAGAATATGTGGCGATCATTTGGAACCCATAATACACAAAGTACTCTGATAAAATAGAGATGAACCAGAGGAAATTTACCAGATTTGCTATGAAAAGAGTGTTTATCGAAAAAGATATTCCAAGTTACGCCTCAAGGAGGAAACACCTTGGCTTACAATCTCTTGCGGACAGAAAGTCATATCTGTCGCTGTTATTTGCGTACAATACTTTATGTGGCAATATTGACTGCCCAGAAATATTTATTCTTTTTCGAGCACAGGAATCTAATATTAATCTCAGAAATCCAATAAAGTTTACTGAGGGTGCACATAAGTCGCTTTATTCTTATAATGAGCCGATAGCCAGAATAATTCTCCTTTGTAACACATTCGCTTCGCAAATAAATTTTAACGACAGCTTTATTGTTTTAAGTTAAGCCTATTTGCACTGTTTAATTAAATATGTAAACATGATCATAATCTGTAAGGAATGTTTGTTTCGATGACTGAAATAAATAAATAAATAAATCGATTACTCGTCTTTATATTGACTTTTAGACATCTACATATGTACAACAAACCGATAGTTCGTCGATAGGAAAGGGATAGCATGCTCGATAAAAAAACCTTAGCACTTCGATTATGGCATTTTTGAAACAAATCCTGGGATTGGGTGTTTTCAAATATATGTATGCTGCAACAAGGTGTTTTCGAGACCGCTTTCGAAATAAGATGATATTCAACTCCGCAACAGTATACGTAGTTCAGCGAATTCAGACTCGCTTGATACACTGGCAGAGAAGTACTTAAAGACACATATTGAACTTTTTTATGCAAAAACCCTGCCTTTATATAATTCCTTCCGAGGAACATCGCGTTCATTCATTTATAGGCGCTTAACCATCTACACGTTTTTGGCTTTTGACTTACGTTCAAAATTCCTCATTTGCGCTAATTCACGCCGATTAGGAGCGTTAAGAAAAGAAATCAAGAACTTAAGTACCAGTAAAAATATAAAACAAGTAAGGAAGGCTAAGTTCGGGTGTAACCGAACATTACATACTCAGTTGAGAGCTATGGAGACAAAATAAGGGAAAATGACCTCGTAGTAAAATGAACATATGGTAACCCTGGAATGTGTTTGTATGACATGTGTATCAAATGGAAGTTATTAAACAGTATTTTAAGAGGGAGTGGGTTCTATAAATGTACGCCATTTAGGGATATCGCCATAACGGTTGACCACGGCTGACTCTAGAATTTGTTTGTACGATATGGGTATCAAATCAAAGGTGTTAATGAGTATTTTAAAAGGGAGTGGGCCTAAGTTCTATAGGAGGGCGCCTTTTTGAGATATCGCCATAAAGGAGGACCAGGGGTGACTCTAGAATTCATTTGTACGATATGGATATCAAATGAAAGGTGTTAATGAGTATTTTAAAAGGGAGTGGGCCTAAGTTCTATAGGTGGGCGCCTTTTCGAGATATCGCCATAAAGGTGGACCATGGGTGACTCTAGAATTTGTTTGTACGATATGGGTATCAAATGAAAGGTGTTAATGAGTATTTTAAAAGGGAGTGGGCCTTAGTTCTATGGGTGGACACCTTTTCGAGATATCGCCATAAACATGGACCAGGGGTGACTCTAGAATGCGTTTGTACAATATGGGTATCAAACGAAATGTGTTAATGAGTATTTTAAAAGGGAGAGGGCCTTAGTTCTATGGGTGGACGCCTTTTCGAGATATCGGCATAAAGGTGGACCAGGGGTGACTCTAGAATTTGTTTGTACGATATGGGTATCAACCGAAAGGTGTTATGAGTATTTTAAAAGGGCGTGGGCCTTAGTTCTATAGGTGGACGCCTTTTTGAGATATCGCCATAAAGGTGGACCAGGGGTGAACCTAGAGATTGTTTGTACGACATGGGTATCAAATGAAAGGTGTTAGTGAGTATTTTAAAAGGGAGTGGGCCTTAGTTTTATGGGTGGACGCCTTTTCGAGATATCGGCATAAAGGTGGAACAGGGGTGACTCTAGAATTTGTTTGTACGATATGGGTATCAAATGAAAGGTGTTATGAGTATTTTAAAAGGGCGTGGGCCTTAGCTATATAGGTGGACGCCTTTTTGAGATATCGCCATAAAGGTGGACCAGGGGTGAACCTAGGGATTGTTTGTACGACATGGGTATCAAATGAAAGGTGTTAGTGAGTATTTTAAAAGGGAGTGGGCCTTAGTTCTATGGGTGGACGCCTTTTCGAGATATCGGCATAAAGGTGGATCAGGGGTGACTCTAGAATTAGTTTGTACGATATGGGTATCAAATGAAAGGTGTTATGAGTATTTTAAAAAGGCGTGGGCCTTAGTTATATAGGTGGACGCCTTTTTGAGATATCGCCATAAAGGTGGACCAGGGGTGAACCTAGAGATTGTTTGTACGACATGGGTATCAAATGAAAGGTGTTAATAAGTATTTTAAAAGAGAGTGGGCCTTAGTTCTATAGGTGGACGCCTTTTCGAGATATCGCCATAAAGGTGGGTATCAAATTAAAGGTATTAATGAAGGTTTTAAAAGGGAGTGGTGGCAGTTGTATATGTGAAGGCGTTTTCGAGATATCGATCAAAATGTGGACCAAAGTGACCCAGAACATCATCTGTCGGGTACCGCTAATTTATTTATATATGTAATACCACGAGCAGTTATCCTTCTAAGATTCCAAGGGCTTTTGATTTCGCCCTGCAAAAATTTTTCATTTTCTTCTACTTAATATGGTAGGTGTCACACCCATTTTACAAAGGTTTTTTTTAAGTTATATTTTGCGTCAATAAACCAATCCAATTACCATGTTTCATCCCTTTTTTCATATTTGGTATATTATTATGGCATTTTTTTCATTTGTAGTAATTTTCGATATCGAAAAAGTGGGCGTGGTCATAGTCGGATTTCGGCCATTTTTTAATCCAATATAAAGCGAGTTCAGATAAGTACGTGAACTGACTTTGGTAAAGATATATCGATTTTTGCTCAAGTTATCGTGTTAACGGCCGAGCGGAAGCACAGACGGTCGACTGTGTATAAAACGTGGGCGTGGCTTCAACTGATTTCGCCCTTTTTCACAGAAAACAGTTATCGTCCTAGAATCTAAGCCTCCACCAAATTTCACAAGGATTGGTAATGTTTTGTTCGACATATGGCATTAAAAGTATCCTAGAAAAATTAAATGAAAAAGGGCGTAGCCACGCCCATTTTGAAAATTTCTTTTATGTTTGTATTTTGTTGCACCATTACTGGAATTGAATGTTGACATAATTTACTTATATACTGTAAAGATATTAACTTTTCTTTTAAAATTTTACTTTAAAAATTTTTTTTTAAAAAGTGGGCATGGTCGTTCTCCGATTTTGCTAATTTGTATTAAGCATACTTATAGTAATAAGAGTAATGTTCCTGCCAAATTTCATCATGATATCTTCAGCGACTGCCAAATTACAGCTTGAAAAATTTCTAAATTACCTTCTTTTAAAAGTGGGTGGTGCCACGCACATTGTCCAAAATTTTACTAATTTTCTATTCTGCGTCATAAGTTCAACTCACCTACCAAGTTTCATCGCTTTATCCGTATTTGGTAATGAATCATCGCACTTTTCCGATTTTTCGAAATTTTCGATATCGAAAAAGTGGGTGTGGTTATAGTCCGATATCGTTCAAATAGCGCTCTGAGATGAGTGCTCAGGAACCCGCATACCAAATTTCACCAAGATACCTCAAGATTTACTCAAGTTATCGTGTTAACGGACGGACGGACATGGCTCAATCGAATTTTTTTTCGATACTGATGATTTTGATATATGGAAGTCTATATCTATCTCGATTCCTTTATATATGTACAACCAACTGTTATCCAATCAAAGTTAATATACTCTGTGAGCTCTGCTCAACTGAGTATAATAAATTAAAATCCAACACAAAGTGATAATTAGCCCTACTAGTTGGTAGAAAGCGATTTGATCGCCTCACCCTGCATATTGTACGAGATCCATTTGCACCTAGATTGATACATATGTATGTATATACATACAAAAGCATATATATATGTAGGTAGTATTGTGAAACAACGTTTTGATAAGCCACACTGGATGTGTGCACGTGTGTTTTCTACTTAAGCTTTGGGTTGGCAGCGGTTTCAAGTAATCTGCGAATTTAATCATACTCGGAGTGTGGTCAAACCTTGAACACGCACCACTTACCCATTACTGTTTGCCAACAGCATGAATGAAGCCACGTACATGAATACATACCTACATTTCTACAAGGCTTGCACTGGATGTAAATATATCCACCTATATACATATGTAACTGGAGTTATATGAGAACGCTGCTCCAATATCGCTCATTTGTCCTACATGGTTGGGTGTCAGGTTTGTTAAAGTTGTTGTTGTGGCGGATATTTATACAACAAATTGCAAGACAACAAGCATACATACATATATTAAACATTTATTCAAGACCCTATTAGTTGAATTGTCCTTACATTTAATAGCTTATACTCTTGTATTATGTACGTCTGTTTGTTGTCGACCTTATGTCTAGGTGACTCACAATTATTTATTATTCCTTGTCGCCTGCCTTATACAATTTGATTAACGATGATCACCCACAAATTTGTACAGATTCTTAAGAGGTGCCTCTCGCTGTTACCTTAAAACCAATCTTGTTGTGCCGGTTTGTATTATATCCACCTAAGAGTCCTAAATCCCTACATATGTATGTAGGTACGTTTGCAGTGGAATGTTGTGCGTATGCAGGAATGTGTGATGCTTAAGTAAGTAAATACTTCTACAAACTGTCACACGCACTTAACTCAACCTAAAAACCTTCGAAAAAGTAAAAATAAAAATTGTACATGCTTAAATTCTGACATCGCCGCAGGAGCTATTTTTAGCTGCATAAAGATCTTATGGAAGGATACTATGGCCCCGGGCAATGCTTAGGTAATTGCGCATTAATTAACTGTTTGTTGGATACACTGCAAAAAAAGGTAATATGTTAAGTAAAGAAAAGGGTATGTTTTAAACCGCATGAATTGGAAAAATTTCTTTCGGAAGTAAATTCTATATTTCAACCGCGGTAGAGCTTATGCAGTGCCTTGTGGGTATATGTATGCTAGATAGCAAAGTGCACTTAACGATTGATCGTACATGCATAAAGTATTTATTTAACCCTCATGTGCCCGGATATGTACGTAAGGTACACGGTCAGAAGTCTACATTTGTAGCAAGCATGTAACTGCATGTAAAACCACGATAATGTTTAGAAAAAAATACTTGTATGGTGATTATTTGACATTTACGTGTGTACTAACGCTTTTATTTAAAAATATTGAATTCAGGTAATAATTTTAAGTCAAACAAGTAAGGAAGGCTAAGTTCGGGTGTAACCGAACATTACATACTCAGTTGAGAGCTATGGAGACAAAATAAGGGAAAATGACCTCGTAGGAAAATGAACCTAGGGTAACCCTGGAATGTGTTTGTATGGCATGGGTTTCAAATGGAAGGTACTAAAGGGTATTTTAAAAGGGAGTGCGCCATAGATTTATAGGTGGACTCAATTTCAGGATATCGTCATAAATGTGGACCAGGGGTGACTCTAGAATGTGTGTTGTACGATATGGGTACCAAATGAAAGGTGTTAATGATTATTTAAAACGTAGTGGGCCTTAGTTCTATAGGTTGACGCCTTTTCGAGATATCGCCATAAAGGTGGACCAGGGGTGACTCTATAATGTGTTTGTAAGATATGGATATCACATTAAAGGTATTAATGAGGGTTAGAAAAGAGAGTGGCCCTTAGTTGTATATGTGAAGGCCTTTTCGAGATATCGACCCATTTTACAAAGTTTTTTCTAAAGTTATATTTTCCGTCAATAAACCAATATAATTGTCATGTTTCATCTCTTTTTTCATATTTGGTACAGAATTGTGGCATTTTTTCTTTTTTCGTAATTTTCGATATCGAAAAAGAGGGCGTGGTCATAGTCGGATATCGTTCATTTTAAATAGCGATCTGAGATGAGTGCCCAGGAATCTACATACCAAATTTCATCAAGATACCTCAAAATTTACTCAAGTTATCGTGTTAACGGACGGACGGACGGACGGACGGACATGGCTCAATCAAATTTTTTTTCGATACTGATGATTTTGATATATGGAAGTCTATATCTATCTCGATTCCTTTATACCTGTACAACCAACTGTTATCCAATCAAAGTTAATATACTCTGTGAGCTCTGCTCAACTGAGTATAAAAATGTATTACTTTCAGGAATTGAACAGCATTTTCCCAAAGTATATGTTTCGGTATGAGCATCGCACACTGATTTTTTACACCAACTACAGGTTTTGCGTGTACTTTTACGATTTCCCATTTCACAGCGTCGACAACGTACAGGATATGCTGGTTTTTATCGCTGAAAATATCAGGTAAAATGGATAAATCACCTTTAGAAGTCGCAGAAATGGATCCATCTAGTGCCATTTCAATATCTTTAAGTGTTTGGATGTGTCCCACCACCCGCGGAACTTTAGAGCGTTATTCAATTGCTGACACAAAAAGCGGCTTGGCTTGTACGATGGTCATATGGATCGTTTTCCGAGTAAATGATGAATGATGCAAGTGCACTTATATCTAGCAGGTTATAAAACATGGCCAAGGACCATCACAAAGTTTTGCGTTTCGGTGAATATGCAGAAAGCATTTTATCCATTGCGTCGACGCCTCCTTTGTTTGTATTGTAATCAAGGATATATTGTGGCTTGGTTTTGTTTTCAACTACAATTGAATCTGTCAAAGGTGTACTGGCAAGTATTATGACTGCTCTGTCTCTTTTTGGGACGTAAGATACCAAAGAAAGTTTTACATCTAGAAACCAGAAAATGGTAGACCCTTCTGCTCGATTGCGGTCAGCCTCCATTTCATCTAGTACAAAAGTCTTATTTTGGTGAACAGTACCAAGAAGAGCAAGACTTTTGGACATAATTAACCAAGTTTAGCTATGTGGAAAAATTTTTACAAATTATAGTCCTTCCGGTGTTCTCTCAATGACATATTAAACTTTGCACAACACCTTCTCCTACGTTGGTTGCTCGGCTAGCATTTGAGTTCTTCCCCGTAAATATCTCACTTTTGAATGGATAGAACGATTTAGCATCGCACGCAAACCAAACCTTTATCCCATACTTGACAGGCCTAGAGGGTATGTACTGGCTAAACCAACGTACTTGGGTAAGGCAAGCGTAGTGACAGTTGCAAAAAATCATGTTGCAACAAGCTGAAGTCAACAATATAATGATATTTTGCATACATTTATATGGTGACTACAAATGTAGACTACCGGCTGCAAGATGATGTTTTTTTCAAGTAGGGTCTGGGGTTCAGGCAAATAATAGTTCTAGTGATATTATGCTCTTAATCGACTTAGAATTGATAACTAGGAGGCTACTGAAAACCTCGGGCATTGTTGTTTCAGAACTTTTTGTTTTATTTGACTTTTTTCCCAAATTGCTACAATTGTAGACTACCGGGCACATGAAGGTTAAAAAAAGAGATTTGTTAATTAGGTCGCCTTGTCGACAAACAAAAATATCGGATAAAAACTTGAATCCCGCACCTAGAAGTGTATTCATCAGCACTAATTTGCGCTGACGGCTAGGCTGTTTCAACCCTTGCGTTAGAAGTCACGCTTGCTTTTTCTGCTTCGAGCAAATTGACCCAATGGGGATGCTAAATCTTCCTCAACTTATGTCGCCCAACTTAGTGGAGGGCCCTCCCCCTTATGTGCTAAGAAATACGCATATAGATATCAAGAAATACAATGAAGAACCTATCACATTCTTAGATCGAAGCAGCGATTTATTATAAAATTCAGAATGTTCAAGAAAGGCGAAAAGCTTTTTGAGTTCTCCCTATACAGATCGCACGGCATTGAATTGGAAAACCTGGTAGAATACATGACTTCAAAATTGCATATTTAACTTAACGACAAATCCATTTTGATAAGGTTTTGCTTTTTTTTTTGTGCTGTTAAAATATAGCCGTAAAAATAATTTATGAATGTTTTCCCCTTAATGGTTATAAAGCCAAATGGAATTCTTCTAAATGGCCTTTAAGTAAAATTTTAACAAATTTAAAATGAATCATAAATTACTGACTTATCTTGTTTTGTTGATTTTCCGACAGGGTGGATAAATGATGTATATTGGAACGATTTTCCGTCATCCCTTGTCAAATTTGGGTTTGAGACCGAAAATCGACACTGATGATGGCACAACGCCGAAGCTTGTTTGTCTCAAAACCAAATTTGACAAGGGATGACGGAAAATCGTTCCAATATACATCATCATAAATTACATTGACCTTGAAGCCATTTGAAGTGGCCATAAGAGCAATTGAACATATGAACATTTGAAGTGGTCAAACTGCCTGTTGACATTATGGCCGTTGACCTTATGTCACCTCACTATTAGTTGCGTACAGCTCATACAACTCATCATTCGTTAATATCATGCACTGAACAGTAAATTGTCCCGTAGAACTTTTCTCTTTCACCTGACTCATAGAGCCTAAGTTTTGTTCGTCGAGGAAAGACTTGTTAACCCTTAGCAGTCTCGAAATTATATTCATCAATATAAATCTTACACAAGATTATATCAATGCGGTTTTGATATGCTCCTTTATTTACCATCTCCAGCATTGATCGTAATTATTAATAAGTGCTTAACCGCCTCAGCGATTTTGAACGGTTCAAAACGTCATATATCCCTTTCTTCGCAATGTCTGACAACAATCGGAAACACCAAGGGATATCAAGGCTTACTACTAACTGCTTCCACACGACGTAGCCATCGAAGCTTTTGGGCTTTCACCTCCCTCGCCATCAGCATTATGGAGGACTTCTCTGTCGAACAGTACAATAGCCATCTTACCTTTCCATGACAACGTCCGTTAATATGAGCCATACATAAGGAAAGGTCCAAACAAACACTTGTTGGCAAGGGTTAGTCTCCATTTGATTTCGCAGCTGACATTATTTCTGCTGTTAATGTTGTTTCCTAGACAGACGAAGTCCTTCACTGTCTTGAATTTACATTCATCAACAGTAACGTGGCTGGAGCAAAAACGGAGTCGAATTGTCTTAAAGCTTTTTTGGTTTCAAATAGCTCGAATTGATCTTTCCGAATCTTTAAAAAGTGGACGGTGTTATTCAATGTAATTTAGAGGAACTCAAATTCAGACATAGCAACATATAAGTAACTGTATTTCTTATCGGCATCTGGCGAATTAGGTGTATAATAAAGATTTGGTCGATTGTATATTTACCAGGCCTGAACCCACACAGTTTGATATATTAAGTTTGACTTCTGTCTCGCTATCTAGCGATGTGGAGAAATGCTTCCTCCGCAACTTATTATTATTATCATAGGCCCCGATGCTTTGAGCCCATTACCGTATGTGGAAGTTTTAATGAATTTACGTACCTCTTCAGGCCTTTTGATCCATATTACTCAGGGATAAAGAGCCACGTGCGGCCGCCACGGTGTGATCGTAGCGTGCTCCGTCTACCACACCGAAGATCCTGGGTTCACGCCCCGGGCAAAGCAACATAAAAATTATAGAAACAGGTTTTTTCAATTAGATGAAAATTTTTCTAAGCGGGGTCGCCCCTCGGCAATGTTTGGCAAGCACTCAGAGTGTATTTCTGCCATGAAAAAGCTCTCAGTGAAAACCTATCTGCTTTGCAGATGTCATTTGGAGTCGGCATAAAAGAATTTGTAGGAAAAATTAAAAAAAGGAGCACGAAGAAAATTGGAAGCGAAGCTCGGCCTTCAATCTCTTCGGAGGTTATTGCGCCTTTCATTTAACCATTTCATAAAGAGTTTCGTCCCTAGATGGGAAAGCATCTGCCTTGCCTTACTTTTAATTACTTAGGTGCTTTCGTAAACTTTAATATCCGTGAAACCTTGCTTAGATAAATGAGTTAGGCTGATACTCTCGTTGCTGGGGTTATACACAATTTGGGGTTTCTGGGCCATGGGCATTCAATCCACTGTTGCCTGAGCAGCTTTGTTTTCCAGTCAGTTATGGTTTTCGTAGTGTGTGCCTTTGTGAGTTTACAGAAGGACTGAACTGAATTCCATAGAATGAGGCTCTGGCGCTTTTCCAAAAACCCAGATCTTATAGGACTCTACTAGCTTAGAAGTAGTTGTGTGAGTGTGAAATGCATGAAAAGCTACCTGGATGTATGACCTAATTAGTATATTCCTCGAAGATAAGCATCTCCGTTAAAATTCTCTACCGCAAACTTTATTGCATGAATTTCTGCCTGAAGAGTAGACGATTAGCAATTCATTGCGATTCTTGAAATTCGGCACATAGATATCAGTTCCCGCTGTCCCGTCACCATGTTTTGATTCCTTCGTGAACCAGTAGCCTGAGTCAGATTGAGTATATGGATTTCCTATTCTTCAACGAGTACTGTCCACAATATACACCTCAAAATTCCGTAAGATTCTGAGCATAGGGCCATTACATCACGTTGTGCGATATGGGACTTTGTGGACAGACCCTCATTGTAATTCCAGCATAAATCTACACTGATCTCGAACCCTTTCATCATCCATCGAATTTTTCGGCAGCAGGTCCATGGCGAAATTCTTATCTGGAAATTGACATTATGAATGTAGCATGCGATCTCCTCGGCTTCAAATGAAATCCTAAAAAAAAAACATTTACCTACCTTCATTAGCCATAGAATAAAGTTTTCGAATGACACCATTCAAATAAATTTTTTTTATTTTAAATTTTGTTTATAATTCCCGATTTAGTAGGCGGTTTTTTTAACCCACTCATCATTTTAATCAGTCTGAGTAGTTGTTGCTATTGCGGTTTTCAGGTGTAGCTTAAAACAACAAAAATATATTCGAACTCATTCATGCTTGTCTTATAGCAGCAAAAACAACAAATATACCTGTAATTAAGGTAAGACAACATCAGTAGGTAGCCATTGCATGCTTACACATTGATTTTGCAGATTCTCTGAGGGCACCAATCGAAATGTCACCAATGTCAAGACTTACATACAATACAATACAATACACATATACATATACATACATATATATAGCCGCTTGCATATGGTCGAACAAAGAGCCAGTTACAACGCTAAAGCTCATAGCACATATTTTATGTATATTTAGCTGTCACTAGTAAATTTATGTGTAAATATTCTATATATAATTGCGCAAAACAATGCAAGAGCTATACACCGACCAGTCAACCAACGTCAGCAGGATTTAAATAGCAGTCGTGTGACTCCTTCTAACAACGCAACTCATGTCTTGCCAACGGATTTGGCAGCAAGTAAAAAAAAGATATCTGTGTACATATATTGTAAAATGTATACTAAAGCTTCACTGTATCTATGCATCTACTCGATGCAGCTCATTTCATTTGCATGGCCATTTCTCATTTAATTAAATCAAGTTGCATGTCAAATCGTGGAGCTTAAAGTGAAATATCCTTAAGGCCATATAACATTATGCACGCACCTTACTTACATACTTACTTACTACTACATATTCATGTACGAATAAAATACATAGAGACATATTCGTATAAAGCTGAACTATTCTCGCTTGGATATGCGAAGTTATATAAATGGAATTGATTACTTTGGTTTGTCGATAAATCGGCAAACGATTTCGGGATTTCTAAAAGCCAGCTTAGCTTTTCGCTTGGGATCCACTTGCGAGAGATTATTATAGTTATAAGGTTTCTAGTGGGTTGTGCAAATAATTATAATTATAAGGCCTCGATACGCTGCGACTTTTTTTTTAAATATATTATGCTTAACCCTTCAGCCTTTTACTGCATGTGAGGATTTTTATGGATTTAAGTACCTCTTTAAACTTTTTACTTTATATCATGAAGGGACTAACGAAATGCCACCTATATTGGAGAGTCTCTGCGTTACCAATAGGTAGTCGGCCCTTTTAGATTATTAACTTTGATTGATGCTCTCATTGCTGAGAGTATAAGCAATAATGTGCAGACACACAAATTGGTGGACTGCTGTGAGTAAAATGGCCTTTCTAGATAGTTATGATGCAATTTATGCATGCTAAAAAGGAGCGCAGTGGCGATTGTCCGCTCCACATGCATGAGTACAGTGCCTATCTCTTCCACATCGAGTTTCTACGACAACATACAAGCTAGTGTATTTCTAAATACTTTCTGCTGAAGGGTTACTCCTTCAAGCTTAGTCTTAGTCCAAATAGGGACCTTATATTACCTTATAAATAATACAAGATTTGGCGTTGGCGGCTAACCCGACTCCTGTTTCCCACGCATATACATATATCCATTGTTGGTAGACACCTACCGCTTATGATGACGTCATTTTCATACAACATGAGCTTTGTTAGTCCTCTGTCAAACTGCATAAGCAATGGGTTATTGACCAGAGTTCACAGCGAGGGTGGGGTATTCACTCTGCGGCGCTCCTTTGTCTACACATTTTGTGGCCTCTCATAGATCCCATTGCGAGGTGACACTTTTGAAAGCCCCTGCAATGTCCACGAAAACCCGTAGGGCATATTCCTGGTATTCCATGGAGTTATCTATATTCATGACCACCCTATGCAAAGCAGTATCGACTGACTTGTCTTCGGTGTCAGCATGTTGTGCCGAAGAGATTAATACTTCATTCATATTTGATTTAATATATACATTAATTTAATATATATAGGGTTTGAGCAGAAAAGATGTAAACGTTGTTCAGTTTAATGCAACCCTCAAAATACTGTTCCAAGCTATTCTACAACCATTTTAACTGCCATTTGCAATACTAAGTAAGGATAACCTATCTGGACGTAATGATTTGAACTTAGAAAATGTTCTTACCGCCCATTCAAGTTTGGTATTTTTAACCAATTTGTAAGCACTACTGCTGTATTTGAAGTGTAGAGTGTTCTCTTCCTCTTGGGCCACTGATGGGAAGTGTGTGCTAAGTAGCGTCGCAAGGGGCTCTTCACCACTTTGTGACCATTTCCTCTCGTCCTTTTTTATCAGTCCCTAAAATGTATCTCCCTAAGATGAGACTTTCCTTTGTCGTACCGTTTTGCTGAAGAATTCTATATCCGTACAGAAATTTTTCCATAAACCGCTCTTTGCCTTAATAAAAATAAAATAAATAGAAGTGAAGAAGGCTAAGTTCGGGTGTACCCGAATATAGCATACTCAGCTGCCAAATTGCAGCTTGCAAAACATTTAAATTACCTACTTTTAAAAGGGGGCGGTTCCATGCCCATTGTCCAAAATTTTACTAATTTTCTATTCTTCGTCATAAGGTCAACCCACCTACCAAGTTCCATCGCTTTGCCCATCTTTGGTAATGAATATTCGCACTTATTCGGTTTTTCGAAATTTTCGATATCGAAAAAGTGGGCGTGGTTATAGTGCGATTTTGTTCGTTTTAAATAGCGATCTGGGATGTGTGCCGAGGAACTTACATACCAATTTTCATTAAGATACCTCAAAATTTACTCAAGTTATCGTGTTTACGGACAGACGGAGGGACGGACATGGCCAAATGAATTTCCTTTTTCGCCCATATCATTTTGATATATAGAAGTCTGTATCTTCCTCCATTAGTTTATGCCGTTACGGGGCACCATTATGCGAACAAAATTAATATACTCTGTGAGCTCTGCTCAGCTGAGTATAACAAGGCGGGATATACCTCAGATTTTGGCTGAGCTTATCTTCCAATTCGCCTCGTGCTTCTTTTGAATTTTTACTACAAAAATTCGGGACGAACCCTGCATGTTTTATGCCCACCGCGAAGGGCATCTGAAATGCAGATGAGTTTTTACTGAGAAGCTTTTAATAGCAGAAATACAATCGGAGTGTTTGACAAACCACTACCAAGGGGCCACTCCACTGAGAAAAATTCTTTTATAATTGAAAAAATTTGTTTTAAAATTTTTGGTGCTGCCTTGCCAGTTAGTTGACCCAGGATCTTCGGTGTAGTAGGCGGAGCACGCTACCACCACACCACGGCGGCCGCTGCTTTAAAGTTTATATATATCCCCTTTAGATCTCTTTATTCCAGCACTCCTCGGTCTTCGCAATTTTTATTGGCCTAAAAATTTCCTTCACCTGCCTTCTAAGAAGACTCTACACTTTTCTTCATTATGGCGGCTTTGCCGTTTCCTCTAATCTTATCACAAGACAAACTCTTTTGTATGCCGTTATAAGTTGTCGAGGCAACACTTTATTTGGCAAAAGCTTATTTTTTTATACTCAGTTGAGCAGAGCTCACAGAGTATATTAACTTGGATTGGATAACGGTTGGTTGTACAGGTATGAAGGAATCGAGATAGATATAGACTTCCATATATCAAAATCATCAGTATCGAAAAAAAAATTGATTGAGCCATGTCCGTCCGTCCGTCCGTCCGTCCGTCTGTCCGTCAACACGATAACTTGAGTAAATTTTGAGGTATCCTGATGAAATTTGGTATGTAGGTTCCTGGGCACTCATCTCAGATCGCTATTTAAAATGAACGATATCGGACTATAACCACGCCCACTTTTTCGATATCGAAAATTTCGAAAAAACCGAAAAAATGCGATAATTCATTGCCAAAGACGGATAAAGCGATAAAACTTGGTAGGTGGGTTGACCTTATGACGCAGAATAGAAAATTTGTAAAATTTTTGACAATGGGCGTGGCACCGCCCACCTTTAAAAGAAGTTAATTTAAAGTATTGCAAGCTGTAACTTGGCAGTCATTGAAGATATCATGGTGAAATTTGGCAGGAACGATACTATTATTTCTGTATATCTGCTAAATCAAAATTAGAAAAATCGGATAAAGAACACGCCCACTTTTAAACAAATTTTTTTTTAAGTCAAATTTTAACAAAAAATTTAATATCTTTACTGTATATAAGTAAATTAAGTCAAAATTAAACTCCAGTAATGATATGATGCAACAAAATACAAAAATAAAAGAAAATATCAAAATCGGCGTGGTTCCACCCTTTTTCATTTAGTTTGTCTAGAATACTTTTAATGCCATAAGTCGAACCAAAATTTACCAATCCTTCTGAAATTTGGTAGAGGCATAGACTCTATGACGGTAATTGTTTTCTGTGAAAATGGGCTAAATGGGTTGAAGCCGCGCCCAGTTTTTATACACAGTCGACCGTCTGTCCTTCCGCTCGGTCGTTAACACGATAATTTGAGCAAAAACCGATATATTTTTACTAAACTCAGTTCTCGTACTTATCTGAACTCACTTTATCTTGGTACAAAAAATGTCCAAAATCCGACTATAACCGCGCCCAATTTTTCGAAATCGAAAATTACGAAAAATGCAAAAAAATGCCATAATTCTATACCAAATATGAAAAAAAAGATACGAAACATGGTAATTTGATTGGTTTATTGACGCAAAAAATAACTTTAGAAAAAACGTTGTAAAATGGGTGTGACGCCTACCATATTAAGTAGAAAAAAATGAAAAAGTTTTGGAGGGCGCAATCAAAAGCCCTTGGAATCTTGGCAAGAATACTGTTCGTGGTTTTACATATATAAATAAATTAGCGGTACCCGACAGATGATGTTCTGGGTCACCCTGCTCCACATTTTGGTCGATATCTCGAAAACGCTTTCACATATACAACTAAGGCCCACTCCCTTTTAAAATACTCATTAACACCATTCATTTCATACCCATATCGTACAAACACATTCTAGATTCACCCCTCGTCCACCTTTAGAACTATGGCTGACTCCCTTTTAAAATACTCATTAGCACCTTTCATTTGATACCCATATCGTACGAACAAATTCTAGAGTCATCCCTGTTCCACCTTTATGGCGATACCCCTAAATGGCGTCCAACCATAGAACTATGGCCTACTCCCTCTTAAAATACTCTTTAATACCTTCCATTTGATACACATGTCATACAAACACATTCAAGGGTTACCCTAGGTTCATTTTCCTACATGGTGATTTTCCTTTATTTTGTCTCCAAAGCTCTCAACTGAGTATGTAATGTTCGGTTACACCCGAACTTAGCCTTCCTTACTTGTTTGCTTATATTATCCTTCACATTTTAAGACAATGGCAATATTTATCCCGAAACTAATGTAAGTGTGAACGGACTGTTCACAAAATCTCTTAACAGAGCACAATTCTGCAACATATTGTAACAACAGCAAGCCTTTTCCTTCAGGAATTGTATGAAAATCCTCATTTATATTTGTATTTCAATAAAGTAACAATAAAGTTGAGCTGCAAATGTCGCTCGCTGATGGCTTAAGTGTGATGTAACAAATAAATTGTAATTTATAAAGATATAGTCATGTACTAACATATATATGTATATATATTTATACATATATATGGATAAAAATACCATGGATGCTTTTATGTCCAATAACAATGAAAATGATTTAATGTGGTGCGTAAATACTTTACAATTAGTGGATAAGCCGATGCATGTGCCTTTGCGGTCGTCTGGCTATTGGGAAGGATTCGCTGGTGCAAACAACAAAGAATGTGTAAAATAATGGATATCGATGCTTAAACATATTTAAACACATTTCGACGCGATGCATTGCTAAAACTGATATATTTTCTACTCGATGCAGGAGATTTTTTCTGGAGAAATTCGTTAACAATAATGAGAAATTAGCAAATAAAATATACATGTAACATAGGAGCAGTACAATTTAATGTCTTTTTAGCCTGGATTGTTAGTAAAATTTTACCCTCATTGACGTTTAACACTCTGATTTCGAATCCTTCATACTTTTATTTGTTTTTTTTTTTACTGCATATGTATATCCTAGCTATCTTTTCTCTTCTTCACCGCCAATTCGAAGAAGAATTATATGGGTTTGTTAATTAAGAAGTACAAAGTCTCGGGATAGACTAGGCCTAAGGAATGAGAGATGATCCTGCAGGAGAAACCTTGTGCAAGATATATATGAGTCATTCTAGACAATAAGTTTTCCTCATAGTTTAATGTGGCGGAGAGAGTGAAAAAGATCTCGGCGGCACTTAATGGATTAAAAAGAATATCGAGTTGCGGTTTTTGGAAAGAAAAAAAAAAAACTACATCAAAAAATAAATAAATATACCATTCTACATATTCGAATTTTAGGTGGTGAAAAACAAAGCGCTAACAATTGCAACTAAACCCAAAATCTTGTGTGTGACGTTCGATCAGGATCTAATAAAAATCTCTTGCCGGCAGCACTTGGGGTAAAGAAAAAGAAGCTCTCATTACCACCGCCGGCCGATTGCATGCTACACGTCCCCGATATGGTCGCCAAGCCTAAAGGTTACTCCCTGGAAGAAAATACAGGCCTGACAAAACACAGTCTTCAGAACCCCTACGGGTTGTCTTCTTATGTCCCCAGAACCCCACCTACACAATCAGGCGAGAGTACTCCTCATTAGGGAGAGAAATGAAATGCTAAACAAACAGTGTTTGTTGAATACCCAGCAACCTGGGCATCCCAACAGACATCCGATTGATGCGGCTATACCTCCAAAGGGCTTAAGGGGTCATCTCCGTAAGCACCATGAAGAAATACGGCGCCTGGGAACTCAAGGGTATGAAGCAAAAAAGCATAAGCAGGTCCTCAGTGGTATCCACAAACAGGCGTCGGGCCCCGAGGGAGCTTGAGCGCATACCCTACATACAAAGTAGCATAGCGTTATCAAACTTTATACGAACAGACTACTTAATCGCGTACATGAACTTCGACAACAACAGTTTAAAGATTGGCGCAAGGTTGCTAAAATCGTGAACGAGGCGATACGTGTGGATATTTTGCTGATCCGCAAGTAAACAGTTCCTGCAAACTGCGATATCAGCTTTATACTATTCAGGCAGAAATTGTAGCTATGACCAAAAAAATAATGACACAGCCTCGCCATTTCCCATATTGACACCCAAGCAGCAACTAAATCTTTTAGACAATAAAATATTATTTTTATAGCATATATATTTGCGAAATATTTTTTGAGTGCTTACATATATGGGTGTCTATATCTTATCTCGTTCCTCGTTAATAAACGACTACGCCGTCACCATAACGATAATAATACTCTTACCAACACAGTGACAGTTTCAATACTGTGCTCGTCTCCTGCACTCTCCAGGGAAGGACTTTAGCTATTAAGAGTGGCACATCTATCGGATACAGAAGCAGTAAGTGGGTTAGTTGGTAGAAAGCTTCTTGTATTTGCTAAGAGAACGGAGGTAGCTAGTTAGTTCTGGTTTTTGATAGGGTTTTTGAGTTCGGTCGTTGAGCAAACTTTTGGTAACACAATGGACTCATTCAATGTTTGTGAGGTTCACACGAACCAGCCAGTTCAACTCAACTTAACCCAACTTAAGAGGTAGAAAACTTTCCCGTATTGCAATTCTCGAGGAGTGGATTCAAGCTTACAAGCTTCGTTTCTGCAAAAACATAAATATAATTTAACAAACATTTAATTGAGTAATTTAAATGTTTGCAATTTTCGCTCAAATTATACAAAAATTTCCGTTAAAAATAAATTATGCACGAAAATTCATGGAAGTTATTGAGTGATGAGATGTCATCATTTATTGACAGCTAAATATTATAATTAGGTAAGCTATCAATAAGTGATAATTAAAGTGAATATGAATATCACAGCACGACTGGCGTGGTGAAGAGGTATGTGCCGGTCTATAATATAAAAAATCTAAGGTTCTTTTCCGTATGAAAATAATAATATAATTAAAAAACGGAAGTTTTTCTAAATAAGGAGGCTATATTGCCAATGTCTTGAAATCTCTACCTTCAAAAGTTTCTAAGCAGTAAAAATAGTCTCTCTTAGCTTATGCTGGCGCGAAAGCCTAGGACTTCGGCAGACAAAGGCGTAGGTCACTGCAGACTAAAGAGCCATATGCACAAACTTCGTATATAATATAATAATCACTGTCAGATCGACAGCAGAACGTATCTTGCTTGAATGCGATGCAGTCGCGAAAAGAAGGCTAAGGATACTTGAATCGCTAAAATTATAAAAAGGACACCAACACTCTCTTAAGCTGAGCTTCATTCTCGATTTCATCAGACAACTCGGTTTGGAAAAGGTGCCGTGAAGAGAACGATGGCGCAATAGACCAACAGGTCGAAGTGCATACATAACCTCACAACAAAATATCTACAAACTGAACGCGAAATACAGCCTCAGTCACCTCGGATATATTTTGCATCAACTTTTTTATTATGATAGTTGTTGTAATTAAAAGTTTCACAAATTAAAAATGTGCACAAATAACCAAAAATATATATTTTTAATAACAATAAAAAGAGAAACTTAATGCTGGCGAAATATATTTATTTTGGTATATTTTAAGGTTAATTAAACACAGTTAATAATTTTGTCAATCCAAAAATGTTTAAACTATTCATTAGGGATGCATCTCATAGTCCCCACAATTTTCAAATCACAATCCAAACATCACAAAATCCCTACTATACAAAATCCCGACAACTTCAGATAAGCTAACCCCTGCGGGTTAGGGGCCTTAGAAAATACCCGCGGTAGGTATGCCTGTCGTAAGAGGCGACTAAAATACCAAATTGATTGAAGGGGTTGTGTAGCGCAACCCTTTAAATTGGCAACCTCAGCTACCCGTGGCGACTCCTGTTTCATTAACAGCCGAGGCTCTGGCGACCCCGAACTCCTGATGGATCTATGGGGTGGGAGGCGGTATGGTTTAGAAGGTTTCATGTTGTTATACCAAAACGTTCCCGAGATGGTCGGGCTAGTAATTTTATGGTTTTGTTACCGGAACGTACCGGATCTGCATCCGGTAAGAGATCATCAACATCGATAACACTCCCCAAGGTCTTCGCTACAAAAACAACAACAACTTCAGATCCCGACAACACACAATCCACACACTAAAATTACCTCTACGCAGAAAGGTGTTCTGTCCACTGTGGGTTACGTAGGGTTATTTTTTTGAGGCACAGCTGAAGGCCTTAAGGTAATTTTTTTGAGGTGCAGCTGAAACACTGTGAAGCCAGTGTTGGATCGGGTAGGCGCAGTTGTGCAGAGATTTCTAAAATAATAGAACGATCATCTACGAAATAGTTTTATGACATCATGTGAGATATCCCAATTTACATGTTGGGATTAAGAATGTTCAGGATTTGGTCGTGTCAGGATTGTCGGAATTGTAGGGATTTGGTCGTGTTCGGATTATGAATTGCCGGGGTTTTGTCGTCTCGAGATTATGTGTTTAGGGATGTTGTAAATTGGGATTATGTTATACACCCGTTTGGTAGGCCGAAAACCTCTGATATAATGCATAAAATCTTGTGTTGAAAGAGTCTCGAAAGAGATTTTTTTAAGTTCTTTTTTAAAACTTTATATATTACATTAAGCCCTGTACTGAATGTCAGAAAATCTGAATAGGCCAGTCGCTGTTCCTCATCTTGGAAAGAAAATTCTATCAAATATTAACTTGGTCAAAAAGGTTCCCCATTACTGAATATAAAAAAAATAACAACATAAAAAAAATTTTTTTAATAGATAGGTCCAGGGTTCACTTTCCGGAAAAAAACGTTTACCACATAATAAGCCAGTCAAGGGGGTACCTTTGTGCCAAACTTTAAGGAAGTCGTACTAAAAATAATTTCTTTTTAGAACTGGTCGGGCTCCTATTCACTTTCCGGAAAGCTAAAAAACAAAATGAACAATATTATAAATCTTAAGGATATTCCAAAATTTTTTTTCTCAATTTATTGAAAATAAAAACAGAACAATTGACTTGAGGAAGTTTGATAAAAATTGTATTGCTATTTTCTCATTTGCTGCTGTAGATCGTAGTAATAATCTTCTAAGCTCCCCCTTTAACCTGAAGGAGGACAATACCACATATTTTTCTTCGGTGCTCTCGTGAAGATTTTTAGACATTTTTATGTTTTTTTTTTTTATTTTAATTTATTCTTGCATACCTCGGATCTCTAAACGGTAAAGATTTTAGTTTAGTTCTTAGACCTAGGAAAGTTTACTGGATGTAAAGCTTTTTTATACTACTTTTCAAACCACTAAAATGTTTTAAGCAATTTTGTGAGAAATTTGGTTAAAAATTTCGCCCAGAAGAAAATATAATTTTTGGTGAAAAGTTTAAAATTAAAACCAAAAAGTTCTATCCGTATCGCGATTTTTTAACTCTTTGGTCTACATTATAAATTATGAGACGATAAAACCATTTAAATTTTAATGGTTTTTAATTTATATCAAAAACGCGGGTTTGAATCGAGCTCAAGGCCTAACAATAATTATTTTATCATAATTATTGTTATGATACATTTTTTCTTAATTGAAAAAAATGTTAAATTAGAATAGAAGAAAGACAAAATTTAGACAACTGCCTAAGCTCGTTGTATATATCCATTTCGGGAACTGCTAAAGAAAAAAATGTATCATAACAATAATAATGATAAATTAATTATTGTTAGGCCTTGAGTTCGATTCAAACCCGCGACCTTACAAATCAGTAGGGCAATATAACAACAAAAATTGTTATTTCAAAAACTTTAAACCCCATATTTTCAATGAGTGTTTTGTAATTTAAACCTAAAGGTCCTACATCCAAAATTTGTAGGGGACTAATTTTCAAAATTTTTGTTTTTAAATTTTGCATTTAAAAAAGGGACGTTCTTCGGACTTATGTATGTATATTTAACCGTAGTGAGATAACATACGTCTGTGAGACGTACGTCGTTTTAATTTTGCTCTCAGTCTCCCACAATCGTAAAGAGAGAATATTCTCATTCTCAGTTTTCTCAGCTACCATTACCAGCTTGTCAGTGGGGGGTGTTTTTCAGTAGTAACTTTTTTGTTTGCTGAAATATATACGATTGTTTTTTTAAAATACGTCGAAGAGACGTATCGTTATCTTTTACGTGACTACATGACATGACTAATTTTACATGTACCTTTTGCCGAAAATGGTAATTTTAGCTAATATTTTTTAAGTATAGTTTAAAAAAGTTAAATTATTCAATTGAAGTAGAAAAATATGTATTTTATTTTATTTTTTTTTGCTATAAACTGAGGTCCTTCGAAAAAAACTGATTTTTGTAAGGACAAGTCCAGGACAAGTCAAACTTAATTTTTAGTATATTAGAAAACAATATTTTTCTAAAAAAACATCTAAAACAAGTGAATATATATCAAATAAATGATTTCAAAAAAAAAAACAAAAAAAAAAAATGTTAGTTTTTTTTTATATCTTTAGGGTCCTTAAACTTGAACACGTCTCTCAGATGTACCTTATCTTTCTAGGATAAAAAATAACGTTGTATTTCTAGGGTTAAATCAAAATTCAATTCTAAACCAGTATCTGTCATACATGTAGACCAAAAAGTTTAAGGCTTAAACCAAATTTTTCAACCGTGCAAATTCGTTCTAAAAGAGTGGACTTTTAGTTTCAACATATACATGCATCATATATATTTGCTTTCGTAAATACCTATTCAAAAATCCATAGCCAACTCACACACTAATTGGTGTTGTCAGTCGACACGTTCATCTGCAATCGCCTGCCAATTGCATACATAATTGATGAGTGGCATTTAATGAGCCACATACCTATCTTGCTAAGAGTAAGAGTATAGAGCTAACCACTATTCGTTGTCCAGCTTGTCTAACCCAAGTTGTGCTGCAAAACATTTTATCTATACGTGGAACTACTCACTATTTCGAAAGCAACAGAAACAAATGCACACACACACTGAAAACGAGACCAGCCTTGACTTAAATGTGCCATATGCCATGCAACTTTTATGATTTGTGTATAGTTTTGGTGTTATTGTTGTTGTTGTTGTGATTAGGTTATTTCTTATTTGTAGCACGTTTGTAACCTGCATTTGGCCAGCAACAACAATATCAATAATGACCATGTGCGAAACATTATTAAGCGCGCCTTTTCAAAGCAATCAACAACATCAACACTATTGCCACTATTGTGGCACGGCCCGACCAAAAGTCAAATCGGTTATACTTTAAAAAAAACCCAGTCCTGCCAGACAACAAACAAATTGCAAACTGATGGATGATGCCTTAGTGATTATGCGGGTAAATGGGGCTGCTAGACAGACAAAAGGCTTCAATATAAAGTACTCATACACAAATACCCTATAGGGAGAGCGTCTAGTATTGCATTGGTCACTTTCCAGTGCATTCGATTAAAATTTGGTATGCCATAAATCGTTTTCGCATGCGATCGATTTGATAACGATTTGTTTTCGTTATCGAATATTTATCAAAAAGCTATCTATGTGTATTCAAATAAATATCGCTTCGTTAAAGAAAAGTTGTCTATTCGTTACCAGTTTATGTCCGATATTTACAGAAAAAGATCGAATTTCTATCGATTTGCTATAAAAACATTTCGATTTGTTATAGTAAAGTTGTCGATGTTTTATCGGAGTGTTTATCAGTTTGTTTCGAAACAGTTAGCGATAAAATATCAATATCAATTTGATGGCACGTTTGTATTTTGTCGATAACAAGCCCACGAAAACTAATAAAAAGCTGACAACTAGGCGTTAATAAATGAAAAACCAATAACTCGACGATTATTTAGCTTTCGATAATGAGTCAATAGTAAAACAGTAACTTGTCTGCATCGGTTTTTACTGATAAGAACGCGAAATCTTCTCAAATTGCCCGAAGTTATGTTAAATAACCTCTGTTGCAATTTAAATTCAAACACTGGGCGAGTGCACTTAAAAAAAGCATAAAGAAGTTGAGATAGATATAGACTTCCTTATATCAAAATTATCAGCATTGAAAAAGAATTTGATAAAGATATGTCGGTTAACAAGATAACCCGATTAAAAATTGCGGTTGTTTTACTAAATTGTTTTATTTATTTATTTTTACCTAACCTAACAATCTACAGAATACAATCCTTACAGACTAGTTGGCATATTATAAAACTTTCTAAGCTTATTATTAATTAAATATCAAAAATAGATTTAATTTAAACCTATCAATATTCAAATTCAAATTTATGAAATTAGAGTAGGTATTACAAAGCTTGATGCATCCAGTAATTGGCTCATTATCACCATAATTCGTATAATGCGTTGTACTTTCAAATTTAAGAACGTTCCTTAAACTAAGAGGAGGAATATATAAAATGAACACATTATATACAAAGATAATTGAGAAATATTTCCTTCTCCCGTCATAAAAATGGAGTAAACTATACCACTGAAGCTTACATAAAGCGAATTTTGTAAATATCTTCTGCACGCGTTTGATTCTATGAATGCGTACAACATATCAGGGACAGTACGGAACAGTCCTCTAGGGGCCTCCTGACTAGAGAAATATATATCGATTTTAAAGTCAGTGGATCCTTGAACTCTTTGGTGTTTCGTCTTATGAACCCTAGCATAGCATAGTCTTTAGACACCCATAAAATTTATATATTTCGAGAATGTGAGCTTTGAATCGAAGATAACACCCAAATCTTTCATTTAATCACAACGAGATATTTTACAACTGTTTAGCTCATAGTCAAATGTAATGTTTCTCGAAGGCATTCTAGAAAACGTTACTACATATCACACTGATATTCAGTTGTAGGCGATTAACAGAACAACTTTTTTCGAGAGCTTCAAAATCTCACTGCATTTTTCGACTGTCAGAGTGGTCACATATAACTGAGAAAATCTTCACATCATCGGCGAATATCAGCCAGTTAGGTAAGTTGAAGCTATTTGGTAAGTCATTTATAAATAATAAGAATACGAGCGGACCACAGTGGGTATTCTGAGGTATACCTGATACAGCTTCTATCATAGTTCTTGATGATGCAGCTACCATTTTAACCTGGAGTTTTCTTCCTGTAAGAAAAGTTTATCAAATGCTTTGGAGAAGACCGTGTACACAACATCCAATTGCGTTCGATTTTCCAAAGTGTTAATTAACTGGTTTGTCAGTATGGTTAGATTCGTAAGGGTTGATCTACCTGGAAAAAACCATGTTCGCAATTTGAAATAAGCGTACTTACATGGTCGAATAATTTTGACTGGAGAATATGGCATTGTTTAACTATTGGTTTGTAGTTGGTGATATCATTACGATCACCAGATTTATAGACTGGAATAACCGTGCATAGATTCGATTGATTCAAAAAAATTCTATTATTACCCAGCCAGCATTTTTTGAAATTTTTGATCATAAAATATTCAAAAATCATACCTAAAGATGATTAAAAACGTTCAAATTTAAAGGTATTTTCTATCCGAAAATTCATGTATGGTCGGGAGAAAAATGTACCATAAATGTGATTATTCCTGAATAATGATTTTTGATTCATGTTTCGAAACACTTTTTATTAATATTTGATATCATTGTAAAATTGTACTTTAATTGTTAATAATTGTGCTGTTTTTCATGGTCATTTTCTGTTCATATTCGTGAACATATTTCAATCGTTTTGGTTGAGACTTTTGAATGTGATTATCATGCATTTATTCTTCATATCTCATACAAAATAAGATACTACACGATAATCATATTTCATCAGGGGAAGAAGGTATGCGGAAGTGAGCTATTTGAACCAAAGGTAATTCGCAAATAAACTTGACCAATATACACCTGCGACTACAACATCCAACATCAGTTATGATCGTCAATATCTTAAAAAACGATAAGAACGTGATGTTGAAGCCGTATTCAGGTATGTCAAAAGAGTATCACTTACCTGGGGTTCAAATAGCTCATAAACTTTGTATTGTCCAACCATTATGTATTTTCTTGGAAACGAAATGATTGGGAACATCTTCGGTTACGAGCAGCATTTACAATATCTTTTATATAAATAAAAACATTTTATATATTTTTTCCAACTTCATGATTGAAAAAATGTGTGGACGCGAGAAAATAAAGCTGATTGAAAAATGATTAACAATTTTTTATCACCTAAAGTAAACACATTTGATTCATATATGATTCCAAAGTGTGATGGAAAAACAATATTCAGTTTTTGATCATCAAAAGTATCCATATTTGATTATTTTTTTTGTTGATTTTTAGGAAATATTAAAATGTAATCATCAAAAGACTTCCAAAATGATTCCAAAAAGTGATCGAAAAATGATTTTCAGTTTTTCATTATCAAAAGTATTCATTTTTGATTATTTCTTTTGTTCACTTGTATGATAACTCATTATTTAGTCAGAAAGAGTAACCAAATTGTACTGATATGTAGGGAAATTCAAAATTGAATTACCCAAATGCTGAGTGGGTTAAGGCACAATTCAAAAAGAAAAGCAGTATAACGAGCAATTACACTGCAACAATTTTTGAAAAATAATGGTGAGAAAAAACTTCGCAATCCGACTTTGGGCTAGAATTCAGCGACGAAATCGCAGAAATGACATCCTCTTCAGAAACCGTGAAAGTAGTTATTATAGGCAAGGAAGTAGCTGAAAACGACGGAGATGAATATTTTATTTGGATTTCATACACATTTTGGAAAAGCTTGGCAAATAATGAGAAGGAGTCAACTGTGTTGTCAAAAGTATCGCCATTATAATGCAAGCTGGTGGGGAAACCATTTGTTTTACGTTTTGAGTCAATAAAACGCCAGAAACCTGATGGGTTAGATTTAAGATAATCTTCAATTTTATACATGAAACTCCGAAATAAACAGTCATGGAGATAATCAAAATCCGTTCTTCAGCGAAGGAAATTTGGTCAGTCAGTTTCCAGATTAATTTTTATTATACTTTTTTAATGCTTTGTTTTGCAAGTTCTATAAATTATAAAGCGTAGAAGAAAACAAAGGTGTAATGTATTATATGCAACGATACGGCCAATTCAATGCACTAAGAAACGAAAAGTCCATTGAATTTAAAAAATTATTTAACGCTACATAATCCGCCTTTGAATAATCGCGTTCCTCCAAAACATTGGATTATATAGTTTCCAAATTGAAAAATTGGGTCACAACTAAAATCGCTTTGTGAAGCAAGCTGTTGCTTAAAATTGGCTGCGGATACTCCTCACAAAAATAGATTGGTTTTGAAAGTGGGCGAAATCCAGCAATAACCCACCAACTTTTTCGAAAAAATGCGATAATTTAGTACCAAATATCGATAAAGTGCTGAAACTTGATAATTGGGTATCCTCCTGACTCAAAATAAAAATTTTGGAAAATCTACATGGCACCTCCAACATTTAGAAATGGAATATTCAAAAAATATTAAGGCCAGATATATATCCAATGGCGTTGAAGATGTCATGGTAAAATATGACATGTAGGTTGTTCTCGATATCAAAAATGCGAAAAATACAAAAAATTCGCTAATTCATTGCCAAAGACCGATAAAGTGATGACAACAAATTGAAATTTGATAAAATTTTGGAAAATTGGCGTGGCGGTACATTAAAAAGTTCGAAGTTTCGCAAGCCGTAAATCAATTAAAAAAAAGAAATTTAGAATGGTGATTGTCCTTAAAGTTTGTGAAAAGTAACTGGTTTTGAACTTTCCTGTTGGGTAGGCGCATAAGAATATGCATCAGCCTTTAAGGTTTACAATAAATAAACTTGGGCAGGTCATTGTTGCAGAAAAATGCACATCACCCACAAATGTAGGCTTAAACAATCTCAAAATTAGTTTACAGGAATACGACAAGTGCTTCAAATGGGATGTTATTGGGAGTGTTTTTTGTATGGGTAATAAAGTAATTAAGCTAAAATTGTTAAGGCAAAGCAGTTGCTCATTTAATTTTTGTCCCACATATATTAACGCTTTAGGTCCTCTTACTAGAGTAGGCATCTCGTTGATGGTTTGAGGGCTTAGCCGAATTCCATAGCGCCCGACAATACGGCCGAGTAATTTATAGGCTTGCAGCTATGCTGTTTCGCCTCACAGGAAGGCGGCGGAATGTCGGTGACCCACAACACCTAGTCCAGGGTGTTAGGCGGACCGTACGCATTGAATGATTTGCAGCCAGGGGTTATATCCAGCTGTATCCCAATGTAGCCTTCCGGAAACCGCGTTACCTCGGAAAGTATTGATGGCCTTACCACAGCAAGGAGCGCTGATGTAAGGGACGGTTCTTTCCCATATTTAATACTGGACCGCTGAGCCCGCCTTGTCGGGCAGGCGGTCCTACGACCAAGATGAACGACTGAAGATCTTATTTTAAAAATGAGGATAAGAGTGGTAGTAGAGATAACCAATGCAGCGGAAACGCTGGTAGAAAATTACTAAAACCGCAGTCTCGCATACTTTAATATTTACAACTAAGCACCAATTAGGGCAACAATGCCGCAGAGCACAAAATATTAAGGTGAGTCAGCAATTCCTGAACAGAATCAGCATAGGGCGAGATGACATCAATATTGGGTCCCAGGATGTAAGGGAAAAGACGGAAATTAAAAAGCGAATAAGCTAGCAAAAAAGAGCACATCCCTCGAGGCTTATGCTGTAGATATGTCAATAAGATTGTATAAGATTAAAAGAAGGCGAGAGTTGCGCATCATCGACCATACGGGACGCCAAGCCGGGGGTTATAAAGGGCCGAAGGTCAAGTGCATATCTTGCAATCTTAGACTAATAAAGTTATTTTTATAATGTAAAAGAGAGGACTGAAGGTGCATGACGGGTATTCTGACTGCACACTGCCTTCGGGCGACATATGCTTTCAAACAAGGCCTAGTTGTTGGGTGCAGTTATTTAGAGTGTTAAAGCTTTCAGGTCTAGAAGTAGCAAGTGGAATAGGACCCAAAAAGCTGCATATATTTGCTAAGAGAACGGAACTATTTTATAACATAGAACCTGGTTTTTAAAAGTAAACTTCTGATAAGGCTATGAACTCATTCAGTCTATATGAGGTCCTTACAAACCGGTCAGTTCAACCTTAACATAATTGCCACTATTATTTTCGTTTTTGCTGTTATATGTTGCAAACTAAACAGAAATGCAATATTCATTAGTGGAGAGCTATAAAAATAATCTGCGTGCTACTATTTTTAACATTTCTAAATCTAAATGCTGTCCGCATAAATTCAAGTTGCTTTTACGCAGATTTAATATACAAAGTCTTTGACTTTGCAACAAAACTGCTGACACATTGGCATATTACAAGAGATTATAGCTCAAAGAGTCTTAGCAAAGACCACCTCTGTTACACAACAGGGGCATCAGTTAATGGTTTTGACTTAGTATGTACGAAAAAATAAAAAATCAAAATGTGTATAAGTACTAAGTTGGGAGACTACGACGATAGTGCAGGTCGTTGGACGGACCAGGTGGAAAGCGATTTGAGTTGCTTTGGTATTTCCAATTGGAGTAAGGAGTAAGCGCCAGTTGATTAAATCTATACTCATTACTACTTGTTTCTTAGTCATCTGGGAAATTTCGGCCGAGTTGGACGAGTTGTCTCTTTCTTTTTAAGGAATAGGAAGGGAAAACGCTTGTGGTTTCTACCAAGTTTCGGATTTGTTGCTACTCTTCTGAGCTATTTAATATTGATTGTGATTTGGCTGACTCTTTCCTCGAGAATTTATCGGTTTTGATATAATCACAAGTATTTCAATAAAGTATTTTAAGCATCGTCTTCGTAAGCACCCTTGAGCCGTTTCAATTCCGTGCAGGTGTTTTTAGAAGTACCTATGTCCACGCTTCAACATCTGTGATAAGTTTCGCTGTCATCGGCAAAGCTGTTCATTTCTCTAACAGCTTTTGCCACAACCTAAACGTTTCTGCCTTACCATATTTGCTACCGCCTGTATAAGCGCTCTTGGTTAAGCACTTTAAATAGCATAGTAATTGGAATCACGTCTCTATGTCGGTATGCATGTCTGCATTTTCTACCCTTGATTGCAAGGAGGACAACTAGCTGTGCTATTTCAAGTGATGTTTTGCTCTTAGCTATAGCTGTTTCCATTAGTTTTTCTTTTTTTATATGACTCTGCTTTGACAGTATCTTGACCCAAGCATCTGGCCCTTGTATGATTATATATTCACCTGGAGCATAGGTAAGTTCGCTTCATTACTGCTATTTCTTTCGTCCAACACCAAGCGGATATTTTACGCTGTTTTCGTATGCCGTACATTTGTTACAAGTCTGTTTGATTCCCAACATGGCAGTTTAAACACGCTCTTCAGGACTTGATCAGCCGAGATTATTTAGTGGGTATATATCGTTTGAAGCAACTAGAGCTTCAGTGTTCAGATTAGACCCGTTCTATAAAGTCTACATGCAACTTTCACCCTCATGTGGCTCCAGAGATGCTCTCCAATGCAGTCGTAATATCCGTATCCTGTTCCCCTGTGGGTGATAGATAAGCTAGAGCTTATGGCTGTTAGTCCCAGCCTAGGTGGCATGTCCATAAGCCTTCTTCCGTTTGGTTAGTCATTGAAATTCTCAAGTCAAAGGCTCTTGAGTAAAAGTCACCTGCTCTTATCAGCGATTCTTTCATTTCTCGGGCGTTGTACTAGATGTTATCAAGCTTTTGTAATGACTCCGGTATCATATCGCTGCGTTTCAGCTAGTAACTTTTTATGTGGCTTCTAGGCGGGAAGCGTTTCCAGCGCGATCTTCCAGCCAATGGTTTGCTCGCTGATTACAGCATCTACGCTGCATTCCTTTATCAGCTGCCTCAGATGTGCGTGTTACCTTGCAGTACAATTATGTCGATTTTCAGGGTCCTTTGTATGCAGCGCACCTCGCCGAGCCCGGTGCGTGAATTGCCTTGTTTAGTTAGCTGCAGCGTAAAAACAGCATTTCGGTGACTTTAGAAACTGCTTGAGTTTTTTGTATGAGCTCCCTGCACCCTGATGTTAGATCAATGTATATTTTCGAGTGATTTAAACTGAAAACGGGTTTTTTTATGTCTTATACAATCATGAATAAGTAACTAACTATTCGAAGCTCTGTAAGAAAAGTGGTTCGTTATTCATATATATAAGTACTTACATACATACATATTTATACACAAGTTGTAGGATATATGTATATATTCATGTGTACAGTCATAGTTACAACTATTCTTACTCCTTTCGGTCACTGACACTCTAAGACGCAAAAGTCATAAAAGCAGACTAGACAACTGTCACGTCCCACAAATGGGTCATTTGAATGCACTTAAATATCATAATGTGTGGAAGTAACTGACAAAAGCAAAATAAAGTAATATTCTGACTAGCGAGGATTTGTGAGATGTTGGGGGGATAGGCAGCAAAAAAAAAAAAAAACAATGCAAAAGTGGATTTGACAAGAGCTAAAAGTTAAGATATAAAATTGGCAACAACATGTTGCATGTCGCTTGTCGCATGCCACATATGTTGCAAAAATGCTCAGATTGACTTTTATTGCAGTACTTGTGAGCTCATTCTAGGCTTTATTGAAATACTAATACTATACTTGTAATACCAGCAGCTATGAAATGTGGAGTCTCCAATCCCAGCAAAAATTTACTATTTATGTATAAAAGCCACCAAAATGATTTTAGCACAAAATGAGAAAAATATTACTGAATAGCTAATGGAGCGTTTTATTTAGTGTACTATAACAAATAAGGACTGTGCTGTCTTCGGATGTGCCGAAGACTCCATACCTTTCATGAATGGGGCTGAATAATAATCTTATCCCATTCGTAATATCCAAATAGTCGGCTATATAAGATAAGAAATATATAGTGAACAGATGTACATACCTAAGCGAGTTTTAAGGTAAATAGAAAATTAACAAGTAAAGAAGGCTAAGTTCGGGCGTAACCGAACATTTCATACTCGGCTGAGAGCTATGGAGACATAATAAGGGAAAATCACTATGTAGGAAAATGAACCTAGGGTAACCCTGGAATGTGTTTGTATGATATGTGTATCGAATGGAATGTATTAAAGAGTATTTTAAGAGGGAGTGGGCCATAGTTCTATAGGTGGACCCCATTTAGGAATATCGCCATAAACGTGAACCAGGGCTGACTCTAGAATGCGTTTGTACAATATGGGTATCAAATTAAAGGTATTAATGAGGGTTTTAAAAGGGAGTGGTGGTAGTTGTATATGTGAAGGCATTTTCGAAATATCGACCAACCTGTGGAACAGGGTGACCCAGTACATCCTCTGTCGGGTACCGCTAATTTATTTATATATGTAATACCACGAACAGTATTCCTGCCAAGATTCCAAGGGCTTTTGATTTCGCCTTGCAGAACTTTTTCATTTCCTTCTACTTAATATGGTAGGTGTCACCCCCACTTTCCAAAATTTTTTTCTAAAGTTATATTTTGCGTTAATAAACCAATAAAATTACCATGTTTCATCCCTTTTCCGTATTTGGTATAGAATTATGGCATTTTTTTAATTTTTGTAATTTTCGATATCGAAAAAGTGGGCGTGGTCATAGTCGGATTTCGGCCATTTTTTATACCAATACCCAGTGAGTTCAGATAAGTACGTGAACTGAGTTTAGTAAAGAAATATCGATTTTTGCTGAAGTTATCGTGTTAACGGCAGATCGGAAGGAAAAACCGTCGACTGTATATAAAAACTGGGGGTGGGTTCTACCGATTTCGCCCTTTCTCACAGAAAACAGTTATCGTCCTATAATCTAAGCCCCTACCAAATTTCGCAAGGATTGGTAAATTTTTGTTAGACTTATGTCATTAATAGTGTCCTAGAAAAATTAAATGAAAAAGGGCGGAGCCACGCCCATTTTCAAATTTTCTTTATTTTTGTATTTTGTTGCATCATATCATTACTGGAGTTGAATGTTGACATAATTTACTTATATACTGTAAAGATATTAAATTGTTTGTTAAAATTTGACTTTAAACAAATTTTTTTTTTGAAGTGGGCGTGGTCGTTGTCCGATTTTGCTAATTTTTATTACGCACACATATAGTAATAGGAGAAACTTTCCCGCCAAATTTCATCATGATATCTTCAACGACTGCCAAATTACAGCCTGCAAAACCTTTAAATTACCTTCTTTTAAAAGTAGGCGGTGCCACGCCCATTGTAAAAAATTTTACTAATTTTCTATTTTGCGTCATGACGTCACCGCATCTACCAAGCTTCATCGCTTTATCCGTCTTTGCTAATGAATTATCGCACTTTTCCGCCTTTTCGAAATTTTCGATATCGAAAAAGTGGGCGTGGTTATAGTCCGATATCGTTCATTTTAAATAGCGATCTGAGATGAGCACCCAGGAACTTATATACCAAATTTCATCATGATACCTCAAAATTTACTCAATTTATCGTGTTAACGGACGGACGGACATGGCACAATCAAATTTTTTTTCGATCCTGATGATTTTGATATATGTAAGTCTATATCTATCTCGATTCCTTTATACCTGTACAACCAACCGTTATCCAATCAAAGTTAATATACTCTGTGAGCTTTGCTCAACTGAGTATAAAAACAGGTACTTTGTGCGAGGATGCAAATTTTCACGTTTTTTGTGGTCTGCATGTAAAAACTATGTTCAGACAACAATATATGCTATATACGTAAGCGTTCGTTGAAATTTGACGCCTCTTTAAAATGGGGCAGTAATTACGAAAAGTTTCTTATCTGAACAATCGGTTGTGGAGGATATATGCTATATGTACGACCGATCTCATCCATTTTTTCAGACAACAATATGTGCAATATACGAAAGCATATTGTGAAGCTTGAAGCTTCAATCTAATAAATTGAGGAAGATATGACAAAAATCCTCTTTCTCTGAAAAATTGTTTGTATGGAGAATATATGCTATAGTGATCCGATCCGGCCGGTTCCGACAAATATCTAATCGGACACCTAAATACACCTGCTCCCCAAATTTTATTAAGATATCTCAAAAATAGAGGGCTAGTTTGCATACAAACAAACAGAAGGACAGACGGACAGACGGAAATGGCTAAATCAACTCAGCTCTTCATGCTGATAATTTCGGCATACTTAATGGTGGGTCTATCTATTTTCCTTCAAGGACTTACAATTTTTAGATGCGTGACGAAGTTAATATACCATTTCATTTTGTGCAAAGGTATATAAAATGGAGCTTCACTTGGGTGTATGCATACAAGGGTTGGCATTTTTTATACTCAGTTGAGCAGAGCTCACAGAGTATATTAACTTTGATTGGATAACGATTGGTTGTACAGGTATAAAGGAATCGAGATATATATAGGCTTCCATATATCAAAATCATTAGTATCAAAAAAAAATTTGATTGAGCCATGTCCGTCCGTCCGTCCGTCTGTCCGTTAACACGATAACTTGAGTAAATTTTAAGGTATCTTGATGAAATTTGGTATGCAGATTCCTGGCCACTCATTTCAGATCGCTATTTAAAATGAACGATATCGGACTATAACCACGCCCACTTTTTCGATATCGAAAATTTCGAAAAACCGAAAAAATGCGATAATTAATTGCCAAAGGCGGCCAAAGCGACGAAACTTGGTAGATGGCCTGACGTTATGACGCAGAATATAAAATTAGTAAGATTTTGGACAATGGGCGTGGCACCGCCCACTTTTACAAGAAGGTAATTTAAAAGTTTTGCAAGCTGTAATTTGGCAGTCGTTGAAGATATAATGATGAAATTTGGCAGGAACGTTGCTACTGTTACTATATATGTGCTGAATAAAAATTAGCTAAATTGGATGAAGAACACGCCCACTTTTAAAAAAAAAATTTTTTTAATTCAAATTTTGACAAAAAATTTAATATCTTTACTGTATATAAGTAAATTAAGTCAAAATTCAACTCCAGTAATGATATGATGCAACAAAATACAAAAATAAAAGAAGATTTCAAAACGGGGGTGGCTCCGCCCATTTTCATTTAGTTTATCTAGAATACTTTTAATGCCATAAGTCGAACAAAAATTTACCAATCCTTCTCAAATTTGGTAGGAGTATAGATTCTATGACGGTAAATGTTCTCTGTGAAAATGGGCGAAATCGGTGGAAGCCACGCCCAGTTTTTATACACAGTCCACCGTCTGTCCTTCCGCTCGGCCTTTAACACAATAACTTGAGCAAAAACCGATATATCTTTACTAAACTTAGCCCACGTACTTATCTGAACTCACTTTATCTTGGTATAAAAATTACCGAAATCCGACCATAACCACGCCCACTTTATCGATATCGAAAATTACGAAAAATGAAAAAAATGCCATAATTCTATACCAAATACGAAAAAAGGGATGAAACATGGTAACTAGATTGGTTTATTGACGCAAAATATAACTTTGGAAAAAACTTTGTAAAATGGGTGTGACACCTACCATATTAAGTAGAAGAAAATGAAAAATTTTTACAAGACGAAATCAACAGCCCTTGGAATCTTGGCAGGGATACTGTTAGTGGGATTGCATATATAAATAAATTAGCATTACCCGACAGATGATTTTCTGGATCACCTGGTCCACATTTTGGTCGATATCACGAGAACGCCTTCACATATACATCTAAGGGCCACTCGCTTTTAAAATCCTCATTAATACCTTTAATTTGATATCCATATCGCACAAACACATTCTAGAGTCACCCCTGGCGCACCCTAATGGCGATATCTCGAAAAGGCGTCCACCTATAGACCTAATGCCCACTCCCCCTTAAAATGCTCAGTAACACCTTTCGTTTGATACCCATATCGTACAAACATTCTAGAGTCACCCCTGGCCCACCCTAATGGCGATTTCTCGAAAAGGCGTCCACCTATAGACCTAATGTCCACTCCCTCTTAAAATGCTCAGTAACACCTTTCGTTTGATACCCATATCGTAGAAACATTCTAGAGTCACCCCTGGCCCACCCTAATGGCGATATCTCGAAAAGGCGTCCACCTATAGACCTAATGCCCACTCCTTCTTAAAGTGCTCATTAACACCTTTCGTTTGATACCCATATCGTACAAACATTCTATACTCACCCCTGGCCCACCCTAATGGCGATATCTCGAAAAGGTGTCCACCTATAGACCTAATGCCCACTCCCTCTTAAAATGCTCAGTAACACCTTTCATTTGATACCCATATCGTACAAACATAGTCTAGAGTCACCCCTGGTCCACCTTTATGGCGATTTCTCGAAAAGGGTTCACCTATAGAACTAAAGCCTATTCCCTTTTAAAATACTCATTACCACCTTTCATTTGATACCCATATCGTACAAACACATTCTAGGGTCACCCCTGGCCCACCCTAATGGCGATATCTCGAAAAGGCGTCCACCTATACACCTAATGCCCACTCCCTCTTAAAATGCTCAGTAACACCTTTCGTTTGATACCCATATCGTACAAACATTCTAGAGTAACCCATGGTCCGCCCTAATGGCGATATCTCGAAAAGGCGTCCACCTATAGACCTAATGCCCACTCCTTCTTAAAGTGCTCATTAACACCTTTCGTTTGATACCCATATCGTACAAACATTCTAGAGTCACCCTTGGTCCACCTTTATGGTGATATCTCGAAAAGGCGTCCACCTATAGAACTAAGGATTACTCCCTTTTAAAATACTCATTACCACCTTTCATTTGATACCCATATCGTACAAACATATTCTAGAGTCACCCTGGCCGACCCTAATGGCGATATCTCGAAAAGGCGTGCACCTATAGACCTAATGCCCACTCCATCTTAAAATGCTCAGTAACACCTTTCGTTTGATACCTATATCGCACAAACACATTCTAGAGTCACCCCTGGCCCATCCTAATGACGATATCTCGAAAAGGCGTCCACCTATAGACCTCATGCCCACTCCCTCTTAAAATGCTCAGTAACACCTTTCGTTTGATACCCATATCGTACAAACATTCTAGAGTCACCCCTGGCCCACCCTAATGGCGATATCTCGAAAAGGTGTCCACCTATAGACCTAATGCCCACTCCCTTTTAAAATGCTCAGTAACACCTTTCGTTTGATACCCATATCGTACAAACACATTCTAGAGTCACCCCTGGCCCACCCTAATGACGATATCTGGAAAAGGCGTTCACCTATAGACCTCATGCCAACTCCCTCTTAAAATGCTCAGTAACACCTTTCGTTTGATAACCATATCGTACAAACATTCTAGAGTCACCCTTGGTCCACCTTTATGGCGATATCTCGAAAAGGCGTCCACCTATAGAACTAAGGATTACTCCCTTTTAAAATACTCATTATAATCTTTCATTTGATACCCATATCATACAAACACATTCTAGAGTCACCCCTGGCCCGCCCTAATGGCAACGTTTCGAAAAGGCGTCCACCTATAGACCTAATGCCCACTCCCTCTTAAAATGCTCAGTAACACCTTTCATTTGATACCCATATCGTACAAACATATTCTAGAGTCACCCCTGGCCCACCCTAATGGCGATATCTCGAAAAGGCGTCCACCTATAGACCTAATGCCCACTCCCTCTTAAAATGCTCAGTAACACCTTTCATTTGATACCCATATCGTACAAACATATTCTAGAGTCACCCCTGGCCCACCCTAATGGCGATATCTCGAAAAGGCGTCCACCTATAGACCTAATGCCCACTCCCTCTTAAAATGCTCAGTAACACCTTTCGTTTGATACCCACATCGTACAAACATTCTAGAGTCACCCCTGGCCCACCCTAATGGCGATATCTCGAAAAGGCGTCCACCTATAGACCTAATGCCCACTCCCTCTTAAAATGCTCAGTAACACCTTTCGTTTGATACCCATATCGTACAAACATTCTAGAGTCACCCCTGGCCCACCCTAATGGCGATATCTCGAAAAGGTGTCCACCTATAGTCCTAATGCCCACTCCCTCTTAAAATGCTCAGTAACACCTTTCGTTTGATACCCATATCGTACAAACACATTCTAGAGTCACCCCTGGCCCCCCCTAATGGCAACATTTCGAAAAGGCGTCCACCTATAGACCTAATGCCCACTCCCTCTTAAAATGCTCAGTAACACCTTTCATTTGATACCCATATCGTACAAACATATTCTATAGTCACCCCTGGCCCACCCTAATGGCGATATCTCGAAAAGGCGTCCACCTATAGACCTAATGCCCACTCCCTCTTAAAATGCTCAGTAACACCTTTCATTTGATACCCATATCGTACAAACATATTCTAGAGTCACCCCTGGCCCACCCTAATGGCGATATCTCGAAAAGGCGTCCACCTATAGACCTAATGCCCACTCCCTCTTAAAATGCTCAGTAACACCTTTCGTTTGATAACCATATCGTGCAAACATTCTAGAGTCACCCTTGGTCCACCTTTATGGCGATATCTCGAAAAGGCGTCAACCTATAGAACTAAGGATTACTCCCTTTTAAAATACTCATTATCATCTTTCATTTGATACCCATATCATACAAACACATTCTAGAGTCACCCCTGGCCCGCCCTAATGGCAACATTTCGAAAAGGCGTCCACCTATAGACCTAATGCCCACTCCCTCTTAAAATGCTCAGTAACACCTTTCGTTTGATAACCATATCGTACAAACATTCTAGAGTCACCCTTGGTCCACCTTTATGGCGATATCTCGAAAAGGCGTCCACCTATAGAACTAAGGATTACTCCCTTTAAAATACTCATTATCATCTTTCATTTGATACCCATATCATACAAACACATTCTAGAGTCACCCCTGGCCCGCCCTAATGGCAACATTTCGAAAAGGCGTCCACCTATAGACCTAATGCCCACTCCCTCTTAAAATGCTCAGTAACTTCTTTCATTTGATACCCATATCGTACAAACATATTCTAGAGTCACCCCTGGCCCACCCTAATGGCGATATCTCGAAAAGGCGTCCACCTATAGACCTAATGCCCACTCCCTCTTAAAATGCTCAGTAACACCTTTCATTTGATACCCATATCGTACAAACATATTCTAGAGTCACCCCTGGCCCACCCTAATGGCGATATCTCGAAAAGGCGTCCACCTATAGAACTAAGACCCACGCCCTTTTGAAATACTCATTAACACCTTTAGTTTATACCCATATCGTACAAACAAATTCTAGAGTCACCCCTGGTCTACCTTTATGGCGATATCTCGAAAAGGCGTTCACCTATAGAACTAAGGCCCACTCCCTTTTAAAATACTCTTTAGCACCTTTCATTTGATACCCACACCGTACAAACAAATTCTAGATTCATTTTCCTACATGGTGATTTTCCCTTATTATGTCTCCATAGCTCTCAACTGAGTATGTAATGTTCGGTTACACCCGAACTTGGCCTTCCTTACTTGTTTTATTTGTGCTGTTTCCGTAGTTTTTGGATTCAATATGACAACACCGGGATTCTTGGATAAGTATTGATATTTACTTAGGATAATATTATGCAATGGCTGGAATAAGTGAAGTTGAGAGTGTTTTGTAATTATCTACAGTTCCGCTCAGAGGCACGGTAAATTTTCTTAGTGAGTGGCGGGTATCGTTGTATTCGTTCCCCCTACATACTTCATCATAAGCTCCCTAAAATATTCTTCATTCTCTTAAGAAGCAAAGTGCACTCTCGAAAAACTGTGCTCGCAAAAATCTAACCCGTATTGTTTGCAGTCTTGGGCATCGGCAGGCAAAGTGGTGGCTTGTCTGTTTGTATATGCCAATGTGGAATTACCGGAGAATTATCATTGTGACCTGTGATGATGACGGTAAGGAAGTTTGTTCCTTTTTGTCCAAAAACAGAGCAAGTTCGTTTCCCTCATAGCGTATTCTTGGTTTTTTTCCACAGGAGATAACCCAGCAGAGGTTGTGGGGAGCCGTACGGCTCATTTATATTTATTTCCTACATTATTTTTATGATCTGGAACACAGCTGCGGCAAATATTGAGATACACTAGGCGTGCTCCTGCAATTTCATCTGGTATTGTAGCATGCCCTTGTCGGCTGATTTCCACATGTTGCTTTCTCTCAGTCTTAAAGCCCCGAACACATGCAGAGACACCATATGCCTCTTCCTGAGGTGCGCTGCAGTTGCGACTTGGAAGCCACATGACCTTTGAGGGATATAAATTTTGGACTGTGGTGGTCTTCGTCTATGTCCAAGGCAGCATTAAGAGCGGAAAAAATGTTCGTTTAGATTTCAAATAGAGAATAACTCTTGCCAACAAGTCCTTTCTTGAACACATTATCCCTTTGTGATTGAAGTTGGTGTAACATATCACGAAACAGGTATATTTAGTGCGACTTCTTACGAAAAGTCAACAATTTATAAAGCAGCTGGCGCTTGCCAGTTAAGGATGAAAACGTCCACATGATATTCCCAGGCTTTTTCACCTTTCCAACCTTCTATTTACTGCTGTTTTTATCTAGCGCTTTCCACCAGACTAGAGCGCATTAGTTGCAGATTATGTTGCATATGCCACGGACGATAGTGGACGACAGCCACTGTACCCGACGAAAGTCTTTTTGGAGTCAACAATTATTACAAGAAAGAAATTTTCGTTTTTTTCTAGGAACACGAGGAGTTCAGTTCAGGGATTTATCAATGACACTAACCACCTCAGGATGACGCTTTCAACCGGCTTTTCTCTACAGTTGGCCTATTAAGGAGTTCCTTAAATACAGTTTTCGAGTATTTCCATTGTTTTTAGGAATTATAAAAAGAGAATTATAGGCCTGTAGTATTTGGCTTCTTAAACTCACTTTGAGTTGCCAACTGAGTCTAGCTAGCAGAGCGAAGAAGCAACTGGCGCACCTTATTGGACAGCTATAACCGTTTAAACAGTTAACCGCCAATTAACTTAGTAAATTAACATTTTTTTGCTTTTTGTTGTGTTTTGTGAAAAGAGGAAATGGCCCACCTTCTTCAATGAAGGGCTACACACTAAAACATAACCTCCCACGGCCTGTGCAATGCTCCGTATTCCTAGTTTAGAATTATTTCGGGGAAGGGTGCGTGCTGCTTGAACTATATGAGTACTGTCACGCTAATGAGCTAGGCATATATATTCTTCTTTCCTGAAAATTATATGCCTCACACATATGCTTACCGTGTCCCAACTATCGCTACGAAAGGTCATGTTATTGATGACACTTCCCGGGGAAAGGTCGTTCAGTACCTTTTCTAATCGCCTTCGCCGTTCGACGAATTGCTCGCATTCAAAGAAAGTGTGGCGTACACCGTCTACTTTTCCACAGTAAAGGCAGTTCGGATTTTCCACCGTGCTTATTCGTTGCAGGTATTTGCGGAAGTTACCGTCTCCGGGTAGAAACTGAGTCAGGTAAAGGTCGACCTCTCCGTGTAATTGCCTCAACCAGAGGCTAAGTTTAGGCATTAGTTTCCTGGTACACTATCCTACGGTGCTGTTACTTCACAATTATTCTTGCTCTTCTCGCTTCTGATCTAGAGCCGTATATTGTTTTTCTTTCTTCAACGAGAAGATATATCGGTGTGCTTTGTTCTTCCGCTATTTCATTGCATTTTCCCAGATTTCTGCAGCGTATAAGAGTATAGAATCCGAGGCAGCTGCAAGCAGCTTCCTTGTACATGGCTTTGGACTCTTGTGTGTGCAGTACTTTCTCGGGCTGTATGTGCTTGGATAAGGCGGGCTTGTTGTCTAGCTTCACTCCCAGTTATAACGTTCAAGTGCGTGTTTCTATTGGCTGGTCCCTATTAATCATACTCCAAATAGTGGGAGTACGCCTCTTTATGGGGATGATGATCTCCGTTTTTGCTGTTCCTAGCCAGCTAGGTGAGCATCCTTCCACGTATTTACACTACCTGACCTGGTTTAGTTTCAGCTGTGCCAGCTCGGTGCTTGGTTTTGTTATCACAGCTGCTACGGCATCTGCAAAAGCTACCAGTACCGAACCCTGGACTGATTCGCCTACAGTTTTTACATTGCTTTGACCGTGAGTGGTTTCATAGAGCTAGTCCCATTAGACTTCTAGCAAATAATCCGGTACAATTCTTCCAACTCAATATGTCGTCTTACTTGGCTGAGTTAAAAGCGTTTTTGCCGTACAGAGTGACCAACAGAATATCGGTATTGTCTTGTCGCACGCTATGCCAGTTTTCTTGAAAGCGTCTAACTTCTGCTGTGTCAAGTATTCATCCGTCCCCCGTCCTCTAATGCGTTCATGAGGCCTTGAGCTTCAGGAGGCTCTCCAGCAACTTTCCTGCAGTTTCCAACATGCACAATGATTGAGAGCTAGCCGTTCTGTAGTCTTTTCGGTGGGGAAAGCTGAGTATACAATGTTCATGTTTTTGAAATTAATATAATTAGCTACAAATCTGAATAGATAGATATTTTATCACGGTTTTAGTTTTCGAAAATATTTATCTCAAAGTAAGATTTGAAAGTTTTGTCTTAGGGTTAGCTTGATGGCACAAATATATTAATATAACTGGAATACGTTGAGATTGCTTACTTGCGGTTTTGCTGACTTTCATAGAAAATAATTGCAATTTATTATCAACAACGAATGCTTAATGCATCAAAGCTTTATACTTCAAATCAGTTCAAATTTTCAAATGTATTGTTTTACCACAAATAACAGCGAAAACAACAACAACTAAATCAACCTAATTAAAAATTTTAATGCATTCAAAATGAATTTAATTGTTTCTAAATCTTTTGATTATTACCGCATTAATTTGCTGATGAGCTTTTGATATCTGAAAATTTTATATTAATACTTATAGGCTTTGTTTCAAACCCACATAGATTTTGTTGGCGGATCGTATGAACTGCATAATTGGTTTTTATTAGTTGTCGAACTTTTCGTTTTACACCGAATCGATAATTTTGTATGCTTGTTCATTATAATTATTTGTAAGAAACAATTAAAGCAATATGATAGTTCTTAAAATGCGTCTAAATAGTAATAGTTTTTTTAAGATATTTATATTGAGAACAAAATAATTCGATTTTTTGCTGTTTATGCCAACATTTTCCTTCAGTTGAATTATTTTGAAATTTATCCTAATTATGTGGCTAAAGTTACACAGTAAGAATTGAATACAAGGCGGGTAAAGGGGCTTAGAATATTCCAGAAAGATGCATGCCTGTCCTAAAAGGCTTACAAAATCAACATAGCTGAAGATTTCAGGGGTAAAAATATCGTTTCCCTGTCAGTTGGTCTACTTCTAGCAAGTGCTAGCAGCGGAGTGTGCCGGATTCATATACGGAAAAGGACTACCCACATCCGCAACACTTCCTTTTCTTTTGGATGTGTTTTTTAAGGATTCAAAAACAACAAGAGCATACGCGAGGGTAGTATAAGTGACTCCCGTAAAACAGAATTACAGCTTTAAAATACCAGAAACGTTACAACGTCGACAGCCCCTGCTGGGTCGCTTAACTTGTGTACCTAGTTTTTTTAAACGGGTTTATTTAGCTTGACTTGACAGGCTGCACGGACGTTGTGAAAGAATTTTGTAATTAAAATTTAAGTAACTTTCTAATAAGCTACAGGCTTGAAACTTGGAATATAGTTCAGAGCCCGATGACAATGCAATAATATGAAAAAAGAACTACGATAGGTGGCGCATGGATCGAAATATTTCAAAAAATCGTATTTGTGGTCCGATTTGGCTCATATGTGGAAGACATATTACATACATGAAGAGAAAGCGACACATTAAAAAAATCGCCGCTAGGTGGCGCAAGGAACGAGATATTCAAAAAAATCGTTTTTGTGGTCCGATTAGGCTCATATTTGGAACACATATTACATACAGAAAGAGAAATCACTTCATGAAGAAAAATTCCGCTAGGTCTGGCACGTGCCCGACGCTTTTATTTAATTGTCTGATTAACGCCCTAGATTGCCAAACACTGCCGAGGGGCGACCCCGCTTAGAAAAATTTTCTTCTAATGAAAAACTTTGTGTATACAATTTTAATGTCATCACACTCCTCATCCAGGGTGTTGATCAGACAAATAAGTAAAAGCGTCGGGCGCATGAAATTTCAAAAAATTTGAGGCTTAGCATAACCTAGTTAAGGATCAGTTGGTCTTACTTAGGACTATCAATAGAAATTTGCCGCGTTGAATGCTTTAATTTAATTGCCTCATCAACGCCCTAGATTGATGAAGAGTGTGATGACTAGTACCTAGTAACTACCTAATTATTTTCTAGCTTTTAGTATTTTTATTACTTAAATAAATATTGTTTTCAATAAAACCTTTTAACTTAAAACAATTTGTTTATTAATTTATGTCCAACTAAGAATGAACTATCAGGCATTTCAAGATCAAACATTTCATGGTAAATGGCGTTCCACAGGTAGGGACCAAGAATTGATCCTTGTGCTAGTCCGCCTGTATCTCTCATAGTTCACGGACCCTCTAAGATTTGATATATTTATGAGGATGCGATCACCAAGGTAGCTTCTGACGACGCGCTGTATGTAGCATGGTATTTGGAATCGGTGCTCTAAGGCGGACAGCATGTCTATTCATCGTTTGTCATCACAAATTTGCTCTTAACTCCCATGCGATATTTCGCAACAAAGCACGCCAGCTATAAATGTTATGCGATAGCTTACGCTAAATGAAAGCAGCATGGAACGAAAAGTCTCCTCAACCTGCCTCTTTCAAGTCACTGAAGGTTTTCCGCTTCCAATTCTTCTATTTCCTTTACTGGGGCGTATTTGTACATTCGCAAAACATGATCTAGCTCATACAGCTCATCATTTTAGCTCATTTGATACCCGCCATCGGCTTCATGGACAGGACCACAAATCTTTCTCTCGTTCACTCTACGAGCTAACTCATTTTATCTCGATGGTATGATGAGCGACTTTTCGGGCGTGATTTTCGTTGCTCGAAAGGGGACTTGAGTTTGCATTTACGCACTCAGTACAAAGTTGCACACGGCTCTTTAACACGACTGATTTCTAAGTTGACGTTGTTTTTGCTGTTAATGCTGGTTTCGAAAGAGCTTTGCCGTTTGATACAATTGTAAATTTTAGATGGAGCAGGGGCCGAAACATTAAGATTTGTTCATAAAATCCCATTTAGAACATGTGGAATGTTGCGCTGCATTTTTTAGGGACACCCTATTGAGGCACATTCCTAATACCTCATATGTAGTTGGTAACGCTATGATAATGGATTAAGTATTACAAAAAACTCCGCTAGGTGGTGCACGGATTAAGAAATTTCTTACCATACAGTGGAATAATGCCATCATGTTTCAAGAAAATTCGTTTTGATCTGCAAACTTAAACATCTTACATATAGTTCAGAGAACTGGGGCAGTGTTACCAAATGAAAAATATTCCGCAAGGTACCGCACAGCCCGAAATAACTAGATCCCTCCACACTATTTTCCACCTCTGTGTCGAATTTCATCCAAATTTGTTCAGCCGTTTTGGCATGATTGTGTCATTAAAAAAAATTACTTGAAATTAACTGTTCCCAGGGGGCGTAGGACCCACGCTCCCAATTTTTTGAATAGAAAAAAACCCCAGAAGATCCTTCCAGGCTATTGGTTATCTGCGTGCAAAATTTCCCCTTTGGCCGTTCTTACATGATTGCGTCACAAACACATCTGGAAAACTGGACATTCAAACTCACATATATATAATATTAATAAGACAAGACTTATAAATTGTGAGAGCATTTTTATACTCAGCTGACCAGAGCGCACAGAGTATATTAACTTTGTTCGCATAAAGGCAATCCGTAACGGCATAAACTAATCGAGATAGATATAGACTTTTATATATCAAAATGATCTGGGCGAAAAAAGAAATTTATTTAGCCATGTCCGTCCGTCCTTAAACACGATAACTTGAGTAAATTTTGAGGTGTCTTGATAAATTTTGGTATGTAGGTTCCCGGGCACTCATCTCAGGTCGCTATTTAAAAAGAACGAAATCGGACTATAACCACGCCCACTTTTTTGATATCGAAAATTTCGAAAAATTCACAAAGTGCGATAATTCATTACCAAAGACGGATAAAGCGATGAAACTTGGTAGGTGAGTTGAGTGAGTTGACTTTATGACGTATAATAGAAAATTAGTAAATTTTTGGACAATGGGCGTGGCACCGCCCACTTTTGAAAGAAGGTAATTTGAAAGTTTTGCAAGCCGTAATTTGGCAGTCGTTGAAGGTAACATGATGAAATTTGCCAGGAACGTTACTTCTATTATTATATATGTGCTAAATAAAAATTAGGAATATAAACAAAAAGGCAACTCTTAGAGACCAATTGTACAGCGAACAACGGGACATTCATATGGCTTAGCAGCTAAAGGCATCAGCCTTTGCACTGATATGAATGTTGGAGATACGAGTTCAACGCTCAGTTCCCGAAAAGCTAGCTGATGAAGAAGTGAAATTCAGAAACATGTCCTAGTAACCTTCGCTGTTTGTAAACTTACAATTTTTCTCTAATATCAATTACAAAAACCACTGTATAAAGCAATATGAGCAAAAGCTCGCTAATTAAATACATATGATCATATTGTTATAATAGTAACAGCGGAAGTATTAAAAACAAATACTGTAAAAATCCGAACAAATGTTACTAAGCTTTCAAAAAGCGCGCCTAAAAATCATATCCACACCATTAGGAATAAACTACATACCCATTGTATGTGCCTACATGGTGGTCAAAAGGAATATAAACAAAAAGGCAGCTCTTAGAGACCAATTGTACAGCGAACAACGGGACATTCATATGGCTTAGCAGCTAAAGGCATCAGCCTTTGCACTGATATGAATGTTGCAGATTCGAGTTCAACGCTCAGCTCCCGAAAAGCTAGCTGATGAAGAAGTGAAATTCAGAAACATGTCCTAGTAACCTTCGCCGTTTGTAAACTTACAATTTTTCTCTAATATTAATTACAAAAAAATTAGCAAAATCGGATTAAGAACACGCCCACTTTTCAAAAAAAAAAAAAATGTTTAAGTCAAATTTTAACAAAAAATTGATTATCTTTACAGTATATAATTAAATTATGTCAACATTCAACTCCAGTAATTATATCGTGCAACAAAAGGAAAAATAAAAGAAAATTTTAAAATGGGCGTGGCTCCGCCCTTTTTCATTTAATTTGTCTAGAATACTTTTAATGCCATAAGTCGAACAAAAATTAACCAATCCTTGTGAAATTTGGTAGGAGTATAGATTCTATGACGATAATTGTTTCCTGTGAAAATGGACGAAATGGGTGGAGGCCGCGCCCAGTTTTTATACGCAGTCGTACGTCTGTCCTTCCGCTCGGCCCTTAACACGATAACTTAAGCAAAAATCGATATATATTTACTAAACTTAGTTCACGTACTTATCTGAACTCAATTTGTCTTGGTATAAAAAATGGCCGAAATCCAACTAAGACTCCGCCCACTTTTACGATATGGAAAATCACGAAAAAATTAACAAAAAAAAAATACCATAATTCTATATCAAATATGAAGAAAGGAATGAAACATGGTGATTGCATTGGTTTATTGACGCAAAATATAACTTTATAAAAAACTTTGTAAAATGGGTGTGGCACCTACCATATTAAGTAGAAGAAAATAAAAAAACTGCAGGGAGAAATAAAAAGCCCGTGGAATCTTGGCAGGAATACTGCTCGTGGTATTACATATATAAATGAATTAGCGGTACCTGACAGATGATGTTCTGGGTCACCCTGGTCCACATTTTGGTCGATATCTCGAAAACACCTTCACATGTACAACTAAGGGCCACTCCCTTTTAAAGCCCTCATTAATATCTTTAATTTGATACCCATTTCGTACAAACACATTCTAGATTCACCCCTGGTCCACCTTTATGGCGATATCTCGAAATGGCATCCACCTATAGAACTACGGCGCACTCCCTTTTAAAATACTCTTTAATACCATCCATTTGATACCAATGTCATACAAACAATTTCCAGGGTTACCATAGGTTCATTTTCCTACATGGTGATTTTCCGTTATTTTGTCTGCATAGCCCTCAGCTGAGTATGTAATGTTGGGTTACACCCGAACTTAGACTTCCTTACTTGTTGACACTAGCGTTTCCACTTGTTTCGTATGATGTTTTACTTCCCTGATGCATTTTAGTTCAACAGCTTTCTATGCTTAGCTTAGTCGGGCCTTTTTACATGGCTCTTTAACATGACTAGTAGGCCGGGTCGATTTGAGTGGAGGCAAAAAAATCGCCCAATGCTCTGTGAAAATCATATTCTAGGGATCAAAATAAGAAACTTTGCCGAAGGAACCATACCTCTAAACCGAATTCTGATGTCTCTCCCTTTGGGTCGTAGAGGCAAATTTTGAAAACTCCCACTTTGAAATGCCTATGTTTTTTCTTTTTGAAGTTTATTTTTATACTCAGTTGAGCAGAGCTCACAGAGTATATTAAGTTTGATTGGATAACGGTTGGTTGTACATATATAAAGGAATCGAGATAGATATAGACTTCCATATATCAAAATAATCAGGATCGAAAAAAAATTTGATTGAGCCATGTCCGTCCGTCCGTCCGTCCGTCCGTTAACACGATAACTTGAATAAATTTTGAGGTATCTTGATGAAATTTGGTATGTAGGTTCCTGAGCACTCATCTCAGATCGCTATTTAAAATGAACGATATCGGACTATAACCACGCCCACTTTTTCGATATCGAAAATTTCGAAAAACCGAAAAAGTGCGATAATTCATTACAAAAGACCGATAAAGCGACGAAACTTGGTAGATGAGTTGAAATTATAACGCAAAATAGAAAATTAGTAAAATTTTGGACAAAGGGCGTGGCACCGCCCACTTTTAAAAGAAGGTAATTTAAAACTTTTGCAAGCTGTAATTTGGCAGTCGTTGAAGATATCATGATGACGTTTGGCAGGAACGTTACTCTTATTACTATATGTAGGCTTAATAAAAATTAACAAAATCGGAGAAGGACCACGCCCACTTTTAAAAAAAAAATTTTTTTAAAGTAAAATTTTAACAAAAAATTTAATATCTTTACAGTATATAAGTAAATTATGTCAAGATTCAACTCCAGTAATGATATGGTGCAACAAAATACAAAAATAAAAGAAAATTTAAAAATGGGCGTGGCTCCGCCCTTTTTCATTTAATTTGTCTAGGATACTTTTAACGCCATAAGTCGAACAAAAATTAACCAATCCTTTTGAAATTTGGTAGGGGCATAGATTTTATGGTGCTAACTGTTTTCTGTGAAAATGGGCGAAATCGGTTGCTGTCACGCCCAGTTTTTATACACAGTCGTCCGTCTGTCCTTCCGCATGGCCGTTAACACGATAACTTGAGCAAAAATCGATATATCTTTACTAAACTCAGTTCACGTACTTATCTGAACTCACTTTATCTTGGTATGAAAAATAAACGAAATCCGACTATGACCACGCCCACTTTTTCGATATCGAAAATTACGAAAAATGAAAAAAAGCCATAATTCTATACCAAATACGAAAAAAGGAATGAAATATGGTAAGGTAATTGGATTGTTTTATTGACGCGAAATATAACTTTAGAAAAAACTTTATAAAATAGTTGTGACACCTACCATATTAAGTAGAAGAAAATGAAAAAGTTCTGCAGGGCGAAATAAAAAACCCTTAAAATCTTGGCAGGTATTACATATATATATAAAATTAGCGGTATCCAACAGATGATGTTCTGGGTCACCGTGGTCCACATTTTGGTCGATATCTGGAAAACGCCTTCACATATACAACTACCACCACTCCCTTTTAAAACTCTCATTAATACCTTTAATTTGATACCCATATCTTACAAACTCATTCTAGAGTCACCCCTGGTCCACCTTTATGGCGATATTTCGAAAAGGCGAACACCTATAGAACGAAGGCCCATTCTCTTTTAAAAATACTCATTAACACCTTTCATTTGATACCCATATCGTACAAACAAAGTCTAGAGTCACCCCTGGTCTAGAAAGGTCCACTCCCTCTTAAAATAATAATTAACTCCTTTCGTTTGATACCCATATTGCACAAACGAATTCTAGAGTCACCCCTGGCCCACCTTTATGGCGATATCTCGAAACGTCGTCCACCTATGGAACTAAGCCCCACGCCCTTTTAAAATAATTATTAACACCTTTCATTTGATACCCATATCGTACAAACAAAGTCTAGAGTCACCCCTGGTCCACCTTTATTGCGATACCTCGAAAATGCGTCCACCTATAGAACTAAGGCCCACTCCCTCTTAAAATACTCATTAACTCCTTTCGTTTGATACCCATATTGCACAAACGAATTCTAGAGTCACCCCTGGTCCACCTTTATGGCGATATCTCGAAAAGGGGTCCACCTATAGAACTAAGCCCCACGCCCTTTTAAAATAATGATTAACACCTTTCATTTGATACCCATATCGTACAAACAAAGTCTAGAGTCACCCCTGGTCCACCTTTATTGCGATACCTCGAAAATGCGTCCACCTATAGAACTAAGGCCAACTCCCTCTTAAAATACTCATTAACTCCTTTCGTTTGATACCCATCTTTCACAAACGAATTCTAGAGTCACCCCTGGCCCACCTTTATGGCGATATCTCGAAACGGCGTCCACCTATGGAACTAAGGATTACTCCCTTTTAAAATGCTCATTAACACCTTTCATTTGATACCCATATCGTACAAACGCATTCTAGAGTCACCCCTGGTCCATCTTTACGGCGATATCTCGATAAAAGGCGTCCATCTATAGAACTTAGGTCCACGCCATTTTAAAATACTCATTAATACCTTTCATTTGTTACCCATATCGTACAAACGCATTCTAGAGTCAACCCTGATCCAGCTTTATGGCTATATCCCTAAATGGCGTCCACCTATAGAACTATGGCCCACTCCCTCATAAAATACTCTTTAATGCCTTTCACTTGATACACATGTCATACAAACACATTCCAGGGTTTCCCTCGGTTCATTTTCCTACATGGTTATTTTCCCTTATGTTTTCACCATAGCTCTCAACTGAGTATTTAATGTTCGGTTACACCCGAACTTAACCTTCCTTACTTGTTCTCTTTAGAAATTTATTTAGTCGGAACATATGTAAATGAAAAAATGAATTTAACTTAGTAATAGAAAAGAAATAAAAAAAAAATTATTAGAAATTAGCGTTTTTACAACCCCCTTTTAAAACCAACGAATCACTGTGATGCATTTGCATGTCGTAAACATAGTTGTGTGGGTTTTTTATTCAACCGTTGTAAAAAATGAAGATATCACTGTGACACAATTTCAGATCGTAAAATTGCTTGTATTGTTTTTTTTAAGCCAACGCAAGTCACAGCAGGTAGAATTGAAATTGCCCCTACTCAAAAGTTCGACCCAAAGGGGGGGACATCAAAATTCGTTTTAGAGGTATGGTTTCTTCGGCAAAGTTTCTTATTTTGATCCCTAGAATACGATTTTCACAGAGCAATGAGCGATTTTTAAATCGACCCGCCCTAATGACTACCCAGTACATCACAGCTGCCGCCTGCATAGCTCAGCATATAAAAAAAAGAATTACATAATTTCATATTCATAATACAACATAATTGCGCTCAATTAGTAAAAAAAAGACATTAATGCAATTATGCAGTATTTGCGCATGAATCATTTGAAATTCGTTACAAAAAAACTTATTAAATCCTTTCTTTCTACCACAAATGCACTTCAATACATTAATATATACATACACACATATATACAGACATATAAACACATATTGCACATCTGTACGGAAATCGCTTAATGAAGTTGACTACTTTGCATACCTAATTAGTTCCAATTTGTCGCACCGTGAATAGCACATAAATTTTATAAATGTTTGCATTTACACATATACATACTCAAATGTTATAAATGTCAATGAGGCTTGAAAAAAAAATCATTAAGCTTTTACATATGTACATATGTTCTTATATACTGAATAAATCGTAAGAAGAAACTGTAAAATTACTTTTAGTTTTCTAAGTATAAGCTACCATAGAGGTTTAACATAGAGGGTTAATGAAATAATTAGTCAAGATTTCTACATTAAAGTAGAGCTTACGATTTCTCGAACTTGTTTGAGAAGAAATTTCTCGCGAGTCTCGCCTTTTCGCGAGATTCTCGAATCTCGAAATACTCGTAAACCTTGCGAGCTCCTCGAAACTCTATTTATTCGATGTATTGGTTATTTTATATAGGGCTTACGAATTATTCTGGAACGTTAGCGAAAATTTCCACTATACCACAATTAAAAAAAACCGAAATGCGTAGAGTACTGCCACTGCAGCAACTTAATTGAATGTCGAGAAGCTTGCAAGCAATACGAGTACTTGGAGGTTGGAGAAACTCACGAGAAGTCGAGTTCTCGATTTCTCGCGTCTCGGAATTCTCGATTGTATTCGAGAAGAAATCGTAAGCTCTACATTAAAGCCGCCTCAATCTTCCATATAAGATGCAAATTCTTAATTACTTCAATATTACCTGATTGAATGCCCAATGGAGTAAGACACCTGTAGTTATTGTTGTTGTTGTTGTAGCGGTAAGGACCCTCTCTGCAGGACTTGCGGAGTGTTATCGATGCTGATGGTCCTTTTCCGGATATAGATCCGGTACGTTCCAGTAACAAGCACCATATAGGTACTAGCCCGACCATATCGGGAACGATTTGGTATGACCACATGCAATCTTCTAGATTATTCCGCCCTTCCACCCGCTAGATCCATCCGAAGTTCGGGGTCACCAGAGCCTCGACTGTTAATGAAACAGTATTTGCCACGGGTAGGTGAGGATGACAATTGGGTTGAAGAAGCTATATATTGCGCCGGCAACCCCTTGAGAGCGTTGCGCTACACAATCCCTTAAATCAATTTGGTATTTTAGTCGCCTCTTAAGACAGGCATTCCTACCGCGGGTATAACCTAAGTCCCCTAACCCTTCTACTTACTTACTGTTCCAAAATAAAAAAATAAAAAATTTTTTGCGGACATTTTGGCTTGTGCTCCAGAAGAAATCGCAAGATATATATAAACAGCCTATGAATCGATTAAGTTGAATGTCGAGAAGCTCGCGAGCCTTCCGAGTAATTCGAGATTCGAGAATCTCGCGAGTCTCGCCTTCTCTCGAGCATGTTAGAGAAATCCTAGGCTCTAACCAATACATATTGCGAGTGTTTTTTTTAAATATACATATGTATGTTTCTTTAACTCTTTTACAGACTCAAAATCAGAAATATGGCGACGTAATAGCTGTCTTTGAAGGGAATACGTGAGCTTATAGTCAGTTTATGTAACACAGAGAAGGTATAACACTCGTGGGACGCATTAAATATCAATAACATGCGTTGAAATCCATATAATACTAACGTTAGAAACATGTCATTCAGAGAAACTTCCAAGCTCGGAGTATACATATTTTTTTAAATTATAAAATCAATATACTTTTCTACAAAGGTCAGGTCCAAATCCGCAATGGATGTAATGATAAGTCTATCTTCAATCAAATTCCAAGCAACTGCCACAGAGCGCTTTTCAACTACTGAACAGTTTACTATTTGAAACTCAAATATGTTGCGGTATTCTTAGCTATACGACATATTAATAGCTTTGTGGCAACCTTAGTTGCAAGCTATATATGTAAACACTTTTGAAGTATCTCCACTTGAGTGTAGCGTAGTATAAGTTTAGTAATTCAAAGCAAATTTATATTGCAAATTCCAATAAAAGTGATGAGAACAAATAAACTTTGCAGTTCAAGCATTCCCACCTAACTGTTAGCTTTAATTATGAACACATAATTTCAGGTATATACACATATATATTCATTTACGTATGTATGAACATTTGTGTATCGGAATATCTACCCTACACAAATTTATAAATAAATAACAATTTCTTGCAGTGAAGCATTTTCTTCTTTAAAATGTTTCCTCAAATTCGATTCTATTTGAACTAGACCAATAGTTTTTAGTATCTGGGTCATATAGACTGAGGTTTAAAGATTGTGAAAATGTGGGTGGTGATGCCCTCTCCCTCCCCCAACTGACTATATTCGGAACTTTTTTGGATATCTTCTTGCCTGCATCGAATATTTCTGGAACTTTTTTGAAATTATGTTTTGAGAGCATTTGTAGGTCACTTGCCTATAATTTCAGTATCGTTTCCGCAATGTTTTCGGGATAAATTTTCTACTGTTCCGGGATCATTTCGACGACATTTTGTGACTATCTGACTATTTCGTGGATTTTTTTTTAATTTTAGTTCAGATTTCATAAGCTCAACATATACAAACCTCTTGTAAAATTTGAATATAAAAGCTAAATTAATTTTGAAATATGTAGGGATTTTATTTATAGGAAATATTTGATTTACAAAAAGAGGGCTGATTTCATACCAATTAAGCCCAATTTAAGTAAAAGTCTCATTCGTGCTAGAAAGGGCAAGTATGTCGAATTTCATTTCGATGCCGCTGTTCAAATGAAATTTATTGCAAAAAAAGTGTGACGATGAACCTTCGGACGGATAGGCTGATGGATAGACGGACGTATGGATGAGAAATGGGAACTTACGTTTTTTTCTGGTTGAGGCTTCCAACTTTTTCCTTCGAGCCTTCCATTTCTTTCCGGCAGTCGCTACCGATTTTTTTCTTTTTATGATATTATTCTCTTTAGTCAGAAGCGTTATGCCAAACACGTCGTGCCAACTGCGGAGAAAAAATAGATAATTCTATGTTACAGCACAGCTTATTTATAGAAAAGTCTAGGTCTGTCTGTTGCATTTATTGTTCAGTTGTCTGCATAGTAGGCTATGGTTAACTCTTTGTTTATTCTTCCTTGATATGCATTTTTCGGTTTTTACCAATTTTTCTAGTGAGCGATTCAGTTTTGCATCATTTCAAAACTCCTTTTTAAACTCTTCAAATTCTTGTTCATGTGTGAAGCATATAACTGAGGAATAGATTGTGAAAAAAATGGATGAAAATGCCCCTCAGTTTTTAAAAATAATAAGTTTCAAAATAAACATTACATAGCAGCTATTTTACTTAAAAAAAAATATAAAGTTTTTGCACAATATCACTAGATCATGATATCATCAGATCATAACATCACAAGATCGCGGTTTCGTTGCTCGTTATGGCATACTTCTGCCAGTATCTCTTCTTGAAGAGTATATGTAAAATGTAACGTAATATTAATGTTTATGAAATTGCTACCAGATTCCATGTACGTCGATGTATTTATATATGTATGTCAAAAGTTCTTGCTCAATCAATGCCACAAATATTCAAGTAGTCTTTCTAGTGTGTACTCTTCGTTGTAAATACCTTTGATGCGCTCTTTGTAATGCAAGGCAACAAGAACATCATAAATTATGATTCATAATCTTTACACATTTGCATGTAATGTAATAAAGGAAAATGTTTACAAAACGAGGTAAAAACAAGATATGCGGAAACTGTCATTACCATACAATTTGTGCTGCCATAATTATTATGGAATAATCTACCGAATTACGAGTGCTAACAAAATTCATAAATATGTGGTAGTACATTCATTGAATAATTGGCAAATGAATGAATTCATGTCTTGATTATAATTTCGTATGTATGTATGTAAAAATTTTTGCACGTTTATATAAATCAATTTGTTTTCAAAAATATGTACAAAATAAGACCGGTTCAAGAAGTATATGCAACTTCTTTTGCTTAGTTTATGCAAGTCGGTCAGTAAAGACTTAATTTTGCTGAATTTGTCCATATTTTTATTACAATTTCCTAACAGGAGAAATTTACAAGTATTTTGTTTTGTTAAAAACCACCCAAAATATATCCGTTCCACCTGAATAGATGGGTACCGATGCCTATACGTGACTTTTTTTTGGTTAATATTTGGAATAAAAGAGCAGCATGCATGGAAACATACTTACCTGTGCTTAATAAATTTCCACCTACATATTCAAGCCATTATGGTCATTCAACAAGGCCAGCGCTCGCTTCTTCGCTGTACTAACATGCGCCAATTGGGAGAGTAAATCGATTTCCACCTGGGCGGAGTGGGGTCTCCCATATCGTACAAACAAAGTCTAGAGTCACCCCTGGTCCACCTTTATTGCGGTACCACGAAAATGCGTCCACCTATAGAACTAAGGCCCACTCCCTCTTAAAATACTCATTAACTCCTTTCGTTTGATACCCATATTGCACAAACGAATTCTAGAGTCACCCCTGGTCCACCTTTATGGCGATATCTCGAAAAGGGGTCCACCTATAGAACTAAGCCCCACGCCCTTTTAAAATAATGATTAACACCTTTCATTTGATACCCATATCGTACAAACAAAGTCTAGAGTCACCCCTGGTCCACCTTTATTGCGATACCTCGAAAATGCGTCCACCTATAGAACTAAGGCCCACTCCCTCTTAAAATACTCATTAACTCCTTTCGTTTGATACCCATCTTTCACAAACGAATTCTAGAGTCACCCCTGGCCTACCTTTATGGCGATATCTCGAAACGGCGTCCACCTATGGAACTAAGGATTACTCCCTTTTAAAATGCTCATTAACACCTTTCATTTGATACCCATATCGTACAAACGCATTCTAGAGTCACCCCTGGTCCATCTTTACGGCGATATCTCGAAAAGGCGTCCATCTATAGAACTTAGGTCCACGCCATTTTAAAATACTCATTAATACCTTTCATTTGATACCCATATCGTACAAACGCATTCTAGAGTCAACCCTGATCCAGCTTTATGGCTATATCCCTAAATGGCGTCCACCTATAGAACTATGGCCCACTCCCTCATAAAATACTCTTTAGTGCCTTTCACTTGATACACATGTCATACAAACATATTCCAGGGTTTCCCTCGGTTCATTTTCCTACATGGTTATTTTCCCTTATGTTTTCACCATAGCTCTCAACTGAGTATTTAATGTTCGGTTACACCCGAACTTAACCTTCCTTACTTGTTCTCTTTAGAAATTTATTTAGTCGGAACATATGTAAATGAAAAAATGAATTTAACTTAGTAATAGAAAAGAAATAAAAAAAAAAATTATTAGAAATTAGCGTTTTTACAACCCCCTTTTAAAACCAACGAATCACTGTGATGCATTTGCATGTCGTAAACATAGTTGTGTGGGTTTTTTATTCAACCGTTGTAAAAAATGAAGATATCACTGTGACACAATTTCAGATGGTAAAATTGCTTGTATTGTTTTTTTTAAGCCAACGCAAGTCACAGCAGGTAGAATTGAAATTGCCCCTACTCAAAAGTTCGACCCAAAGGGGGGGACATCAAAATTCGTTTTAGAGGTATGGTTCCTTCGGCAAAGTTTCTTATTTTGACCCCTAGAATACGATTTTCACAGAGCAATGAGCGATTTTTAAATCGACCCGCCCTAATGACTACCCAGTACATCACAGCTGCCGCCTGCATAGCTCAGCATATAAAAAAAAGAATTACATAATTTCATATTCATAATACAACATAATTGCGCTCAATTAGTAAAAAAAAGACATTAATGCAATTATGCAGTATTTGCGCATGAATCATTTGAAATTCGTTACAAAAAAACTTATTAAATCCTTTCTTTCTACCACAAATGCACTTCAATACATTAATATATACATTCACACATATATACAGACATATAAACACATATTGCACATCTGTACGGAAATCGCTTAATGAAGTTGACTACTTTGCATACCTAATTAGTTCCAATTTGTCGCACCGTGAATAGCACATAAATTTTATAAATGTTTGCATTTACACATATACATACTCAAATGTTATAAATGTCAATGAGGCTTGAAAAAAAAATCATTAAGCTTTTACATATGTACATATGTTCTTATATACTGAATAAATCGTAAGAAGAAACTGTAAAATTACTTTTAGTTTTCTAAGTATAAGCTACCATAGAGGTTTAACATAGAGGGTTAATGAAATAATTAGTCAAGATTTCTACATTAAAGTAGAGCTTACGATTTCTCGAACTTGTTTGAGAAGAAATTTCTCGCGAGTCTCGCCTTTTCGCGAGATTCTCGAATCTCGAAATACTCGTAAACCTTGCGAGCTCCTCGAAACTCTATTTATTCGATGTATTGGTTATTTTATATAGGGCTTACGAATTATTCTGGAACGTTAGCGAAAATTTCCACTATACCACAATTAAAAAAAACCGAAATGCGTAGAGTACTGCCACTGCAGCAACTTAATTGAATGTCGAGAAGCTTGCAAGCAATACGAGTACCTGGAGGTTGGAGAAACTCACGAGAAGTCGAGTTCTCGATTTCTCGCGTCTCGGAATTCTCGATTGTATTCGAGAAGAAATCGTAAGCTCTACATTAAAGCCGCCTCAATCTTCCATATAAGATGCAAATTCTTAATTACTTCAATATTACCTGATTGAATGCTCAATGGAGTAAGACACCTGTAGTTATTGTTGTTGTTGTTGTAGCGGTAAGGACCCTCTCTGCAGGACTTGCGGAGTGTTATCGATGCTGATGGTCCTTTTCCGGATATAGATCCGGTACGTTCCAGTAACAAGCACCATATAGGTACTAGCCCGACCATATCGGGAACGATTTGGTATGACCACATGCAATCTTCTAGATTATTCCGCCCTTCCGCCCGCTAGATCCATCCGAAGTTCGGGGTCACCAGAGCCTCGACTGTTAATGAAACAGTATTTGCCACGGGTAGGTGAGGATGACAATTGGGTTGAAGAATCTATATATTGCGCCGGCAACCCCTTGAGAGCGTTGCGCTACACAATCCCTTAAATCAATTTGGTATTTTAGTCGCCTCTTAAGACAGGCATACCTACCGCGGGTATAACCTAAGTCCCCTAACCCTTCTACTTACTTACTGTTCCAAAATAAAAAAATAAAAAATTTTTTTGCGGACATTTTGGCTTGTGCTCCAGAAGAAATCGCAAGATATATATAAACAGCCTATGAATCGATTAAGTTGAATGTCGAGAAGCTCGCGAGCCTTCCGAGTAATTCGAGATTCGAGAATCTCGCGAGTCTCGCCTTCTCTCGAGCATATTAGAGAAATCCTAGGCTCTAACCAATACATATTGCGAGTGTTTTTTTTAAATATACATATGTATGTTTCTTTAACTCTTTTACAGACTCAAAATCAGAAATATGGCGACGTAATAGCTGTCTTTGAAGGGAATACGTGAGCTTATAGTCAGTTTATGTAACCCAGAGAAGGTATAACACTCGTGGGACGCATTAAATATCAATAACATGCGTTGAAATCCATATAATACTAACGTTAGAAACATGTCATTCAGAGAAACTTCCAAGCTCGGAGTATACATATTTTTTTAAATTATAAAATCAATATACTTTTCTACAAAGGTCAAGTCCAAATCCGCAATGGATGTAATGATAAGTCTATCTTCAATCAAATTCCAAGCAACTGCCACAGAGCGCTTTTCAACTACTGAACAGTTTACTATTTGAAACTCAAATATGTTGCGGTATTCTTAGCTATACGACATATTAATAGCTTTGTGGCAACCTTAGTTGCAAGCTATATATGTAAACACTTTTGAAGTATCTCCACTTGAGTGTAGCGTAGTATAAGTTTAGTAATTCAAAGCAAATTTATATTGCAAATTCCAATAAAAGTGATGAGAACAAATAAACTTTGCAGTTCAAGCATTCCCACCTAACTGTTAGCTTTAATTATGAACACATAATTTCAGGTATATACACATATATATTCATTTACGTATGTATGAACATTTGTGTATCGGAATATCTACCCTACACAAATTTATAAATAAATAACAATTTCTTGCAGTGAAGCATTTTCTTCTTTAAAATGTTTCCTCAAATTCGATTCTATTTGAACTAGACCAATAGTTTTTAGTATCTGGGTCATATAGACTGAGGTTTAAAGATTGTGAAAATGTGGGTGGTGATGCCCTCTCCCTCCCCCAACTGACTATATTCGGAACTTTTTTGGATATCTTCTTGCCTGCATCGAATATTTCTGGAACTTTTTTGAAATTATGTTTTGAGAGCATTTGGAGGTCACTTGCCTATAATTTCAGTATCGTTTCCGCAATGTTTTCGGGATAAATTTTCTACTGTTCCGGGATCATTTCGACGACATTTTGTGACTATCTGACTATTTCGTGGATTTTTTTTTAATTTTAGTTCAGATTTCATAAGCTCAACATATACAAACCTCTTGCAAAATTTGAATATAAAAGCTAAATTAATTTTGAAATATGTAGGGATTTTATTTATAGGAAATATTTGATTTACAAAAAGAGGGCTGATTTCATACCAATTAAGCCCAATTTAAGTAAAAGTCTCATTCGTGCTAGAAAGGGCAAGTATGTCGAATTTCATTTCGATGCCGCTGTTCAAATGAAATTTATTGCAAAAAAAGTGTGACGATGAACCTTCGGACGGATAGGCTGATGGATAGACGGACGTATGGATGAGAAATGGGAACTTACGTTTTTTTCTGGTTGAGGCTTCCAACTTTTTCCTTCGAGCCTTCCATTTCTTTCCGGCAGTCGCTACCGATTTTTTTCTTTTTATGATATTATTCTCTTTAGTCAGAAGCGTTATGCCAAACACGTCGTGCCAACTGCGGAGAAAAAATAGATAATTCTATGTTACAGCACAGCTTATTTATAGAAAAGTCTAGGTCTGTCTGTTGCATTTATTGTTCAGTTGTCTGCATAGTAGGCTATGGTTAACTCTTTGTTTATTCTTCCTTGATATGCATTTTTCGGTTTTTACCAATTTTTCTAGTGAGCGATTCAGTTTTGCATCATTTCAAAACTCCTTTTTAAACTCTTCAAATTCTTGTTCATGTGTGAAGCATATAACTGAGGAATAGATTGTGAAAAAAATGGATGAAAATGCCCCTCAGTTTTTAAAAATAATAAGTTTCAAAATAAACATTACATAGCAGCTATTTTACTTAAAAAAAAATATAAAGTTTTTGCACAATATCACTAGATCATGATATCATCAGATCATAACATCACAAGATCGCGGTTTCGTTGCTCGTTATGGCATACTTCTGCCAGTATCTCTTCTTGAAGAGTATATGTAAAATGTAACGTAATATTAATGTTTATGAAATTGCTACCAGATTCCATGTACGTCGATGTATTTATATATGTATGTCAAAAGTTCTTGCTCAATCAATGCCACAAATATTCAAGTAGTCTTTCTAGTGTGTACTCTTCGTTGTAAATACCTTTGATGCGCTCTTTGTAATGCAAGGCAACAAGAACATCATAAATTATGATTCATAATCTTTACACATTTGCATGTAATGTAATAAAGGAAAATGTTTACAAAACGAGGTAAAAACAAGATATGCGGAAACTGTCATTACCATACAATTTGTGCTGCCATAATTATTATGGAATAATCTACCGAATTACGAGTGCTAACAAAATTCATAAATATGTGGTAGTACATTCATTGAATAATTGGCAAATGAATGAATTCATGTCTTGATTATAATTTCGTATGTATGTATGTAAAAATTTTTGCACGTTTATATAAATCAATTTGTTTTCAAAAATATGTACAAAATAAGACCGGTTCAAGAAGTATATGCAACTTCTTTTGCTTAGTTTATGCAAGTCGGTCAGTAAAGACTTAATTTTGCTGAATTTGTCCATATTTTTATTACAATTTCCTAACAGGAGAAATTTACAAGTATTTTGTTTTGTTAAAAACCACCCAAAATATATCCGTTCCACCTGAATAGATGGGTACCGATGCCTATACGTGACTTTTTTTTGGTTAATATTTGGAATAAAAGAGCAGCATGCATGGAAACATACTTACCTGTGCTTAATAAATTTCCACCTACATATTCAAGCCATTATGGTCATTCAACAAGGCCAGCGCTCGCTTCTTCGCTGTACTAACATGCGCCAATTGGGAGAGTAAATCGATTTCCACCTGGGCGGAGTGGGGTCTCTGTCTTCACCTGCTTACGTAGGCGAGTTTCAATAAGAAATTTCGCTTTTATTCACGCTATTCTACAAGTTATTTTCTGGACTTAAAAATTCTTTTTAAATCAACGTAAGAAATATAAAAAAAGAACAAGTAAGGACGGGACTGTCTTCGGCTGGGCCGAAGACTTCATACCTTTCATGAATGGGGCTGAACAATAACCTTATCCCGTTCGTAAACTCCAAATAATCGGATGTATAAGATAACAAATATATAGTGAACAGATGTACATACCTAAACGATTTTTGAGATAAATATAAAATAAACAAGTAAGGAAGGCTAAGTTCGGGTGTAACCGAACATTACATACTCAGTTGAGAGCTATGGAGACAAAATAAGGAAAATCACCATGTAGGAAAATGAACCTAGGGTAACCCTGGAATGTGGTTGTATGACATGTGTATCAAATGGAAGGTATTAAAGAGTATTTTAAGACAGAGTAGGCCATAGTTCTATGGATGGACGCCATTTACGGATATCGCCATAAAGGTGGACCAGGGCTGACTCTAGAATGTGTTTGTACGATATGGGTATCAAACGAAAGGTGTTACTGAGCATTTTAAGAGGAAGTAGGCATTATGTCTATAGGTGCACGCCTTTTCGAGATATCGCCATTAGGGTGGGCCAGGGGTGACTCTAGAATGTGTTTGTACGATATGGATATCAAATTAAAGGCATTAATGAGGGTTTTAAAAGCGAGTGGCCCATAGATGGGCGGAGCCACGCCCATTTTGAAATTTTCTTTTATTTTTGTATTTTGTTGCATCATATCATTACTGGAGTTGAATTTTGACTTAATTTACTTATATAGAGTAAAGATATTAAATTTTTTGTTAAAATTTGAATTAAAAAAACATTTTTTTTAAAAAGTGGGCGTGTTCTTCATCCAATTTTGCTAATTTTTATTTAGCGCATATATAGTAATAGTAGTAACGTTCCTGCCAAATTTCATCATGATATCTTCAACGACTGCCAAATTACAGCTTCCAAAACTTTTAAATTACCTTCTTGTAAAAGTGGGCGGTGCCACGCCCATTGTCCAAAATCTTACTAATTTTCTATTCTGCGTCATAACGTCAACCCATCTACCAAGTTTCATCGCTTTAACCGCCTTTGACAATGAATTATCGCATTTTTTCGGTTTTTCGAAATTTTCGATATCGAAAAAGTGGGCGTGGTTATAGTCCGATATCGTTCATTTTAAATAGAGATCTGAGATGAGTGCTCAGGAACCTACATACCAATTTTCATCAAGATACCTCAAAATTTACTCAAGTTATCGTGTTAACGGACGGACGGACGGACGGACGGACGGACGGACATGGCTCAATCAAATTTTTTTTGGATCCTGATTATTTTGATATATGGAAGTCTATATCTATCTCGATTCCTTTATATATGTACAACCAACCGTTATCCAATCAAACTTAATATACTCTGTGAGCTCTGCTCAACTGAGTATAAAAATGGCAAAAAACCCCCTTATCTGAACGATCGGTTTTATGGGATATATATTATATATAGCTCCGATCGAAATGATTTTTACAGGAAGTCTTCTATGATATATTAGAATAAATATCACCGAGTTTCACGTTTATACTTTTTAATTGCGGTAGGAATGACCAAAATCGTCTTATCTGAACGATCGCTTGTATTGGAGATATATATTATAGTGGTCTGCTCCTATCGGATCCGACAAATGTCTAATATAATACAAAAATACATCCTTATGCCAAATTTCATTGAGATATCTCAAAATTTGAGGGACTAATTTGCATTCAAACAGACAGACGGACAGACAGACGGACATAGCTATATCAACTCAGTTCGTCGCCCTGATCAATTCGGTATACTTAATGGTGAGTCTACCTTCTATATTTCTCAACGTTACAAACATCGGACCAAAGTTAATATACCATTTCATGTTCATGAAAGGTATAAAAATGTTGTCACGTACGTCCAAATCTGATTTCATGCATCCCGAATAAAAGCCTTCTGTTGTTGGTTTTTAGCTGGACGTGATGCATAGCAGATCGGACCTGTAGTTTAATATATAATAATTACGAAAACAATTGGAAATATTCTAGCTTATATTTCTAACAAACTATGTTGACAAGTACTGCAGAACCAAGGCGAATTCAGGTGCTGTTATCGCAACAGCTGATTCCTTCTTCTTGATTATTTTCCATAAAACGCTTTATAACAATAATATGTCAGTTCATTGAAACCAATCAATATTGTCTTTTAACTTGATATTTTTTTGCACGGCGAATTAGTTGAATTCGCTTGGCCATCACCTTGTATGGATTTGCCTTGCCTATAACTTATATTTTTTCAGATTTGTTTGATTTGGGTGCACAATTTTGACAAATTTTTAAATGAACTCAAAGTTAACTTGGGTAACCGAACTTATCTTTTAAAATAACTCCGTCTTCTAAGCAAGTCATCATCATCATTAATTGACGCTTAACCGCCTGAGCGATTTTGACCCTTCCATAGCAATTTACAGCAACTATCCCTGTTTCGCGATAACTAACGCCGATTAGGAGCACCAAGAGAGAACAAGTCTTCCTCCACTTGGATCTTTTGAAACAGCGGAAGTTCCCCCTTCATCTGCTTCCAAAGTGCAGTGCCGATTGAAATACTTTTTTGGGCGGAACATCTTCGTCCGCTCATACAGCTCATCATTACATCTCTATCGGCATCACGGAAAAGACCACAATTCGTCAGCAGAACTTTTCTCTCGAACACTCCAAGGGCCATCTCATCATATCTCGACACCGTCCATGATTTCAAGAAATACATCAGGACCGGTGTGGTGAGCGCCTTTTAGATCGTGTTTTTGTTCGTCAAGAGAGGACTTTACTTTTCAATTGCCTACTCAAATACTGGAAGTTTGTATGACCTAGCTTTTTTACTGCCTGGAAATATGGTAACTCCGCCGCAACTAATAGCTAGAGCGTTGAAGTCGCAAGCGCAGAACACGAAAACAAAATTTGCTAACACGTTTCTTCCTGCAGCCCGCACTTATAAGCAAGTGACGTCAGATGGCAGTGTCTAGTCAGCATGTCCATAGTGAGCCAAACGTTTCCCCTCTTTAGTGATATCTGCTACTTTATGATTCTATCGTCAAAGATTCGCATATTGTCTTTGAAATTATGCAGCTTTTCGCTTTGGTCTATGCTTTTTCCTGCTCGATTGCTCATATGCAACACCTGTCTCCTTTTGATTTTTCTCAAACGGATTGGGGCTTTTCTTGTCAATTCATCGAGTGCTGCACCTTCATTTAAAATAGGAAACGCAGTATAGATGTACGATACGACCTGAGGGAAGTCTCTCCAATGCTCCTTTACATTAGAGGTCCTTTTTGTTGAAGTAATGTGTGAGAGTGCTGCGCTTTGATCACCGCCTGACTATCAATATATATAAGTTGACGCTTTCTCGTCTGAAATACACTGCAGTCAGTGGCGAATTTACGGGGGATTTTCGGGTTCAGTAAAATATGGCTGTATATTCAAACTTTAAACACATAAAGCATAAAGAAATAAATTTTTCCCATAACAATTGTCCAAAAATCGCTTAGGTATTTTGAAAAATACTTATAATACTTCGTTTACAGAAAATGGTATATCAATATGGATATTCAATGAAATCCATTCAAATGTTCTTGACTGATTGTACTCCGCAAGTATAATTTTAATCTTCTGAGGGCAAAAAATGTGCGTTTTGGTGTTGCTGTCGAAACTGGTGGAACGGCTGATATGCGCAATATCTTATTTGCATGTTCGAAAGCATTTGGATTCACCACCTGGAAAAATAAGATAAATAGGAAATATAGCATACAAATTTTGTAGGTAATCATCAAAATTGTACCCACCTCAAGTGCATCAAAGACGTTTTTAAAATTCGACTTGCCTTCTCCACATTTTGACTTCCATTGCAAACTCAGTTTTGGAACAATTCACAACACTTTCATAAAATTCATGCAGTTTATTGCCTTTTTCAGCGTTGTATTCATTTTTGGGAACAAAACACTGAAATTTTCGAAAACTAGTTTCATGTAACGGTTCTTGATATGATTTATGAATGCATCAAGGAATGGAATATAGAATGCGATTCTATAATAATCTTCGACGCTATCAGTATCAACGTTGCATCTATTTAATTGATGTTTACTGATGCGTGGTTTCTTGTGTAGCGCAACTCTCTCAAGGGTTTGCCAGCGCATTATATAGTTTATCCAACCCACCTCATCTACCCGTGGCGATTCCTGTTTCATTAACAGGAGAGGCTCTGGCGACCCCGAAATCCTGGGGTTCAAGGGGTTGTGTAGCGCAATATATAGCTTCTCCAACCCAATTGTCAACCTCACCTTCGAGCGGCGAATCCCGTTTCACTAACAGACGAGGCTCTGGCGACCCCAAGCTCCGCATGGAACTTGGTGGTGGGGAGGGAGGGATGGCCTGAAGGTTTAATGTGGCCATATAAATCGTTCCCGATATGGTCGGGCCAGCACCTTAATGGTGCTGTGTTACCGGAGCGTATCGGATCTGTATCCGACAAAGGACCATCACATCGATAACACTCCCCAAAGCCTTCGGGGAGTAACCTAATCGCTGCAACAACAACAACAACCCCGAAATCCTGATGGATCAAAGAATTGGGAGGGCGGTATGGCCTAGAAGGTTTCATGTGGTGATAGCAAATCGGAATTGATAGCAATTTGGAATTGCACTCTAGAAATAGCAGCCTGAAACTGAGAAGCTTGCGCTGAAATTTCGTCGTTTTTCCTTTCTGCTATCTCTTCAAAGGCTTCGAATATTGCTGGCTGAAGTTCAGTGTAGTGGATACGCTGTGCAATTTTTGTCTTCCACTCTGTTTTTTTAACCAGCTGTACTTGTACACAGGGTATTATAACTTTGATTGGATAACGGTTGGTTGTACAGATATCAAGGAATCGAGATAGATATAGACTTCCATATATCAAAATCATTAGAATCGCAAAAAAATTTGATTGAGCCATGTCCGTCCGTCCGTCGGTCCGTTAACACGATAACTTGAGTAAATATTGAGATATCTTCACCAAATTTGGTGTACGAGCTTATCTGGACACAGAATATATTAGTATTGAAAATGAGCGAAATCAGATGATAACCACGCCCACTTTTTATATATATAACATTTTCGGCCACCGTGGTGTGATGGTAGCGTGCTCCGCCTATCACACCGTATGCCCTGGGTTCAACTCCCGGGCAAAGCAACATCAAAATTTTAGAAATAAGATTTTTCAATTAGAAGAAAATTTTTCTAAGCGCGGTCGCCCCTCGGCAGTGTTTGGCAAGGGCTCCGGGTGTATTTCTGCCATGAAAAGCTCTCAGCGAAAACTTATTTGCCTTGCAGATGCCGTTCGGAGTCGGCATAAAACATGTAGGTCCCGTCCGGCCAATTTGTAGGGAAAAATCAAGAGGAGCACGACGCAAATTGGAAGAGAAGCTCGGCCTTAGATCTCTTCGGAGGTTATCGCGCCTTACATTTATTTTTTTTTTATAACATTTTGAAAAACACAAAAACCTGATTATTTAGTAAATAATACACCTAGAATGTTGAAATTTGTGTGGACTGATATTGAGACTCTTGATAAAAATTTGAAAAAAATTTTAAAATGGGCGTGGTACCGCCCACTTGTGATAAAATCAGTTTTACAAATATTATTAATCATAAATCAAAAATTGTTAAACTTATCGTAACAAAATTCGGAGATTTTTAAAAGGGTCGTGGGAGAATAAAATGGGCCATATCTTTACAAAAAAGAGCCAACGGTATTTCACTTCCCAAGTGGATTTATAACGATAAATAGGAAAAACTTCAAATTTAAAAAAATGGGCCTGGCACTGCCCCTTTTATAACTAAGCAATTTTCCATGTTTCGGGAGCCATAACTCGAAGAAAAATTAGTTAAGAATAGAACCATATGTATATGTATTATTGCGCAGCCTTATAACACTATTAAGCCCTCAAAACGAACAACAACAGCATTTCAAGTGTACAGCTGGGTATGTAATATTTGGTTTCACCCGAAATTAGACTTCCTTATTTGTTGCATAATCGAAATTTTTTTCTGGAGAATGTTTTGCCTTTTTGGCCATTGGTAAAAGTCAAAATAAATGCACCCTGCTTACATCATGTTACAATCAAATATACGACCCCCCGACTGACTGCAGTAATAGAGTAGGATCTACTTTTTCCTCGATCGACACAGTAGACAGCAGACCCGACCCCTTCCTCATCCCAACTTAAGGTATCAATACATTTTATGGCGAATGCATATCAATGATAAAATGAATTTCAGAATTTCCTATAGCGATGCACATAATTTCTTTCCTGTAATTAATACAATCTTTTTAAATGACCGAAAAAAAAAAAATTTAAAAACTCCTTCATGCAGAAACATAATTATAAATTTCGGCATAAAGAGAAAACACACCTACGCAAAATGCAATGCAACTTGTCCATCAACAACTTCATGCTGATTTCAACGCATTACTGAACAAAAAACCGAAGTATGGCCACTAAATTCGCACGAGCCGTACTTCCATCCATACTTAATAAAACGCCGCTAAGTCAAACATTTACACTACGGGTGGGAAGGAACCATACGGCGGGATAATGTGTTTAGTGTTTACCAAAAATAAAAAAAAAAATATTGCTTCCTGGAAATTAACATAATAACTGCGATAAATTCGAAAAAAATTTTCATTTGCTTCGATGGCATTGGACGTATACACCAAACGAACGTGACACATTCAACAGTGGACAACAACAAAATTACCAAAGCAACAATGACCAAAAATATATATTTACATTTTTATATAAATAAAAAAATATGAAAAATGTAAATATTTAAGGCACACACAGCTCGCAATAATACTGTAAGTTCAAAAATATGCGAAATAAATAAATATGTATAAGTAAACGGCTTTTAATAAAAATGTTAGCCACCAAGCGTGAAGTGTATGCCCACCTGCCGGCCTACCTGCTCATTTCACTGTCATCTACTTACCATCATACACAATCTGGCTTGGTGTCGAGTCAAAAATTGCGCTGGGGCTGTCCGCATGCCAACACGATGGGCTTGGATATATGTACCTATGTATGTTTGTATATAGACATACACCAGTGGAGCACAATGCTGGCAGAGCTTCGAATACAACTTCTTTCGTAGTAGTATGTGCTTACATGGAGAATGTTTGTGTATAGAATTTATGCATGAGATGTTTACTGCTTTTACAGAAACTAAAACTGATTGACTGCTTGCTTTACCGAATCTCTATCGCTGCGCTCGAGCGACATGTAACACACCGGTTAGTTTTCCAAGGGTCTACGAGGCTGTCGAAATCAGCACTGAAAGAAACACATACACATATGTTGTTTTTTTTTTTGCAGAAACAGGAAACCGTATATGAAGATCCGGGTCGCCATAGCGTATAAGGGGCTTATAATATTCCAGCGATAGGTATACCTCTCGTAAGAGGTGACTTAAATCCAGAGACCTAGAAGGTTTGACATCGTCACATCAAATCGTTAACGAGATGGTCATCAATAGTACTCCCCAAGCGTTTAGGAAGTCTCATTATCGCTGCACTAAGAGCCCAAATTACCAGACCACTTGGTAAATGTGTGTTACCACTGAAGATGTCGTAAAAATGTGTCACCTTTTTGAAATTGTAAAAAAATTAAACAGGATATGCCAATGTGGGTATCAAACTGAAAGTTTCCTAAGTCGTGTTAGCAAAAAATATGAAAGTGAAGTAGCCATATAGGGTAACCCACCTGATCTTATTATATTTATATATGTATATATGAATATATCTGCTACTACATCGAAATGAAAGTTTGTTCGTTGCTTCCATCCTATAAACTACGGCCTTTAACTACCTCTTAGCTGCTCAGGATATTTCACAATGCTGAAACCTATTTGAATTTTTTTATTTTATGAGATAATTTTCAATCATATTTCAAAGCAGGGTTACCATCAATCCTGAAGTAATTATTTCTTGATATATCTAATACTACTTGAAACAAAAATTTGAGCAATTTACACTGAATTTTGTGGAAACGCAATAGAGTACATTCTTATATAAGAAATAAAAAAATGTCCTTTAACCAAAATTAACGAAAGGTTTCTTAAAGTTAAAAAAAAAAAAATATATATATATATATATTGTCAAGTGGCGTTGCTACCTAACCTATACATCTTCTGTATAAAGCTCTCGTGTCACAGTGTTTGCGGCTAGGCTCCTTTAAATAGCTCGACCGATTCGCATGAAATTTTATGAGCATATTGAAAAGGTCTGAGAATCGACCGAAATCTACTTTTTATAGCCCTAAATTGTAAAAGCGGTCCACCCCTAAGAAAGAGAGATAGTAAGACGAAGATAGAGATATAGCTATGGTGGAGTGGAAGAGATAGAATGAGAGGGAGCGAGAGAGGAAAGAAGTGAAGGAAAAGACGGATAGGGAGAAAGAGACTCAGGAGGGAGAATGGCAGCGGTGGAATTGTAAATAAAAGTGTAAGTAAAAGGATGGGGGGGGGGGGGGGGGGGGGGGGATAGTATGAGGTAAACATTTCTATAAAATATGCAAAAATAAATACTTAAGTAATGAAAGACCAGGCTAATGCTAGCGGTCCCGAAAAAAGTTGTTCTCTTTCAACCTAGGTTTTTCTGCAAGATTTACCGGAGTCTTATCTCTTTTTCCCCTCTTTTCTCCCGCTCTGTTTCGCTGCACCCTTCTACCTTGTGTACTACATTTTCATCGACCTTTCCTCTACCTTTCTTTCTCCCTCAGTATCTGTCTTCTCTTCTTTCCTTTTTCTCTATATTTCTCTTTGGTAGCCTCTCCTTCTCAGTCTCTAAATTCCCCTAACTCTCTATTTTTAACTCTATCTCTTGGTCTGTTTCTTGTTCACTCCCTGTTTTTTTTTCTATCGTTTTTTCTATAAAATGTATAGCGATTAGCTTTTTCAAAGTATGCGAAATTTTAAAGTAGTCGAATGACACAAAAAAGCCAGTCATAAATTAGATTTTTCATATAGATAGGTCCCTTGTCATCTCCCTAAAACCTAGGCAAGATGTAAGAAATTCAAACAGTCATATCCAGAATATAATTTAATATAAATGTTCATTCCCTGATTTACTTCCCTAAGAAAACTTAAAATGAACACTGTATGGTTTTTAATGCAGCTATTTTGAAAATTTTAACAACATTGGCTTTTTACAGTCGGAGGACAAAGATTAACAGGTTCACTGTCCCATATAACAATGTGCGTGAAATGCTTCACGTCTAACGATTTTTTTTCCAAGATTTGTAATTACGTTGGAACAAATAATAGTAAAAAACAAAATCACCTAATTTTTTTAAGTTTACAGTTTACAAAGTCTATACAGCCTCATCCCATTCGAAAAACAGAAATAGCTCACCACGTTAGAGTAATTTCCATAGTATAAGGTATATCTAAAGTTGCTCATATATGATACACGAGCGTATCGGACACGGTAAAAAATTGCTAACATGTATCATATATGATACATGGGATAGAGAATCTGTTAAATATTGTCATCAAAGCTCAGGCCCAGTAGTAAATACGTTGAAAAATAAGTTGTGTAGCCCAACTATCGTGGAGAATACGAGCGTCCGAATTTTCCGTAATCGAAGGGGCTTATATAACACTGTGGAACAAATTCAGGTTAGCAAAAGTTAGGTCAATTCTGAGAGTGAGGGGTGAAAATAGAGACTAAATTAGAAGACCGGTATCGCGGCGTTTGTTATTGTTATGTTATGGTGTCGAATTTTTTTTAATCGACCTTCGAACTTTGCAGTCAAATGCTGATTTTCAGCATATTGTTTGTATGGTTTTTTGGCTATAACTCGTCGACTAATTGATATTTTTTCAATCCGTTAAAGCCAAGTTATTGCTAGAGACCTGTGCAATATATTCTAAGCCCCCTAACCCACTGGGCGGTACATGCACTAGGGTGGGTCGATTCGTATGGACGAAAGTTAACCGATATCGCGCCATTGATTTTTCGATAGGATTTGGGCTCAGGAAAAAAAGTTCCACTACGGATTTAACAGAAGCAATTGTTGAAATACTCTGAATCGTGGGTCACTTGTTTTTGCATATGTATGTTTATAGATGATTATATATATGTATGTGCAATGTGTGACGGTATCATACCTTTACGATATATTCGCGTACTCATTTCATATGTTGCTCTTGCAAAATTTATTTTTTGTTTGCGGTTCTTCCTGTTTTTGTTGTTGTTGGTGTTATGGAAGTTGGAGAAATGTTGCGCCGAAAATCACTTTGTGAATATGTTGAATTCTTAATGTTGTTTATGATGAATTATGACATGTTTGTACATTTCACAGTCGTTTGTGGCAACGCCGGTTGTGCCCTAAATCAACGTTTAACACTTCTCATATATTTGTATATATATGTGTGTGTATATACCGTGGGCAATAAAGCAAAACGTTATATGTAAATTTTGTGTTATTTTAGTTAAATGCAAGCTTTCTACTTCTAAATAATATAGCTTGATGAGAGGCATGCTTTTTCAGTGATATGTTCTGGGTCGTTTCCTTCCAACAAAATAATGAATCTATAAGAATGTCCCACGCTCGATATACATGTAACCAGATCGACCACGTTTTGCTAGATGGACGGTATGCCTCCAGTGTTTTAGATACTCGTATAATTCGAGGACCTAACATCAACTGGGAGTACTATCATTGTCGCAGGCAAAATACTCATCCGCCTCTGCGCTAGCCGCAAGGAACAAAAAACACAAAGTAAGCTAGACGTCAAAAGGCTACAATCACAATAGACTCCCAATGCTATCGCAACTCGATTGTCCCACCTATTCTCTGAGAGCACAAATAAACGCGACACAATGCAGGACAAATGGAAGCATATCTCGAAAGCACTTTGTACTGCCGCAGAGGAAAAAATGTTTACAGGCGACCACGGAAAAACAACTAGTTCGATAAAGAGTGCCGCGCTGAAACCGATAAAAAAGACAAACATGACAAGAAGACTGTGCGAACGCTACCACCAGTTGAAAAGGGAAGCGAGAAGGCTTTGCAGAAAGAAAAAAGCAAAGGCAGAAAGTCGTGAGTGCATGGAGCTTTAGCTGCTTACCACCAGGAAAAACGCCTGCAAATTTACCAAAAAATTTGGCAACTACAGAGATTTTAAGCTCGCGGCAAATTCCTTCAAAAACAAAAACGGCGACCGGGTTGTCGATGTCCAGAGAAAGCATAGCTTATGGAGGGAGTACGTCTATGTGCTCCTAAATGGAGGGAACGTTGAAACACCTAGGGAAGCAGGAAAAGCCGGTCGTGACGCATATATTGTTTTTTTTTTTTTTAAATATTTGTATACAGGGCTTGACTCACATGTGTGGTTTTACTTACATACGAGGAACTTAACTTTTGGAGAAGTTGAAAATAGAGCATGTTTAACGAAGCTATGCAGTCTATTCTCAGCTGAAGCTGACAATAAAGCATTCGAGTAATGCGATCTCTTCAGCTTTCAAAGTTGACAACAAAACATTATTTTCTGAGTAATGCGGTCTTCTTCGTTGGAAATTGGGTAATAAAATTTTCCCCTCCTTCGCCCACAGGGGTAAGGCGGCATATCTAGCTATTCTAACCTAAGCATCGATTTTTCAATAATTCTTCTGCGGAAGGTCAAAGCAAAGGTTCATCACATTCCTTAATTGTGACCCCGGAATATGCCAGCTGGGTAAAATTGTTGTATGGTTGATTTATATTGGCCAGGCATATGCCTATCATTTGTGGATAACAGTTGATAATTTTAAGAGTAACTTTATGCTCACTCCTGCTTTTGCAATATTTGAAGCTACGTAAGGCCTATATATCTAGGATTATGGTTAGTAGATGACGCTTAAACTCACAGACTCGAACGGATATTTTATACTTTACTTTCATACCTTTATTATGATGCAGGATATCCTGGTGCTCAGAGAAGATTGTTCATATCCCTTGATATTCGTATTGAGAAATTTTGGAATTGTATAATGTATATCGGTGGTGTCCCAAGGGCTATAAATGATGCAGCGAATTATATACTTATGCTTAGAATGAATGGTAATGGAATTCAGCGCCTACGCTGGCTCAGTCATGTTATGCAAACGAACATATTTTATTGTCGTGCTCCGGCCAAAAGAGTATTTTTATCGGAACTCGCCCATCGTGTTGGCAAAACTTCGATAGTCTATCGATAGTATCGATGGTTTCTGAACTTTCGATCCATCGATAGTTCGTTAAAATAATCGTTAAAACTATCATTTATGTCGCACTTTACGTCAATAGAAAACCTACCAAATTTCTACACATTGGCATCTCTTGAGCGAATTCGCCATCTCATTATTTTATGTGTTATTTGAATTAACGTCAACGCTTTTCAGCTCGGAAAATTATAAATATGAAAAATGAATAGGCAGAAAGAAGTTCAGTGTGTGCCAATTTTTTAAAAAAGTTGAAAACTCTAAGTTCGTACAATGCGAGCTTTGTTTCAGTAAATATAAGTATTGCGGAAATACCACAAACTAAAGCGTGTACTTCATGAGCCATTAACTGAAGAAAATAATTCTCTGGATATCTCGTCTGATTCTGAACCAGATGTACCAAAAAAAAAAAATAGTACAATCAAAGATTTCTTAAATCGGGGTATATACTATGGCGATAATTCTATAACAAAAAAACGAATAGATAAAGCATTCATAAACATGATTGCAGTCGACATGCATCCAATTAGATTGTGTGAACCTGACGGACTGAGAGAGTTTGTAAGTGTTTTAAATAAGCAGTATCAAATGCCTAGTAGGAGACCGGTAAAAGGATCTTTGATTCCCAGTTATTATGAAGAGATTAAAAAAAAAATTAAGTGTTCTTTTGAATGTTTGTGAATATGCAGCTATAACAACTGATATGTGGACTTCGACATCAATTGAGGGTATATTGACTGTCACATGCCATGTGATGAAAAATGAAAATATTTTATCACCGCTATTAAAAGTTATAAAACTTGAGGGAAGCCACAGCGCAAATGCTATTGCTACGGCAAGTTGTCAATTGCACTCTATAATTAAAGGATTAGATAGATGTGAAAAATCTTATTTCCAGGTAATATACTCGGTAATGGAGGAGTTTATAATTAAAAACAAAGTGGTAGTGATTGTAAGGGATAACGCCACTACAATGGTTAAGGCTGCAGATATTCTTAAAATTCGTCACTTACCATGTTTTGCGCATTCAATTAACTTAGTAGTGCAGGACAGTTTTAAAAACAAATATTTCGAAAACATTTTAAAAAATTGTAAAAGTTTGGTAACATATTTTCGTTCAAGTACGTTAGCTTCCGACAAATTACGTCAAATATAGAGACTCAACCATGAAGAAGAGCTGAAACTAATTCAACAAGTATGTACTAGATGGAACATTTCATATTATACGATGGAACGTATTTTTAAAGTAAAAACGGAACTATCAGCAGCTTTTGCGGTTTGGTAAAAAGCCCCACCTGCTCTCAATGCCGAAGAGTATGGTGAAATCGATGAAATTTTAAAAATGCCCGCACCTTTTGAAGTAGTAACAAAAAGATATCAGGGAAAGCTACCCAACTTCTTCCTTAGTAATACGTTTTGTTCGTGGAATCACGCTGCAGTTTAAAGAATTGTAAAAAGAAATTAATACTGACTGTGCAAAAGACGTATTAAAGCTTATCATGGAATCTGCTCAAAAACGTCTCCACCCTTATTATTCAAGAACTGCTTTGATACTAGTAACGATTCTCGATGCAAGGTTTAAGAAAAAGGGATTCAAAACGCAAACCAATGCAGACAAAGCCGTAAATATATTACAAAGAGCACACAGTGGAAGGAAGGCAAGCGAATTACCTAATAAAAAACATGGCAATACACCAGTAAAAAATATACCAGCTTATGTTCTAAAATTTTGGCAGTTGAATCGTTACATTTTTTGCCATCAGCAGACACACCCGTGGTATCTTCTCCTCTGAGCGATGCAATAATAGACATAAGGCAATATATAGAGAAACCAGTTATTGATAAAGACCAATGTCCTCTCTTATATTGGGCGTCTTCTTCTAATGGCTTGAAGAAACTTGCTCACAAGCATTTGTGCATTCCCGCAACATCAGTGCCATCTGAGGGCATATTTTCGAAAGCCGGCCCTATAAATAAAAAAAATAAATGTAAGGCGCGATAACCTCCTAAGAGATCTAAGGCCGAGCTTCTCTTCCAATTTGCGTCGTGCTCCTCTTGATTTTTCCCTACAAATTGGCCGGACGGGACCTACATGTTTTATGCCGACTCCGAACGGCATCTGCAAGGCAGATGAGTTTTCACTGAGAGCTTTTCATGGCAGAAATACAATCGGAGCGCTTGCCAGACACTTCCGAGGGGCGACCCCGCTTAGAAAAATTTTCTTCTAATTGAAAAATCTTATTTCTAAAATTTTGATGTTGCTTTGCCCGGGAGTTGAACCCAGGGCATACGGTGTGATAGGCGAAGCACGCTAACATCACACCACGGTGGCCGCAGCCGGCCCTATACATAGTGAAAAAAGAAACAGATTGAAAGATACCAATTTTAATATAATTTTATTTTTAAAACAACAACATATCCGCCATATTCACAATCAATAATTCAAGACTGCTCAAGAATATGTGACTATCACTGAAATATTTTGGCAGTAGGCAGATTAAATCATTTTATTGCGAAACATAACTTTTCATCTGTGTATATTTAATAAAGTTTTTGCCATTAACTTGTTTGTTACATTCAAAAAGGATTCGATTTAAATAAACTTTTCTTTAATAATAATTCTTCTATATTTCATTATCAAGTTTTCTGAATGTTTTATTTCTACTAATAACTATCGATATTATCGAAACTGTCGATTGTTTTCTCACCAAAAATCGATTAAATCGATAGAACTAAACTATCTATGTTTTGCAAACACTACCATGAAAGCATAGAAAAAGGGCGGCGCCGTACGTTGGGAATATGAGGTGGAAAATGATTTAAATTATAGGTGTTAGGAATTGGCACCAGTTAGCCAGACAAGGAGCGCCTTGTTGGACGACTATTACCCTTTAAACGGTTAAGTGCCAATTAAGTAAGTTATATATAAAAAAAAAAACATGACACCAAAAATGTGTTCATTAATCACTAGACTTTAATGACATATTATTTTGATGTACTGATGTTCTTAGATACAAATCTTACTCCCTTAACTTTGAGAGCTAACCCAGATGGCAGATATTCTATGTAAAGCAGGGCTTATACAAAGACAGAAGATGTAATATTAAGTGTAGTATATTGAACATATTGTAGCGAATATTAGCATCACTATGCTATGTACTATGTTAGTAAATAATCACAACAACAAAAACATTAAAGCAAGCCACAATTGTGTACATGAACACATCAATCATCACTTACACACATACATAGAAGGCGACGAAGAATATCTCACATACACATATGTAGTCATCAGCTAAGAGCCGAAGTTGATACTCACACATACACACGCATATGGCTTGTAAAGAAGAATAAACTACAAATATACATGTATATAGCTGGTAACCCAGCATGAGATACAACTGTTCTCGAACACATTTTCGCGAAATTACTATACATTAGGAGAAATGGATGAACGAAAAAACCTTGAGCATAAAAGCAGCGTAAGCTGAGGAATCAGAATCAATTGGATTTGGACACGCTTTTGTGAAGTACATGGTATTGAAGTATAATTGTACTACTCCCAAAGTAGTCTAAGTAAAGACAATTTTGCAATACTGAATATTGAAGTTATTTATTCAACAGTTTAATGATTCGAACGTTAGCAGAAGGTGCACCACTATCAGAAATCCCGAGAACTCGTTACAATATTATCAAACTATAAAAACTGTTAAACAATTTTTATGCATACTTATTTAGGTTTACCAGCATCTCCATATTAAATTACCGTTACATCTTATACCGATTTATGACATTTTTTGTTGGGTTGCATATAACTCGTATATCTATGCGTGTGGTATTGCATTTGGTTCATTTAGTTAGCTTTTTTGTTGGGGTTTTGTGAAAATACACGCCTTTGCTTTGGTAAAACTCAATACTTCACACAGCGGGGTCATAACTTGTAACACACTCAGCAGGCGATAATAAGTATTCATATGATTTTTGAGTTCTCATGAAATACTGAACAATGAGTTGTAGAACAATATGACATTCCTTCAGTAACAGCTTTTTCAACCAAAGCAATATCGAGGAATTCTCGATGGTCCTTAAACACATAAGCCAGATTTTGACTTTCGAAACATGCTGAAATGGTATATAGGCCATTGATTGAATAAGTATTATAAATTCAGCTTATATATACATGTATGTATGTATTTACGATAATGTGTGTATCTGTTGTACAAAGGCGATGAATATTTTTCGGAGCACTGTGAGTACATCTCCGTAGTTGCCGTCGGCATTAACTTCAAACGAGAGCTTAAATAAACATACAAGTAAATTTTCTGTATTTGTTCTTTCAATTAGAATTCAAAATAACGGCGATTTTAAACAACTTAAAGATCAATCAATAGATAACCATGAAATAAGTCACATTCCGAGAATAACATGGAAAGTTATTGGATTATTAAAGATGTACGCACGATCCGAGGATCACACATCGATTCGGATCATTATCTCGTTGAAGTCGAGATTTTTATGCTTCAAAACACACACCTGCTGTCTGAGATCATAAGCCAGCCCGACGGAATGTTGGAGCGGTTTAAAACACTTCATACCGCCGCCGAGGAAAAAATTGGTTGTCAGTTACTGAGGTAGAAGAACTAGTACGAAGAAGAATACCGCGTTGCAACCGAAGAAAGTATGCAGCCTAGAGGTATACCTTAAAATCGAATGCATCAAGAAGAATGTGTGAACGCTGCCGCGAGTTGAAAAGAGAAGCGAGATACCTTTACCGGAAGTAAAAAGGAGAGGCAGAAAGGTATGAGTGCGGGGGATTGTGCTGCTAGCTGCCAGGAATAACGCCCGCAAATTTTACCAAAAAAATTTAGTGAATGACAGCAGGTTTTAGGACGGGGCAAACTCCTTTACTAACGAAAACGGTGACAAAGCATGTCTTTTTTAACAAGTGTGCAAACTGCACCAACTGTCACGGTATCAGTCTTTCTTTGTGTCACGTATAAGGTTATGTCAAGCGTATTTTCAGAAAGATTGAATCATACCGTGAATCGGATTATTGGACCTTATCAGTGCTGCTTCAGATCTGGTAAATATGCCAGATTTTCAATATGAGCCAAAACTAGCGACAATACAGGGGAAAGAGAATTGAGACACATGACCACTTTCTCGATTTTAAAGTCTCTTTCGATAGCACGAAAAGGAGCTGCCTATACGCCACTATATCTGCCTTTTGTTTCTCTGCAAATCCTGTATGGCTGTGTATGTAAATGACGTTGAGCCCAGTCAGCTCAGTCAGAATTGTGAAGGACTATTCAAAACTAAACCAGGTTACAGACAGTGTGACCTTTATCGTCGATTTCTTTAATTCTATGCTGGAGGAAATTATACCAGCTGCAGAACTGAAGGGCTCTGGAACAATGTTCACGACATTGACGTCACCGACCTGAATGTCGTAGGTTCTGCTCATTCCAAAAAGGAAAAAGAAGCGTAAAATATGGGTTTGATTTTGAATGAAGACAGAACGAAGTACCGACAATCATTGAGCAAAGAGTCAGGGAATTTGCGCTTTGGCAGCCATAACTTCCAAATGATAAAATAGTTCGTTTATTTGGGAATTAGCATTAACAAAAAAGTACGCAATTAAAAAATAAAGTCCTCGCTTGTCAAACGAAAATCATGCCCTACAAAACACTTTTCATACAAGTCCTATATAGTCCTATATAGTGCAGAAGCAGGGATCCTGACACCATCAGATTAGGCGGCTATGATGGTGTTCCAGAAAACAATGTTTAGATATATTTAAGATCCTTTATGCGTGGGCGACGGCGGATACCGAGGATTTAACTATGAGCTTTACGAGCTGTATAAAGAGAGCTACGCTCGATAGGTCATGTTATGCAAATAAAGTAAGATGATTTGGACAAAAGCGATTCAAATTCTCTGATCTGGCCAATTGGCGATAGTTAGGCCAATGAAGAAGTGACTGGCGCACCTTGTTGGAAGACCCTAGCCATTTAAATGTTTAAGGGCCAATTAAGAAAAATAATGAACATTACATTACATACCCAGCTGTACACTTGAAATACTGTTGTTGTTTGTTTTGTGGGCTTAATAGTTTTACAAGGCTGCCCAATAATACATATACATACATATGGTTCTATTCTGAACTAATTTTTCTTCGAGTTATGGCTCCCGAAACATAGAAGATTGCTTAGTCATAAAAGGGGCGGTGCCAGGCCCATTTTTTTAAATTTGAAGTTTTTCCTATTTATTGTTATAAATCCACTTGGGAAATGAAATACCATTGATATAAAGCTCTTTTTTGTAAATATATGGCTTATTTTATTCTCCCACGACCCTTTAAAAATCTCCGAATTTTGTTACGATAGGTTTAACGATTTTTGATTTATGATTAATAATATTTATATAATTGATTTTGTCACAAGTGGGCGGTGCCACGCCCATTTTAAAAATTATTTAAAATTTTTATCAAGAGTCAATATCAGTCCACACAAATTTCAACATTCTAGGTGTATTATTTACTAAATAATCCGCTTTTTTGTGTTTTCCAAAATGTTATATATATAAAAAGTGGGCGTGGTTATCATCAGACTTCGCTTATTTTCAACACCAATATATTGTGGGTCCAGATAAGCTCCTATACCTAATTTGGTGAAGATATCTCAATATTTACCCAAGTTATAGTGTTAACGGGCGGACGGATGGACATGGCTCAATCAAATTTTTTTACGATACTGATGATTTTGATATTTGGAAGTCTGTATCTATATCGTTTCCTTGATACCTGTACAACGACAAAACTTCTGCACAAGCTACTCAGATTCAAGCTACTATTTCGAGCGTGCAATTCGAAACGTTGCTGTAGTTGTTGCAGTGATAAGGGCACTCCCCGAAGGCCTTGGGGAGTGTTATCGATGTTGATGGTCCTTTGCCGTATGCAGATCCGGTACGTTCCGGTAACAAGCACAATAAAAGTACCAGCCTGACCATCTCGCGAAACGATTTGTTATGACCACATGAAACTTTCTAGGCCATACCGCCCTCCCAATTCTTTGATCCATCATGAGTTCGGGATCGCCAGAGCCCCGCCTGTTAATGATGTTGACAATTGGGTTGGATAAGCTATATAATGCGCTGGCAAACCCTTGAGAGAGTTGCGCTACACAAAAAACCACGCTTCAGTAAACATCAATTAAATAGACGCAACTTTGATAGTGAGAGCGTCGAAGATTATTATAGAATCGCATTCTATTTTCCATTCCTTGACGCATTCATAGCTCATATCAAGAACCGTTACATAAAACACCAACTAATTTTCGAAAATTTCGGTGTTTTGTTCACCAAAAATGAATACAACGCTGAAAAATGCAATTAACTGCATGAATTTTATGAAAGTGTTGTGAATTGTTCCAAAACTGAGTTTGCAATGGAAGTCAAAATGTGGAGAAAGCAAAGCGATGGTCAGAATTTTAAAAACGTCTTTGATGGACTTGAAGTGGGTACAATTTTGATGATTACCTACAAAATTTGTATGCTATATTTCCTATTTTTCATATTTTTCCAGATGGTGAACCCAAATACTGCCTTCAAAAGGTTAAAATCATACTTGCGGAGTATAATCAATCAAGAATTTTTGAATGGACTCGCTTCATTGAATATGCATATTGATATACCACTTTCTGTAAACGAAGTATTAGAAGAGTTTTGATCCCGAACCCCCCCGTAAATCCGCCACTGGTTCCAGCAGTAGCAAGTGACCCAATTCGACATGAATTTGCTCATTGCGCTTTTACCCTGCCTATTATCAAATTCCTTCGGTGATTATATCTCAAGGCATTTAGTTCACAATGTTGAGGTGTTGAGAAAAAGTATCTTCCAAAGTGTGCAGTGTGATGTTGAGAAAAAATTTAACTTTAAGTCAGCTATGTGACAGCATGCCCTTGCGACGTGTATCAGGACGCCATCTCCAATGACACGCAAATTTTAAATGGGCATATGATGTGTATAGACGGGGGTTGTCCCTGATTTAACGCGTATGAGAGTTCTCAAAAGAAGTACAGGGTATCGACATTTTTATAGTGCTGTTAAAAATTGTTCAAAAGGCTTTACTTTTATAACTTACAAGTGGGTATATAACTATTCAATCCAAACTGAATTGTTACTTTTGAGCTTACAATTTTATTTAGCGCAACTGCTGCAAAAACATTTCAAACTGATAACTTTAGCTGACGTTGAGCGATTTCAATGTTTTTGTTTTTGCTATTGCTCTAGTTATATTAGTATGTACAAAAGTGTATTTACTGTTGTTGCATATTTTGTGTTTATAAAACTTATTTTGGCAGCCCACAGTTGGTGGCATCAACATTAGAAACCGGAGCATTGCTGAATAATGGTATGATGGAATGCACTTGTACTTACGGATGTACATATATATGTGTACTATGTATGTATGTGTGCATATTTGTTTGTTTATCAAGGTATGCTCATATGTGGCATTACGTGGCAGGTGTGAAATAATTTTTAACACAATATGCTCAAGAATTTTTCATATTCGCACCTAGTTTGTGGAAATCTAGTTTGTTTTCTTCGATTTACGGGAAATAATACGTCAGTTGTTAGTGGCGCACCACGGCGTAAGGTAAGTTATGGAAATTTGATTGAAAGGAAAATAAACATTTCTACATGCCAAGGAGTTTTTAAACTTTTAATAGAATAGTTGCTTAGCTAGAGCAAATTATGAAAATTCAAACACGCAAATGCAATCAACCGAAGAAATTATTTTGCTGATATCGAATGTTTTAGGAAGTTTTTCAGAAAAACTAAATTTAAACTGTTGTTCTTTTCTTTGTAGCGAATAATCGTTGCTTCATATCGATATAAATAAAACTTAAACGTTTGCTACTATGTGATTTACAGTCAAACCTGACAAACAGAATTTTATTTATTGAAATCGAGAATATGAGGTCCTATGAGTTCTTAGCAACCTCTGGGGTGCCACAAGGTAGTATTTTCGGCCCAATCTTATTTGTTATTTTCATCAATGACGTCGGCTTATGTTTAAAGCATTCAAATTATTTACTTTATGCTGATGATTTAAAACTGTTTAGGCGTATCACCTCGGCACCAGATGCATTGCTCCTGCAGAGAGATTTGGATGCTCTTATTGTGTGGGCTCTTAATAATCATCTGCGATGTGAATGTGGCATATCACGTTTTCTGGATCTACTAGTTCATCAACATACTCTATCGCTAATACATATCCTGCCTCTGTCAAAGAATTTCGTGATCTTTGTCTCATTTTCGACTCTTTGTTCCCTTTAGTTAACCTTGTTAACTATCTTATACCAAAAGCTTATGCTAACTTAGCTTTTTTTCGGCATTATGGGAAGGATTTTAAGGACCCATACACTAGGAGTATATTGTATAATTCTTTAGTGCGATCTAAATTAGAGTACGCTTCTATCATATGGAATCCCATTTACACCACAAACCCTGCAAGAATTGAAAGGGTTCAACGTATCCATAAAATAAATCAGTTTACAAAAAAAGTTAAAAAACCTAGGCATAATTATAGGAACCCTTGGATGAACTCCGAACTTTCAAAAATTATTAGGGAAAAAATAAATACTTCAAAATGAAAACCAAATATAGAAATAATCTGTTCTTCGAAACTGAGTACCATGCCTTGAAAATAAAAGCTCGGAAAATGACTAAGTATTTGAAAAAGCGATACAATGGTAAATATAATAACAGAAAATATACATTCAGGAAGCAAAACGTGGTCTATTATGCAGGAAATAACCTATGGAAAGAAGAATGAAAATGTGACTGATATCAGTCAGATAATATATAAGGGAAAAACGATTACAAATTGCACTGATATCGCCAATAATTTTAATGAATACTTCACTACAGCTGTTGAAACGCCAAATGAAATTAATTACACGGATAATCCAGCAAATAATATTATAACTCCATTCACCTTAAGTGAATGTAATATCTTGGAAGTGAATAATTCGAAAGAAAATTTAAATTCAAAATCTGCAAACGGCCCGGATGGTATCTCCGCAAGGTTTGTCAAAAAATACAAAAATCATCTAGCTATGCCGATCTGCAATTTTATTAATGATTCTTTTAGATCAGGTCAGTACCCTGACGAGTTAAAGGTAGGCTCCGTGGTACCTGTACATAAAGCCGGAAGTAAAGAGTTATGTTCAAACTACCGGACAATAACGAAACTCAACACCATTGATAAAATATTTGGAAGCATACTTCTTGATCGACTTACAACATTTCTAGCACAAAATAATATAATTGACAAAAACCAGTTTGGCTTTGTAGAATGCTCCAACACCATGGCAGGGTGCATATCGTGCACAGAGTACATCTACGAAAATATTGATAAAAAGAATTATGTGGCTCTCTTGGCAATTTATTTATCAAAAGCTTTTGACTCAGTAAATATAAAGATAATCGTTATAATTTAGGTGAACTAGGCTTGGAAGGCAAGGAACTGAAGAAATTTGAAACCTTTTTAACCAACAGAAAACAGTTAGTACAAATAAATAGTACAACGAGTTCCACTTTGGAAATTACAACAGGCGTACCGCAAGGATCAAAACTAGCGGCAACTCTGTTTATAATATATATTAATAATATACTAAGACTAAATTTAAAGGGTGTTCCCCAATTTTATGCTGATGATGGAACCTTCATGTACTCTGCAATTACGTTAGAAGAATTAATCACCAATATTAGGACTGATTTGGATGAGATATACGAAAATAGGTTAGACGTTAGAAATTACAGTATTCTACAGACACTGCTCATTGTTTTCAAAATCAAAAACAATTTGATTAAACATAGTCTTGACTTAAATTTCGCAGAAAATCTAAGCTATAACTTTAGAAATACTCTATATATAAAGCTATGCTATACGTAGCTATGGTGCTAGAATGTTTAATAAATTGCCCGACAATGTTAAAACATGTTCCAATTATTTCCATTTCAAGAGGTAAGTTAAAAGCCTCTTGTTACTAGATTATAACTTTAGCCTGTAAAATAAAAATAATAATAATTTAGTCTTATTTGTTTTTTATAAAAAAAAAAACACTGTAAATAAGTATGAGTGGGTTGCCATGGTGTCATGGGTTTCTTCCAGGATAGAAGGCGGCAAGTCGGTACTTTTGGGGTCGGGGCGTTGCCCACTTTCATAATTTAAACATTTTGTATAAATACACTATGCAACATATTTTCGCCGAAAATTTATTTTCATCGACGAATTACCACGATCCTGCCAAGGTAGGACCTGGAAAGTCCACGGTTTGAGGTTGCCCTAAATACAAATAAGTGAGTGGTCTCTTTTCAATAAAATATGCAACATTTTTTTCTGCAGGGGTCTCCTGGACTAAACCCCTTTATTTCAAATAATTTGTTTACGTTTGAAAAGCATAAACAAAAAAGAACTGAGCAATCGTACATGAGGAAAATGATGACCATTTGAAAAACATAAACAGACAAGAATAGAGAAATCGAGAACTTTTCGCGATATTATCGTATCCCGAAATGCTTACAAACCTCACGAGCTTCCCGACGTTTATTTTAGTCGATGTATTACCGGTATTTATGCACTCTGTTTTTCTTTACTTTTGGTTTTTTTTTTTTCAATATATTGCCTATCCAATGATGCTTTCCTCAAAATGTATTTACATACGAGATTCTCAAATCTCGAGGTACTCAACATTCAGCTAAGTCGCTGCATTGGCCGTATTCCAGGGTTTTCTACTTGTGGTTTGTGAAAATTATCGCTTGTGTTCTAGCTCTAGCTTGTGCAAGCTCTATTTAAAATTGCCAGTGCAGCGTTTGAATTGAATGTCGAGAACCTCACGATCTTTAGGAGTATTTCGAGAATCTCGCGAGAAATTTTGTTCCGTACAAACTCGAGAATTGGAAATATGTTATTGGCTACTCAAACTCCCACTCCCCGGTACATATTTAGTTTTTTGTCATTAACTTTTAACTATTTTTAAAGCTATAGATATTTGCGATGACCACAAATAGGTTCCCAGAATTAAAAAAAGTAAATTTTTGACGATTTTTTGACATTATTACCATAATATTGATTTTTACCAAAAGTTTTGTATGCTAACTTTCGTTTTTCTCACCGGACACATATCATTATAAGATTTCAATGTTTACTAATCGATCAAATTAACAAAGATTCCACAAAGTCCCTGCGGTCAAACCAACTAGTTGTACACTAGAAGAATACTTGTTTGCCAAAAATCCCAACAAGTATGAGTTCTGTAATTTTTCCATATTAGCAACTGGTATTTTTAACACGGCGATGTCCTTCCAAATATGAAATTGCTAAACTAGTTCAAATATATTTTAGTTAGTAGATTAGTTTAATTCAATTGTAAAAGTATTTATGTATAGGTATCACTTCATTTATATCACTTCAAAATATATAAACTTAGGAAATATTGTAAATTAAAATTATTTACATATATATAAAAACTAGCAGACCCGCAGACATTGTTCTGCCCTCAATTTGGTCTATCTGCGTACATTTTAATAAGCTTTTTCTGTCTAACTCTGCCCTCGCCCGTCTACACTGTTTCCTAATCTTTGTATTCACTCCTCCCTCTGTATTTTTCGCTTCATCTATCTCCATCAGTCTCCTCTCTTTTCTGTTTTCTCGATTTTTTCTCATTCTTCTTCATATCTTATTACAAGTCCCAGAGGGTGGTATGTATTTTGTTCCAGTCCCATTCCGAGCCTCAGTCCCAGTCCCATTCCGAGCCTCAGTCTCAGTCCCAGTCCTAGTCCTAATCCAAGTCCAGTCCGTCTCTGGTCTACTTCCCGGAAAAAGTATCGTAAATACTAATATCGGCAAATTTATATAGCAAATTTCAGGCAAATCGAATAGGACGCATTTAAATAAGTATGTGCGTATTATTAATACATGTTTTTATTTCGGCCTCGCATGCATATTTATCAGTTTTGCCAGGTTGATGCGACTAAATCGAATATCACAATGAAGACTACTTTAAAGCTCTAAGAAACAGCTGTCATTTTTCACCCAGCGGTGTAAAACTTACTCTGTACTAAAGCATACAGCAACAGCTTCAATTTAATACCTATAATGTAAAAACACATTCTAGGTGTATCCGAGTCCACGGTTTGGCCTATATATCGAGACCCTAGTCACCCAGCGGCATAAAACTTAACGCTCATGATTATATACAAAGCAATTAGCCAGCCGATTCTGTGCTACGCGTCACCCATAAGGTCGCCAAGCCTAAAAATTACCCACTGGAAGAAGCTACAGGCCTGCCAAAATACTGCTTTCAAAGAAAAGTATCCAAAACTCGAGGAAGAGGAACGCATACTCCCCAGGGAAACGCGTGTTACTCTTGCTCAACTTCGTTCTGGATACTGTACCAGGTTAAACTCTTACCTATCCAGAATCAACCCCGACATACAAAATGTATGCCCCGCTTGCAATGTGTCCCCACATGACACCAACCATCTCTTTAATTGTAATGTGGAACCAACGCCTTTAACACCCCTTTCCTTATGGTCCACCCCTGTTGAAACAGCAAGTTTCCTTGGACTCCCGCTAGAGGATATTGATGACAATTTGTGATCGGTCGCGGCTGTTAGGTGGGGCGAAGCACTGCTAGAACAACAACAACAACTGCAAGAATACGATTCGTATGAGGTTCTCCATTTAAAAACACATGTGCGACACACAAGTGTATGCTAACTGGTGTCTTTTGCAAGTATCATACCAAGACTAGCCGACTCGTCAGCGACAGGCCTAAGATAATGTTAAAGAGTTGATATTAAATATAGTAACAGTTTATAAGTTTAAAAGAATTTTGATCGAAGATTATTAATAACCCGAAAAATCCTTTAAAAAAGAAGCAAAGATTTGAATTATAGATTATGTTCCAAGCACCACCTACCATGCGCAGTCTATCGAATAAATAAAATTGTAAATGGAACTCAATAAGCAAAAATTTCATATATGAACACACACAATCATTCCAATATAGCTCAAAAATTATGTTACTACTAATTTATGTTTTATTCACTTGGTTTGTTTGAGCGCTCAGTAAGAAATGTAACTGACATTTGGATTAATTGTAAATGACACTCTGGAATTTTGTTGTACACTAGCAAATTGTTTGTTAGAAAAGTATGCTTGCCAATTCGAAATAAACTTTTGACACCCATTGTTGAACGAAATAAATTGTATAACTACTACAATAGCAACAAAAGGGTTTGCATGTACATGTATATGGTTAATTCCCAGTCGAATCGACCAATGGGAAATTAACAAACTAAGGATTTTCAAATCACTATTGCAACTAAAGGGAAAGGCTGGAAGAAACAACAACCAGAGCAAAAGAAAAAAGTTTTCATCACATTTGTACACTCAGAAAAATACATTTAATCAACATGAAGAAAAAATTAAAAATAAAATGCTTTTAATTTGGGGAAAATTTTATCAAACTAAAAATGATTGAATATTTCTCACACGGGCGCAGCTCATAATCACAACTTTCAAAGTCCATACAATTTTAAGAAATCCCGACAATACACAATCCAAATATAACAAAAATCCCAACATATCGAAATCCATATATATTTACTAAAACTTCGTTACTACACATTACATCTATGCAGAAATACTGCGGATTGCATAGCCGATGTTACATCGGATAAAGGTTAGTTTTTTGAAGCCGGGCACAAGGCCGCCTACGCAGAAAGGTGTTCTGAGTAGATAGATATACTGTGCATCACGTAGCCGATCGATTGGATCGTCTTAGGACTCCTTTTTTGAACGATGGACCTAGGCCGCTTATCGTCTTAGTGTTCCTGTTTTGAAGGACGGACGTACACCGCTTATGCGCAAACATATTGTAGATCGATAGGTCTTGGTCACGTTGGAATTATGAATGGTCAGGATTCGGTCCTGTCCGTATTATTAACTATTGGGATCTGCTCATGTCGAAATTATGAATTGTCGAGAATAAGCTGAGTCGGAACTATGTGCTGCGGGATTTTGTAAGTTGGGATTATGTTATACACCCTCCGGGAAAATTTGATTCAAGTATTTGTGCATATACAAATGCCGTATAACTTTAACTTGTGTATTTCCCTGCCTATGATTACTCATCGAATCCCCAAAGATAAGTTCGTAACTTTCAAATTATAAATAAAACAGTAGTTAACACAAACGAATTTCTCAATTGAAATATTTCTTATCTGAAATTACACCTTGAAATATGTACTTTCGCTTTGTTTAAAAAAGAAAATAGTTGATTTTTTCTAATATAAGCAAAATGAAACTTCCACAAAAAATTAAAAAAAAAGTTGTGAATCAAACATTCAAACGCGCGGTTATCGATATCATTCCGTCGCATTCGCTAGAAAACCTTCTTATGCATGTAAGTATGTATGCTTTTTTTATACTCAGTTGAGCAGAGCTCACAGAGTATATTAAGTTTGATTGGATAACGGTTGGTTGTACATATATAAAGGAATCGAGATAGATATAGACTTCCATATATCAAAATAATCAGGATCCAAAAAAAATTTGATTGAGCCATGTCCGTCCGTCCGCCCGTCCGTCCGTCCGTCCGTCCGTCCGTTATCACGATAACTTGAGTAAATTTTGAGGTATCTTGATGAAATTTGGTATGTATGTTCCTGAGCACTCATCTCAGATCGCTATTTAAAATGAACGATATCGGACTATAACCACGCCCACTTTTTCGATATCGAAAATTACGAAAAATGAAAAAAATGCCATAATTCTATACCAACTACGAAAAAAGAGATGAAACATGGTAACTGGATTGGTTTATTGACGCAAAATATAACTTTGGAAAAAACTTTGTAAAATGGGTGTGACACCTACCATATTAAGTAGAAGAAAATGAAAAAGTTCTACAAGGCGAAATCAACAGCCCTTGGAATCTTGGCAGGAATACAATTAGTGGTATTGCATATATAAATAAATTAGCAGTACCCGACAGATGATTTTCTGGATCACCTGGTCCACATTTTGGTCGATATCGCGAGAACGCCTTCACATATACATCTAAGGGCCACTCGCTTTTAAAACCCTCATTAATACTTTTAATTTGATATCCATATCGTACAAACACATTCTAGAATCACCTTGGCCCACCCTAATGGCGATATCTCGAAAAGGCGTCCACCTATAGACCTAATGCCCACTCCCTCTTAAAATGCTCAGTAACACCTTTCGTTTGATACCCATATCGTACAAACATTCTAGAGTCACCCCTGGCTCACCCTAATGGCGATATCTCGAAAAGGCGACCACCTATATACCTAATGTCCACTCCCTCTTAAAATGCTCAGTAACACCTTTCGTTTGATACCCATATCGTACAAACATTCTAGAGTCACCACTGGCCCACCCTAATGGCGATATCTCGAAAAGGCGTCCACCTATAGACCTAATGCCCACTCCCTCTTAAAATGCTCAGTAGCACCTTTCGTTTGATACCCATATCGTACAAACATTCTAGAGTCACCCCTGGCCCACCCTAATGGCGATATCTCGAAAAGGCGTCCACATATAGACCTAATGCCCACTCCCTCTTAAAATGCTCAGTAACACCTTTCGTTTGATACCCATATCGTACAAACATTGTAGAGTCACCCTTAGTCCACCTTTATGGCGATATCTCGAAAAGGCGTCCACCTATAGAACTAAGGATTACTCACTTTTAAAATACTCATTACCACCTTTCATTTGATACCCATATCGTACAAACACATTCTAGAGTCACCCTGGCCCACCCTAATGGCGATATCTCGAAAAGGCGTCCACCTATAGACCTAATGCCCACTCCCTCTTAAAATGCTCAGTAACACCTTTCGTTTGATACCCATATCGTACAAACATTCTAGAGTCACCCCTGGCCCACCCTAATGGCGATATCTCGAAAAGGCGTCCACCTATAGACCTAATGCCCACTCCCTCTTAAAATGCTCAGTAACACCTTTCGTTTGATATCCATATCGTACAAACATTCTAGAGTCACCCTTGGTCCACGTTTATGGCGATATCTCGAAAAGGCGTCCACCTATAGAACTAAGGATTACTCCCTTTTAAAATACTCATTACCACCTTTCATTTGATACCAATATCGTACAAAAACATTCTAGAGTCACCCCTTTCCCACCCTAATGGCGATATCTCGAAAAGGCGTCCACCTATAGACCTAATGCCCACTCCCTCTTAAAATGCTCAGTAACACCTTTCGTTTGATACCCATATCGTACAAACATTCTAGAGTCACCCCTGGCTCACCCTAATGGCGATATCTCGAAAAGGCGTCCACCTATAGACCTAATGCCCACTCCATCTTAAAATGATCAGTAACACCTTTCGTTTGATACCCATATCGTACAAACACATTCTAGAGTCACCCCTGGCCCACCCTAATGACGATACCTCGAAAAGGCGTCCATCTATAGACCTCATGCCCACTTCCTCTTAAAATACTCAGTAGCACCTTTCGTTTGATACCCATATCGTACAAACATTCTAGAGTCACCATTGGTCCACCTTTATGGCGATATCTCGAAAAGGCGTCCACCTATAGAACTAAGGATCACGGCTTTTCAAAATATTCATTAACAGCTTTCATTTGATACCCATATCGTACAAACATATTCTAGAGTCACCCCTTGCCCACCCTAATGGCGACATTTCGAAAAGGCGTGCACCTATAGACCTAATGCCCACTCCCTCTTAAAATGCTCAGTAACACCTTTCATTTGATTCCCATATCGTACAACTAGAGACACCCCTGGTCCACCTTTATGGCGATATCTCGAAACGGCGTCCACCTATGGAACTAAGGATCACGGCTTTTCAAAATATTCATTAACAGCTTTCATTTGATACCCATATCGTACAAACATATTCTAGAGTCACCCCTGGTCCACCTTTATGGCGATTTCTCGAAAAGGCGTTCACCTATAGAACTAAAGCCCATTCCCTTTTAAAATACTCATTATCACCTTTCATTTGATACCCATATCGTACATTCTAGAGTCAGCCCTGGTCCACCTTTATGGCGATATCCCTAAATGGCGTCCATCCATAGAACTATGGCCTACTCTCTCTTAAAATACTCTTTAATACCTTCCATTTGATACACATGTCATACAACCACATTCCAGGGTTACCCTAGGTTCATTTTCCTACATGGTGATTTTCCTTATTTTGTCTCCATAGCTCTCAACTGAGTATGTAATGTTCGGTTACACCCGAACTTAGCCTTCCTTACTTGTTTTCATTTAAATTTCTTATTATTTAGGCTCCAGTTTATGCAACAAACCCTTTTAAAGAAAGTTATATCCTGTCGAATCCTGTATTGCCTTATCTTAATTTTTATGATGAATAAAAAAATGAGATTTGTGATAGAATCAGCCATACATGTACAAATAAGTATTAAGTATTTAAACCCACGCTTACATTTGTATATGTAGATTTTCATGTATTTGTATGCATATATTTATTTCAAAGTGGTTGCCTATTACTGCCATTGTAGGGGGAAACTTTATTGCGAACATTTAGCTTTCAAAAGTTTCACATATACCAAAATACATACACACGTATAAACGCTTTATAAATCCTTGACTTTTATCAAACCTACATAACCGTGTAAATTGATACCAAACTTTTTTATATGAAATATCATATTCCTCACTAAATATAATAAAAGCTTGAATAAGCCACTGACACCAACTTGCAACTTAGTTACAACAACTTTGTCATTCACATACACCCGTTTGCCGCGTACGACCGCTGCAGATGCCTTTATCGCTTTATTGTTATATATTTTTTTTTAGAGTTATTTGTAGATAAGACAAAGCCAGAAAATGAAAAGAAAGTGTATGCAGGTTTTCTGATAGAGATTTTGCTATGTATGTGGTAAATCACAAAATACGAGGTAGTGTTTTTTTAAAACGTGGTTTCGTACCACAAGTTATGGAGCTTTAGTGTTCTTAAAAGTGACGCCCTAAGATAATGGAGATAGCCTTTTAAAGGATCTATAAATCGTTCATCATTAATTCCCAGATGAATGACGCGAAATCATTGAAGGTGTGTAAATAATATATTAATTATGCTCCATAATATTGCCTGAAGGCTCCCTGTTTCGATTTTGTGCAAAAAAAAAAAATAAATAAATAAAAAAAATGCGGTCAAGGCATAGCCCCATCCGGCTTTGATATTATTGTTTTGAGTAAATGTAAGACTTCCATAAATAAGGGTTAGATAAGATTGAACTGAACTGAATGAGTCCACTGTATTAACAGGAGTTAGTTCAACTAAATAACCCTATCAAAACAAGGACCCATGTTATAATACAACGTCGCCCTCTTGGCAAATCTAGAAGCTTTCTAGGACATATGCCACTTGCTGTTTCTAGATCTATTAGCTAGTGTTTTAGACTGGTAAGCGCAGGGCACTATCAAAAAAGTGCTCGATTGTTTGCTCCTCTTAATCGCACTCTCTACATCTGCTACCACTGACAAGGCCTAATTTAAAAGCATGTGACGCCAGAAGGCACTTTTAAGTCAGAATATCCGGCATGAGCCTACAAATCTTTCGGTCAACGGAACTTTGTAAGTCCAAGGTTGTGGGACATACACATGATCTACACTACTGTAGAGCTCTACCCTTGGGTCGCAGAAACACAATATTGACATATATTTCTCCATATCCCGATTTTTTTAAATATGGCTTCGATTCTAAACTATGCCATACTATTGTCCTAATTGCTGCTAGGATGTCAATATAAAAGTTGATGCCGCTAGAGTTTAAGCTATTTTATACCACTATGGCCGTATGGTATGCGCTCAAACTGCATCGAATCACCGAGCCTCATTACAGTTGTTAAAGCTATGTTCTTTGCCTCCAGGTCAACATGCGGAATGGTCAATGCAGCCGTTGGGGTTATTTTCGGGGCTCGCGTAATGCTAAGCATTGATAGCTTACATTTCCTCTCCAACTTTTGAGGAAGGGTCTTTTTGTGTAGCCATCCACCTACAAAGTTATCATAGTATAGGATAGGCTTTACATTTGCTGTAAATATATAATGAGAGAGAGAGAGCAATAGACCCAACGTAAACCCAAACGTTCTTTTATATACAAAAAGTGCTGTCGAAGCCTTATTCACTTTCTCTTCCACGTTGAGCTTCCATTCTAACCTATTGTCCAAAATGATTATAGATATATTGTGTAAGGTTTTTCCTGCATAGTCATATGTCCTAGCTTGGCCCCGGACCAGTTTGGAATTTTACTCCCTAGTAAACAAACCTCCGCTCAACTTTAAGTGTGCGCCCAGGTATGTATACCCCGAAATGCCCGATCAATCAAAGAGCTAATTGTTGCAAGACATTCTTCACTTGTAACAACTGCAATGCCATCTGCGTACGCCGTTATTTTGGCGGGGTCTACTTCGAACCGCCTGAGAAGATAACTGTGCTAGGAATAAATCATATTTTTAGCAACTCTGATAACTTCCATAAAATCATTTGATACATTTCCTAAATAAACATCTACTACGTAAATTTAAACAGTTTGAAAAGCAACAAAAAAAAAAACAACTTAACTAATCGTGCGCTAATTAGCAACTAATAAAGCATCGCTCTTAATTTGCCATAACCAAAACAATATCTACATTTAGTAATAGCACAATTATGGTAAACATCGATTGCTCCAATTGAATTAACACTGCCTGTGCGTTAATTGCTTCGGACAACAATATGGCCCACAATTTCCGCAAATTTGATTTTATTTCCGCTACCAAAATCGACTTGTGCGCGATGGCCTAACTAACACTGTAAATGTTCGCTTTTTGCAGTTGTTGTAATAATGTTAATGTAAGGCGCGATAACCTCCGAAGAGATTTTAGGCAGAGTTTCTCTTCCAATATGCGTCGTGTTTCTTTTTAATTTTTCCTACAAATTGGCGGGACGGCACCTACTTGTTTTATGCCGACTCCGAACGGCATCTGCAAGGCAGATGAGTTTTCACTGAGAGCTTTTCATGGCAGTAATACACTCGGAGTGCTTGCCAAACACTTCCTAGGGGCGATCCCGCTTAGACAAATTTTCTTCTAATTGAAAAACTTTATTTCTAAAATTTTGATGCTGCTTTGACCTGGGTGTCAACACAGGGCATTCGGTGTGGTAGGCGGAGCACGCTACCATCACACCACGGTGGGTGCCTAATAATGTTAAACGTCATTAAAATTGAAGCAAACAAAATTGAAATTATCATAAATTTGCAAAAGGATAATATCGGCTTCTGATTAACGTCTTGGAAAACTTTTTAATTTTCTTATCTTAAATGTTGGCGTTGCCATATTTATTTTCCAAAATTGGTTGTGGCTGACAACCGATTTTGTTAATTTTCATAAAGTGAATGTATAATTTCAAAGATAACCCCCGTGCCAAATTTCAGAATTAAACCAACAACGGTGTCACTCCTTTTTCCATATTCCAATTTCTTGTCATAAAGTCAACCCATCTATCAAGTTTCATCACTTAATCTATGTTAGATAATGAGATATGACTTATTTTGTTTTGTTGATTTTCCGACAAGATGGATAAATGATATATATTGGAACGATTTTCCGTCATCCCTTGTCAAATTTGGTTTCGAGACAAACCGGATTCGGCGTTGTGCCCGCATCAGTGTCGATTTTCGTCCTGATCTGTTGTTGTCGTTTGTCTTGTATTTATAGTTCATAGGTACATTAGCAGGTATTGCCAAAATGTATGCTTATGAATATTTATTTGTATTTGCTGCGTGTTCATTCAGAACCGAGGAAGGTTTTTACTGATCGATTTGTGTGGCTGACTGAGACAGGTAAAAGTCAGTAATTCTAGTCGTTTGACCTTCTTTGTGGATTAGTTGCTTTGGTGTGTTTATTGTTTTGTGTTTATTTGTTTTTTTTGTGTTTGGGCGAAAACTAAGAATTAACACTAACTCAGCATCTATTCAGCAGCCACGGCGTATACAAGCTTACCTGCGGATGCATGATAATGAAATATCGTAATTTCTCAGTTTTTTCTAAATTTTCGGTATCGAAAATGTGGGCATGGTTATAGTTCTATTTAGTCCATTTTCTATACCAATCTTTGTTGTGTCCATTTAAGTCCTTATATTAAATCTCGTAAAGATTTCTCAATTTTTAATCAAGTTATCGTCTAAACGGTCGGACGTGGTATAGTTGTTGCGATAAAGTTACTCCCCGAAACCTTTGGGGAGTGTTATCAATGCTGAATGTCCTTTGCCGTTTATATATCCCGTACGTTCTGATACAAGCCCGTCATCTCGGGAACGATTTGGTATGGCCATGTTGAATCTTTAAGGCTATTCCGCACCCACCCTCCAGTTCTATGAGGAATTTGATGGCGCCAAAGCCTCGCTTGCTGAACAAACATGATTCGCCATGGGTAGGTGAGGTTGAAAATAGGGTTGGAAAATCTATGAATTACTGGCTGTATTTACTCTGGGTTGTGTATTTGATGTTTTGGGTATTTAAATCGCACCGTTCGATAAGTATACCTACCACGGGTATATTTTAAGCTCCTTACCCACTGGGGGTAAATATTTTTCCCTTTAAATAATTTTATAAGAGTTCATATCCGCCTCTGCGCGTGTTTAGTTATGATATTTATTCTTTAGTCAGGATTGTACGAAGCTATTTTTTTTTAATGTGTAATGTCAGACATGCTTGCTGCTTTTTATTCAAATGAAGGTGTCGGAATTGAGTATGATTGATCACATAAACTTGGCACCATCCCTGGTAATAGTCTTTTTCCTCGAAAATCCCATACAACAATACCATTTAAAGGGGCTTCTTCCTGGCACATTTCTTCATCACACGCAAAATCAGAAACAGCCAATTAGCTTATCATTTTAAAAATATACATATACACACTGTACACTGAAAGAAATGAAGCTAATAAAACAAATAAATCAGGTTTGTTGTTCATAAATAAACAGTTATTTAATAAAATGTATTGCTTGTGGTTGATTCAACGGTATTATTGTCATTTCAACAGAAAAATAACAGCTTCTCTGAAGTTAAAAAATTTCTGTAAAATTTACAGATTCCCAATCTACCTGATTTTTCTCTTAAGAGAACTGATTTCGTTGGTCAACAAAAAACTTCCAATATTATGCAAATGCATACGAGATATTTACTCTTACGGCCTTCACTATTTTGTGCTTATGACAACCGTGCCACAGGAATATCTGTAATATTATACTTGTATTTTGTTTTTGCGCATAATGCAAAAAACCAGAGAGGTGAACTCAATATAACAAAATAGAGTCGCATTTGACAATACCACCTTTCCTTTCCTTTTACGGGAGGGTTTATTTCACTTATTTTGTTTTGTTGATTTTCCGAGAGGGTGGATAACTGATGTATATTGGAACGATTTTTGGAAAGGAAAATCGTTCCAATATACATCAGGTTTTATTTCTTTTTCATGAGAGAAAATGGAAAAGTTTTAACCAACGGAACTAAATGACAAGATATTCGGAGTATTACATTATCCACAACTATGGAATATGGAAATATACTGCTAACGTCAATGAGATGATTGACGGTCTAGAAAAATTTCATAAAGTTGCATGTGAGATTGTAATACAAAAACTCGGGACTGACTGTATACGGTCCAAAGATCCAACATTTAATTAGATAGCCCAAGAGTTGAGGTAGGTTCATTCAGCAGAAAGAAGTAAATCCTTGTGGCAAGAAAAACGTTGGCTTATCAGAACTTCACTTTAAATAGCTCTGGCTATCCTGAAAACCTTTAGAAAAATATGAAAAACTCCCAGTCGTATGATCAATTTTCATTTCCTCCGTCTTACCCTTTTCTCTCTAATTTCCTTTCCCCTATAAATTTTTTAGTTAACTTTCATCAGCTCACTATCTCCTCCATAAATCTTAATGCTTTTTTTCTTATTCAAGTCTAACTCTCTATATTACATTTAATCTTATCCCTTATTCTTTATTTTCCGTTTAACTGCTTTTACTAATTTTATTTATTTATTTATTTATTTATTTAAACCACTAATCTTATTTTTACTTTTACTCTCACTCTACATCTGCTTCTTGATCTCGTTACTTTTGCGACTTCCTCTAATTTTTCTTCCCATTTCCTCTATACTCTCTCTTTTTTTCTTTCATGCCCCCGTTTCCAATATCAAGATATATCGAGTTTGGCTTTGTTCCGTATATTACACTACAAAGTTAATAAGAAACTAGCAAAATAGTACCAAAAGTTTTCCGTCCCTAGTATTTTAAAATTCATGAGCGGACTATGAGGGCGTCAAATTTTTGTAATTGACCCGTATTTCGGTTGATTCTACCACTTTTTCTCTTTCGGCGTACTTCCACGGTACATATTAATATTTTTGTTAGCTTTTAAATAAAATGTCTATGAGAAACGCAATTATTCACGCTATTAGCCGATCATTCATATTTTGTATGCCTTTAAAATGAGCATTAGTAGCTTTACGGTATTTTTATTACTTACACAGTCAACTTAGTCCTATAATCAAGAAATTTCCAAATTACAAAAACTAATGACATTTCTGTGGTTTGTTATGATAACATTATAAAAATTATATTGTCACCTACTGAGCAATTTATGATTCGTGGGTCCGTTTCTTGGTTGGTTATTTTGTCGTTGGCTTATTTGTTGTTATTATATGCAAGTAATTTTGCGATTTGCGTACATACCAACATAAGTACATACAAAAATTTGCTAATGAAAATTTTAACGTGTCTCTGCATGTGTTCCGTAATATTTTACGACACTGAAACATGCAAATATGTTTTAAAAAGAAGAAAAAAAGTAATAGCACCCACACAAATCTTACTTGTCAAACTTTGTTCGCCCATACCCGGCAGTCAATGCGCTTAGCTGTGAACCCCTTCACAATCTCACACAAAAACGTCAACGAGGAAATAATAAAGCTTAAACCATCTAGCGTATCCAATTATAAAGTTTTACGTATTATTTAACCCTTTCACCCCTGAGTTTTTTTTCATCATTACGACAGCTAATCCTGTAATATGACTAAAATATAAGATGTTTGGCATACCTGAATCCTTACCGTTATCCTGGGATATATAACCCCAATAACATTTATTAACATTTATAGGTGGGACGAATAAGTCCCAATAATACCAAAAGGGCCAAAAATTTGTACACATCTAAAGGTATAAACAAATATTGGGATATTATTATCCCACACAAATGCTTTATTGGGATTATATGTCCCAATGCAGTTATAAATATAAAAAACTTACTTTTTTCATTATAATTTCTTTCCAAGTTCGAAGGAATAATATTTATTCGCACCTAAACTTTACAGCAAGCGGTATATTACGAATACAAACGGTACCAGATAGACGTTTCACACTGAAATACAACGCGTTACTGATGAAATTTTGCGACATGTCTGTGCAAAATATTGCGTAATGGGAAATTTGATGTCAATAATGACGGAATGCGGTTACCGATCATCAAAGAAGGCTTCAAGGTTTTATTGGGCACATTTCAATGCGTAATTGGATAAAAATTAAAAGTTATAAACATATTTGAAGTTTGCTGGGATGTATTGTCCCAGTAGGGGCGAAAGGGTTAAATATATCATAAATAAATTGAAGCAATTTTGGCTACTGCTTGCGGATCCTAACTAGTCGGAAGGTTTTATAACATGCTGGATATGCGATAGTGAATCTCACATTGAACGTCCTTGTATAAGACAAAGAGTAGCTGTGTAGTTGGTACTCCGCCTACCACAACGATGGTCCTGGGTTCAACTCTCTGGCAAAGCAATATCAAAAATATATAAAAATATTTTTTTAAATAAAATTAACTTTTTCTAAGCGGAGTCGCCCCTTGACGTTGGTTTGGCATACACTCCGAGTGTATTTCTACCATGAAAAAGCTTCTCAGTGAAAATTCATTTCCCAGATATCGTTCAGAGCACGAAGCGAATTAAAAGAAAAGATTTGCCTAAATCTCTTTGGAGGTAAATCGCGCCAAGTATTATTTTTTTTTGCTGACTAAATTTTCTGGTTACAAACAACAATCGCCTAGGTCCTATCCACTAACAGAATTAATGACAGGGAGGGTATTCGTTGGAGTTGTCCAGAGAGAAAATTGTTTAAGTTGCGTTCATAAGATCACGAACGTGCCCAGATCAGGAAAATAACCCTACAGCAACGGCTGAGACAACATATACTTACGCTGAAACTATACGTATCGCTTCATTTTCTAACGATCAAATTACTTGTTTTGCTGTATTAGATATCCTCCTACCAGAAGAGTAAAACAGCAAAGGTGGTCTTTAAGGTTCCCATCTTAGGTTTTTTTATTTTTATTGTTTATTGAATATACATCAGTTGTATGGAGCCCACGTTATCAGAGTTATTGAGATAAATTAAAATCTGTTCAAAAACAAATTTTTCTCTTCGCGTTGAAGACTTTCCATGGGATATGCAAAGGAATCATCTTTCCGTATACAGTTGCCCACGTAACAGATTCGTGCAGAGGTGCTTAATGTATTATTTATGGTAAAACTTACAAGAGGTTTGATAGATAGCTGGTTTTCGCTTGTGAAAGTTATGCCCAACATGCCCTGCAGGCATTCGTGACACTCTCAGCCAAGTTTCTTAGGCACATGCAGATTAAATTTTCTAATGCACGAATCTTTCCGTAGTTTTAGAAAGAATTTTATTGAACATTGTAATTCATTTGGCACTTATAACTCGATATACTCAATTAAAAATAATATATTTATAGCCTTAAATGATTTAAAACAATACTTAAGGTGGGTTGCTTGGAAACGCCTCCTTTCCACACTCCCATGCAGCACAATTATTGTTGCTGTTTGAAAGTTGTACTCTAACGCCCGAAATCACGTCCATTCCGATAATAGCATTAATAATTGTACTCCGATTAAACGAATTTTGAAAAAAATAAAAAAATTAACTTCAATCGCATCAATTCCGACAAAATATTGAACAGTCATTTATATATATAATCATATTTGCTTTAGCCGGCATTTCAAGAATCAAATAAGGAAGAGGATAACGTAGAAAATAATCCTTTCCACCTTTCCAACAAGCTTAATTTGGGTGCTCGGAGTCGCGTCCATTCCGACACCAAAAATTTGATATGTGAATTCCCAACAAATTTTCTAAACTCATTTCTTATATATATTACTGTACAACTAATCCGCAAGGTTATTTTTATCTGTAGATTAAATAAATAATTAAAAATATATAAATTAAATATGTATATAATCCAACATAGTGAGGCCAAAGTAATCAACATTAAAGAACATAATGAAATACTGAACAGGCAGTTTTTGATAAATTGTCACAAACCGGGACACCCTAGCAAACAACTGCTTGATCTAGCTCCACCACCAAGACGGTTAAGGGAAAATCTTCTTAAGCACTATGATGAGATCCGGCACCTGCCAACACATCCGTTTAATCCAGGCGTGTAAAAGGAGGCCCTAGGCAAAATCCACACAGGACGCGCCCGGTGAAGCCTGTAGTAAAACTTGTAATAGGTTAAACTCTTACTTGTACAGAATCAACCTTGATACACGCAATGCCCTGCATGCGATGTGTCCCCACATGAAAGCAACAATCTTTTCAGTTGTAATATAGAGCCTACGCCTCTAACATCATTGAATGGAGTGAAGCACTATTAATACAACAACAACAACAACAACAAAAGTTTTTCTTTTTAATAATTGAAATCTTAGCTCATCTGTGTTTTTAAGCATGTTGGACACGCTTTTGGAACATGAGATGTGTTCATCGGCAAATTACTTCACTTCTTAGTTGCCTTCTCAGTCCAAGGTAAGATCCATTGAAAATAGTGGTTCCTATTTTCTTGAATTCCGTGGCTGATGTTATTTTGGCACTGCAAAATCGCTTAGACGACTGAGTAAAGAAGGACGAATTAAATGGTCTTGCCTCATCATGTTCTCAACAGTTCAGTATTCTAGATTTTTACTTGGCCTAGTCTTTTTTTCAGCTTCCTTCAGTAAATTGTAATTATAAATTACGTAGTAAGTAATTTCCGTCTAGTTTGCTGCTAAGCAGTAGGAGAGTTGATGATTGTGGTTTAATAGAAACATACTTGTTCATATGAACGTAAATATGTATATTTAAGGAGCAATATCAAACTATTTTTACACAAAGTATTTGCCGTAAATGTTTTTGTTCTCAAACATAAAAAACTGAATTGTTACCCATATAACAATGAATAAAAAAGAAGAAAACTAGAGAAACTGACTCAATTAAAAGTTGCTTAAACTGCAAGCGTCTGGGTCGTAATTAGGTTACCCGCTGGTGGCAAACCAATAAAAAAAAACATACAACAGTAATAATGGCAACATATTCGAAAATTGCATGAAGTTATCGTTAAAAGTTGAATGTGAATTTGACTTTATGCTAAAAATGATGTTTGAATCGACTCAAAATTGGAGGTTGTAAATTTAGAAATCAAAGTATGGACCTCAAGGAAATTTAATGCAGCCGTTAATTATTTGTATTGACTATCGAATGTTGAGAAAACATAATGCCATTACACTTCAATGTAACGCGGGTTTATTTCTCGCGGATAGTACAAAAATTGTCACACAAAGAGTAGCTCCATGCGGAGAGACTCACTCACCCACCTACACGAAAGTATTGCTGCAACTGCTGAAAAAAACGTATACTTAAAACGTTCACGCTCTTGTCTATATGTCCCTGGTAAGGCGTGGTTCCACCGAAGGTGATGTTCTGTTAAGTCGTCGACGTGATTTCTTTAGAACATTACGGACACGTTAAAGAGCAACGCCGCTCTTTCAACGTCTACTAAAAGTCATTACTCTCGTGACCCAGTTTCAACGACGAGCACGAATGCTGGCCAGATACCCAGACCAAATTGCGGTTGTGGTTCGCGCCAAAGAGGGCCACTAGTTTTTGCGGCTGTCTTATGGGTTCAAATGGACATGCTCTGAATTTGGTTTAACCAACAAACTTACATGACTGTGCAAAACGTTGTTGAGCAATACCAATAGAGAAGGCGACAACCTGGCTAGGCCACTCTGACATAATCGGTTTAAGGGCTAGCCAGGGGATCTTTCATCAGCAGCGTCTGTCCACAGCGAGGTGCGGCTGCAAGCGGGCATCTGTCTTGAATCAAGCAGCTCGCTATATAAACGTGCAAGTAATATTTTCACCCCCGCTGGGCTGGTTGTGCGCTGGGCTTGGGACCCGCCACGTCACACCATACTCCAACTAAAAGCAACAAAAAGCCTCGGATAAAAAGAACAATCTCTATTGATGACGACCATGTCAAACGTTTGAAGGACAATGAATTGAGGGCATGCACCTGGAACGTGCGCTCCCTGAATGGGATTGGTGCAGATTCCATCCAAGAAATGCCTTGGACGAAGCAAGGAAGAAAGAAGATTAAAAATGTTGACATCTATTCGAGCGGCAATACACATAGGCGGAGTTGCGGCGTCGGATTCGTGGTGGTAGAGAGACTTTTTCGCCAAGTATTGGCGTTCATGCCTGGGACGAACGTCTCGCCGCTATCCGAAAAAGCAAAATTTTTTAATATGTCATTCATCTGCGCCCATGCGCCGACATAGGGGAAAGACGGTGAGGTGAAAGATGCTTTTTATGAACAATTAGAACGCACATAGAGCGCTGCCCCCGTCATGATATAAAAGTCGTGCCTGCGAATTTAACTCCATGGTGGGCAAAAAAGGTGTTTTTGGCCCTACAGTCTGAAAGTTCAGCCTACACAATGAAACTTCTCCTAATGGACTGAGGCTGATTGACATTGCCGGTGCTCGAAACATGGTCATATCCATCACGAGGTTCATGCATAAAGTGATACATCAAGCTACATGGCTGTCCCCCGATCGAAATACTCGCAACCAGATCGATCACGTTGTGATAGACGCAGCTAAAATACACACCCGCCTCTGCGCGGCTAAAATCAAGGATGTAACACCGGAACAAAAAACACAAGGAAATCTAGATGTCGAAAGGCTGCAATCGCAACAGATTGCCAATGATTTCGCAATTCGACTTACACATCTGCTCTCTGAGAGCTCAACTCAGCCTGAAGAAATGCAGGAGCATTGAGAGCATATCTCCAAACCACTTCGTACTGCCGCCGATGAAACAATTGGTTACGGGCGGCCACAGAAAAACAACTGGTACGATGAAGGATGCCGCGTTGCAACCGAAAGAAAAGACGCTACCTACAGGGCTACGTTAAAACCGAGTGCAATAAGAGGAGTGTGTGAACGCTATCGCGGGTTAGAAAGGAAAGCGAGACGCCTTTTCAGGAAGAAAAAACAGAGGCAGAAAGGCGAGAGTGCGAGGAGCTTTAACTGTTAGCCACCAGGAATGACGCCCGAAATTTTTACAAAAATTCGGCGAGGGAAGGTTTTAAGACGGGGGCAAACTCATGTAAGAACAAAAACGGAGACAGTACTTAGATTATGGAGGGAACACTTCTCTGCTCTCCTAAATGGAGGCAGCGATTTACCGCAAAGGGATAAGGAACCCGATCCCGCAATCGATGGTGATGGAATAAATGTCCCCCCACCTGATTATGACTAAGTCAGAATGCCAATAACCAGATTGAAAAACAACAATGCCGCGGGCGCTGATGGATTGCCTGCGGAGCTATTCCAATAGGGCGGCGAGGAGTTGGTAAGGCGCATGCACCAGCTTCTTCGCAAAATATGGGCGCACAAGTGCATGCCCGATAATTGGAATATAAGTGTTCTTTGCCCAGTCCACATGAAGGGGAATACTGCAAACTGCAGCAACTATCGCGGAATCAGCCTTCTCAATATCGCATATAAGGTCCTGCCAAGTGTATTGTGCGAAATATTGAAGCCCACCGTGAATCAACTGATTGGACCATATAAGTGCGGCTTCAGACCTGGTAAATCTACCATCGACCAGATTTTCACAATGCGCCAAATCTTGGAAAAAACCCGCGAAAAAAGAATCGACACACATCACCTCTTCGTCAATTTTAAATTCGCCTTCGGCAGCACGAAAAGGAGCTGCCTATATGCCGCTATGTCTGAATTTGGTTTCCCAGAAAAACTTATACGGCTGTGAAAAATGACGCTGAGCAACACCATCAGCTCAGTCAGAATTGGGAAGGACCTCTCGGAGCCATTCAACACTAAACGTGGTTTCAGACAGTGTGAGCCCCTACCTTGCGATTTCTTTAATTTGATGCTGGAGAAAATTATACTAGTTGCAGAACTTAACCGCACTGGAACGATATTCTATAAAAGCTTACAATTACTGGAATATGCTGATGACATTGATATCATCGGCCTAAACACCCGCGCCGTTTGCTTACTCCAAACTGGAAAAAGAAGCGGTAAAGTTGGGTTTGATGGTGAATGAGTACAAAACGAAGTACGTGCTGTCATCGTGCAAAGAGTCAGCGCACATGCGCCTTGGCAACCATGCTACTGTTGGCAGCCCAAATTTTGAAATCGTAAAAGACTTCGTTTATTTGGGAACCAGCATCAACACTAGCAGCAAAATCAGCTCTGAAATCCAGCGAAGAATCACTATTGCCAATAAATGAAACTTTGAACTAGGTAGGCAATTGAAAAGAAAGTCCTCTCTCGGCAAACAAAGATCATACTCTACAAGTCACTTATCGTTACCGTCCTGGTATATGGTGCAAAAGCATGGACAATGACAACATCAGATGAAACGGCTCTGGGAGTGTGCGAGAGAAAAGTTCTTCGAAAATTTTTGGACCTATACGCGTTGGCGATGGCGAGTACCGAAGAAGATTTAACGATGAGCTCTACAAGCTATACGCAGACATCAACATAGTCCAGCGAATTAAAAATGCAGCGGCTGCGCTGGCTAGGCCATGTTATGCGAATGAAAGATGACGCTCCGGCCAAGAAAGTGTATCTATCGGAACGCGCCTATGGACGCAGAGGTAGAGGGCGGCCCCCACTCCGCTGTAAGGACCAGGTGGAAAACGATGTATACCCCCTTGGTTTGACCAATTGGCGCCTTGTTGGACGGCCATATCCGTTTAAACGGTTATGCGCCAAATAAGTAAGTAAGTAATTAAGAGGTCATCCCCGTAAACATTATGTGGAAGTACGGTACCTGAGAACACAGCCATATGAGGCAAAAAATCACAAGCAGATCCTCAGTGATATCCACAAGCAGGCGTCGGACCTCTATGTATGGAATTGCCCAGCGAATCCAGATCTTAAAGAAAAATACCCAGATCTGGGTACTGTAACAGGTTAAACTCTTACCTATCCAGAATCAACCCCGACATACAAAATGTGTGTCCTACCTGCAATGTGTCCCAACATGACACCAACCATCTCTTTATTTGTAATGTGGAAACAACGCCTCTATCACCCCTCTCACTAGGTTCCATCCCTGTTGAAGCTGCAAGTTTCCTTGGACTCCCGTTTGAAGACATTGATGACGATTTGGGATCGGTCGGTACAACAACAACAGAATTGAGAAAAACAGAGCACCTTATCATGCGATTTTTGTAAACTGATGGTGAAAAATATATTACAAGCAATGAAATACAGCAATTATGGACATAATAGGCCTAAAAACCTGTGCCAAAAGATTCACTTACTCCAAAACCTCTGAATAAGGGTCAGTATATGGATTCCCCAATCCCCACAGAGGTGTTTCCACAATAGAAAACTCAAAACTTCGTACGACTCTGTGAATGAGTTGGTATGATAAGCACCATCTAGGTGGCGTGACTCTTAGTCCCTTCACGATATGGAGTAAAAGGCTTGAAGAGGTACCTTAATAATTTAAAGCCTCCAAATACATGAATTATTGGAAACGTCAAGCACAATAGATCTTAATAAAGATCGCAGTGCATTGAGCCTTAATTATAATAATAATGTGACGAATATTAGCAACACAATGGGATACTATCATCTCTAAGCCAACACTAAGCAGTGACTTGTATGCACATCAATAAATCAATCATTATGTCTATACATATGTCCATACAAGCAGCGGAGAGTTAACGCAAAAACACATGCATATATCTGAGATACTCCCAAAAGTAAGTAATCATTTGTGCAAGTATCGCTCACATATACACGCGCATGGGCTATGACAGAGGCTATAAAATCGTGCATCTGTAGTTATAGCTCAGAAATTTATAGCTGCTAACTAACTAGTAAATTCTAGAAATAGAAGCGCCTAGAAATATGTCAACAAGGAAATCAAACAGTATAAAAGCAGCAACAGTTGAGGCACGACAAGTCAGTTTGATTTAAGCACGATATCTGTCGAGAAGCAATAGTGTTATTTTGAAAGTAGTCAAATAAAGACCAATTTGCATTATCGAATATTGGAGTTCTTTATTCAACAGTTTAGTGATTCGAACGTTAGCAGAAGATTGCAAATAAGAGGAATTGCACTAAATTCGTTACAATTGGTGTCAGAAGAGGAATTGTTGAATAAATCCCGACGATTGTGAATACAACTTGGACATGGCAAAGTTGAGTGAATTGAAGATCCAGAATTTGAAGAAGGAGTTGGAGAGCCGTGGATTGAATACAACCGGCAATAAACTCGAACTTCAGGTGTCACTACGAGAGGCAATGGAATTAGAAGGAATTAATTTGGAAGAGGAGATAAATGAAACACCGCAGACAATGGCGAACACAGACTTGAACATGATATTAGCTGCAATATCTGCACAAACGTCGACAGTAACATTCAAGATGGTAACTCATCTGGAAGAACAGAAGACGTATATGGCATCCAAGATGGAATCACAGCAGACACGTATTGCAGAAATGTCGTCAGAAATAAAATCGAAGATTGAAGCACAAGAAACGCGTATTTCAGAAATGTCGACACAGATTACATCTAAGATGGAAACACAGTTAGAAGAACAGAAGACATATATGACTGAGCAATTGAAAGCACAAGAAACTCGTATATCCTCGCAATTGTCAGAACAGGAAGCAAGGCTATCATCAAAACTGGAAGGGCAGGATGCAAAAATCGCTCAATTTCAGGCAGAAGTCGATGATTTGAAGGGTCGTATTGAGCAGTTACAACTAAACCGCCCAGCTGTTACAGAGAGTTATCCAAAGACACCATCCTTTGACGGTTCTGTTTCTTTCCAGGTGTTTAAGCTTCAGTTTGAGAAGACCGCAACAGTGAACAACTGGAATGCTGAAGATAAAGGTGCAGCTCTATTCGTAGCATTGAAGGGGCCAGCGGCCCAAATCCTACAGACGATTCCCGAAGGAGATCGGAACAACTATGAAGCATTGATGGCCGCTGTCGGGAGATGTTATGGAAGCGAGCATAGAAAAGAGATATACCAAATTGAGTTGCAAAACCGTCACCAAATAGCGAATGAGACTTTGCAGGAGTTTGCCTCGGATGTTGAAAGATTGGCTCATCTCGCAAATGCGGACGCACCCGTGGAATATACCGAGAGGGTAAAAATCCAGAGTTTTATAAATAGCATACGGGACGTGGAAATGAAGCGAGCTACATACGCAAACCAAAAACTGACATTTGCTGAAACGGTATCACATGCATTGACTCAGGAATCTGCCTCAATATTGAGTAAACCAGCATACAAAGCTCATCGTGTGGAAATAGAGAGACCAGAGTGGGTAGACGCAATTTTGGAAGCTTTAAAGGGATCACAACACAAAAATGCCAGAGTTATGAAATATTTCAAATACGGCAACCCAAGCCACATTGCACGTCATTGCAGCACCGGTTCTAATAGTCCAACAATGTGGTGGTTGAAAACGTAAAGCTGGAGGAGATAAGCACGAGCGAGTGAGATGTAATGAACTAAAACTTGCCACAGCTATTGAATGTCCGGTGATATCTGTGTCACAAATTGGAAGGAAATCAAGCAGTCTTACCGTCAGAGGGAATAAGGATGGCAAAGAACGTGTACTGACTGGATATACGGGCCTAGTTCATTCCTTGGTTCGATCTGATTTGATCAACAGGAGAGTAAATACATTACCTGGAGCAAGGTTGCGTACGGTCACCGGCGAGTATAACCAAGTCCTGGGAGAAGTGATCTGTGAAGTCTTAATTGGGAAGGTCATGGTTCTACACAAATTCGTTTTGGCGGAGATCGTTGATGAAGTCATATTGGGAGTAGACTTCTTAGTTGACCATGACACCAGGATCGATATGCGGAGAAAGATTATGCGCTATAAAAACAAGGATGTGACACTTATCTTCAGTTTGGAGAAAGCGTTCAGCGGTAAGCGAGTGCTGGTGCAGGAGATTCGACAGAGACCACAGAAGTCAAGGAAAGTAGATCGGGAAAAGGTTGATGGAACGAATGGGCCAAACAAATCAAAACCGAAGGTACCTGCGACAGAAATATCTTGCATCTGTAGTTACAGCTGAGAAATTTATAGCTGCTAACTAACTAGTAAATTCTAGAAATAGAAGCACCTAGAAATATGTCAACGAGGAAATCAAACAGTATAAAAGCAGAAACAGTTGAGGCACGACAAGTCAGTTTGATTTAAGCACGCTATCTGTCGAGAAGTAGTAGTGTTATTTTGAAAGTAATATAATAAAAACCAATTTGCATTATCGAAAATTGGAGTTATTTATTCAACAGTTTAGTGATTCGAACGTTAGCAGAAAGTTGCAAATAAGAGGAATTTCAGTAAATTCGTTACAATTATAATAATCATATTTGTCGTAAGAGGCATATATAGTAAAACGACGGGATTCAAAGGGTTGATAGGCACAATACAAAACTTTATAGCTTCAAAGCTTCTGCAAACCAATTGTCAACCTCACCTACGCGAGGGGAATCCTGTTACAAATATGAATATATCATACATATATTTAACAGGCGAGGCTTTGGCGATCCAAAGTTCCCCATTGAACTAGGGCGTGGGGGCGGGATGGCCTAGAAGGTTTAATGTGGTCATATAAATCGTTCCCTTGATGGTCGAGCTAATAACTTAATGGTGCTTTGTTACCGTAATGTACCAGATCTATATCCGGCAAAGGACCATCAACATCGATAACCTTCGGGGGGTTTTGCCATAGAGTCGAGCGCGGGCGAAGAAAGCTCTTAGCCACGTTTATATTCTGTCTTAGAATTCTGTCTCAGATTTCTGATCTTGAAATTATAAAGTTCTAAAGTTTTTATACAAACGCACGCTTTTATAAGTATGTATAGACGCGCTCAGTCATAAGTTCTAAATACTGCCATTTAACTTCCACAAACTACTTTATTACAAACTACAAACTATTTTACTACACATTTTTTGCAGCAATAATTAACGGAAATATTTGCGGCATTGTATTTATCCTTATATAACGCCGGCCACTTATAAGCGGTAACCGTATACATAAAATAAAATACTCAGCGATGACACCTGATGTCACTAAATCACGTAAAGTGTCACGAATGTCAGTTCTACTGGCAGCTTGGTTGCCCTGTTTAGTGAGGTGGCTTTTATTGCTGCTGTCCAATGCCAATCAGGTTCGGGAGCATCAGCTATCTAATTGTATTAGTTGTGCTTGTAAAACGTAATGTGTTATCTGTGTATTGTCTGAATGTCCATTTAGACGCTTAGCCATGGAATTGCCGCTCCGGTCACTTTGATTGCTTTGGTCACAGCCGCCTTAGGAGCGTTCGTACTATGGTCGCTTGTGGCACGCAAATGAATATGCAATGAAATTAGATAACGCTTTCTAGTTACTGTAACTGTTACTAATGCAAATGCCACTAATAATAGCAACAATAACAACATTTAAAGCCGCTAAATGCACTAAGAGTAAAAACTCCTGTCATTCATACAACACAAGCCAACAAAACACAAAAAATAAGCAAAGCGGCGCTAAAGTAAACTCGCCAGCCAAATTGACTTTGGTGTAGAGTTAATTTGAAATTAAATTTCAACAGTCATAGTACGTTAAGCATCAACATTTTGTGATGCGCGTCAAGTAGACAGTTTGACCAAGCAGTCGAAGTGGATTGTAATGCACGGTGGGTTGGTACATCCAACTTCTTGGTCAGAAGTGTACAAAATATTTAATCTAGATAATATCTCTTAAAAGCTTAGCAACTCAACGTCTTAGTGCAGATAGCTGTGGTGGTAAAAATCCGAACGCAGTCGCCCCTTGACTTCGTCATTACTAAGCTTATCTGAACTGTTTGGTAGCGGCTGTATTAGTTGGAAAAACGTAATGGCTTAAAGTCCAGCTCCTCTCTTTCCCGAAATGGTATACTGTACATTTAGTACTGTTGTTAACCCAATAGTTACATTAGGGGGACTCATGAAAGCATATAAACTCATAAGGTGTAAAATTATATCCATTTATCACGCTGTTATATGAACGCACCTAGTAATACTCTTGATAAACTTGATTGTTTATCGGCTGTATTATTGCCGAACAAAATTTTTTTGATTGTTATACATATTAAAAAATGCCAAGATTAAGTGAAAAATCAAAACTAAAACCAATTTACTTGCTGATGTTGGAGATTTCTGATGAAAATGCCTGCTGTAATGTCTGCAAGGTTGCATTCCTTTGAGTTTACCGCGTTTACACATTGAAATGTGCGCGTAAATTTATACAAATTGTGTAAATGATTTTTCATACAAAATTTGACAGCTCGTTTACGCACTAGATAAATTTATACGTTTACACACTTTATAAGGCATTTATACGGTTACATGAGTCCCCCTATTAACTTCCTTAGTTTGGTGGCCGAAAGAACGCAAAGAAAAGCAACAACAACAAAAATAAGCAAATTGCATTGACTTGTTTGTAGCGGCATAACAGATGCAATGAGAATGTCCCTTGCTGATGCACTTAGTGCCTTGCTGCGAATACCTCCCTTTCATATTCTAATAGAAAAAAAGGCAACACTTGCTGCATCTTGACTTTAAAATATTTCTGAGCCAAAAATCGGAAACATGACTAGGCATATATAAGTAATACGAAAATTTCAATAAAAACCTTATATTTCAACTACGTGATACAATGAGCCCTACGCTCAGAGTCTCACGAAATTTTTAATTGTCCATGGTGGACAGACCTCTATTCGATAAAGAGTGTCAACTGAGAGGCTTATCCTCGAGGAGTATCCGCATTACGTCAAATAACAAGGCAGCGTTACGTGCCCTGAAAAACAACACAACTATTTCCAAGCTAAAGGATGAATTTACTGGAGGCGATAATTATCTGGGAGCTAAAACCAAGGTTTTGTTAGGCTACATTCCCGGGAATCAGGGAAGTGAAAGTAACGCAGAAGCAAACTACCTAGCTAGGAAGGGCCCTTAAGTAGCGCTATATGGTCCAGAGCTCTTTGGTGGACTCAGAAAGGCACGAACAAAGAAATTCATAAGTAATCGAAAAAAACCAGTTCAGAACACACTGGATTGAGTGTCCAGATTAAAGAGAGGCAAATTGTATATATGTACTTCCAACAGAGAGTATTAGCCAAACTCAGTAATCCAAGCAGAGAGGACCTACGAGCTCTCACTGGGTAAAATGGGGCGCACTGCGGTCTTCAATACATCTTTAATAACTTAAATCTATCAGAAACACAAATCTTTCACGTTTGGGAGCTCGAAGTTGAAACGCCGGTTCCCATTCATTGTAAATGCATCGCTCTGGCAAGGAAGAGACCTTTCGTGATATGGAGTTGAAAGCTTGGAGGGGTACTTAAATACATAAAAAGCTTTCACATATAGTAATAGGCGGAAAGGTCAAGCACAATTGATTAAAATAAAAGTCCCAAGGCATCGAGAACTAATAGTAGTTTCTGGAGTTATCGTAGTAGTCGCAAAGTGCGATCATTGTACTTCCTATGGGCAGATGTTGTTGTTTTGTAATCGCTGGTTATGAAACCTTATGGTACTGGTGCCTTAAGAAGCTATAATCAATATAGCAAAATGACCTTTGAACCCTCACGAGCCCCAGAATCTCTGATATTTGCGAGTAATATACTAACTGGGGATATATGCTAAGCCGCTTAGCCAGCGTATAGGCCCAGTAATAAGATTAAAAAGGAAATAAAAAAGTCTGGCAACGGTACCTTTCCTCAAAGATTCCGAACAGGAGAAGTAAATGACCCAAATCATAGTTCTTCAGACTTGTGTTATTGTTCGGCCTGAGTGCGTCGTTAACCGGCAGTGGGTAGGCGCACAAGGGTCGATCTCGGGTTGGTAGTTCACTCGGAATAAATAAAGAGAACACAGGAGGAATTTCCTCGTTATAAAATGATATTTATTTCAAGTGAAAGTAAATTACAGTGGATATAATGTTACCTGTATTTCAAATGACGGCGATGGTGATCCTGGGCGATGTGAACGGCATGGCGGTTGTTCGAAAAAGAGGCCGGTTGTCCCGTTGATGACAACCGCTAAGCCGCGAAAAAGTCCTCTGTTGTTAAGAAGGGGAAAAGCCACACACACAACCACCCCCACATATACGTGCATGGGTGCTGACAACCTGCACACACACACATGCATGTGTATGAAACGCATGCATGTGCATGCATGCACACAAATGCGGCGTGAAGGTGGGTGGCTGGAAATATTATTAAGACGTTAGGAAGGGCCGCCGTCAATCAAGTAAAAGTTAGGCATTGGGCCTAAACAGTTATGCAGTTATCAGAAAAGATTACACGTCTGTAGCGAGTTTAGAGCTTCAAATATTACACCGCAGCCCGCCAGCATTATCAAAACCTTTAGAAACAAACAAAAATTTTAACCGGTTTTGCCTCTCGCCAGTAGTTTCTGTAAATTTTTTGCCATCAAAAGCTTCTCAACGAAAATTCATATATTTTCAGATGACGTTCGGAGTTAGAATAAAGCGTGGAAATCCCGTCTCGCAGACTTATATCCGGAAAGGACTGTTTATTTCCGTAACAGTCATCTCATCTTTCGAGGAATGTTTTTGCGGCTCCGAGAACAACAACAAAGCTTTACGTATTGTAATTAAAAAATAAAAATGTATTTGCTACGCTCATTTTATTCAAGTTGAGGCCCACAGTACAACTGCCAGCATACCTCATACCTGCGTACGATCCTGTTTGCTTGCATTGCTTACATAGAGCACATTTCTACTCGCACTAGCGCTGCGGTTTCACCGTTTGTCTTTCATTTGACGTTTAATAAGTGTGTGTGCAAATGTTAGCTAATGCCGTTACAACGATGGAAAACCAAAAAAGGCGCCGAGTGGTTCGCAATGATATGCACATAACAACGCACTCACTCACATTTGAAACACCTGCTCAACTGCACTACGAACTGATTAAGTATACGATATTTGCTCACTATTTGTAACATGGGCGTTGCGTCAACGTCGCTGTCGCTGTCACCATTTGTGATTTTAATTAATCCACTTGTCAAATGTGATTACTCTCATCACTGGGATTACTTTCGCGATTCCTGTTGATAGTGTAACATTCTGGAAAATTTGCAGCTGGCGTTGTGCAGCAATGCAAAATGAATTCAAATACAAAATCGAAATGCAAATAATTTCGACAACGTCACAACTGAAACCGAGTATTATCTGCGCTATTAGCCTAAATTTGCAATAACAACAAAAAAAAAATGGATTTTAGAGAATTTTGCAACAGACAGAAACTACTAGTGAGGCGTTAAGTGATTAGCTCAAATGTATGTAAATAAAAAAGTCATGTTGCATTTTCAAAACAAGTTTTTTAAATATTTTTCAATTAGAAAGTCATATGAAGTTCCTGCTGTGTTAATAAATAATTTTTAAATTGCTGCTTTGTGACGAATGACGCCAACTTTTGTTTTCTTGTATGTAAATGTGATTTAATAGAGTGTAATATGTTTGACCATGTGAAAATTGTTGTATTTGTTTGTGATTTTTGTTGGCATTTAATATTTGTAGGTATAGTAATATGCAGCAGCGAACATGAAAATAGCAGTGTGAAGTTTCTTCGATATCGAACCTATTTCGAAAATCTTCAAAAGTTAAAAAAAAAGACTTACGAACGTTTCGAAACTTTTATTATAATTCTCTGAATTTTTTTGAAAACTGCATATCCGATGTCGAAACCTTTTTCGAAAATTTTCAAAAATTAAAAAAAAAAAACGTTGCGAGCATTTGTAAACTTTTATTTATAATTGTCTGAATTTTTTTGAAAACAGCATACCCGAATTCCAAACCTTTTTTGAAAATCTTCAAATGTTTTAAAACCGTTACGAACCTTTCGAAACTTTTATTTATAATTCTCTGAATTTTTTTGAAAACTGCATACCCGAAATCCAAACATTTTTCTTCTAATTACTAAAAGTTGTAAGTCACTTAACATTTTCATTGATTTTAGAAACATTTTTTTTTTCAGAAGTGGGTTAGATTTTCTTCTTTGCACTTTGTTAGACTAAAATTGATTGGGCTACAAAATCACATACTCGAAAAAATTTGGAAATTTCAAATAAAATGTTCGAAATTATTGTAAAAATTTTCGAATTTTCATAAAAAAATACCACTGCAATTTCTTGTTTCGCCGATGTACATACTCGAATAAAATAATTGTTCGTTTGCTTGTGAGGTTCTTGATCTAGAACGTAGTATACTTGGGTATTAATGGGAAAATTGTGATAGCACTACGTAATTTTCGTAGTGGCGAAAGGTGTGATATCAGACTATATGAATCTTTATACTTAGCTTGTTTACCAAGCTATATTAGCGGTTCACCATTGCCATTTTGCATTTTTGGGAAATGAAAAAGTTGGAGATAGACAAATTGAAGACTTAAGCCAGGTTACTAAATCTCTCATTGTGAAGTTGTAGCATCGGCATGGCTGTTTTACTAATCTCGAAGAGTTTTATAACTTTTTTGGCGATGATGTGCTTAAGCCTATGTGTTGTTCTTCTTCTGATAAGTACTTCTTTACATCCAACAGCGAACGTGGAACAAAAATTATCAGCACCGGGAGGGGGGTAGCAATTTTTTCAATGCTCCCCCTATTTCGGGCGCTTGTGTTGATATACAAGCTGTCTTGTGCAAATGCGCATGTCCCATATGTGTGAGAGGAGATAAAGTCATACCGTCACACAAGATCACATTCGCAGGCTAAGAATGCTGTACCCAGTAGGAAATTTGGTTGGATATTAAGAACTCTTTTAGCGGGAATGAAGCGAGCCGACGCCGAAAATTACCAAGTGCAATGTGCGTTCCCTTTTGATGGACATCAGCCGAGATTTTGAAGGCAACAAAATAATGTTTTATCCGCTCATATTGAGAAGAGTTGTTTTGTTGTTTCGAAAGATAAATTAAACAAGTTTGACATGTTTTTTTATTATTTATTTACAATATGATTTTAGCTGATAGCTGATATACGAGTATTTTACACAATAATTAGCAAGTTTGTACATTTAACAACTGAAGTAAACTTGTAAATGCCTATACATCATTTGAGAACTTAAGTGTTTAAATGAATATCCGTATTATACGCAAATCAAAGGCTTGGGTGAGCCTTTATAATCTGAAAAGTTTGAACTGGCTTACATATTCGGTCCAATTCACCGACAAGAAAATGCGCATCAACTTGGGCTTGACTTTATCTTTTACTTAGAAGTTGGAATTATGCTGACAGTTTATAACAGCTTTTTTTATACTTTTCCCCGTTTATATAACATTTGTTTCGGGAAAAAAGTCCTAATTACGGCAGTTGTCGTCAAGTCAAAAAAATATGTCAAATTCATCTCTCCAATGCCTTAACCCGGTAGTTCCCATAACTTTTTTTGTCTTGTATTTAGTTGAAAAGAGGCTGTCTTATAGGTTTTGACCTCCTGGACACGAAAATAATGCCAATTTTTTAATCCACTCTTACGCTTTTCCGGAAAATTCGGAAAACAAGCGTTACCATATGGTAATCCTGGGTTTTTGATAAAAGAAAAAACTATTTTGGACATGGTTTTTTAAATTTTATTTCGGAAATAAAACACGTTTTTGAACATTTTTATTAAACCGTAAATAAGGAACGAATAAGTTTATAAAAATATAATAGAAAGACATTTTCTGAACTAAAATATAAGTGGTTGAAATCATGGTTTGGTATGGTAACTTGCAAAACACTTCAAACAAAGTCCTACGATGCATTTCATACATGCTTTTCGTCCATTAGCTATACATCTTTCACAGGAACAACGGCTATGATTCGATGGTACTACAATATATCCGCTCTGATCAAAAGGAAGAGTGTGTTCCACTCGACCTGGTTGTAGAGCATATCTGTGGGATGGAATCGGGCCATCTAATTGAGACATTGTCGGTTGCACTTTCCGATAAAGCTGCCAAGAATTTTTAGTAAGGCATCTAACAGCCAGGTAAACATGCTTAACGACCACTTTTGTCCCTATTTGTGGTGCGATATTGCGCCAAGATTTGATCGAATCCGTCAATCCGTGATCGCACAAGGACAGGGTACATTTATTTTGGCTCCACTTGCCTTCTAATAACGATGTGCCATTGAATTCGGATTTTCATCGAAACTGGTAGATAACATGCACACAACATTATTATCTTTCCATTTCTCCAAATATACATATGTCAGTGCCTTTCATCTCAATTGATTGAGAGTAACCTCATTCCATTGACTTGAAGTCTTTTTTATGCACCAAAAAGGCATAGAAAAGCCATTTAAATGCGTAGAAAACTGGACCCTAGCATAGAAAATCCCACAAAAAATAACCTGTACCCTAGCCGACCCATGGTTACCATATGGTAACGCCTTAAATAAAATGTAAAAAAGAACTAGCACATAAATAATTCCAGCAAAGAAATAACTTAATTTAAATAACTTATTTCATTAGTTACCGATTTTGATAGTTTTTATTTAAATGTTCTTAAAAATTATTAATATAATCGCGTACTTACAGACGTGCCATTATTGAATAACGGAAATTTTCAACTTTTCTTTTCCTCACTTAAATTTGACGTACTTTAGCTTCACTATTTGAACCCAGACTGACCAAAGCGTTGTTTTGTGGAAATTCACGGATATTCTGTATAAAATAGCGTTATTCATTTTTAAATTTGTTGTGCAGTTTGGATTTAATTCGTGGAAATATAGCGACATCTTTTGCGTTACCATTTGGTAATCGTGGGTTACTTCGGGTTAAGGGCCACCTGTTTTTAGGTAATCAATTCGACCGTCTGCTCCACTAAACTTCTGTTATTTGGTGACCTTTTTTTCTACACCTTTTCCAGAAATTTACAATTCAAATTCAGAAAGTTACAATTCAAGTTCCGAAAATTACATTTCAAGTTCGGAAAATTATAACTCAAGTTCAGAAAGTTTGTTAGGAAGTATTTCTTTAATGCAATATGTAAGATGGTAAATGTTAGAGCTAGTAATTTGATACATGGATATGAAGGCCTACTGTTGGATTTCTTAACTCACTTAAATAAAAAAAAAAACCCTTGCCCCTCTTCTCTCTCCTCCTCTCATAAGAGGTCAGTTACAAGGGCATCCTATATCCTTAGTGTCACTAGCATTGATCTGCATTGGGTATGACAGCAGTGATGATCAAGATTGACCACAGACATAATCAGCGGCGCGTCCACAATCCCGAAAAAAGCGTGTAAGTACTATGTGCACAGATCAAGTCTTCTTCCGCCTACCTCTCGCAACCCTGTGAAGTTCTCCCCATTCACATGCTTCCAAACTGTAGTGTCGACTGAAGTACTTTCATGGCCAGAGAGTCCTCATGCACTTGTTGCAAATAGTTGTCCTCCGTTGGATTTCTAAGCTCTGGATGCACACGCGTTGGAGAAACTTGAGGTGCAGTATATCCGAGCCACCATTGTCAACGCAACGCAGCAACACTTCCGCAAATAACATATAAGTATTACATTACGTAGTATTAATTGGAATAACTTGAAAAATAACACCCTACTTATGAAATTTCTGAATTTAAATTACATAGAATTTTCTGAATTTGAACTGTAATTTTCTTTATTTGAATTTTAAATTTCTGAAATTGAATTGTAATTTTCTGAACTTGAATTGCAATTTCCTGAACTTGAAATTAAAATTCGGAACTTGAGTTGTAATTTTCTGAACTTGAATAGTAATTTTCTAGATTTAAATTGGAATTTTTGAACTTTAATTGGAATTTTCTGAACTTGAATTGGAAATTCTGAATTTGAATTGTAATTTTCTGAACGTGAAATTTAAATTCTGAACTTGAATAGTAATTTTCCGAATTTCAATTGGAATTTCTGAACTTATATTGTAATTTTCTGAATTTTAGTGGGAAATTTTGAACTTGAATTCAAATTTTCTGAACTTGAATTTCAATTTTCTGAACTTGGTTTTAAACTGGAAAAGGTGTACTTACATATTCATTTTTACCTGCTAATCCGCTATGTAGTCTTCGGTCTATTGCCTCGAGCAGACTATAGATTGAATGAGAAAAAACTGATTTTATTTTAATAAGATAAGATATGCGGTGAACCTGATAACCGCGCCTTTTTTGTATACTACCAAAAGTAAATAAACCTGCATCGAATATGTTCTAGCTTCTTATCCTAATATACTTATAATAGATAAAAATGTAGAAATATATAAAACTTTCATAGCTTCCGTTCTCCATTAGCAGTTAATTGACCTAAATGCAGAAAAAACAAACGGCTTCAAATGAACACACAAAATAAACGAATACTCATTTTCTTATCGCTTCATCTCTGTAAAATTTATTTATGCATATATTTTACCACAAATCGAAATATTTATTAATATATTAAACGTAGTGCTTATAGATTTATATCGCGCATGATTCATATGTATGCGCGTAGATGTACGTAAATGCTTATGCAATAAAAAAATTTCGAATAAATTAATAACCGAATGTAAATCCTTATAAATTACATGTTTATTTTATGTGCGCATTCGTGCGTGGGTGTGTGTGTGCATGGAAAAACCTCAACACTAACGGTTTACATCAGCCACGAGCTTTTGGCAGCCAAAGGCCAAATATTATTATAACAAATACATATGTAAGTATGTATGTACGTATGTGAGTATAAACTGCGGATACTTATCCATACAGATTTGTATTCAAAAGCGTACTCATACGTAAAGTCATTAAAAGGATAATGCGTATGTATGCGATAGGGACAACGAAGGTTCATTAAGTTGTTAATACAAAAATAATAAACAAGTCTTTAAAATCGTCGCCCCAATCATCTCAATGTCGCTTTACGATACGATGGAAAGCCCAACCACTTTAATTATTTTTTTTTTTTTCAACCCTATGGAACTTTCCTTTCCTCAAGCGACATTGACTTAGGTCTTATAGTTTGTCTTGATTTGAAAATCATTCAAAAGCTGCTACCAATTACTCTGACGGCTATTATAAGACGCTTTCGTCTGAATGGGATTTTTGTTCCTAATTCGTCTTGTACGCCATGGCAGGGTGATGACGAAGATTGACCACTGACATAATCAACGGAGCGTCCACAATTCCGAAAAAGCGTGTAAATACTATGTGCACATATCAAGTCTTCTCCGCCTACCTCTCGCAACTTTACTTAAATTTTAAATTTCTGAACTTGATGTGTAATTTTCTGAACTTAAATTGCAATTTTCTGAACTTGACGTTATTTCTTGTGCAGGGAATTTTACTCAGATAAGAGATTTGAATTTCTATTTCGATTGGAATTTTAACGAACGTTTCAACTCCATGACTGAACTATTTCTTCCAAGTGCCAAAATATAGTTTTTCTTAAAGCCACAAAACTTTTTTAAACACAGCGATGCGTGCATTATATGTTCCGAGACCCACCGATCTGTCATCAGATATATCGGGTACTGGAATTTTAATACATGTATCAGCCTTAGAGCAGTTGTTAAATGCAAGTACCTTCAATCACTTGGCTCAACTGCCTATGTTAAAACTTGTGACTTTATTTTATAAGATACGATCTTTCAATTAATTGTTTTTAGAACTGTAAGCTTTTTCCCCTATCATAAAAATCACTCTGCTTTTAATACAAAAATTACTTTTAAAAATAAATAAATAAATACAAGGTACGATATACTTTCAAAGAGATATTAGGCGGAGCTTCGCTTCCAATTTGCGTCGTGCTCCTTTTTAATTTTTTCTACAATTTGCCGGGATGGGGCCTATGTAAATGTTTAAAAGGTTTTTTTTTAGGAAACTTGTCATACGTTTTTATGTTGCTTTGCCCAGGAATTGGCCCTGCGATCTTTGGCGTCGTAGGCGGAGAACTCTACCACCACACCACGGCGGTCACCATGTTTAAAAATTTGATTTTATGTTAAATAATAATGTAAAGTCACAGCTGATTAGGGAAACTGCTCAGCGCTCCGAGATATGTAGGTACAATACCATTCTTTAAACTATCCCTGGCAGTCCGTTCAACAATTCCGAAACAGTTCCTTAACAATCCCAAAGTAGTTGCAGTTTGTAGCCAAATAGTACGGAAATAAAATGGTATATCGTCACGAAGTTACAACAAATTTACACCGGAACACCGCTGACACCGTTTCTAAAATCATGCTGAAATTATACCATTATCCTGTTTCCCAGAAACTACCACGAAATGCCGCAAAACAAACAATTTCAAAATGACTCCGATATGATCTAGAATAAGTCCCCAGCTTAAGTCAGCTGTTGTATATTGAAATGGTTTTCCGACATCTCCTGCCAAATTTGATTTGGAGACAAAACGGGTTCGGTTCTATGCCATCTTCACTGTATTTTTTTCATTCTGATTTATTGTTGTCGTTTGTCTTATAGTTCGTAGGTGCATAATGTTTGTGTATGTAGATGTATTCATTCAGAAACGGGGTCGTTTTAACTTATCAACTTGTCTTGTTATTTGAGGCAAGTAGAAGTCAGTAATTGTAGTCCTTTGACTTTTTTTGTGTGTTTGTTGATTTCGTTTGTTCACTGTTCTTTGTTTATTTTTTGATGCGAGTTTTTCTGTTATACCTGTGTGCTTACTTCGTTTTTTTTTTTGTAAAAAATTTTTAAAGGTTAAATCATTTAAAAAAAAAAAAATTTTTATTATTATTGTACCGAAAATGTTTTTTGTTCGTAGGTACCCATGTTTTCAAGAACATTCAGATGTGTGCCTTTTGCTTGTATGTGAAGAGCCTTGATGTTTTACGTTACAACTTTACTTTTAAAACTCGGTATTCTACTATAATCGAACTTTTGCTATACACCCCGAAGATTTGCATAAAAATATATATCCATACAACTACACGTATAAGAGTAGTATTGAAATGAATGAATAAATGTCTGTCGTTGATGTGCGTGACCACTGAATGTGTTCCATTTATTAAATTGACGTAATAAATTTTTTAACGCATAAATCCAATGCACACGCACTCACTAACTCACGCACACACTCAATCCAAATTACGCGATAGCAATTTTTTGCGAATTGTGCTTATCGTTTGTCAGTTTTCTGAAACACTTATAAAGCAAGCAAGGATATTCGATCATTTTTTCATACATACAAACAAATGTGGACATTAGAGCGTATTAAAAAAAAAAAATTGTGTACATCGGTTTGTCGTCATGTATGATTGCTCATTTCAAGCGTGTTTATGTTTTTGAAATAAAAACAAGTAAGGAAGGCTAAGTTCGGGTGTAACCGAACATTACATACTCAGTTGAGAGCTGTGGAGACAAAGTAAGGGAAAATCACCATGTTGTAAAAAGAACCTAGGGTAACCCTGGAATGTGTTTGTATGACATGTGTATCAAATGGAAGGTATTAAAGAGTATTTTAAGAGGAAGTGGACCATAGTTCTATAGATGGACGCCATTTAGGGATATCGCCATAAAGGTGGACCAGGCCTGACTCTAGAATTTGTTTGTACGATATGGGTATCAAATGAAATGTGTTAATGATAATTTTAAAAGGGAGTGGGCCTAAGTTCTATAGGTGGACACCTTTTCGAGATATCGCCATAAAGGTGGACCAGGGGTGACTCTACAATTTATTTTGTACGATATGGGTATCAAATGAAAGGTATTAATGAATATTTTAAAAGGGCGTGGGCCTAAGTTCTATAGATGGACGCCGTTTCGAGATATCGTCATAAAGATGGATCAGGGGTAACTCTAGAATTTGTTTGTACGATATGAGTATCAAATGAAAGGTATTAATGAGTATTTTAAGTGGGCGTGGGCCTTAGTTCTATAGGTGGACGCCTTTTCGAAATATCACCATAAAGGTGGACCAGGGGTGACTCTAGAATTTGTTTGTTCGATATGGGTATCAAATGAAAGGTGTTAATGAGTATTTTAAAAAGGAGTGGGCCTTAGTTCTATATGTGGACGCCTTTTCGAGATATCACTATAAACGTGGACCAGGGGTGACTCTAGAATTTGTTTGTACTCTGTGGGTATCAAATGAAAGGGAGTGGGCCTTAGTTCTATAGGTGGACGCCTTTTCGAGATATCGCCATAAAGGTGGACCAGGGGTGACTCTAGAATTTGTTTGTACGATATGGGTATCAAACGAAAGGTGTTAATGAGTATTTTAAAAGGGCGTGGGCCTTAGTTCTATAGGTGGACGCCTTTTCGAGATATCGCCATAAAGGTGGACCAGGGGTGACTCTAGAATTTGTTTGTACTCTGTGGGTATCAAATGAAAGGGAGTGGGCCTTAGTTCTATAGGTGGACGCCTTTTCGGAATATCGTTATAAAAGTGGACCAGGGGTGACTCTAGAATTCGTTTGTACAATATGGGTATCAAATGAAAGGTGCTAATGTGTATTTTAAAAGGGCGTGGGCATTAGTTCTATAGGTGGACGCCTTTTCGAGATATCGCCATAAAGGTGGACCAGGGGTGACTCTAGAATTTGTTTGTACGATATGGGTATCAAACGAAAGGTGTTAATGAGTATTTTAAAAGGGCGTGGGCCTTAGTTCTATAGGTGGACGCCTTTTCGAGATATCGCCATAAAGGTGGACCAGGGGTGACTCTAGAATTTGTTTGTACTCTGTGGGTATCAAATGAAAGGGAGTGGGCCTTAGTTCTATAGGTGGACGCCTTTTCGGAATATCGTTATAAAAGTGGACCAGGGGAGACTCTAGAATTCGTTTGTACAATATGGGTATCAAATGAAAGGTGCTAATGTGTATTTTAAAAGGGCGTGGGCATTAGTTCTATAGGTGGACGCCTTTTCGAGATATCGCCATAAAGGTGGACCAGGGGTGACTCTAGAATTTGTTTGTACGATATGGGTATCAAACGAAAGATGTTAATGAGTATTTTAAAAGGGCGTGGGCCTTAGTTCTATAGGTGGACGCCTTTTCGAGATATCGCCATAAATGTGGACCAGGGGTGACTCTAGAATTTGTTTGTACTCTGTGGGTATCAAATGAAAGGGAGTGGGCCTTAGTTCTATAGGTGGACGCCTTTTCGGAATATCGTTATAAAAGTGGACCAGGGGTGACTCTAGAATTCGTTTGTACAATATGGGTATCAAATGAAAGGTGCTAATATGTATTTTAAAAGGGCGTGGGCGTTAGTTCTATAGGTGGACGCCTTTTCGAGATATCGCCATAAAGGTGGACCAGGGGTGACTCTAGAATTTGTTTGTACGATATGGGTATCAAACGAAAGGTGTTAATGAGTATTTTAAAAGGGCTGGGCCTTAGTTCTATAGGTGGACGCCTTTTCGAGATATCGCCATAAAGGTGGACCAGGGGTGACTCTAGAATTTGTTTGTACTATATGGGTATCAAATGAAAGGGAGTGGGCCTTAGTTCTATAGGTGGACGCCTTTTCGGAATATCGTTATAAAAGTGGACCAGGGGTGACTCTAGAATTCGTTTGTACAATATGGGTATCAAATGAAAGGTGCTAATGTGTATTTTAAAAGGGCGTGGGCATTAGTTCTATAGGTGGACGCCTATTCGAGATATCGCCATCAAGGTGGACCAGGGGTGACTCTAGAATTTGTTTGTACGATATGGGTATCAAACGAAAGGTGTTAATGAGTATTTTAAAAGGGCGTTGGCCTTAGTTCTATAGGTGGACGCCTTTTCGAGATATCGCCATAAAGGTGGACCAGGGGTGACTCTAGAATTGTTTTTACGATATGGGTATCAAATGAAAGGTGTTAATGAGTATTTTAAAAGGGCGTGCGCCTTAGTTCTATAGGTGGACGCCTTTTCGAAATATCGCCATAAAGGTGGACCAGGGGTGACTCTAGAATTTGTTTGTACGATATGGGTATCAAATGAAAGGTGTTAATGAGTATTTTAAAAAGGAGTGGGCCTTAGTTCTATATGTGGACGCCTTTTCGAGATATCACTATAAACGTGGACCAGGGGTGACTCTAGAATTTGTTTGTACTCTGTGGGTATCAAATGAAAGGTGTTAATGAGTATTTTAAAAGGGCGTGGGCCTTAGTTCTATAGGTGGATGCCTTTTCGAGATATCGCCATAAACGTGGACCAGGGGTGACTCTAGAATTTGTTTGTACGATATGGGTATCTAATGAAAGGTGTTAATGAGTATTTTAAAAGGGCGTGGGCCTTAGTTCATAAGGTGGACGCCTTTTCGAAATATCGCCATAAAGGTGGACCAGGGGTGACTCTAGAATGTGTTTGTACTCTGTGGGTATCAAATGAAAGGTGTTAATGAGTATTTTAAAAGGGCGTCGGCCTTTGTTCTATAGGTGGATGCCTTTTCGAGATATCGCCATAAACGTGGACCAGGGGTGACTCTAGAATTTGTTTGTACGATATGGGTATCAAATGAAAGGTGTTAATGAGTATTTTAAAAGGGCGTGGGCCTTAGTTCTATAGGTGGATGCCTTTTCGAGATATCGCCATAAACGTGGACCAGGGGTGACTCCAGAATGTGTTTGTACGATATGGGTATCAAATTAAAGGTATTAATGAAGGTTTTAAAAGGGAGTGGCCCTTAGTTTTATATGTGAAGGCGTTTTCGGGATATCGACCAAAATGTGGACCGGGGTGATCCAGAACATCATCTGTCGGGTACCGCTAATTTATTTATATATGTAATACCACAAACAGTATTCCTTCCAAGATTCCAAGGGCTTTTGATTTCGCCCTGCAAAATTTTTCATTTTCTTCTACTTAATATGGTAGGTGTCACACCCATTTAACCAAGTTTTTTTCTAAAGTTATATTTTGCGTCAATAGACCAATATAATTACCATGTTTCATCCCTATTTCGTATTTGGTATATAATTATGGCATTTTTTCATTTTTCGTAATTTTCGATATCGAAAAAGTGGGCGTGGTCATAGTCGGATTTTGGCCATTTTTTACACCAATACAAAGTGAGTTCAGATAAGTACGTCAACTGAGTTTAGTAAAGATATATCGATTTTTGCGGAAGGACAGACGGTCGACTGTGTATAAAAACTGGGCGTGGCTTCAACCGATTTCGCCCTTTTTCACAGAAAATAGTTATCGTCCTAGAATCTAAGCCTCTACCAAATTTCACAAGGATTGGTAAATTTTTGTTCGACTTATGGCATTAAAAGTATCCTAGACAAATTAAATGAAAAAGGGCGGAGCCACACCCATTTTGAAATTTTCTTTTATTTTTATATTTTGTTGCACCATATCATTACTGGAGTTGAATGTTGACATAATTTACTTATATACTGTAAAGATATTAACTTTTCTTTTAAAATTTGAATTTCAAAAAAAAATTTTTTAAAAAGTGGGCGTGGTGGTTCTCCAATTTTTCTAATTTTTATTAAACAGGCATATAGTAATAAGTGTAACGTTCCTGCCAAATTTCATCAAGATATTTTAAACGACTGCCAAATTACAGCTTGCAAAACTTCTAAATTACCTTCTTTTAAAAGTGGGCGGTGCCACGCCCATTGTCCAAAATTTTCCTAGTTTTCTATTCTGCGTCATAAGTTCAACTCACCTACCAAGTTTCATCGCTTTATCCGAATTTGGTAAGGAATTATCGCACTTTTTCGATTTTCGAAATTTTCGATATCGAAAAAGTGGGCGTGGTTATTGTCCGATATCATTCATTTTAAATAGCGATCTGAGATGAGTGCCCAGGAACCTACATACCAAATTTCATCAAGATGCCGCAAAATTTACTCAAGTTACCGTGTTAACGGACAGACGGACGGACGGACGGACATGGCTCAATCGAATTTTTTTTCGATACTGATGATTTTGATATATGGAAGTCTATATCTATCTCGATTCCTTTATACCTGTACAACCAACCGTTATCCAATCAAAGTTAATATACTCTGTGAGCTCTGCTCAACTGAGTATAAAAAAAAAAATATTAAAACAATTAGCTTTTTGAATTCTGCAAACACTTCAATTTTTTATGACAATACGTGAAGTTGGGGGAATAACCTTTCGTTTGGAAATCACAGTATGACCGATGGTAATTGGCGATGGCACCAATGCCTGCTATTAACCCCCAGATTAACGATGCGTGCCGAAATTTTACAGAGTTTGGCGTTGTTGTTTGGCCAGGTGAAATAAAATTTATCCATGAAAATATAACCGTTTCGTCCAGATAACAAATTTATATTCCAACGGCAGTCAGTCCTCTATACCGGCGGGAATCGGCTTTCCCCGATGAAGAGCTGTCATTTCAGTATAACTGCATTTAATTTGTTGCATTCTACCCATAAATTGTCATCTATGACTTGCATTTGCCTTAAAAAGATACAATTAGAACTTCAATACTCCTGCCAGTGTGTCTCGTGTAAATGATGGTTGCTTCGATCGGGGAGATCACGGCTAGCTTTATTATTGACATCGATCGCAGGGACAGTACCTTACAAAGTCAGCGCCTTTAATACTCTTGACACCTACTGCTCAAGTGGAATATAAATGCGCTATTCGGAGGTAAAAACCACTTAATTCTTGGCAAATTGAATGCACATCATGGCCTTCCGAATTCCTGCTTGCCAGCAGACATCAGGAGCAGGGAACTTTCGGAACAAATAGGCAATATGGCGTACAGCACGGTTAATGGCGTTGCATCTCTATGTGCGTAGCAGAAACTTGTCACAGCTGCGTTAGAGAAAGCCTCAGGGCTAACAAAGATCGCACTCAGATTTTCCACGGAACGTTTCCTTCTGGTACCTGGGCACCTTGTACACAGTGACACCGCAATGCTCAATGTTAAAAAGCGTAATAATATTTGTAACATGGAGTCGCTTCTTGTTCTAGACAAGTAAGTCGAGATCCGGCAACATATAAATCAGTAAGCTAAGCAGTACCGCAACAGCTCCCACGTTTGTCGAATGACGCCTAGTGAGTTTAGTTATCAAAGCTTAATTTTCAATAATGGCAAAAGGGGAAAACCAATTTCTCAGGGTACACAAGTTTCCCGTGTCGATTTTAAATGCATTATAATATGACTTCATCCGACCAAACCGAAATATTACATGCAATGTATTTCATGTATGCTAAGAGTATACACATGACATAAATCATCTCTTCCATTGTATCGTGGTATCACTGCCCATTATGGTTCCCATTGCATCAAAGAGCGGCTCTTGTTATTCTAACAAAGGTGACGAGAAAAGCGGGCACCATCTTTCTTCTTTTGTCAAATTCTGGTTATTGTAATTTTTTTTATTGAAGATTTCCTGAAAAAGTGAACCCTGACTCCGAAATAATTTTTCTTATAAAACTGGAGACAGTGCAGATAGAAATGTTGTAAAGAACTCCAATCAGCCTTAAAATAGTAAATTAAATTTTTAAATGTATTTCAATATTATTTTTACCCTTGAAGTAAAGTGCTGACTAAACAATTTCAATTAGGTTGAAACAGCTTGTTTTGAAAAGCTGTCAAATGATGTATCTTTTGCCACAGGAGTGACTAATATGAAAAATAACAACAGTATTTCATCTTTATTTAATGAAGCTGATTTAAATGCCAGTTTATATAAACCCTTTGTTGTTATTATTAGATGTATCGAAAATTATTAGCTGTGTCTTACCAGTGGCAAAAAAAAGTCAAAGTTTATTATACACTTTTAAATCCTCCTTTTCTTTCATTTTTGCTATACAATGTTAGAAACTCGCCCTAAATATGTCCAGCAATTCAGTTTTGACTTCTGTGAAGTTTTCAAGAAATTATCCAACAATAAGGCACGCCGCACCCGTGACAAGCACTCAGAAATACTTGCTAAGGTAAGTGTCCCTAATTTCGTAGTACTAAGGATTTTCTGATTTTCTACCTCTCTTGCGTTAAAACAAATGAAGGAAAACTAAAAAAGTATATTTTTCCCCATTTAGCTGATCAATTAAAATAAGTTTCCATCTACATTCAAACAAAACTAACAAATGTTTTAATTTATATAAATCAAAAAGTGTGAGTACCTCAAATGTACATAATTTCGTGGCAAAAATTTTCTGATGTACCTAATTCCGTGGTAAAGCTTCACTAATTTCGTGGTATTTAGTTAAACTCTAATTTTATGGAAAAAATAGTTATAATTGATTTCAAACGCAAATTCCTAAAGATACACAAATTGATTTACTGAAATTCATATTCAGAAATTTAAAATTTAAAATTATTTTTTTTTTTTTATTGTTATTTTATTTATGAAAAGAAAGAGTTTGAAGACCAAAATAAATAAGCAAAAAAAATTAGTTTAATGTACGTATTTTTCAAACACTTTTTATTTTTATTTTTTTGTTGTTGTTTTCTTTTTGATTTGTTGTTTTTTTATATTTTTTCATTAAATTTAATATTTCTTAGAACTTTAGACATTATTGAATTGAAATAAGTAACATTAAATGAAAAAGGTTTAAAACAAAAATAAACAACAAAAAAAATTTATTCAATTGATGTAACTTGTTACTTTTCTAAAAATTACTTTTATTTATTATTACTGAAATTTTTGTTATTTTTGTTTTTTTATTTTTTCGTTAGTGACACCATTAAGCGCTTCTGTCAAATATTCTTTTGTATAACGAGCTTTTGTCATTTTTTCTATAAAATTAAGTTATTAGCCCAATAATCAGCGAATAGAGATCGTATTAAGTTTGAGGCAGTTTTCTTAAATTTATTTGAAAAAATATGCGCATAAATAACTCCACTCCAAAAATGCCTGCGTTCCTGCTGAAATGTTAATGCGCAGTATACCACGAAATTAGGGGCAAGCACAAAATTTGGTGTACGTAAATTCGTGGTATCGCTTTAAGCGGTAATTTGAAGTTTATATTCAAAGTTTCTTTTTTCTAATATCAATATTCATACTAAACAATAGTAAAGAAGTTGAAATCTTGATACATTTTTTTAAATTAAATGAAAAATTATTGAATAAACAAAAGTTCTATAATGCCATTATTTCGTTAAAATGTTGTGCTACGCAGAGCTTTTTGATTAAAATATTGACGAATATATTAATAAAAGTGTACCACGAAATTACATTAAAATTTTCCTCGGGGGTTTATTTAATAATTAAAATACTTAAAAAAAGGGTTTCTTATGAAATGTTAAAGAAAATATGAAAAACATAAAGTAGGGTACCACGAAATTAGACACATCACAAAAAAGTGTGTTCCTAATTTCGTGCGTTAGAAATATTAAAAAAAAAGTTTAAAAAATTATTAGAATGAGTTTTGCAGTAATATAAACGTTTAAGAAATGTTCACTAAATACCAAAATATTATCATCATAAAAAAATTTACCGATACAATTTTTACAGGCTTAACAAAATACACTGGATTCCTTAACACTTTACTTAAGAGGTCTCCTTACAACAGGCTAATTTTCCGAGCTTCTAACTTTATGTTGCTTGATATTTAATATTAGGTTTGATATTAAAAATTAGTAAAATATCAATTATTATACCGTAAAAACCAATCTTTATTATGAAATTTTCAGTTTAAAGAAACACTCCCCCAATTCCCTGTTTGGAAGAAAAAATCGAAATGCCACGAAATAACGTACTACCACGAAATTAGGGACACTTACCTTAATACTCTTTATTATCCTCATAGAGATATTAACTAATTAGGTTCAGTACAAATTTTGATAAAAATATGACATCTTCTACGTTTTTTCATAGTCCTTGAATCTGAGTCAAAGCCTTAGAATGTGGATATTCTTAAAATATTCCGTTACTCAAATTTATTGAGCTCATGAGCTGATTCCATGTCGTGAACCAAATTTTGAATCTCTGGCATACTTCATTTACTATAAATGAGTTCATTAACTGCTTTTAATACGAATATGACCCACCCGTGACCCTTAAAATTTAGAATATATATTTAATGACTGTAAGTTAGGTGTTTCAACCTATGTATAAGAACTAGAAATCTTCAGCTGGTTTTATCACAATGCTTCAAGAAAGATGATATAGTGCGTACAATTGACCCACCCGCGACGACGGAACTTCCCAGAAGAGCTTATTGTTGATTTTGAACACAAACTTTTATAATTATAAATTATATTTCCAACATTTCACTGTGATTTTTAAAAATAATAAAGTAAAATTTTTTGAAATAATTGAAATAAAATGTCAAATTGTTGCTAAGAAGGAGTTGCCGTGTCATGACGCAATAAAACCAGGCTGGTGATCTCATTAGCACAACAACAACCTCATAATCCGGTCAAGAATTTTAAAGTAGTAGGAATGGAAAACTGTTGGTACTATTTTGCTACTTTTTTAGTAATTTAGCAACGTAATGTGCGGAAAAGGGTCAAACCCGATATGTCTCACACACTGGAAAGGGGAGCATGACAGAAATGTGATGAGAAAACAGAGGCAATAGGAAGAAAAAGTAGGGGAAGTTGGAAGCAAGTGGTAAAAGTAAAGAGTCCAAGAAAAAGAGGGAGATTAAGTAAGTAAAAGTAAGAATAAGGGTAATGGTTTGAAAGATATTTGTAAAAAGGTTTGCAGGAAAACTAAAAATAACATAAGGATAGATTAAGAGTAATAGTGATAGTTATAATTAGATAAGAGCAATAGCAGAAAGAGTAAGGGAAAAACGGTAAGATTTACGGAAGAATGGAAGGGATACGGAAGTTGAATGGGCCGATTAAGGTAAACTAGGAAATGCAGAGTGGAGAGGAAATAAGGTCGAAACCATATGTGTGGGGGTTGATCATACGGCTATTTCATGTTTGTCTAAACGTTTAAAAGGTCAGCCAGAACTATTTAAAGTGAATGATAGGCCACATGTTTCTTTTTTGCCATCAATAATTTGTAAAGCTCTGATTTTTTGAAGCATTGTTGCTGTTTAACAGAGGTATAAGCCACCACCATTTTCTGCTCAGTGAACCTACTTCTTAACGCTTGGTTTACATAATTAACCGTGGGTCTCGGGACCGTGTACCACCGATCCCTAGCTTTCGTATTACAAGCCTCCCCGATATTCTTACGCGATTTCTTGACATTGTTCCAGGTCGTCAATCATCTCATTGACGTCAAAAGTTAGTTTTCATAATCCTTAGCTGTGGACAATGGGATACCCTTAAGATCTAGCTGTTCATCTGCATTGACTAAAACTCTTCACAAAAGTAAATACTGACCGCAAGCGTTGTTTTTCTGCACGTTACTTCATATTCAGAAAGGTATTAATGTAGTATTTTTTTGTTATACTGAAAAAATCAATGCTGCAGATAAGTCAGTAAGCAACACTTAGAATTAGGAGAGTGAGTATTGTCAAATGCGACTCCTATTTGTAATAATGACTTCACCTGTTTGGTTTTATTGCATGGTGTGTAAATATGTTACGCAACTCCAAAAGAGCAGTTGCTGATAATCAGCTACACAACTTTTTGTGTGTAAACGGCGACTAAGCGTATCGTTATCGGCGCTAATACGAGTTCGCTACGATGACGAGCCGAATCATCTGTGGATGTCCTTAATCTCTAAGAAAGCTTTATATTAAATGTTACATTTTTTCAAAGCGCTAAAGATTGATTTCTGATTCATTAAACCTAACGACTTAAAAAAAAACTCAAAAGTCAGGTCTTTGTAGGCATTTCTTTAGCAAGAGTTTGATTTTAAGTTTTTATACATCAAGATATTCATCTTTTCTGCCGTTATAACGATATGACGATATTTCGGTATGGCGATCTGGAAAACAAGCACCAAAATTTCGTTTTTTTAAAACCGCAACGCAAAGGGATTCCATATTATAAAGTGCACAGCGAAGATTTGTTTTTCGATACGCTGTAATCTATCTTATGCATTTCTATACCACCTAAAAAAAAATTTCCTTTTCATATTATATATTTACAATAGGCCCATATGTGTTTTTGCATAATATTCGAATTTCCTTAAATTGAATATTTATTTAACCTTCTATCAGTTTTCTAGGATTGGCTATGAATTTGATGTTTTTATTATGTTTTTTTGGTCAAAAATATAATTTATGTATGCATTTGCTTTGTGTTAATCTGATAATCGAAACAAATAGTAAGTAGAGGCAAGAAAACACTTTCGCAAACGAAATAGATTATTCAAATAGAATCCCATTTGTTTTAGGTAAGCTGAACAAAACATTATTTTGTATCTGATAAAACGTGTTACTAATTTATAATAAAATATAATTTTACATAGAGCAAAATCTTTCAAAACTTAGACTTTTTAGAATATCAATTTTTCTTGAAACATTTATTTAACCATTTGTCAATAATGTTACGACTCTAATAATCCTATCGTAAATTTTAAGGTAGTAGAGACGGTAAATTTTTAGTACTATTTTACTGGCTTTTAAGTTGTTCAGACGATCCTTCGTCGAAACGAGACAAACTCAAAGAAGAAAGGAAGCGGAGGGTGATGCAGAAGAAAAGGTAAGTGGGACTATATAAAGTTATTATACATCCGGCGGATGACAGAAGGTTTCAATACCGATGTAGGTTCCTGCGGGAATGTTAATGACGATCTGGTAACTGACATACAGAATGTGCTTAAGTTGCAGGTGGAACACTATTCCTAATTGCTAGCTAGAGGAACAGAAGACGAGCTGGATACTCTAGTAGCCGATGATTGAAAACACGCTCAAGCACCCGATTATGATGAGATGAGAATGTTAATAACCCCGCTTAAAAATTTACAAGGCACCAGGTAATGACGCACTATCCGCCGAGCTGTTCAAAAATAAAAGTTCAAAACTTCGCTGACTAGACTTTAGATCGGGATTATCTACAATTGTTGAATTCTTACTCAGAGGTTTAACCATTCTAATAGCCAGATACATTAAATACTCTTTACTAAATCCTATGGTATAGCAACACGCAAACCTCGATTCAACTTTTTATGAGTTTTCACAAAAAGCTCTATATGTTGGTTATTCTGTTATAAAATACTAGAAAATATTATATTAATTGGTAGCGTCTATGTCATAGAACTGCATATTTGACTCTAATAGCTCTATTATTAAAAATTTATTTGAAATTCAAAAGTAAAATTTAATACTTATTACGGAAACTTTTCGCAATAATGGTTACAACAGTAAGAAGTGGTAGATGGGTTCAAGTGATAAATTGTTAAATTACGAATAAAACAACATTTAAATGTACCCCCATAGATACTTATTTATATGTAACACAAAATTTACATACGCTTTGTGAATACACAAATTTACAAAACTTCTCCCCACATCAGTGGCGTAGACAATATTCCAGTAAATGTTTGTTTCTTTTTCAGTTTTTTTTTTCATAACAGCATTTAACAATAATTGAATAACCTCATTATTAACCGATGTCAAACTCAAGAAATCCTAAAAAAACAAGTAATTAAGTCTAAATTCGGGTGAAACCCAACATTATATAACCAGAATGAGCTCTCATATATATATTTATTTCAACATGATATATTTATTTATTTATATATGAGAACTCGTTCTGGTTATACAATGTTCGGTTTCGCCCGAATTTAGACTTAATTAATTGTTTTATACTATATATATACGGTTACATTCCGAAAGCAACTTTAAAATAGTTACTGTCATAGAAACAATGTTCCTAACAAACCTCGTTAGGTATTTGAAAAGTAAAGTCGTCTCTTGGCAAACGCAAATCCTGTTCAACAAGTCATTTATCGTACCCGTCATCTTATATGGTGCAAACCACGGACATGACAACATCAGATGAAGCTGCTCTGGGAGTGTTCGAGAGAAAAGTTCTTCGAATGATTTATGGACCTCTACGCGTTGGCGATGGCGTGTACCGAAGAAGATTTAATGATGAGCTGTACGAGTTTATGCAGACATCAACATAGTCCAGCGAATTAAAACGCTGCGGTTGCGCTGGCTAGGCCATGTTATGTAAATGAGAGACACCGCGCCGGCTGAGAAAGTGTTTCTATCGGAGCCCGCCTATGGAAGCAGAGGAAGCGGACGGCCCCCGCGCCGCTGGACTGACCAGGAGAAAAACGATTTAAACTCCCTTGGTGTGACCAATTGGCGCCAGTTGGCAGAGCGAAGCCATAACCGTTTAAACGTTTAAGCGGCAATAAATAAATAAGTAAGTAACCGAAGTAAGATCGTTTCTGAGTTATGCTGGGAACAAATGTAAAGTCAATATAATTTTGAATAACTGTGAGTAGCAACATCTTGTCTTGAAAATAAAAAAAACTACGTTAATGTGGGCCACGAAACATTTTTCAAAATTTTACAAAATTTCCATTTTCATAATAAGGCAAACTGCCCTGCCAAATTTCACCATGATATCTTCAATGGCTTACGACTTTCAAATATTCTTTTTCTTAATGTGCGCGCCGCGACGCCCGTTTTTCAAAAGCTTTCCAAGTTTCTATTTCTTACCACAAATTCAACCCACATAACAAGATTCGTGAGATTCGAAACGTCGTTAAAATATTTGGGAAAATGCCTCTTTATAAATTTCGTGAAAATGAAATGGTATATTAACTTCGTCACGAATCTCAAAATTGTAAGTCCTTAAAGGAAAATAGATAGACCCACCATTAAGTCTACCTAAATTATCAGGATGAGGAGCTGAGTTGATTTAGCCATGCCCGTCTGTATGTTTGTATGCAAACTAGTCCCTCAATTTTTGAGATATCTTGATAAAATTTGGTGGTGGGTGTATTTAGGTATCCGATTAGACATTTGTCGGAACCGGCCGGATCGGACCACTATAGCATATATCCTCCATACAACCGATTTTTCAGATTTATTTTTGTCATATCTTCCTCAATTTATCTGATTGAACCTTCAGACCTGACCATATGCTGCCGTATATTTCACATATTTTTTGTCTGAAGAGATCGGTTGCATATATAGTATACACCCCATATAAACTGTCACCCCTCCCTTTTTTTACGGCTATAAGCTGCAAATTTCATCAAATACTTACGCTTACGTCATATATTGTTGAAATAAGTGATTCGTGGTAATAGTGTTTACATGAAGACCACAAAACACGTGAAATTTGCATCCTCACACAAAGTACCTACCTATTTTTATACTCAGCTGAGCAGAGCTCACAGAGTATATTAATTTTGTTCGCATAACGGTAATCCGTAACGGCATAAACCCATCGATATAGAAATAGACTTCTATTTATCAAAATGATCTGGGCGAAAAAAGAAATTCATTTAGCCATGTCCGTCCGTCCGTCCGTAAACACGATAACTTGAGTAAAACTTGAACTGTCGTCAAGAGTAGACGTGTTTTCAGTGTGTGTGGGGTGCGCGCAATTGAAATCGCTTTTTACACTATTATTATAATCAAGTTTTATTAAAATTTACGCTAAGTTTTCACTTCAAATAATGAATTGTAAAATCTGCAATCAAAAAGTGGACCGCGCAGACGGTGGTAAAGTCACCTGTGCCGACTGCAAATATATTTTTCATTGTGTGTGCGTCAATTTAAATAAATCCGATGTCGATTTTATGAGAAGCAACAACACCAAATTTAGATGTGATGGATGTGGTGTCGCTCGTCGTAAATCGTTGCACATCCAGCCTCTGCCACCACCAGCGATTGCATCAGGGCTTGCAAATGCCTCCAAAGCTGCTCCGACGCTGGAAAAAAATTTGGCATCTACAAGTTTGGATCAAGCCAAAAAACAACAACAACTGTCCGCGAAAGCAACTTCAGGTAATGCAAATGGGCAAGGCAATGCTAAAGAAAACATTGCGTCTAATACCAACACAAACAATCAAAAACAGCAGATAGACAAATACACGGGTCAACAACCTAACGAAAACTCCGACAGCAGTAACAAAGCAATCACTCTTCAGTTGCTTTATGATGATAATAGCGCTAAGAGAAGTCAACACCAATGTTCTTAATGCACTCGGCGTGCTGAAAGAGGAGAATGAAGCACTTAAGAAAAAGGTGACAGTATTGGAGAGCAAACTCATTTGGAGAGAGCAGGGAGATTATGGGAATGCAATTGAAATTACTGGCATCCCACGACAGTACAGCAGCAGTGCGGAAGATTGTGTACAAAAAATTATTATGGACACATTAGGAGTCACAATCGCGCCTACAGACATCGACAAATGCGTGGTAAAAAGCATTAAACGTAGGTAATAATGACTCTCCGTGTGCCCGTGACGTAGTTTGCGTGCATTTCTCATCTAATTCAATCAAGAAGAGAGTGATGACCGCAAAAAAAGCAAAAGCGCGCTCGCTGTCAGCAAAGCTATTTGATGACTCCAACAATAATAAAATATATATAAACGAGAAACGATATAAATATTTATGGTTAGGGAAATCTAGCTTCCTAATGAAAAAAGGCAACAATGAGAAGGTTATCAGTATCAGAACATTTGATGATTTGCATTTAATAGTTAACTAGCTAATTTTATCTCTTCTCTTAATTTTTATATTTACTTTTAAAGATGTTCTCAGATGTTCTGCCTAATGATAACCCAATCGTTGCTAGCAATAATGTTTTGAATAACTCGCCCTCAACTGATTCTAACAAATTATTAGTTATCCATCAAAATATACGTAGTCTTAGACAAAATTTCGATGTATTCGTTGGTAATATAGAAGCGTTAGGTATAAAGCCAGATATTATATTTTTGTCTGAAATATGGATTTTTTCGTATGAAGTAGGAGATTATAAAATCCCCAATTATAACTTTTATACAAATACCAATGACAGCTACTGTGCAGGAGGTGTTGCAGCTTTTGTACGCGATACTTTTGACTGCTCGGCAGTTAGTAATAGCTTACAAAGTGCAGATACGTTACAGCTTTCCATCAATATCAAAGGCGAACTATTTGTTTTCTTGGGGGTATACAGACTTCAGTCTGTACCTATCTCGTTATTCCTTGAAGAATATTCCTCTTTAGTGGTAAATGCGAAATCGGTTAATTTTTTTATTCTTGGTGACATCAATTTGGATATTTTGCATCGTTCCAGTATTACCGACGAATATTTGGCTTTAATGGCGGTAAATGGTTTGGAATCCTACATAAATGAACCAACACGAACAAGTTCAGGCACTTGCATTGACCACGCGTTTTGTCGTTTCAACTCGCTCCCTAATAGAAATTGTACAAGTCTTAATATGGACTTGCAAGTAACCGATCACACGATGACTGGTATACAGCTTACTGGTATTACGTCAGGCAAACCAAGTATCAACCGCGCTCGTAAATCGATTTGTAAGGTAAACTTTACGATGCTGAATAACAAGCTTCTTCTCGAAAATTGGTCAGACGTGTACGCGGAAAGTAACGTATCGGCGGCTTATGGTGTATTTTTAAACACTTTAAAAGCGCATGTCAATAACTGCACTCTTAATGTGAGTCAGCGTAAACAAGCTCTGTGGCTTAAACCTTGGATTACCCGAGATCTATTAAGGAAAATAAAGTTCAAAAATAAGTTAGGCAAAAAATGTGCTAAGCATCCCAATTGTAGGAAGCTTCGCTCTCGCTACAATAAAATTAGCAATCAGTCCAATAAAGCAATACGCACTACGCGCGATACATTTTTTAAAAACAAGTTTAACTCCGCTTTGGGCAATACCAGAAAAGAATGGGGCGTCATCCACGGTTTCCTAAACCGGGACAGTGTAGGGAGCCACGAGCCAGTTACCCTACGTGCTGACAGCCAGCTGACTACAGACCAAGAAGAAGTTGCTAACAAATTTAATACATACTTTACCTCGATTGGTAATTCAAGTTCAACCCTTTGTGATTGTCAGTTTGCAGCCAATCTACCCTTATGCCAAGTTGCAACTAACAGTTTCTTTTTTAACCCCATATCCAGCTTCGAAATCGCTAAAATTATAAAAACATTGACCAACTCTAGCTCTTGCGGCGATGACGGTATTTCAAATAGTTTATTAAAAAAAATATCGCTCAATATAGTAGATATACTGAAACATTTATTCAATAAAAGTATAACTCAGGGTGTTTTTCCTGATGATCTTAAATGTGCCATTGTAATCCCGATCTTCAAAAAAGGGGATAAGAGGGACGCACGTAACTACAGGCCCATATCTCTACTCCCATCGATTTCCAAAGTATTTGAAAAGGCGGTTAAAAATAGAGTTGTGAACTTTCTAGATAAATCGAACTTTTTCAGCCCCATGCAATTCTGATTTCGATCCAGACTCTCAACAGAGGACGCTCTACTAGATTTCTGTTCAAAGGTGTACAAAGCTCTAGATAGTAAAGGTAACTGTGCTGGTTTATTTGTCGACATAACAAAAGCTTTTGATATGGTAGACAGGAATATACTTCTGGAAAAAATACATAGTGCAGGTTTTCGTGGCTTTATGTACAAATGGTTTACATCTTATCTGTCAAATAGAATACAAAAAGTTAAAGTAGGTAGTTACTACAGTAGCCTGCAGGAAGTTAATCTGGGCGTACCCCAAGGCTCTGTCTAGCATTGCTCCCAAAGAATTTGAGGTTTGTGATCTTTTTTTTCATTCAGCAGAATGCGCACGTTTTAACATGCATCATATGGCGTGCACTTTGAATGGCACGAAAAGTTCATTTGCAACCAACGTTAAATGCAGTGATAACTGCTTCAGGATTGATGTTGTTGAAAATTTCAAATACCTAGGCATTATAATCGATAATCATTTAAATTGGTCTGCACACATTCAGAAACTAAAACATTACTTTCTGTACACTACCCGTCACTTCTATCGTCTCAAAAAGTGTTGCACTATGTCCACTCTAAAAGCTGTTTACTATCGTCTAGTCCAATCGAAACTTCAATATGGGATTACCTGCTGGGGTGGCGCCTCGGCTAGTAAGTTGTCACCCATTGTAACACTCCAAAAGGGAATTATAAGACGCATATGTGGCGCAAACTACAGGTCTCACGTTATGATATCCTTTAGGAGACTAGATATACTACCATGTCGTCATCTATATTTATTTAAAGTCCTAAAAACGTTCTTTATTAAATCGGGGTACTTAGAATGTTATCCGTCTGAAGTCTACAACCTTAGGAGCAATCTGCTTCCATCGGTACAAATCCCGCATGCTAGGACATCTCACTTCAGAAGTTTTTATACATACACGTCGTGCAAAATGTTCAACACTCTCCCTACTTCTGTACAAGTTATAAGAAATCTTAACCTATTTCAAAATAAAATAAAAATGTATCTGATTAGTTTTAGCCACTGCGATCTAGAAGCCTTGCTGAGGACGTTGTTGTAAGTCATATGTAACTTTTTTAACTATATCAACTGTTTCTCTATCGGAACCTTAACTAATTAACGAATTATCAATTGTTTCTCTATCGTAATCTTAACTAATTATCTGAATTATTATGAGTTTATTCTATAATATTATTAAAAACTATACACCCCACACTGAAAAAGAATTTTAATATGTGAACTGGCATTTAATACTATTTAAAAAAATTTAATATAAAAAATGCCATGTACCTTTCTTATGCTATAGGGTAATAGAATGTGCTCTTTCAATATTGCAATTTATTTAAAATATGCATTAAGAAATGTTTAATAAATAAATAAATAAAAAAAAATAAAAATAAATTTTAAGGTATCTTGGTGAAATTTGGTACGTAGGTTCCTGGGCACTCATCTCAGATCGCTATTGAACGAAATCGGACCATAACCACGCCCACATTTTCGATATCGAAAATTTCGAAAAACCGAAAAAGTACGATAATTCATTACCAAAGACGGCTAAAGCGATGACACTTGGTAGGTGGGTTGGCCTTATGACGCAGAATAGAATATTAGTTAAATTTTTGAAAATGGGCGTGGCACCTTCCACTTTTAAAAGAAGATAATTTCAAAGTTTTGCAAGCTGTAATTTGGCAGTCATTGAAGATATCACGATGAAATTTGGCAGGAACGTTACTCCTATTACTATATGTGTGCTAAATAAAAATTAGCAAAATCGGATTACGAACATGCCCACTTTTAAACAAATTTTTTTTGATTCAAACTTTAACTAAAAATTGGATATCTTTACATTTTATAAGCAAATTATATCAACATTCATACTCCAGTAATGACATGGTGCAACAAAATACAAAACTAGAAGAAAATGGGCGTATTTTTCATTTAATTTGTCTAGAATACTTTTAATGCCATAAGTCGAACAAAAATTTACCAATCCTTGTGAAATTTGGTAGGGGCTTAGATTCTAGGACGATAACGAAGTCGGTTGAAGCCACGCCCAGTTTTATACGCAATCGACCGTTTGTCCTTCCGCTCGGCCATTAGCACGATAACTTGAGTAAAAATCGATATATCTTTACTAAATTTAGTTCACGTACTTATCTGAACTCACCTTATCTTGGTATAAAAAATGGCCGAAATGCGGCAATGACCACGCCCACTTTTTCGATATCGAAAATTACGAAAGATTAAAAAAAAAAATGCCGCAATTCTATACCAAATATGAAAAAAAGAATGAAACATGGTAATTGGATTTTTTTATTGACGCAAAACATAACTTTGGAAAAAACTTTGTAAAATGGGTGTCACACCTACCATATTAAGTAGAAGAAAATGAAAATGTTCTGCAGAGCGGAATCAAAAGCCCTTGGAATCTTGGCAGGAACAGTAACGTGGTATTACATATATAAATAAATTAGCGGTACCCGACAAATGATGCTCTGGGTCACCCTGGTCCACATTTTTGTCGATATCTCGAAAACGCCTTCACATATACAACTAAGGCCCACTCCATTTTAAAGTACTCACTAACACCTTTCATTTGATACCCATATCGTACAAACAAATTCTAGAGTCACCCCTGGTCCACCTTTATGGCGATATCTCGAAAAGGCGTCCACCTATAGAACTATGGCCCACTCCCTTTCATTAACACCTTTCATTTGATACCTATATCGTACAAACAAATTCCAGAGTCACCCCTGGTCCACCTTTATGGTGATATCTCGAAAAGGCGGCCACCTATAGAGCTAAGGATCACTAATTTTTAAAATACTCATTAACACCTTTTATTTGATTCCCATATAGTACAGACACATTGTAGAGTCAGCCCTGGTCCACTTTTATGGCGATATCCCTAAATGGCGTCCACCTATAGAACTAAGGCCCACTCCCTTTTAAAATAATCATTAACACCTTTCATTTGATACCCGTATCGTACAAACGCATTCTAGAGTCACCCCTGGTCCACCTTTATGGCGATGTCTCGAAAAGGCGTCCACTTGTAGAACTAAGGATTACTCCCTTTTAAAATACTCTTTAATACCTCCCATTTGATACCAATGTCACACAAACACAATCAAGGGTTACCCTAGGTTCATTTTCCTACATGGTGATTTTCCCTTATTTTGTCTCCAAAGCTCTTAGCTGAGTATGTAATGTTCGGCTACACCCGAACTTAGCCTTCCTTACTTGTTTTTGTATATATATAAAATAGGATGTTTGTATGTATGTATGTATGTTTGTATGTTTTTATGTTTGTATGAGGCTTATGGACTCCGAAACTACCACGCCGATTTTATTCAAATTTTCAGGATAACGAATTAGGAACCCGGAGAGTGTTTGTGAAAATTTTTTTTTTCCGGGAAGTGGAACAGGGACCGATTTATTCTAAACTATCGTATATATGGCTTGATTTGCCTGAAATTTGGTATGTAGGTAATGTGGAGCGTTATATCTAGAATAAAGTGTCGGATAATTTTTCTTCCGGGAAGTGGACCAGGATACATATTGGTGACTAGGGTCTCGAGATATAGGCCAAAACGTGGACCCGGGCACCCCTAGAATGTCTTTATACAATATGGATATCAAATGAAAGCTGGTGATGAGTGCTTTAGTACAGGGTAGTTTTCATACCTATCGGTGACTAGGGTCTCGAGATATAGGCCAAAACGTGGACCCGGGCACCCCTAGAATGTGTTTATACAATATGGATATCGAATGAATGATGCTGATGAGTGCTTTAGTACAGGGTAGTTTTCATGCCTATTGGTGACTAGGGTCTCGAGATATAGGCCAAAGCGTGGACCCGGGCACCCCTAGAATGTGTTTATACAATATGGATATCAAATGAAACCTGGTGATGAGCGCTTTAGTACAGGGTAGTTTTCATACCTATCGGTAACTAGGGTCTCGAGATATAGGCCAAAACGTGGACCCGGGCACCCCTAGAATGTGCTTATACAATATGGATATCAAATGAAACCTGGTGATCAGTGCTTTAATACAGGGTAGTTTTCATACCTATCGGTGACTAGGGTCTCGAGATATAGGCCAAAACGTGGACCCGGGCACCCCTAGAATGTGTTTATACAATATGGATATCCGATGAAAGCTGTTGATGAGTGCTTTAGTACAGGGTAGTTTTCATACCTATCGGTGGCTAGGGTCTCGATATATAGGCCAAAACGTGGACCCGGGCACCCCTAGAATGTGTTTATACAATATGGATATCGAATGAATGATGCTGATGAGTGCTTTAGTACAGGGTAGTTTTCATACCAATTGGTGACTAGGGTCTCGAGATATAGGCCAAAACGTGGACCCGGGCACCCCTAGAATGTGCTTATACTATATGGATATCAAATGAAACCTGGTGATGAGTGCTTTAGTGCAGGGTAGTTTTCATACCTATCGGTGACTAGGGTCTCGAGATATAGGCCAAAACGTGGACCCGGGCACCCCTAGAATGTGTTTATACAATATGGATATCGAATGAATGATGCTGATGAGTGCTTTAGTACAGGGTAGTTTTCATACCTATTGGTGACTAGGGTCTCGAGATATAGGCCAAAACGTGGACCCGGCCACCCCTAGAATGTGTTTATGCAATATGGATATCAAATGAAACCTGGTGATGAGTGCTTTAGTACAGGGTAGTTTTGATACCTATCGGTGTCTAGGGTCTCGAGATATAGGCCAAAACGTGGACCCGGGCACCCCTAGAATGTTTTTATACAATATGGATATCAAATGAAAGCTGCTGATGAGTGCTTTAGTGCAGGGTAGTTTTCATACCTATCGGTGACTAGGGTCTAGAGATATAGGCCAAAACGTGGACCCGGGCACCCCTAGAATGTGTTTATACAATATGGATATCGAATGAATGATGCTGATGAGTGCTTTAGTACAGGGTAGTTTTCATACCTATTGGTGACTAGGGTCTCGAGATATAGGCCAAAACGTGGACCCGGGCACCCCTAGAATGTGTTTATGCAATATGGATATCAAATGAAACCTGGTGATGAGTGCTTTAGTACAGGGTAGTTTTGATACCTATCGGTGACTAGGGTCTCGAGATATAGGCCACAACGTGGACCCGGGCACCCCTAGAATGTGTTTATACAATATGGATATCAAATGAAAGATGGTGATGAGTGCTTTAGTACAGGGTAGTTTTCATACCTATCGGTCGCTAGGGTGTCCAGATATAGGCCTAAACGTGGACCCGGGCACCCCTAGAAGGTGTTTATACAATATGGATATCAGATGAAAGCTGTTGATTAGTGCTTTAGTACAGGGTAGTTTTCATACTTAATGGTGACTAGGGTCTCGAGATATGGGCCAAAACGTGGACCCGGGTACCCCTAGAATGTGTTTATACAATATATTTATTTAGAATGTGTGGGTGTACATGTAAGACTGAGTCTTTTAAAGTACAATACGAAATTGGAAATTCAAAAAAAAAAAAATTTTAAATCTTAGGTCTATTACAATTCGCAAGTAACTTACAACATAAACGTAGTATTTTAAGTTCAAAACTGATTTAATATTAATATTATATTTGTAATTTTAAAGTTAGAATTTGAAAAATTTAGTATAAGGAAAAATAGAGGAATGAAATATGCATATAGCAAGTCAGATCGCAATCACTTTCACACTGTAGAAATAAAATAATTGTGAATTACCCTTCTGTAGTTACATCTACCCATAACAGCTTTGACATCTTCTGGAATTGAATTCCAGAGCCTAGCAGCATTAACGAAGAAAAGCCGTGAAGAGGACAGGTATTTATATTTAGGGATTATCAGAGTGTGATGCCTTCTGGTTCTTGTTAGTATTAATTTAACGTAAAGGTATTCCGGAGCTTTATATTCTAAAAGCTTATACATGAATGTACAATTTCTAGCAGCAAGATAGTTGGAAATAGTACACCCCAGAATTTTGATCTTCCATGCAGTGATGTGATCATATCTCTTGAGTCCGTAGACGTAACGCGTAACATTGTTAAACGCAACATCAATTTTGCGCGACGAAGCAGAATCTAGCTTGCTATATACAAGCTCAGAATAGGTGATGTGGGGTAGAATTAGTTGAAGTGCCAGTTTCTTTCTCGTCTCAAGTGGCGTAAATGAAGCGGACATTCGTAATCTACGTAGAACAATATACACTTTGCTTACAACTTTGTTTATATGGTCTGAGCAAGTCATCGTAGAGTTTACAACAAATCCCAAATGTTTAACCTTTTCAGTAATTACTAAATCAGCGTTACCAATATACAACTTTGGGATATCTTCTACATGCACTACACTGCTACTTATAGGCAACCAATATGTCTTAGCAGCATTCAAACAAAGACAATTAACAGTAGCCCATGGTGAAATAGATGACAGATCACAATTAATTTTATAGCACAAATCTTCAACAAGACCGACACGACTGGACAAATACAGTTATATATCGTGAGCATAGGCGTGAACCTGTACATGCTGACATACAGAGAATACATCATTGACAAAGAGACTAAATAAAAGGGGACCAAGAACAGATCCTTTCGGTACACCAGAGGTAACGATACTAGACCTAGAGGACGTAGAGCTGCAGGTCACTTTCTGAGTTCTTCCAGCAAGGTAGCTAACCATAAGATTTAGAGCACTATCAGAAAACCCGAAAAAATACTTGAGCTTTTTGCAAAGAATATCATGATTCACTAAATCAAATGATTTCGAAAAGTCTAAAAGGCAAAGGAGTGTAAGATGTCCTTTGTCGAACTCCATCCTTATGTCGTCCATTATTTTTTTTTTGCTGTAGAACAGCTGTGTTTAGGCCGAAATCCAGATTGCAATGGGGAAAGCAGTTTATTCCGTTTTACAAAAGCAGAAATTTGTATTGCAATTAAGGATTCACACACTTTCGAAAAAGTTGGCAGTATGCTTATCGGTCTATAATCACTTGGGCCCGTGCCATTCCTCTTTTTTTGAATAGGTATTATGACAGCTTTTTTCCATTCCGTTGGGAAAATCGCAGTTGTGAAGGTGTGATTTATTATATGAGTCAGAGTTCCTATAATAAACGGCAATGCTAGCTTCACAAACTTAAGAGATATCCCATCATTGCCTATAGCATTTGATTTAACCATAGTGAGGGATTTTAATACCTCAGACTCGGTTACTCCTTCAAATTGAAAATTTTCATTTGTGCTAAGGTTATCTACAAACATCTGTGGAGGGGGAATGGGCATATCTCTAGTGGCACTTGCGAAGTAATTGTTCAGTACATTGGGGTCTATTTTACATTCCTCCTGTGCTTCACCATGAACATTCAGCCTTTTCAAATTGCCCCAGAGTTCCCTTGTCGGTAACGGCGGACTAAGTTTGGCATTGCAATAAACTCCCTTTGCATTTTTATACTCAGTTGAGCAGAGCTCACAGAGTATATTAACTTTGATTGGATAACGGTTGGTTGTACAGGTATAACGGAATCGAGATAGATATAGACTTCCATATATCAAAATCATCAGTATCGAAAAAAAATTTGATTGAGCCATGTCCGTCCGTCCGTCCGTCTGTCCGTTAACACGATAACTTGAGTAACTTTTTAGGTATCCTGATGAAATTTGGTGTGTAGATTCCTGAGAACTCATCTGAGATCGCTATTTAAAATGAACGATATCGGACTATAACCACGCCCACTTTTTCGATATCGAAAATTTCGAAAAACCGAAAACATGCTATAATTCATTGCCAAAGGCGGTTAAAGCGATGAAACTTGGTAGATGGGTTGACGTTATGACGCAGAATAGAAAATTAGTAAGATTTTTGACAATGGGCCTGGCACCGCCCACTTTTACAAGCAGGTAATTTAAAAGTTTTGCAAGCTGTAATTTGGCAGTCGTTGAAGATATCATGATGAAATTTGGCAGCAACGCTACTACTATTACTATATATGTGCTAAATAAAAATTAGCAAAATTGAATGAAGAACACGCCCACTTTTTAAAAAAAAAATTTTTTTAATTCAAATTTTAACAAAAAATTTAATATCTTTACTGTATATAAGTAAATTAAGTCAAAATTCAACTCCAGTAATGATATGATGCAAAAAATACAAAAATAAAAGAAAATTTCAAAATGGGCGTGGCTCCGCCCATTTTCATTTAGTTTGTCTAGAATACTTTTAATGCCATAAGTCGAACAAAATTTACCAATCCTTCTCAAATTTGGTAGGGGCATAGATTCTATGACGGTAACTGTTCTCTGTGAAAATGGGCGAAATCGGTGGAAGCCACGCCCAGTTTTCATACACAGTCCACCGTCTGTCCTTCCGCTCGGCCGTTAACACAATAACTTGAGCAAAAACCGATATATCTTTACTAAACTTAGCCCACGTACTTATCTGAACTCACTATATCTTGGTATAAAAAATGGCCGAAATCCGACCATAACCACGCCCACTTTATCGATTTCGAAAATTAATGCCAAATTCTATACCAAATACGAAAAAAGGGATGAAACAAGGTAACTGGATTGGTTTATTGACGCAAAATATAACTTTGGAAGAAACTTTGTAAAATGGGTGTGACACCTACCATATTAAGTAGAAGAAAATGAAAAAGTTCTACAAGGCGAAATCAACAGCCCTTGGCATCTTGGCAGGAATACTGTTAGTGGTTTTTCATTTATATAAGCAAATTAGCAGTACCCGACAGATGTTTTTCTGGATCACCTGGTCCACATTTTGGTCGATATCGCGAGAACGCCTTCACATATATATCTAAGGGCCACTCGCTTTTAAAACCCTCATTAATACCTTTAATTTGGTATCCATATCGTACAAACACATTCTAGAGTCACCCCTGGCCCACCCTAATGGCGATATCTCGAAAAGGCGTCTACCTATAGACCTAATGCCCACTCCCTCTTAAAATGCTCAGTAACACCTTTCGTTTGATACCCATATCGTACAAACATTCTAGAGTCACCCCTGGCCCACCCTAATGGCGATATCTCGAAAAGGCGTCCACCTATAGACCTAATGTCCACTCCCTCTTAAAATGCTCAGTAACACCTTTCGTTTGATACCCATATCGTACAAACATTCTAGAATCACCCCTGGCCCACCCTAATGGCGATATCTCGAAAAGACGTCCACCTATAGACCTAATGCCCACTCCCTCTTAAAATGCTCAGTAACACCTTTCGTTTGATACCCATATCGTACAAACATTCTAGAGTCACCCCTGGCCCACCCTAATGGCGATATCTCGAAAAGGCGTCCACCTATAGACCTAATGCCCACTCCCTCTTAAAATGCTCAGTAACACCTTTCGTTTGATACCCATATCGTACAAACATTCTAGAGTCACCCTTGGTCCACCTTTATGGCGATATATCGAAAAGGCGTCCACCTATAGAACTAAGGATTAATCCCTTTTAAAATACTCATTACCACCTTTCACTTGATACCCATATCGTACAAACACATTCTAGAGTCACCCTGGCCCACCCTAATGGCGATATCTCGAAAAGGCGTCCACCTATAGACATATCGCCCACTCCCTCTTAAAATGCTCAGTAACACCTTTCGCGTGATACCCATATCGTACAAACATTCTAGAGTCACCCTTGGCCCACCTTTATGGCGATATCTCGAAAAGGCGTCCACCTATAGAACTAAGGATTACTCCCTTTTAAAATACTCATTACCACCTTTCATTTGATACCCATATCGTACAAAAACATTCTAGAGTCACCCCTGGCCCACCCTAATGGCGATATCTCGAAAAGGCGTCCACCTATAGACCTAATGCCCACTCCCTCTTAAAATGCTCAGTAACACCTTTCGTTTGATACCCATATCGTACAAACATTCTAGAGTCACCCCTGGCCCACCCTAATGGCGATATCTCGAAAAGGCATCCACCTATAGACCTAATGCCCACTCCCTCTTAAAATGCTCAGTAACACCTTTCGTTTGATACCCATATCGTACAAACACATTCTAGGGTCACCCCTGGCCCACCCTAATGACGATATCTCGAAAAGGTGTCCACCTATAGACTTCATGCCCACTCCCTCTTAAAATGCTCAGTAACACCTTTCGTTTGATACCCATATCGTACAAACATTCTAGAGTCACCCTTGGTACACCTTTATGGCGATATCTCGAAAAGGCGTCCACCTATAGAACTAAGGATTACTCCCTTTTAAAATACTCATTACCATCTTTCATTTGATACCCATATCATACAAACACATTCTAGTCACCCCTGGCCCACCATAATGGCAACATTTCGAAAAGGCGTCCACCTATAGACCTAATGCCCACTCCCTCTTAAAATGCTCAGTAACACTTTTCGTTTGATACCCATATCGTACAAACATTCTAGAGTCACCCCTGGCCCACCCTAATGGCGATATCTCGAAAAGGCGTCGACCTATAGACCTAATGCCCACTCCCTCTTAAAATGCTCAGTAACACCTTTCATTTGATTCCCATATCGTACAAACACATTCTAGAGTCACCCCTGGCCCACCCTAATGGCAACATTTCGAAAAGGCGTCCACCGATAGACCTAAGGCCCACTCCCTCTTAAAATGCTCAGTAACACCTTTCATTTGATACCCATATCGTACAAACAAATTCTAGAGTCAGCCCTGGTCCACCTTTATGGCGATATCCCTAAATGGCTTCCATCCATAGAACAATGGCCTACTCTCTCTTAAAATACTCTTTATTTGATACACATGTCATACAACCACATTCCAGGGTTACCCTAGGTTCATTTTCCTACATGGTGATTTTCCTTATTTTGTCTCCATAGCTCTTAACTGAGTATGTAATGTTCGGTTACACCCGAACTTAGCCTTCCTTACTTGTTTATAATTACGTTTGCTCTGTTACGGCCAATCTTATATTGTGCCCAATCATATGTTGTTCTAGTTCTTCTCCATCTGGCATATAATCTATTTTTAGTTTTTATTGCTGACCTAACTACATTGTTGTAGCAGGGGCAAGATGTGTTTAAAGCTTTAATATTTCTAAGGGGTACATCTTATTAAATAATTGGATTAAATTTGTATTTAAAAAATCAAGTTTTTCGTCTACAGTCTCATATAAACAACATTCAGACCAATTAACATAAGACAGACTAGCGTGCAAATCACTGACGTTCACCGACTTCAAGTCACGATACACGAAAGTATTACAATTAGGACAATTAAATGACACATCAAGTGAACAAAAAAGGAAGTCCGATATAAAAAAACATTTGGTAAAATTTTAAAACATGGTCAGAACTGGATGTAATAACAAGATCTAATGTGCTAGGACTAGAGTTGTTGGCATATCTCGTTAGGACGAATCTGTTTACTACAGTGAGACCTACATGGTCAAGTAGTTTAGTTGTGTAAGAGTCACTTAAAAGAAGGTTTACATTAAAATCACCACATATAATATAACGCTCATAATCAATTATAAACAAAACAAAAAAAAACAACAAAAAACGAATCTAACATGCAACACTTTTGAAGGTTATACACACATGATGCTAATGCTTTAGTTCCGTTGTTAGAAATTTCTGCAATAATAAATTCCGTTTCATTGGGATTTGAAACTGCCAAGGTTTCAATTGACAGGTTAAACCTTCAATAAATTGCCACACCTCCGCCTCTTCTGTGTGAGCGGTCATTCCGTATTAAATTAAAGTGGGGAATACTGTAATGGAAGTCAGAAATAGCAGGGTTAAACCACGTTTCCGACACACAAATGACATCAACTCTAGAGTTTCCAAAAATATCCCTAACATAGTCCAAATTTTCACTGTTGAGACTTCTCGCGTTAAAATGTATGACATTAAATCCATTGGACTTGCGGCATAAAAT